>NC_138663.1:169507175-170119675 GCF_964273445.1 Streptopelia decaocto
TTACAAAGATAAAATGAAGAAAATAAGTTACCTTAGTAATTTTTAAAATATGTTTGATCGTAAGAACAACTTGAAAGAAAAAAGTGGAGAGCCCAATGCACTGAGAAGTACAATAACAATTGTCTAACAAGAAGTCTACGCTAAGGCTTCATAAAATACAACATAGTTTTTGCTCTAATGAAGTAGAAATGAAAAAGACTTAGTTCTACAATTCATCTTTTTCAGCCAAATAGCTACTTGTTCAGCTGATTTCAAACTAGGCTTAAACTGAGAACAGCAAGCTAGTGAAAGCCACAGCGCATAGTAGGCTGTAAATGTGGAGAGCACACAAACATGGCAAAGCTTTTACACCTTTCTTAATTTCATATCTTAGTGGAAACTGTGCACAACAAAATACAGTATCAGCATATTGGTATAGTCTAGACACATCTTCATTAATAGGTCATTGAGTAGCATACAGATGACTTTCTAGTATTCCGCAAGTTCAGGTTAAAAGCTCTATTTAAGTTGCTTACATCGGTGACAAAATGATTCATCATTTCTGAAAGAATACAAGTCTTTTGCCTTTGCTTTTGGAAAAGGAAAAACTAATTCAAACCCCCTTATCCATTTATAATATGTTGGACAAATCAGCTATGTTTTACATATCTTTGTTTCCTCCTTTTCTCATTTAATAAATGGCAGCCAAGTAGGCTTCCAGTATGTAATTCACAGGAATTCTTTCCAGAATGGAAGCTGCTACCATACTCTAAAAGCACGAGAAACGAGAAAATATTATACAACAGAAGAAGCAACATATCTTACCTTGGTCAAATATTCTACTTTCAAGTTGTCAATCATCAAGTTTTTCTGAGACAATTCTATTTTAAGCAGCTGAAGATTATGGAGCAACTCTTTCCGTTCAATCAGCTGCTTAGTGATTTTAACAGTACCTTCTCTTTCTTCAGAGGATGAAACATCATCAGTTGGTATTGTGGTTTCTAAGCTAATATCTTCAGACTCCAAGGAGCTAGAAATGTTTACTTTCCTGATTTCCTTAGAGCTTTTCTGTGACATTTTGTTTCACTATTTGTAAAGCTTTTCAAAGTTGTACTTCAAGATGAGCCCACAGAAGAATCAACTGCAAAAATCAAAACAATTAAATGAAAGGCATTATGTCATTACAAAAAATTAACCAGTTAAACAAGACCACTAAGCAATACTTCTCAGCATCATGTGATTATATTTTTTTGTTTACCCGAGAAAAACATTTCAACCAGCTCAGAAGAGGGCAGTTGCCTAAGGACTCTATTTTTAAATAAGTAACAAGAGTTTTGACTGCAATATGCTAGACAGTGATGCGAGCCAAGCTTACTAGTAAGATAATATAGCTATTATAAATAAAGATGTGTGCCTGCCATTCGCATTATCAGAATAGCGTGCACCGAGAGCTTACGAGACCCATGAGGCATACAGTGCAGAACATCCAATACAGGGCATAGCAACACTAGATAGACAGTAAAGGAATAATTTGATGTCCACCTTCATCTTCTCTGGAGAAGTAGTTCCTTTGCTCCTACCAGGCTAACTTACTTCATAGTCACCCATACTTTTACAGCCACTTGGTACAGACCAGAGCTTTTATTTAAGAGATGCACAGACTTTTGCTGTTCAAAGCCCTGCAGGGAGAGGAGACGCTGCACCCGGAGCCCAGGCCAGCGCCAAGCCAGACTGCCCTACCACAGGGGGGGCGCGGGGCCCGACGGGGACAAGGGGCAATGGGTGCAAAGTGTAACACCAGAGGTTCCACTTAAATATGAGAAGAAACTTCTTCACAGTGAGTGTGACGGAACACTGGAACAGGCTGCCCAGGGAGGTTGTGGAGTTTCCTTCTCTGGAGACATTCAAAACTCACCGGGACACATTCCTGTGCAGCTTCATCTAAGTGTTCCTGCTCCGGCAGGGGGACTGGACTAGACGATCTGTCGAGGTCCATTCCAATCCCTAACATTCTGTGATTCTGTGATCCTCCCAGGCCGCAGCCACCTCTACAGGGCAGCGCCGCCGCCCCACGGCGGGGTCAGCTGGGCGCGGATGATGCTGCTCCACCCGCCGAGCGCCCAGCTCAGCGGAAGGCAGCAAGCCCAACCGGTAACAGCACGCAGCGCCAGGGTCGGGGGGAACGGAGCCCGGCCCGCCGATCCCCGCGCACGCTGGGCAGGGAGGAAGGAGCCCAGGCAGCGCCACGTACCGCGGCCCCAGCCCCTCCCCGGCCCCGCCAGCCGCTCATCTCTCACCTTAACCGGCGGCCGCGGCCCCGCTGGCGCGCGCGCGCGCCCTTCCGCCCGCCTCAGGGCGCCGAGGCGGGGCCGCGCGACGCCGTCACCACGGCGACCGGGAAGAGCTACCGCCGCCGCTTCCCGCGCCCCGCCGCGCGGCACCATGGGAGAGACGTCGGCATCCCCGTCCAGTCTCCGCCTCCTCTGTCCCTTCCCGCGGTGCATGCCGGGAAGGTGGCGGTGGCGCGCGCCATGCTGACCTCGCGGATGTTCCTGAAGCGCACGCGGGCGGGCGCGGTGGTGAAGGTGGTGCGCGAGCACTACCTGCGCGAGGACATCCCATGCGGCGCCGCCGGCTGCGGCCGCTGCCCCCCCCGCCCCGCCGGGCCCGGGCTCGGCCTGGAGGCCCGACCCAGCGGCGCCGCCAGCAGCCTCTGCCCCGGCCCGCACTACCTTCTGCCCGACACCAACCTGCTCCTGCACCAGGTGAGCGGCCGCTGCTGCAGCGGAGACACACGCCTGGGCGCCGGGTAGGGCGTTCCCTCTGGGCCCGGCCGTGCCCCCTGCGGAGCCTTGAGCCCCGCTTCAGCCTTGATTGAATCCGTGTGGGTGTGATGTACCCTGCTCCCGTTAGCCGTGGGGTTTAGGCGTCGCTCCTGGAGGGGGCGGGTTTAGCGGTGTGCTGTCGGGCGTGGATCTTCCCGGTGTTGCTTATGGCTGCTTGAACCCTGCATGAGTTGCCTTTTCTTTCCCTGCCAGCTACTGAGGAGGCCTTCAACTGGGTCTTTTTAGCTTGGAGAAGAGGAAACTGAGGGGTGACCTCATTAATGTTGATAAATATGTAAAGAGGGAGTGTCACGAGGATGGAGCCAGGCTCTTCTCGGTGACAAGCAATGATAGGACAAGGGGCAGTGGGTATAAACTGAAACACAGGAGGTTCCACTTAAATATAAGAAGAAACTTATTCACAGTGAGTGTGCCAGAACACTGGAACAGGCTGCCCAGGGGGGGTTGTGGAGTTTCCTTCTCTGGAGACATTCAAAACACACCTGGACACATTCCTGTGTAACCTTATCTGGGTGTTCTGCTTGGGCGGGGGCATTGGGCTAGATGATCTTTTGAGGTCCCTTTCAGTCCCTAACATTCTGTGATCACCGAGGCCTGCCTGGTTTTAGGCTATATTTGGGTTTTATGTTTTGCTGCCTGAACAATAGGAATAAAGAAACAGCAGGGGTTTTGAGTTTATTTGTCGTGGCCTGATATAAGTATAGAAAGTAATACAAGGAGAGTGAGTAGACCTTGAAGCAGTGATTGGGATCTCCAGATGGTCACTGAATTTTCCTGCCAACCTCAATTTCCTGTTGTAGGTTTAGGTTCTTTAAACTGTGATGTCGTTTACAGGTAATGAGTGGAGGCCTCAAAATCATCCCCTGTACAACTCTAGTAGCATGGGATGAATTTTACTTTGCAGCCCATCACTAGTTGTGCAAAGGCTTCAATCTAAGAATCTAAGCAGTGCAGATAGTAGAGCTCCAGGCTGGGAGGCAGTGAATTCCCAAGCTTCATGTTTGACTTTTTTTTTTTTTTTTTTTAATTTATTTTCTTTTGGACACATCTGTAGAAAGTAGAATAGTTCTGTGCAGATATTAGAGACTGGAAGTAATTAATGAAACCTAACATTAATTACTCAGGAGAGGGGCACAACACTCACAAGTTTTGCTAGGTACTCATCCCAAAAGTTGTAAGTAAAGATTTTCTTTCCAAAGCAGCAAGTCAAGGAATTTTTATTAATTTCCATTTTGTTCCTTAGATTGATATACTCGAAGATCCTGTTATTAAGAATGTCATTGTGCTACAAACTGTCTTACAAGAAGTCAGGAATCGGAGCGCACCAGTATACAAGCGAATTAGGGACGTGATTCAAAACCCTGAAAAACATTTCTATTCTTTCACCAATGAGCATCATAGGTAAGGTATGGAATATGGTGTAAAAAATTCTTCTGATTTCTAATAAAAGATATGGAAACAGAACTGGAACATGTGAACTAGAAAAAAAAAAATAGACTGGTGTGCATAAGACTGTATTCTTCTAAGGGATCCTATCGGGAAATAGTTGCATGTTCCAGGAGGTTTTCTGGTTTATATTTAGGGTAAGCATATATATTATGAAAATGTGATTAGAATATTGAGTAAAGTTTACAGACAAGACTGTTAACTTGAGAAATGGAATAATGCTTTTCCAGTTTAGTGTCCCTTTTAAGCATATTCCAGTGCTTTATTAATATTGCCAGCTCAGTCTGTGGCAGAATTCAAAAATTTGTTGGTCAGGTATGTAAACCAGAAGGTTTTAAGATATGAAGATGTAATTAATTTGCCTTTATTTTTGCTCAGAAGTAGTTACAAATACTGCAGTATTGTAGTTCTAGGAATCTTGATTCCGTAGTTCTAGCATCTTGAATGCAGTCCTCTTCAATTGTCAGTGGGTAAGCTGTGTTAGAAATTAATACTTCCTTCCTATGTTTCTTTACCCTTCTGTCTCCTGACCCTTCAGTGGCCTGCAGAGTGTTACGCATTATAAAAATTGGTACAGCAATGATTCTTTTGACCTTGCAGTCTTGATCTTGTTTTTCTGAAAAAAGATTTAAGCATGAATAGATATTGGGATTTGCTTTGTTTTGTTTCCCCCCTTTTTTAAAATTCTGCCCTCTTTTGAAATTTATTTAGAGAAACATACATAGAGCAAGAGCAAGGAGAATCTTCCAATGACCGCAATGACAGAGCCATTCGGGTAGCAGTAAAATGGTACAATGAACACTTGAAGAAAATAGAGGATCAGGAGAAGATTCAAGTTATCTTTTTAACAAATGACAGAGCTAATAAAGAGAAAGCTCTAGAGGAAGGGATAACTGCTTATACATGTAAGTGAAGTGGGATGTATGTTTTATTGCTCAGATAAACAATCTCAGTATGTTTTCATATCTAAATCCCTGTGCATCTGTTGCATAAATATTTATGTGTGTGCTTTTGTAGGTGAGGAGTATATAAAAAGCTTGGTAGCTAATCCTGATCTTGTAGATCGTCTTGCTTGTGTATCTGATGAAGGGGTATGTTTTTATTTTCTTTTTATAAAATAAATCACAAATGGTTTGCAGTATATTATTGGACAACATATGTCAGGCTATTAACATCAGTTTAAAATATGAGGACTCTGAACTTTACACCATTTTGGCAATATAACTTTTTGACAAGAAATATTGCAGCTGTTTTTTACTGCTGTTTGTACGCTGATTAGTAGGTATCTAGTTATTTATAAAATTCAGTTGGTTTAGGTAACTGTTATGAAGATAAGAGTAACAACACTAGGTTCAAGAAAGTGTATAAATATTAGAAATAAGGGAAACAAGATGAAAACTACAAAAGTATGTATTGCAGACCATTTAGATCTTTGTTTTCTGTCTATTATTTGAAAGTTTTTGTTAACATTATTGATTGAAAGTGTTTTCTATCAAAAGTTCTGATTTTTGTGATCAGTTAAGTTGACATCAGTGCAGGCTGCAGCTCTAAGATGAGCTACATCCTCTTCTATTTCCTTGTGCTTTATGTTTGTCAGTAACCAGACATAGATTTTCATATAAGTTTGATATAGCTGAAAACTAACGCCACAAAAAAATGGAAAGGTTGATTTCATCAGCTTGTTGTAACAGAATAGAGTGGGACATACAAGCACGGGAAGAAAGTGGAGGGCTTAGCTGATCATTTCAGTAGTTAGCTGTAGTTCATTGCTGTTAACTAGCTGCTCCAAAGTTCCTTCCCTATAGCTTACAGTATATGCTTACACTGTGTGCTGTACTCTTTACTATGTAGTACTTTGCAAATATTTCATTCACTAAGTGTGTATGTAGTCAGTATATCCAAATCAATGTAAAATTGTATGTCACTTGCGCAGTATCTTTTTGAGTAACTGCAGGCAAACAAGAAAAGGAGGCATTCCTAGAATTGTTGTTTCTATGTTCTATATGCTTTTTATGCTTCGTTAGAAAAATACTTCTTAATAGTAGATTTTCATTATTGTGTGCATATTCATACCTACAGCTAGTTAAATTTTAAGAGTTTGCTAGCTTCAGTGCCATGTTCCTGAGCTTGCTTTTGTGGAATAGTTGTGAATACAAAAGACTGAAAATGTCTTTTTTTTTTTTTTTTTCCTAATTAAAGAAAGAAATAGAAAGTGGAAAAATAATTTTTCCAGAACATATTCCTCTCAGCAAACTGCAGCAAGGAATAAAATCTGGTATTTACGTCCAAGGAACTTACAGAGCAAGCAGAGATAATTACCTTGAAGCTACCGTTTGGGTTCATGGAGATGCTGAAGAAAACAAAGAGGTGAGTTTTTCATTTTGACTTCATGCTGTGAACTTTAATTAGCCTCAGTAATGACTTAAAATATAGTTCTTTCATGGTGATGTATATTGTTAAAAAGGAGCGTTATACTAATTTTTCCTCTTCCATGTTTTTCTGACTTTTTTGCTTTGCTTTTGTTTGTTTATTTGTATGGATGTAGACCACTAAAATGTTGACTATGCTCTTTTTGAAAAGAGAATAATGTGTTCAAAATGATAATTTGTGCTTTGATGAAGTAATGATAAAATAAAGCTGAATCCCAGTTGTTAATAGTTTTTCAATTGACTCGAATATAACACTTTTTCTTTTTTTTTAATTAGTTTGAAATATATGATGAAAGACAGAGAAACAAGTTTGTGGGAGGATTTTTAGCAAAACTGTGGTGAGCCCTTGTGGGGCTCTCTCTCTTTATTTTCCCTGCTATTTTCGTGCCTGGTGATGAGTAGACTGGCTGTTACCCTCTGAGCAGTTAACCCAGCTGTGCCTGCTGGTTTTGCTGTTGGTGCAGTTGTACAGATGCTGCTTCCAAGGAGCAGCAGTTGCCTCCTTGTTCCCCCTTTGTGGTGGCAGCTGGAGGTGCTTCTGTAGCTCTTGGTGTTTTTTATTCCTATCTCCCAGTAGTCTGTGGAGTCCTTTAGCTTGCAAAAATAGAAGGATTGTCTTAAAATTTAAAAAAAAAAACAAAAAAGGTCTGTGGAAAGCATATTATTTTTATAGAGGCGATTGGAATCCTGAAATAATATCATCAGTACTGAAAGAAACCTAGGCAGAGGAAGAAGATGCCTCAGGAACATTCCATACAATGTTCTTTAGAGTCCAGAAACTGTTATACGTGGATGCTCTTCTGTTATCTTGCTTTGATTTGGGTTGCTATCATGAATGTTTGCATTCTCATTTTTTTGTTTTCTAAAAATTCCAGATAATTATACAAGGACTGAAACATTTAAACCGAGCAGTCCATGAAGATATTGTAGCTGTGGAGTTGTTGGCAAAAGATGAATGGGTGGCACCATCCTCAGTGGTTTTACAGGACGATGGCCAGAATGAAGATGACATTGAAAATGAAGAGGAGAAAGAAAACATTGTATGAAATAAATAATTTTTTACTTAACTCACGTTAAGAGAAAGATGAAATCTGCAATAGCCTGCCAGTGTTGTTAGGCTTTAGATTTATATATGTTTTTATACTGACTCATAAAAGCTATTGTGAATATGGAAATTAGAAAACTTAATTGTAGTCCTAAAGTTGCAGTAAATATGTGAATATGTATAAAATGGATACTTTTAAAAATTATAAATTAATCCTAATCAGAAATTCCCATATTAGCTTTGTTAATAAATCTAAAAGTTCTTGAGTGATAGTCAAGTAATAATAGCCATATATTGATGTGCAGATCAGGATTTATTAGAATAGGAGCAGATGTTTTATGACAATGACAGTCAGCTTTTATAGGCAATGCATACATTTGGAAACAGTTGTAAAATATTCTAAAGCATCTTGCATTCTGCTTAATGTACATGCGGTGCGCACCCACGTACACTCTGTCCAACACATAATTGCATTTCTTTAGACACATGATCTTCCCACTGAATTTCATGGGAATGATTTTTAATATCGTGTTTACAATTACTGGAGAATTTTCAAGCAACATAAAAGGGCTTCTAAAATTACAATAATAGCTTGGAAAAGAAAACGGAGGTAGTTGTGAAGTTCAGAAACAGTGGAACAAGGTAGCGTCTCTTTAGAGTCTTTTTGTGCTGTTCTTTGTTTTTCTGAAACAATGTCCATTTCGAAAACAAAGCCACCAAAGTAGTCATGTCGCACACTAAAAATCTTAAAAGTCATGCAAAGCACAGGGAGACATAGTTCTCTTTATGATGGCACAATAGAATTTATGGCCTTATAGTGACACATAGGTTGTTACCACCAAGGTTTGAGATACATACTGTAGTCAAACATGTTAATGTGCGCTCAGACATTCTTGTAGTTTTAACCTCTATGTTTTCCACCAGCTGAAGACTTCTGTTAGCAAGGACATGCTGAGACCTACAGGAAGAGTAGTGGGCATTATAAAACGAAACTGGCGGCCGTTTTGTGGCATGCTTTCCAAATCACAGATCAAAGAGGTGAGGAAATAATCAAGTTATTTTAAGTTCGTATTTTCTTTTTTCCTTTACTCAGAAATTATTTCTTCCTTTTTCTGGCTGTTGATAGGCAAGGCGCCATTTGTTTACACCAGCTGATCGCAGAATTCCTCGCATTCGAATAGAAACAAGACAAGCAGATACACTAGAAGGACAAAGAATAATTGTTGCTATTGACGGTTGGCCCAGGAATTCCAGGTATCCTAATGTAAGTTTAACTGTTCTCTTCTGAACTTTCTATCTGTCTGATTTTTATGTATTTATTAGGTAAGATGTGTATTATTACCTGCAACACTGAGTAACTTGAAAAAGCGTTGACATGCATTTTAAATTCTTCAAGCACTTTTTTTTCACGGTTCAAATTAAGGAAGTGCTTAAATGATTTACTTTCCTCTTACCCCCAAAAAACGGATATGGGTTATCATATTTAAAAAGCTTGGTCCACAGGTTCTGCAGTGAATATACATATGCTAACTAAGGTGCTTTATTTATACTAAGTAGGGACTGCCTTGTTTTAGTCCGGGTTCCTAGATATGTGAACCTTTTGCTGTGGTTTTGCTCATCCACACACTGACCACGGTCCTGGCAAGCAGTTTCAAACACATTGGCCAAATTCAGTCAAATTGCCAGTGGGGCAGAGTTACAGGTAATTAAGTTCTTAGAAGTTCTTAGTAAATAAACAGAAGGGTATAAGAGGAACTGAGGACAGTAGCTTCAATTTGTATTGACCATTAACTGGGTTTTAAAGAGGCTTCTGTTGGCTTGTGTAGGAATGCATAGCTGGTAATGAATGGGAGCACAGCTGTCTCACCCATGTTTAGAGAAGAGAAGGGAATTTGGAATATATGGAAGGAGTGTTAAGATAAAGACAGCATTATTGGAGAGAATGAGAGACATGAGAAAGGCAGTAAAGTTAATGTAGAGTTAGGAAGTGGGGTATGTGGCACAACACAAACCCATAGGGAAAGTAAACATTATTAATTTTGCTGCTTATGCAACAGTGTGTTTTCTTTCCCATAAAAATGAATTGCTATGTTTACAATTTTTACAGTCTTAAATATGGCGAATTCACTGCCATTCTAGGAAAAGAGGGGGAAGTACAAAGTTCAGACTTAATCAATTAAATGTTTGAAATTAAATTTCTTTCCTAAAGATGAGAAGGTTAAATGAAGGAGAGATTACTCCTTCTATGTAGTTTAATAAAGTAATAACCTATGAGATAATGGTCTCAAATACTTATTTTTGAGGAAACAATGCTTGATGTGCATGTATATATATTTCAGTGTATGTATATTGTTTCTCAGGGTCATTTTGTAAAGAACTTGGGAAGTGCTGGAGACAAAGAGACTGAGACAGAAGTTCTTTTGCTTGAACATGATGTCCCTCATCAACCTTTCTCCCAGAGTGTCCTTAGTTTCCTACCAAAAATGCCATGGAGCATTACAGAACAGGTAATAATTTTTAATTTTTTTGTAGTAATTACTCTGCCTTTTCCTTCACATCAAACTTTGACATTCTTGGATATCCCGGTGTAATCAAAAAAGATGGAAAATGTTGTCCAAACCCATTTTGTCTTAGGGTAGACTTTCAGCTGGATTTCCTATGGAAACAAGGCCTCTGCAGGATTTTGGGTTTTGAGCGAAACTGTGTTTCTTAGGGATAGAAATTTTAAGATAAAGACCACATTACAGGCTTCATTAAAAATATATAAAAAGGATTTTTCTCAAAGGAGACTACAGTTCAAATAATTGTAAGATCATCTCTTAGAGTTTTTCATCTTGCTAAACAGCTTTGTAACTAAATGTGACAGCCTATGTCATTGCTAAAATAATCTGAGGAGCCTTTCATATATCCCACTATAATCCAGTAAAGTAGTTAGAGGAAGAGAAACTGGTGTCTGCAGATGTTTTAAATGCTGTTAGGGAACTTCAGGTTCTCCTCAGTAGCTTAAATACAAGAAGTGATTGCTTTAGAACGTGTGGGAAAATGTCAGTATGATATGTTTTTACCTTGGGCTGGGCTAATGCTTTTTGTTTTGTGTTGTGCTGGGCTGAGTGTTCTTGTTTGTGAATTTTTTGTATTTTAATTTCTTTGAGCTGGGCTACTTTTATTATAATTTATTACCGACTCCTATTTCTTTTGAATGTGGAAGCTGAAGGAGGGATCTCTGTGTAAATTAGCTGTCTAAAAGTCAGTTGTCTAGTCTAAGATACCTATCTGAGATCTTTTTGTAGCCATGATACAAAGGTAAATACCTCTGAAGTGTGCAGTTCCTTTCAACTGTCTAGCTATCTAAACCTTAGAAAGCTAAAGTTAATTGAGAGCAATCATATCCTTAACAATTTGTCCAGCTGGACATCTGTCAAAATTTCGCTTAAAATATTTTGATTTCTGAGATTGTGAGTTTATTCTATTTCTCTTCCTTTTTGCTGTAAAACAGAAAAATTCTCAGTAACTGATCATCTTCCATCTTATTTTTTCTGTCACTGCATGTCTGCTTTTATCTTAGAAATAAATACTACTACAAATCTTGATGTAAGACTAAAAAAGCAGCTCTCTGAAAATATTTAGTTACTTTGGAAAGTCTTATGCAAAGTGCCTTTCTTAAACGATTATTTTTACTTGCATATGGAAGGCATTCTTGAAAACAACTTCTTATTTTTGTTTGTTTTTTTTTTTTTAATTTCAGGATATGAAATACAGGGAGGACCTAAGGCATCTGTGTGTTTGTAGTGTTGATCCTCCTGGCTGTACAGATATTGATGATGCATTACATTGTAGAGAAGTAGAAAATGGAAATATAGAGGTATTGTTTCTTTCTTTTTTAAATCAAGCCAGTCATTTATTTATTTACTTCTTCCTTTATTTTACAAACAGTGTGGTACTGGTAGTAGTAAATGACATGATCAAAGCTACAAATCTGTTGTAAAACAAATCAATGTTTTTTTCACAACTGTGAGAGGGTAATAAAGAAAGGGAGTTGATTTTGCATTATATCAGTGTTAGAACTGGGAGATTAATGTTGTCTAAATTCACCCGCTTTCTGTTTATTTGGCATGGGAAATTAAAATAAGTTTGTTTACTCTTTTAGTTTAGTAAAAACATGGGTATCTACAGCTAGAATAAGGAGCAATCAGTAGAAAAAGTGAAGCTACTGCTATACTGCCTAAGGCATAAGAATTTTATTTAACAAAAAAGTATTAAAAAGCTACAGACTTTACACCAGCTCTCTACGCCCTTACATCTGATTTAGTTAGGCTTTCTTTGTTATAAATTAATTAATAAATTAATTTGTAAGTGTACCAAAATAGAAGGTCTAGCAAACAAAAAAAAACAAAACCAAATTTTCAGTGAGCCTTGAAGAAGATGAAAGAGGCTGTTTGAGCTGCCTGGCAAGAAGAGTTGTAATTGGTAGTGGTATATTGGTAATTGTAATTGGTAATGAGTATAACTTTCAACTAAATGTACGGATGGCCTTATTTTGTATAATTGCTGCAACTGCTCATTTTATTAATATCAGTATGATAGTTTTTGGCTATTCCTCCTCCTACTGAATATAGGAGCTGCTGAAGGGAACTGGGAGTGGGTAAATTGGCTTGTAAATAAAAACTTGTTAAATTTTCAATGTGATCAATGTGATGCTTGTTTTTTAGGTTGGTGTACATATTGCAGATGTCAGTCATTTCATTCGCCCAGGAAATGCTTTGGATGAGGAGTCAGCAAAACGAGGAACAACAGTATATCTGTGTGAAAAAGTAATTGTTTTCTATATAAAAAGACTCATTTGCGCTGCACTTAATTTGTCTAAGACTATCAAAATGAAGGTGCTTTCTGTCATTCAGCCTGCACAGCACGAGGGAGAACTTTTTGAACTTCCTTTTTCTTCTTTTTTTTTTTTAATCCATTATCTAGAGTATATCCGTTTCAAGTCCTGATTAATGCAATAATACCATGTAGTTCTGAAACTGGAGTACTGTTTTAATATCAATCTGGAATTACAAATTTAGCCTGGTTTTGCCTTTTCCATTGTTTTTTCTTGTGGTAGCAAAATCTCTTATTGTTTCCTGTGATTCGTATTACAACTGTACACTTAGTCATGCTTATTTAACTTATTTCTCACAGACCACATTTTTCTTTTCAGAAATAACTTACTAACTATCTGATAACTAAAGTGAATCTTGGAATGAATTCCCTCTGAAGTAGCTTACTTTTCTTTCTGAAATTAGAGCTTTCTTAGCAAAAAAAATCTATTATTTTCAAGCTTTTAGCATATTTAAAATATATAGTTATAACTAGTCACTATTGATATTCTTTATTTTGCAGAGAATTGATATGGTTCCAGAGTTACTTAGTTCCAATTTATGCTCCTTGAGGTCTAATGTGGACAGGTATACGTATACGATTCATACTTACATCCTGACAAGAAACTCCAAATGTTTATAGGTGGATTTTAACAGATTTCCTGTCTTTCTCCCTCTTATAGGCTTGCATTTTCATGTATATGGGAAATGAACCATAAGGCTGAAATTCTAAAAACCAGATTTACAAAGAGTATTATTAATTCCAAGGTTAGTCACAAACATGTTATTACACTTCTGAAACAAAGCTGGTGACCTTTTTATAAAAAAAAATCAACAGAGTTGATAATGAAGTTTTATTCTTTCTGTTTATTGATTTATATTTTCTTAGAATTAGAAAATGATGTGTAAATTCTCAACGTAAAAAAAAAATATTCTTCACTGCCCCTTTAAACCTCTAAGGCTGTGATGTTTTTTATGTGGTTACTTTGTTATGATATTTCATTTAAAAAGCATAAATGTATTGACAAATATATTGGACATGGTTGGTATATACCAGCTAGTCATAATTTTCAGTTAAATTCACTGGACTTTGTAGGTGTTCAGTGTATTTCTGAAAATTAGACCTCCAATGTATAAAATGTGATCAGGACAAAAAAATACTGTAAATGCCTGGTACTTCTTAGTATCTTGCATAGATCCATCTTGTTTTGTTCATTTTTCTTTGAGAATGACATGCATTTAGGTGTTGAGTGTAAAGCTTTGTGTTATTGTGAACCAACTTTGACAGAAAGCTGTGGTATCTGCAAGACAGAACTATGTTTTTCCTTTTGGTATTGAGTAATGTATCATGTTGGTTTTTTTTTTAACCTCTTCAAGGCTTCCCTTACATATGCGGAAGCACAGATGAGAATTGATTCAGCAACTATGAATGATGATATCACTATCAGCCTACGTGGACTAAACAAATTAGCAAAAATTCTGAAGAAGAGAAGAATTGATAATGGGTAAACCGCGTAGTGTCCCCATTACCTTTTTTTTTTTCCCCTTTTTATTTTTTTTCTTTGCTGTTTTTTGTTGTCAAACTGTATAATGGTCCTTTTTGTCCATTTTTCCAGTGAAAATCTTTTGAATTAGAAGTATTTTGCTATTTTGATTTGCATAAAAATGACTATTTTCATTTCCCCAAAAATATAAACTCGAAATGTTAACTTTTCCTTCACAAGATCAATCAATATGGATCTCTTGTAGTCATTATGAAAGCACAACCAGAGAAGTAACATTTGAAATTTTAGGATCTAATATTGATGCCTGTCAGCATCATAATTTCTGCTATTTTGACCATTAATTTCACAGTCTTATTTATAATTTTGCTAATTTTTAGAAGTTTTGCTGATTTAAAATTACAGTTTGATGATAAACCCGGATGTTGTGTACAGGCTTGCAACTCAGCTCCTGTTTCTGCTTTACTGTAATTTGTTAATACCACTTGCTGTCTTCCAGAGCCTTGGTGCTTTCCTCACCAGAAGTTCGTTTCCATATGGACAGTGAAACTCATGATCCTATTGATCTCCAGACTAAGGAGCTCAAGTATGCCTTTTATTTTCCTCAATTAGTTAATATAGGGCAGGGAAGGAATTAAAAGCATGTTCAAGTAGCAACATTTACATAATAGTTTACAAAGTTCAAGTAATAGTGCAGGAAAATCATGGAATCATAGAATGTTTTGGGTTGGAAGGGATCTTAAAGATCATCTAGTCCAACCCCCCTGCCATGGGCAGGGACACTTTGCACCAGACCAGATTGCTCAAAGCCCCACTCAACCTGGGCTTGGACACTCCCACGGACAGGGCATCCACAACTCTGGGCAACCTGATCCTAAAAAATGTAATTTCTCTATTTGACTGCACTATTTATGAAGCAAGTTTTGAATTGTATGCTTCATATATGAATTTAAGTCTTTACTACTAATGTAATGGAGCACTAAGGTCCAAGCTCTCTACATCCCTCTGGTCTTTTTGGAATGCTCTTCTCCTGGTATTAACAAAGGAAAGAAAGTAGAACTTAGAGTTATGGATTACTGAAACCTTAAGAACAACAGAGCAGTTATTGCACATATGTAAAGTCATACAGACAGTATTTCCAAGGGTTTGTAGAAACAGAGCTACTGATTTGATTTTTGAGACTAGATATTTACTTTCCTGCTACTTAGTTTCTGTGCTAAAGTGTACTCTTGGTTGTGTATACTGTTGCGGCTTCATGGTGTGCAGCGTGGTGCTTTCAGACTTCATATACACAATATTTAAACAGTACTCTTAGAAAGAAACCAAGAGGCTTATTCTTTGGTCTTTCAGGGCATTTTAAAGAGCATTTTTTTAATACAATTTGTTATTTTAGAATAGTTTTTTTTTTTTCTTCTCATTCTGTATTTGAAACTTAGTAAATAATAATGGTTTTAGTCTTAAAAATGTTTGCCTAATTGTATAAATGTTCAAAACCATTAGTAATTGTTATATAATGTTACTAGGGTGGTGCAGTGTTTCTTCATTAGGCACTATAAATATCTAATGCTTTTCTAACAATACAAAATATTTTATGTTGATAGAGAAACAAATTCCATGGTTGAAGAATTCATGTTGCTTGCCAATGTCTCTGTAGCACAAAAAATTTACGATGAGTTCCCGGAGTTTGCCTTGCTCCGGAAACATCCTGCTCCTCCCCCATCTAATTATGACATCCTTGTGAAGGCCGCAAAGTCTCAGGCAAGTTTGTACCATGCTAATTAAGTTAATTAATTATAAAATGCTGTATTTTCTCTCTGTTTGGCCTCTTGACCAAGAATAAGGTTTGGAGAGCAGTATTTTGAAAGTCTTAACAGCTGCACTTTAAAATTGTTGGTACTTGTAGCAAGATATCTGTGCCTGCAGATGAAAGGAAGAAGCTTGTGCTTTTTAAAATCCCTTTCTTAGGTAAAGAAAGCAGATCACTCTTTAAGTCTTTTGTAGTGTAACTCTTGTGTGCTGTGAATGGTCCTCCTCTCCAAGCCACATCTGATTTTTTTTTATTTTTTTTTCTTGAGATAGGTTTTGGCTTCAGATCATATACATTGTTGATGTACTTAAAAATGGGTCAGTCACATCAAATAACGCGTCTCTGTTAAAGTCAGGAAGTAAAAAAATGTGTTCCCATGTGTTTGTAGTTTCCATCCTCTCCTTAGACCAACTAGAGGTTAATTTAGCCTGAAACAAGTCTGATTTGATTAACAAGTCTGAACTGAAAAATGATCTTTCCAGTTTCAGGTTCTTTTATTTGAGCTAAACTTTTTTAAAAGTCAGCTTTCTAGACATTGCGATATGCATTATTATTTCATTTCCCTTCAACTCTTCCCTTCCCCCTTTTATTTTCTACAAGCAAGCAAGCAACTCCCAAATTCTATCAGTGTAAGATTAATAGATGAGCCCAAACCCAGACCATTTCATTTTCCACTGCTTTAAAACTGGACTAATTATAATGAATTCATTTGCACTCTGAAAATTATTTTTCAAGTACTGTTTTATTTGGGAAGCTAAGTTCCTGTGCATAGACAAACATTCTTTTAATAAACCAAAGTGGCTTTTTACTACTCTGACAGGACCATCACAACTGGCTATTTATATGCTATATTTTTGTTACACTTTTTAAGTAACTATGTAATTATTTTACCATGATACAGCATAATTTGACTTTTAGGTTTTCTAGACCTACTTTGTTGTCAGTGGTATACATGAAGGAAAGAACATTGAACTAATCTTGTGATGAAATTTACTTGGTGTGACTGGAAAATAAAAATGCATTATTTATTTTCACTTTACCTGAATTTCTGTCAGAGAACACTGGCAAACAAGAAACAAACTTAATGTTATACAGTACTAATTTTACAAATCACTTTTCCAAATATAAATTTTAATTTGTGGAGGAAATAAAAGAAGGTTGACTACTGCTCACATTGTGCTTGGATGAGAATGTTTGTGTGACATAAATAGTTCTTTTATTATCCCTTCTGACTTATTCAATAAAGAGGTAGAAAAATCAAACCAAAGTAGATAAAAAACTTGTTATAAAGTGTTTCTTAGTTCTGAATGGATGTCTGTTCTGAATTCCTAGGCTACTGACTTAGCTTTTCATTGTTTGCATGGAGCAATAATGAAAGAGGGATCTGTGCATGGGTGGATTTTTGTTGGTTTTGTTTGTTTGGGGATTTTTGTTGGTTTTGTTTTTTTCTTTGTTTTGTTGTTGTGGGTTTTTTTTGTTTTTGTACTAGTGGCATTCCATTAAGTTATTAGGTGTGATACCTGTGCTAATTGCTAAAATCAGTATGGACTTCTACTTACACTCTGATGTTTGCTAGTAATACCTGATTTTTTTTTTTTTCCTCCACAGAATTTGGAAATTAAGACAGATTCGGCGAAGGCTTTAGCTGAATCATTAGACAAAGCTGAATCTCCAGCGTTCCCCTATCTCAATACACTGTTGAGAATTATGGCCACTCGCTGCATGATGCAAGCTGTTTATTTCTGCTCTGGAATGGATAATGACTTTCATCACTATGGTTTAGCCTCACCTATTTATACCCACTTTACCTCACCCATCAGAAGGTACTTTTATGAAGGTTTCAGAGAGCCAGAAGTGACATATTTGTGAAGAAATTACCGTTTTAAATTCTGGTGTTGTCCATTTAAAATAAAACACTAAAAGACAGTAGTGGTTTTACATGGTGATCCACCTTCATATAGCAATGTCTGTAACTGCTAAGATCTCATAAATTTTATTTAAATACTCATAAAAATAAGAGAAATACACTCCTAATGCATGTCTAGCATAGAAATCCACTTTGCAATCAGTTAGCAGTGTATAAGTCAAACAGACTGAGGCTGAGGTTGGCCAGTCATTTTTCAGGTAGAAGTTGTGTTAAAATTTTGAGGAGACTGTATTTAAAGTATTAAAAACCTTGCTAGTTTGAAACTTGCTATTGTAGCTGTTGTGCTGTAATGAAATAGTACATCTTGGAAAATTAGTTATTTTTTTCTTTTAACCAAGAAGTGTCTAAGTTTTGAGGAAAATAATTGTAGTCATATTTTGCTCCTTGGAAACATCGCAACTGAAATATCTTACAGGTAGATTAAAATTCCTGTGCATTTGTGTGAATAATTTGTGGAGCTTCTAGGAGTCCTAAGAGTAAATTTTAATTGCTAACAGATGTGTTAAAAAGTTATCGTCTGAAGTTCTGATAAATGTTATATATGTTCAAGTATGATTATGCTTTGCAGATCAATGGCATTGACATACCATTCTACACCAAATTTGTCTAGTTCATGGGAAAGGGAAGAGAGAGTGGCTTAAGCTGCCATGGTGAAACATTATTCTTTAGACCAGAAATAAAATTTTGTTTCTTATTTCTAAACATTCAACAATACAGGCTCTATTGGTAGAACATAGTAAATAATTTCTCTAAAGAACAGTACAGTTCATTCTGCCTCTGCAGAGTGTACCTTTGGTCATCGAAAGAGAGTGATCTTGAATTAATACAGGGATTTATCAGCAGACCGTCATTATTACAAAAAACTTTTTGATCAATAAGATTTCTAAAAACAAAATTATACTCAAACTTTTTTAAAAGTTATGTTTTGATATGTCATTTATGATTTAATCTCATCTTTGCAGGTATGCTGACATTATAGTACATCGACTTTTGGCAGTGGCCATTGGAGCAGACAGTACTTACCCAGAACTTACAGATAAACATAAACTAGCAGATATGTGTAAAAATCTCAATTACCGACATAAAATGGCTCAGTATGCACAAAGAGCATCTGTTGCATTCCATACACAGGTGAGTAGTTCTGAGATGTGAGGAGGGAGGGGACACTGCATTCTAGCACAAATCAAGTCTGTAGGAATGATGAAGAATGAGGGATGCCGCTGTGAGGAAAAGCTTCAACATTGCATTGCTGGTTCTGAAAAATCAGGAATAATGGCATCTCAAGGATTCTTTTTACTTTGTGTTTTTTATAAATATGATGAATGCTTAATACTACAGTAATATTATAAACAGCTTATAGAATTTTTAAATTGGCTGTCAAAATACTGTATGTAATTATCACTAAGTATAGATTTGTATTTGAATGTTTTTATTTTTTTTAAGCCAGTGGGTTTGTAATCCAGAAGCGAATCATAGAATAGTTTGGGTTGGAGGGGACCTTCAAAGGTCATCTAGTCCAGCCCCACTGCAATGAGCAGGGACATCTTCAACTAGATCAGGCTGCTCAGAGCCCCGTCCAGCCTGGCCCGGAATGTCTCCAAGAATGGGGCATCTACCACTTGAATGGTAGATATTCTAGTGGTTTTTTTTCTCATTCATGGATTCTGCTTTTGTCACAGCTGTTCTTCAAAAGCAAAGGAGTAGTGAATGAAGATGCATACATATTATTTGTAAGAAAAAATGCAGTTGTGGTCCTGATTCCCAAGTATGGGTTAGAAGGAACAGTCTTCTTTGAAGAAAAAGGTAAACCAACACCAAGACTGGATTACAACAGTGAGGTATGTTTCATAAGGTTTGTTCTTAAGTACCTTTATTTTTTTACATGGTGAGCACAAAGACTAAAATCTATTCTGGTTGGATTTAGAAGGGTAAGAGAGCCTTTTCTAAATGCAAATTGATTAATCTATAGTAGTAGTGTCCCTATGGTCTTCTAAGTCTAAATAAGCAAGTTCTGACAGGAATTGGTTTCTATAATAGATACTACTAATACTGCAAAATGTATATACCACATATTATGACGCCGAACATTCAGGACAGTAATTTGTGTTTGTTTCTATTGATGTGTAACATTAGTAATTTCCTGCAAAAAATACTTACTTGTATAAAAACATAAGACATTGTAAGCAGTGATCATTTATATAAAATTTCAACTTCCAGGTGCCGTCACTTACTGTGGAAGACACAACATTACATGTATTTGATAAAGTTAAAGTGAACGTTATGTTAGATGCTTCCAACATCCAACATCAGAAAATTCGGATGGTGTTGGTTGAACCAAAGGTAAGGCACAAGATTTATGATTCTTAGAATCATATTACCCTTCAGTAATCTTGAAAAATTCAGCAGATGGTAAAATTGAAATTTAACCTGGAAGAAAAAAATCATTTAGCAGCAGATTGTAGCTATTGCTTCATATCTATTCTCAATAAAACATGGATCTGCGTTCACTGACTGTTGAAAAGAATAAAGGGCTCTAAATTAAAATTCCCTTCTGGGCCCATTAGGGATATTTCCACTGATGGGAAAGATGATGATCTGCTGAAGGTAATGACTTTTGAATTTCACGGTTCTATAATCAAATCTCCCTTTTGAAAATCTGCCAAAACTCGGTGGGATCTTTTTGCTCCAGTAAATGATGGTGTAATTGTAATGGGTGGCTCAGAAAGAAACGCTGTATAATTGCTGCCTGTAAATGACAGTCCTTTCTTACAACTTCCACAATATAAAAATTCTCTCTTAATAATGTTATAAGAACTGTAATAACATAATAACTGTGTCTAGTCAAGATTTTTCAATTCTAGCTGCTTAGTGCATCTGGGCCACTTGGGTTTTCACATGGTGTCACACACACCTCAGGCTTGCTGAGTGCTTTGCCTACCATTACAAGATTGTGTCCTTTCAGTGTTACATGTGACTTTTTTGGTAAACAGATGGTTGTGGTGATTATCCGTAATGATGGAGAAAAAAGAAAAAGCCAAAATAAGCAAAAAGTCCTTGTTTATGTAGTCAAACATCATTATTTCTTTTTTTCTGAGGAATCATCTGTTTCCCAACACGTGTAAATATTTTGTACTAACTTGAGTTGAAGGCAGTCTTCGTGATTTCAAAGAGTGAGAGTAGATAATGAAATCTGTAGCAGAAAGAAGCCTTGTGCCCTGCTGTGCATTAACATGCTGAGCTGCCTGCTGCTTGTGCTCACCAACTAGAGTTTGTTTGTCAGAGCTGCTGTTGTGGGCGTAACTCAGGAACACTCCTGTTGCAATGACTCCAGGCCCCAAGGGACACACTTTGTTCCTTGAAAATAGACACAAAATATGGCCAATGCCAGCTGATAATATTTTCCCTCCCTTCTGCTTCTTGTACTAATTTCTGTGAAGGTCCTTGCTCTACAATGAAGCAAGTAATTTTAGATAATCCCTTAATTTTAGATTATCCCTTGATACAGGAATGGCTCTACTGGTTAATGCAAAATACTGTCACCCTAACCATCAGTTTTTGTCCTCCTTGCTGGTGAGGAATGAGTATAGGAGTAAGATGCACATACAGTGGTCATTCCCTTTCTATCTATTCAAAGCTTCCAGCAATTTACAACTTGAATACTGTCTCACCCAGAGATCCATGTCTTTGTGTTCAGTAGATAGTCTTGTTCTGCTGACTTTTTTTAACTGTTCCTTGAAATTCTGTTGATAAATGATGTTTTTATTCTGAGTCTAGTACTATTTTTAAATTCCTTATTCTTGCTCATGTAATGCATTTTAAGGCTTGGGTTTTTTCTTCTACCATGGTGATGCACGTACACTAAAAATCAGTATTACGGGGTTGGGTCTGTGGGCAACCTCTTAAGCAGTTCCCCAGGCAAGAGTTGCTTCTCCCTTTTTATGGGTTCTCTGACTCGTTGCGCCAAGAAACAGGCATTTCTTCCACCTAGAACCCCAGACTCTGCCTTCTTGTGACATTAACTCATTGAAGGTAATTTATTGTTACCATGTTATTTGTTCTTACAGCCCCTGATACTCCTCAGCAGGTCATAGTTACTGCCACCATCATTAGCTGACCAAAACCAGCCTTCTGCTGATGGCAGTGGGTTGTATTCCAGTGTAGGAGCCTGTGTTACTCTAATGCAGTTAAATGACTTCCACCAGTATATGCTGTTGTCGCTTTCACATAATGTATAACCTGGTATTAAAATCATAGTGATCAGCTTCCTGCCATCAAGCTTCTGAGGTGCCTGCTACCTCCTGTCATCAGCCATGGCCATTTGCCTGCTTGACAGGAACAGCTCTTCAGAAAACACTGCAGTGGTGACTGTTTTAAAGGCAAAATGGAAACTGTTAGGTTTAAGACCCCTGCTGACCTCTTCCACTCATACCCCATGCCTTGTTAAGGCACAGCAAACAACTGAGAATGTGTCATGTATAAGGAACTGCTGACCATATACTTAAGAGAGGTTCTGCTGCTTGTATTTCATCTTTTTCCAGGTTTTACTTGATCTAAACTCTTGTTTAGATGACCACTATCAATTTTCTGAAGGGGATACAGTGTTTGTAAAAAGTCCTGTACAAGTAAACTAAAGTTTTATCAGAATAGTATAAACTAAAATCGAGTTAAAAGTGTTCTGACTTCTAATTCTTTTCTTACTGTAGATACTAGGAAATGATGTGCCTGCAAATCTGTCTACAGAGATAAGCAGCAAGAATGAACCAGAGAAAAAGAAAAAGAAGCTACAAAAATAGCTGGATATTAAAGTTTACAGGAAGTCATGGTTATTTGTTTTTACTATTTTTCCCTATGGGTGAAATGCTAGAAACAGATTGTTTACTTTTAAATACACATTTTAATAATTTGTAAAACTGGCCTTTTTTTTAAAAAAACCACACTTTTATGAATATATGTAAGCAGGAGAACAATAGTTTTAAAACGCAGTTTATGTCTACGGTTTTGTCTCGTGGGTGAAAATAAATGTTTCTGCAAAGTGAAGAAGTAGTTGTAATACATTATTTTTTTTTAAAACAGCCTTAAGGCCATTCCAGAGCCTGACAAAAGTCAGTCTTTTCAGTCTTCAGTCCATTCTCTTTAGCACCTCAGAACTAAAAGAGGTAATTGTGCTAGTTACTGGTCCTAAGCACTAACAGAATTTACTCTTGAGAAATAAATTCTACAGACTTGCGCTTCCTTCTGGAAAAGTTCTCTCCCACACCAGATTGTGTGTATATATGCACATGATGTAAAGAAACTATACCAGAAAAGTACATTAGCCTGCCTTAAAGCAATTTAAAATTGTTGCTTAGCCTCTGATGAACTGCTTTAAAAAAAAAGGATGGAAGCGATCAATTATAATGTATTACACAAAAATCCACAAGTAACTACAAGTCAAGTTTTGCAGTGATCTGTTATTACTGCTTGTGCTCATGAAGCTGGGGAGTTAGAATTCTCAAAAAGACCACAAACATTTTTTGCCTTGAATTGCATTGTTACAGTCAAGCTACATCCTTGGGTAATCACTGGGTCACAGTTGATCAGGACATGACTGTCACTTAGCAATATTGACTTGACTTGCTGTGTGCTGTCATTGTAAATGATTGGATCACATTTATCAAGTACATACTTACAAGACAGCAAAAGGAGACAACATGTTTAACTGATTGATGTTTTAATCTGTCACCACTACTCTAAAAGGCCTATTCAGAAACTTTAAAAACCTCTTTTCAAGAAGGATGTGCAGGGTTCTGGATCTATAACTGTTACTGCCCTTTTAATTCAGCATCAAATAATAGAGTAACTGGAACCGTTTTTTAACTGTATGAGAGCAAAAGCTTGCCAGGCTCCCTGCCTGATCTTACTTTGTTCCCCAGGGTCCCCCACCCAAACAATACAGGCATACGCCTGTTACAGGCTCCAGTCAGACAAAAGATGTTGCAAACTATAGCAAAGAAAATAATACAGTCTAGGTAAGAAAGAGATGTCTTTATTCTGTTTCACTACTCAATTTACAATTATGCACGTTAAAGGACTCTCATTAAAACTACTGAAATTAATTTAATGTAAACAATGACCGTTTTGTGCAACGTGTGCCAACCAATGCATTAAGTACAACTACAGAAATAGAATGGTCAAATGACTCTCACAATAATTTGCAAAATAGGTTTCCTCTACAAAGCAATTACACAAACATAAAAATATGCATGTTTTCATAAAATAAATAATTTCAATTTAACTGAAAACTGTAAAAAACAGGACAGAAAATACCAGCAATTTCTTTGGGGGGTATCCATAATTCTCATGTTCACCCATTTCTGCTGTTACTTTTCCCTTACCTATAACAAAATACTTATACAGGATGCAATTAAATATTTTAGTGATTGCTCTTTTTTTATTCGTGAATACTTTGAAAGCTTCTGATCATTGAATATACCACTATAAAGAATCAGATATTAAAAAATAAAACCAAATCTTAATTATACATATGCCAAATATTGCGGAAACAGACCACAGTTTGGACAACTCTATCATCTTGCCCTTTACATTAACATTAGTACTATTTTTAGTTATCACACTTGCAAAAATTAATCTTTGAACAGTCCAGAAATCTGAAAGTCACCCTCTCAATTGATTATTGTTAAAAAGAATTACATGAGAATCAGAAAATATGCACGGTCATAACTAACTTTTAAATCTCAGACAACTTGGGGCTTGCTTTTGAGCTACAAACTGTATCAACTAAAGCCAAGACCATTTTGAATGCCCTATTCAATAATTTTTTTTTTCCAGAAGTCTAAATTCATTCTGTAACAAAATTAATCCCCTAGAAGTTACCAATTCAGTGCATTTCCAGCATTTAGTAGGGCACTGTTTAGAGATCATGAAACAGATAATTGAGGATGTTAGGTTCAATTACTGTCAATCAGATGTGTAACAGAAAGACTGATTAAATTGTTATGAAGTAAAAATAATGTATGTCATGTTTCCTCATTAGAAATCTGAAGGGTTTTTTATTATTATTTTTGCAATGTGAAAACTAAAACCAATAGTACATCCTTCTTAAGTATGTGGTAACGCTAACTGACTGATGAGCGGTTTTAAGAGTAAGAACTGCTTGTTTAGGAGGAAGAGATTCAGTTTCCCTAATAAAAGATTTCTGTCAAACCAAGGAAAAAACTGATCAAAAAATTGCTAAAAGGCTTTTGCTGACGCACAGGTTTTTACTTAGAGAATGAAATTCGTCTTTTAAATTGTGGAAAAGCCCATAATTTCCATAAATGGAATGGAGTTTTCGTTCAGCTGTTCACAAGGATAACTTAATTAAAAGTACTAACCTGGTATTAAAATCAAAGCACTCAATTTTAACAGTTTGCAGTCTACTATAAATCATACACGTATTCCAGGGACACATTTCTGGAACCCTCTGGTTTTCTTGTGAAAGTCACAGCTGAATTTCATCACTGTCACTTCAGACTGATACTGACAGACACTCACCCCAATCCTCATTCCCCGGCCCTGTTCTCATCACACCCCCAACAGTTCTCTTCTGGTCTTTGTTGGTACCAGTGCTAATTTTCCTGAAGCAGCGCGATAAATCTGATCAGGGGAAAAGCAATCGAAATCAAAACTAATGCTCCTTTCCTTTCTTTCCTCCCCCACAAAGAAAAATTTCCCTCATGCCTTTAGGAATTGTGTGTTAAAATGTAGGTGTGTTTGCAGTTAATTAGGTCCTATGCAAGTTGCCCTAGGTTTGCCCAGTCTTCCTAAAATATTCCTCTTGAAGTTATAGCCAAACTTTGAAAATAAGTCTCCTCATGGAATCTGCACAGAAGGAACAGAATTCTGAAAAAACACTATGGTTTCTTTGCACCAAGGTTAGCTGCCTTAATTTTCAAAAGAATCACTTAAGGATACCAATAAATTTGTTAATAAGACCTGAAAACCCCACATTATTTAAAAAGTCCCTTAATAATGTAGCAGAAAATTTATTGCATTTGCATTAAAAAAAAATCAAAATGGTATGTATAATCCAGGTAACTGAGGTCATATATGTAAACATTTATTAGACAACACAGCTGCAGTCCTCCGTCAGACAACTACATACCATTTTTGTGAAATCCCTGAACTTGATTTTCATTTTTATGTTTCCAGGCAGAAATGTTGCAAGTTGCATTTTGACCAAATGCTGTACTACGTGTTTTTGCTTTTTGGAAACACGATTGCTTCTCTGGAGATTTTGCTCTCAGCAACTGATTGTCCTTATGGTTTAAAACAGAACACTCCTAGGTGAATAAGGAAAAGTTAATTTTAAAACCATTTTCACAAAATTTTCCAAAAAGAAACAAGACCCAAACTTACTATCTGAGCATTTCAAGTTACAATTAGGACCTTAGCCTCTCATATCTTCCCTTCTGAAATGAAAAAGAAATACAATGTTGTCCCTGCACAGATCTTTGAAATGTGCTGTCAGCAAGAACATATTTTCAGAGCACACATGCTCCGAATGAGCCAGAGTGGATCCTTTCTGCAAGTTATGTCTGTGCTTTTGTCTTTCCATTTTCTGTGGGTTCTCCATTGTGAGGGTTGCATGAAGTACTTCATGCCTCCACACTTAAATCATAATCCAAAATGCAAAATTTGGCTTAGTTGGGATCTAGCAATCAAAATAGAGTAGTGGGAAGAAACAGCTGCATGACATTGGTGAATCTCTAGGGCAGGTTTGATATTAGATAATTAACTCTGATGAAAACATTTGCATGTATAATCCACACCCAACAGGGCAACTGGGGCAAGACCTCGGAGTAGATGGGTATTTCTAGACGTTAAAGATAAAACATCCATCTATTCCTCTGTAGGGGCACAGTTATACCAATCTCAAATGAACAGAGTTGGAACTTTGATGTCACCATCAGTCTGCTCTTCACCTTGGCACAGAGGCAGCTGTTAGCATGTCAGATACAGAAGTGAAGTCAGGGCTGAACAGGCTTCAGACTTTTTAAATCTGGTACTACTTACTTGTCAGTAACCTCCCCCCTTCAAAGACTGTAAACAACACAAGTAGTAGACTAGATAAACTACTACATTTATAAGGTGGTAAGACCATAATTACTCAGTTAGACGAGATGATTTTTGCTCTCTCCTCCAAATAAACTAGGCTTTCTTCCCATTGTCTGGAAGAAGCAGAACTCCTTCCCATCTCTCACAAGATTAAGAGCTTGGGAGCCTTGCTAGATATGTATTGTCTTTTGCAGTTTTGTTGTTTTCTTTTTATGATGGGTCATCAAAGGGCTTGTAACCAAAAGACTCTACCCAAGCAGAAAGTTCACCACCAAATCAGCATGCCAGGTACGGTCTAAGAAATGTGAGGCTAGTTTATGAAAAGAAGTGGTGATCAATTTTTCCCCAAAAACATGCTTCTCTACAAGCACACATTTTAAAACTTAGCAAAGAAAAAAAGAGCAAGAACAACAGAAACAAAAATAAAAGACAGACTACTTCAGGAGCCATGAGCAGCCCCTCACAGCCTTTCATGCAAGTATTTCAGTTTCCTCTGAAACTCCCTTTGTCATGGAACACATTGCTTTTGTTGCCAGCTTACAGTATTTGTCCTGTATTCATTCCTTGTTTTCAACGCAATACTTGAAATGCTGCTACATAACATGCTCTCTATTATCACCTGACAGTCTCTCTCCTCACTCAGGCTCCCTGAAACTGAATAAAATAGGGCATGGATGCTTTAGATGAGAAGCCTATCATCAATTTGCATCACAATTTAATTCCTACCTTTGTTCTAAGAAGCTGAGATTTATTATGGAACACGTTGGTATTCGCATCATTTTCTCGGCAACTGTTTTCAGCCCCCACAGTATCCATAATGCTGCTTCCACAAGTCTGTGTATTATAACCACTGTCCACCTGAAATCAAGAAGTAGGGCTTTAAAAATGTACTGCAATTTATCACAGGTCAACTCCTTAGATTCTCATACCTGATAGGACTGGCATTTGATTAACAGAACTTAATCCAGCAAACGAGCTACCATCAGTTAATAACAAAAGCAAACTGTAAAAGGGTCTCTCAGAATTAGTTTGGATTAACTTAAATGTGTTACTGTACATAGTAACACACAAATCATTTATAATTGCTATGCTGACTCTACTGAGAGAGGAAAAAGGGGATGAGGGGGAAGGAATAAAAATCACAATACAACTTGCACGCCCCATTCAGTAAAAAAACCCCAGGTAGTTCCTCCCAGAATGGTATACATGCTAAAAGTTCGTATGTTGAGCTCAGTTTTACAGAGAAGCATAAAGGGATTTTTATTTTTACCTGAATACTACTGTTGTCACAAGGAATTACGCTGCTCTCTGCAAGGGGTGACATGCACATACGGGAGTTTTCAATACTGAAGGTAATCCCTGTCATAAAGCTGGTCATTGGTGTGTTGCTATTGCCAATTGTTTCTTTTATCCAAGTGTTTTCCTCTGACACTTCAGCTGCATCAGCCATATCTACAGTGTTATTTTCCTTTGAGCCTTCCATGTCCTGAAATGAGGACAACCTTTGACGACAAGCTTCCGAGTGATCTGATGCAATAGACACAGTTGCTACAACGAGGTGTGTACCATGTGCAAACGCTTCACTGTCTTGCTGATGTAAGTTTATTCCATTCTCTTCTGCTGGAGAAGCATTTTCCTTGTCTCCCTCATCCTCACCACGATTTTCAACTGCAATTGGTATTCTAATGACAGAAGTCTGATACTGGGCAGTTCCCCTACATGCTCCAAGTCTCATAGGAGAACAATTTTTAATAGGAGAACAACCATCTATATAAGGACTTATTGTACTTGGAGGTGTCATTCTATTTGAGGACGACGGAATATCTGGAGAACAAAACGTAAGTTTTCTTTGGTCTGCTCACAGAAGGAACAAACAAACAAACAAGAACAAAGTTACTCTATCATATATCAGATGGAGTTAAAGTCATCATCCTCAAAACCTTACAGTTCTTCAAATAATCATAGCGAGCTATGTGGTATTTCACTGAGCATAGCCTCCCAACTCCAAAGGGGAGTTTAAACTGCATGTAAACTATCACGGTAAAGGCAAGCTTTTATCCCGATTTTACCACCAAATTTGTTTCCTATGACATAATTTGTTGTATACAGAGGCCTTGCATTTTCAAATGGCAATACAACACACTGTTCACAGGAAAAATATGTGACGGCTGGTTCTGCAGCTTTCTTCAGAAAAATTATTACAAGTATTCTATAGGCATTTAAAAAAATCTGGGGTAGCAACAAAATATTGAAGAAAATCAAACTTATGCAATCTCCATATATAACAGTGCTGAAACACCACAAGGCTCATCAGAGCAGAGTCATGTATAAATGTGGTGTTAAGTCCTTCCAGGCAATGGATGAAACACGAAATACTGACATTTTCTAGAGCAAGAAGGACACAAGATGTTCATGACTTCTTCACTAGTCTGTTTTCTTTCAAGTAATCTTGATGATCACATGATTTGAAAACTCAAGCTAAACAGCCTTTGTCCAATTAAAATGCTTCAGTTTAAACTAAACCAAAATCGTAGCCTTAGTTCAGGCATATGGCTTTAAAGCCCCTTCCTCACACTAGATTAATCCTTTAAATTTATTTTCATTTTTATTAGGTCTCAATTCCTTTTCTATAACATTTTCCCTAGTTGATTTTTCACAAGCAGGTACAGTTCACTGTTTCACATCATTAAGATATTTCACTGCTAAATAGCGTGTCATATAGGAGGAGACTGCTGGTCTGCCAAGCACAGGAACATGTCTCCGAACAAAAAGAAGTTCCAGTATGAACGCATCAGTTATAATAATCAAAATATATAAATCAAGACAATTAAAATTAAACCAATTAAACCATACCTGACAGTGGTGTCTTTCTTATGTGAAAAGCAATTGGTGAAAATGTAGGAGAACCATTATGTGCAGGAGACCCCTCTGGAAACGTGGGACTGGTTATACTTCCCAGACTGTAAGTCCTTGCACCTCCCCGAATAGGACTAGAGGAAAACTGACCCTTCAGTAAAAAAAACACACAAACACGACATATTTTCATAACGTAAACTTTGGCTAATATGTATATATAAAAAGCGTTCTAATTAAAAAAAAAAAAGCTTAATATGGCAGCACTGAGAAAAATTAGTCCTGTACAACTGCACAATAACCACCTCTGTCATTAGTTCAGCTTAACTACACCAGTTGCAACTCTTCACTTGGACTTTAAGCCTCCACACAGGAAAAGAGCAATGGACTCACACTGTCATGTAATACCAACTAAAACCATAATATCAATTATATTTAAGAACTATGAAAAGCCTAAACAGGGAATTCATGCGATCTGTGTATAAAGTATTTAATCTCAGTTTCTTATTCATAACAATGCAGATGAAAGCCAGCCACTATTTATATTTTAATTGAATCCCTACTACCTGAATTATTTAACTCAGCAGAAGACAAAATACTTTTCCTTAAGAAAAAGAAATAGTGGTTGTAATCTTGCTTAAGAGTATGGTACAAAAGGAAAAGTCACTTCAGGCAGTGTAATTATGTTGTAGGAATTCTCTACTAGGTTACCATAGCGAGGTAAAGCCACACTCTTGCTGGGTTACCTTTTTTCCATGCACCATATCACCTAAACCAGTTTAGCTGTGCTATGTCCACCAGGGAATAAGATTCATCTTGTTTAATTTAAAAAACAGACATTATGTTCTATGTTCTAATAAATATCTATTTATCTGAAATCTCTAGCTAAAGAAAAAAAAAAACAAAACAGAAAACAAACAAACAAACAGCCCCCCCAAAAAAAAGAAAAAAACAAACACCACAAACATTTTTAACACTGCATTCAAAGATCCACAAGTCATTTCTTCCACCATGAGTTCACGAGCTATAAGGGAAATAATCGTATCACCTGTTCACATCAAGTAGTATTTTAGACAGCAATTCATGGATTTAAACAGGCCTCTTTTTTTTGTACGCACATTTTGCTGAAAATGTATTTATTCAAACCATTTTTTCATAAGTCTTGCATATGTATCAATTCCTACCTCCTTTTCATAACATAAAATTAGAGCATAATTCCTTCTATACCTTCAAACTCATTCTCACTGGGGGCCACATCAGCCTGGCAGTTGCCTTCAAAAGGCCAAATGTAATTTTAGGACTGTATAAATATAACTACTCCTCACCACCTGGTCTATACGAAAGAATAGCACCATAACATAATAATTTGATATAATAAAAAGTCAGTAACCTTTCTAGACTTTTTTTTTTCTGAATTTGGAATTTAAACAAAAATCCCCACCTTTGGTCTAATACCTACCCTCTCATAAAGTAGTTGTAGCTTATTAAAAACATGATTGTTCATCTTGTGAGGTCTTAGAAGACACAATCAGTACAGCCTGCTTTAGGAACTCTTGTGCCAGCTAATTCACATCCCATCCAGCCCCCAAAACAGGGTACTCACTGAACTAGATGTTTCCAGAGGACTTCTGCACCGGACTGGAGAGATATCAATTGAACAAAGCACTCCGAGTGGTTGAGTACCGCATGGACTAGGCAGAGAAGGAGACAAACACTCAGCCACACTTCCATTTTCTTCTAAAAACAGCTTTCTTCTGAGTGATGAAGAGCTCAGATTTTCCTGAGACTGATCTGCAAATTCATCAGTTCTAAAATATTCACCTAAAAATGGGGAGAATTAGTTTCCAATAAGCATGCGAGAAACAAAAATATCTCCCACTACGGAGACATATGTAACTAAATTGAAACATTTAATCCAATTTACCAATACAGCAAGTAATTAATCCAATTTAGGCACCTATCCCAAAAGATCACTTGTTATCATTACAAAAAGTTGACTCTGTCTACTAAGGTTCCATTTACGCCTATTGTCCTTTAACACCCAACTCTGCATTTAAAAAAAAAAAAAATAATAAAAAAAAAAATATATATATATATATATTGTTTAGCATCTACTTACTGGCCTTCTCCCAAAAGTGTATTATTCTTCACATTTGAGTGGTGAAAAAGGGGTTATTATACTACCCAAGCAAAAACTAGACCCTTTTTCAGGTCTCCCATATGCTTTGGTGGTCATTGTGATACACCTAACGGCAAACCAGATTCAACTTGAAGACAAGTCAAAGCAGTTAGCAGTTTAGAGCAGCAAAGCATACAGATGTTCACAAAGACCCATTAAAATACACTGACTTCACAGATTTAGTTTCTTGCTCTAACTGGCTATTTCTTGTACAAGGAATCATTCATGAATTCACAAACTTTGCATTGCTGGAAGCATTTTTTTAGATGAAACATGAAAACAATACATGCGGTTCTATTTCACTGGTTTAATTTTGATGACCCTCAGTCAGGGTTGTGAACTTCAGTACTGGGATAGGAGCAAGGAGCCAAAAACCTGAGCTGGCTACACCCACTATTCCCGTATTTGAACTGTTAAGAACAGGCCTTTCCATACCCTTGCCTGAGAAACTGGCAACAACTGCTTGATAAAGCAGTTATAATCAGACAGTTCATTCGGACTCTTGTCTCCTGCTCAGCAGCCACGACTTTTTTTGCCACTACCCAACTTCTAGTCCCCCCGTGGCTTCAGTTAAATTAAAGGCTCAGAATCAGAGCTTTGCTTTATTCAAGGCAAGGTTGGGCTCTAAGCCTCATGACCAGCAATCTGTAAGCCTAGTAGCTCCTCTAGGCTAAGTAACTCCTTTATTTGCGAGAGTCAGAGGGTGTCTTTTGCTGACTACCTTCTGTGCATTCAGAATTGTGAATCAATTTCCAATTGTCCTCCATATTCCTCCTCTTTTATCTTTATGTCTACACTCAAATTGTATAATTTAAATCAGATGTTCCAAGTAACATGCAGTAACTGTGTATTTAGAACACCTACTTAAAATATTCATAGATTAGGTTTTCAGTATTTCATAAGACAAAAAAATAGCAAACAAGGCAAACACAAGTTTTCTATTTAGACGTTCATAATTAAATTTATATAATACAAGACATACCTAGTATTTTCTCTAAATTAAAATCCACTGGCAAAGACAGTACTGTCTGACAAGCAGCTGCAATTAATAAAACCAACAAAATTAGCTTGCAGTGACCTTTTACTAAAACTATAGAAACAAAAATTTACTTTCAAATTGCATTGCAATTGAGCTATTTAAGTTAGAGTTGAAGTAAGGAAAAGTGTTAATTAAAGCTAGGATTCTGGCTTGGAAATACTATAGGCAGCACACTTGGGCCTAGAGAGAAATAAAACCCAAAAACCAACCAAGCAACAACACAAACCACACACACACACAAACAAACAAACCACACACACCAGAAACCAAAGAATGTAACATAAAAGCCTCCTGAGATGCATTCTTAAATAAGGGGAAAGATCTCTGAAAAAAGGAAGGATTAAAAAGGAAATGGAAGAAAGATCATCAAAATACCCTGGGGAAAAACACTACCAGTATTTATCTAAAATAAAATAGCTTGAAAGATCTCTTAAGACTTCTACTATTTATTTGGCAGAAAAAATAATCAAGATTCTATAACCTAACAGAATTCATTGTAATTTACCCATAAGCCTGAGGCTTATATTTACTTTTTAATCCAGAAAAAGTGCACACATTGAGTTGGAAAAAACACACTCTACAGTCTATGGAGGACTTCTGTTTTTACCTCTGAAAATAATATGAAAGAGTATAATAGAATGAAATTACTCAGAGAAATTGATATTAAAATTCATGGTACCTTATAAAAATATTTCTACAGGAATATTAACAAAAAATTTTCCCCTTTGAAATTAAAAAATGGGTTACTTTGCTACAGAGAAAGCCTGTGATTTCAGACAGTGCCTGTTACCCACCATTGCTCTTCCCAGGCTGCAAAGCTAGCTGTCTTCCAATTGGAGAAATAGTATTTAGATCTATGGCTGTAAAACAGACAGAACATGAATTCAAGCATGTGTTGCACATAGAATTTTAAAATCTAGCAGCAGTAAGAATATTTCACGCAACTAAACAAAATTTTTGCATCAAAGTTTAGAACAGATTAGAAAGGAGTACTGAAGAATCATTACCATTATAGCTGATTAAGAGAATTTCATCACCTTTCTATTTAAAAAAAAAAAAAAGCTTACTGATGGGGCATCACCTTTGCCCAAATCTTTGTCTCCTGCGGCCTCATCTACATTACACAGATTTAAAACAAACCCAGTTCATGCTTAGCCAAACAGGCTGCGTTCAAGTAAAGCTCATTTCCAGAAGATAACACAGTGTGGACTTGAAGACACAGGAATCCACCACTGCACCCTTTTCACACAGCTACCGAACATATCAGGCCATTTTCTTTTACCGCTGACTCACTTTGCCAGGTCTAGGATTGTGACTTACATTCTTTGTCCAAGCAGCAGTGATTTTACAATTGACAATTAAAAACCACGCTTTCAGGAAGCTGCATCCCTTGATAAAACATTAACAGTTTAGCCTCTTCTAAATCTTGCACAAATTCCCAAACACTTATTTAAGAATTTTCTACTTAATAATTTCTCCAAAAGCTAGATAATTTTGGGCAGACACACAAAAGCAACTTACTTTTGGTTGAGTTAAGCAGAGAAACTTGCTTGCCTTGATGCTCAGTCCAAGGAGAAGGAACTATGAGTCTTTTTGTGAAAAACTAGAGTACAACAGAAAGAAACCACCTAAGCATTTTTAAAAATTGGAGACTCTCAGATTTAGATTAGTACCCTGAACAAGAAAAATTTAAGTCATACCTTTTGCTACTCACAGATCAATATTTTAAGAATTTTAACTCTTCCTTCCCTCAACCCTATAGTCATCCCTTACACCCAAAACATATTTCATTATTTCAGGCCCAGAGAGGTTAAAGAAAAACAATTTGATTTGAAGATCACCCCATGTTCTTTATGACACATACCACCTCAGATCTTTCAATTCTAAAGAGTGAAAATTGTACAGCAGTTTCATTTAACACTAATTACTCATTTAAAAAATGGAATTGTCTCTACCATACTCATGCACAGTAGTTTAGCGTAACTCTCTTCAAATTTCAGTTTGTTAAATTTGTGTATTTTAACAACTGAGCTGTTTCACAGAAATGCTGAATAGACACCGCAGTAACATTAAAAGAAGTGGACAACCAATGCTTTTTGCAATATTATTAGTGTATTTGGATAAACCAGTTACTGGGGAAACACATATGAGTATGGGCACTTCAGTTTTTTTCTCTGAACCAGAAACTGTATCTGCTGTCACAGCTGCACTCAAGAACAGCCTGATACTGAGGAGGTCAACACTATTACATAGCTTCAAGTAGTACACGGCAAATCCTGTTCTCACAACAAAAGCAAGACTCAAAGCAAATGAAAAAAACCTCAGACTGAAACACCCAACTATTATAGGAATAATTTTATCAGAGACGTGGTTTCAAGCTGTTCCGCTGCATAATCCATTAGCTTATGCCTCACAAAGAAGAAATATCCTTTTTAATGCAGATTTAGAACAGATTATCTTAGCTGCAGGTCAGCTACATGGAATCATAAAACATATATTTTGTTTATAGAGACAGAAACTGATAACAGCATGATACAATATAAAAAGGCCAATAACACTAAGGAAGACTTGCCTATCAGATCCTTTATTTTGTTTCCTTAAATTGAAATTCCATTGAAGATTTCTATAGTGGAGATTTGAAACACTTTTCCTTCTCTGCTAGATAAATGGATAGTAAAAAATAAAATGAAAAAAAAGGATAGAAAGAATTACAAGATACTGGAAGAAAGTCTTGCCTGCAACCAAGCAGACTTTGGAAGAAACAAACAAACAAATCACCCAAATTCTGCCATATTTTTAACAGAAACTAAGCTACCTACCACTAACAGTTATGGTAAAACCCAAAATAATCATTATTTTTAACCTTAAATTAACTATTTATAAGAGTTATCTTACAGCTCCATTCCCACTAGCCAAGCCACATGCTATTTTGACCTACAGTTGTGTGAAAAAAGATAGGAAGAAAAAGATCATGTGGATTCCAACTACAACCGCAAGGGATGAGGACAAAGAATTACTTTATTACAGACCTGTAAAACATAATAGGCTCCTGGGGTTTTGAAATCCTATAATAGATATGGATGGTTTCTGTAGGTATGTAGCTAAAACAAATCAATACTTGAAAGTTTTATTACCTCCTCAATGGCTTTTTGCCTTCTGTCTTCCGTCTCCTTATCAATTCTAAGTAACAAATGAAAAACAACTCAATTATCAAAGCCGTCACATAATTGGATAAAAAAAAAAAAGAGTAAAGTCCAACCGTGTAATCTTTTAATCTTTTACAGATGATTAAGAGAAACATTATAAATGAAATTGCACTAAACCCTAAATCTTTTGACGTTTTTACTATTATGTGCAATAATCTCATACTACACATTTAGAAATATAAGTGCACTTCTCAGTTACTTCAGTGCCTTTGAAAAAGATCTGTTCCATTATAACCACAGATTTGCAAATCTTCTATGTACTCCTTGTACCAGCAAGCATTTTTATCTGAACAAAAACTCAGTCACAATTGACTTTCAAAAATAATCCATTTAGTTATGTTGAATTTGTCATACAAATAGGTTTTACTATAAAAATTGCCATGAGATTAGGCTTACAAAGAATCTCACTATAAAATCAAGCAGAATAAAACACTGAGCTGTAAGGAACAAAAGGGCAACGGAAGATATTCATAGAATGTTTGCATGTTTAAATTCCTGACACAGCCCTCTTTCCCAGAACATGGTTCTCCCTTTTACACAGCTAGTCTGTCATATTTTCTTCAGTTCAGAATACAATGCCATATTTCAGTTTGAATAAATTAACACATTCCCTTATGCAGCTTTTAACCTATTTTTTTTTTAATTGTAGTTACTTTAACCATCTTCAAATGATGTTTTAAATAACCTTCAATTCTCACTTTTAGTTACTTCTATGTAGTTTATAAACTCCAAAAACTTTACAATTAATATTCATCATTGTCTTAGCCGAATTGCATAATACTTTCATGCATTATTAGCATACCTGAATTACCCTTGAATAATTTTAGAAATCAGTCAGATAACAGATATAATTAGCTACACAAACACACGTAGATGTTCCTATACATACAGTAACTTTCCCTCACAGCCCTTTCTTTGATGGTGATCAGGCTTTGAATAGATGGGAAACACTTGGACATGCCATCTTCAACTTTGTCTGCCTAAATGACAGTTCTATGAAGACACTCACACAATATTCAGTTATTGCACCAAAAAACAGCATATAATCATCATATAGTCATACATAGTGGATCAAGAGTAATAAGCATCTCTTATAAGCCAGATTCCAAAGGAGAACCAGGGAACTGGCTGCCACAGAAAGTCCTGCTTAGTGCAGAAGGTTTTTTCTTTAGTGAGTAACTCCAGGAAAGCAAAGTGAAAACATCATACATAATTAGCAAGAATAAGAACAAGCCAGTGCTGTATGCAGCTTCAAGCAACAGAGCACTTGCAACCACGATACAGTATGCAAGACGAAGTACAGATTTTTTTTTTTTAAGACTTAACATATAATAGCATAGCATCCAATTTAGAAACATTCAATTTCTACCTGGAGAAATAAAAAAAGAGGGAAGTCTATGGATGAGACTGTGTTGTGTCAGCAAAATGCAGCTCTGCTCAATTATGGACAGACTTCTTGTTTTTCATTAACACAGTCTGCCAGAAAGAAGTTCTAATCATTTTATAAGCAGTGCAATAAATACACAGCACATAGATGGTGCCCAGTTTATGGAAAGAGTAATACTGCACAAAACTAAGTCTACACGTGATACACACTTAGACTTTGCAAAGTGCTCATGAGCTTTTGCACAATGCTGCTACCCAAGTGTTTTCACTACATCATGGATAATTAACAGTTTGAAATATTTATATACCAAATTTCTTATGCTTATTGGTCTTTGCAACTAATTGAGAAAATTACTTGTTAACAAGCATTATTAAAATGGAGTATATAGTATGTAGTAACACTATACATGGGCTTCAAAAACTCAACTCACTTATCAGGATCTTTTAACGATAAGAGCTGCATTTATGACACTTTAGATTCTATAAAGCAGTATTTTAAAATGTATATTAAAATCAGTTGCCATACAAAATCTTATATACATGCACATATATTTACACACATTTAACCACGTACAGTTTGCAGCCACAGGAAGTAACCACCTTAGTCTGTACTACACTGAAACACGCAAGCATGGAGACAGCAGATCTACACATAGACAAACTATCCACTTTCAAGTCATAGCAGATGATTTAAAAAAATAAATCACAGTGGGTATGAAACAGTGGGAGACTGAAAGGACCCACTAAGACAACCCACATTTATATCTGTAGGTCATGCCAGTGATCATCATTGTAACGGTTACAAAAGTCATTTAAATTAAAGCTAGTCTGTGTCTGTCCTCATAGGCTTCCAGAAACAATGTAATCAAGTCCCTAAAACATATGGCTTAAAGCTTTGTAACACATCAAAAACATTAAGAGTCTGAAACCTGCTGGTTGCTAGAGGAAGGCCAGGAAACAACAAGATGTTAAAAATATTATCAACAGTAAGACACGGTAATTCACAGATACAGCGGAAAACTGTTATTTTTTGTCTTACATCTCTGCATCTCTGCTGTAGCAATAAATTAATATTCCTTCTTATACTTCTTCCTGTTCAAAAAGAGGTGCAGGTACAGTCAGACAGTAAGAACAAGAGGTCTAATTCACAATATTGGGAGGCCTCTTGTCCTAACCAGCCCTTTATCCATGTTTCATTTCACTAACAGGACTTGAAAGCTCTATAGGCATAAACAGGATGGAGGACTGTTTTGTTATTCTGTTACTACGATGCTTCGTGACACAAAGTGCAATTCTTTGTGCAAGTTCACATCTGAGAAATGTAGGGGAGTGTTTACAGGATTCACCACTTGTGGCCTTCCCTCAACCACCTTCACCTGGCACATTGTTCTGTATTCGAAAACTGTCTGTCCCTCAAGGTGAGCTATGAATACCAAGCCTGTTCTACTTATTTGTTTTCCCCATGGAAGTTATTTTCAGAGAAAGGAACAAGATCATGATCCCAAAATTATTTTAAGTAACTAGCAATCTCCTTCTCCTCAAAGACAGCAAGCTTACTGCTCTTCCCTCCTTCCCATTAAGTCCTTTCAAAAGAAGGACTGGCATTCACAGAGTGGTTGTGGTTGGAAGGGACCTCTGGAGATCATCTAGTCCTACCCACCTGCTAAAGCAGGTTCACCGAGAGCAGATCACACAGGAATGTGTCCAGGTGGGTTTTGAATGTCTCCGGGGAAGGAGACGCCACAGCCTCTCTGGGCAGCCTGTTCCAGTGCTCTGGAACCCTCAAAGTAGAAAAGTTTTTCCTCACATTCCGATGGAACCTCCTGTGCTTCAGACTGTGCCCATTAGACCCACTGGGCACCACTGAAAAGAGTCTGGTCTCATCCTCTTGACACCCATCCTTGAGATATTTATAAACATCAATGAGATCCCCTCTCAGCCTTCTCTTCTCCAGGCTGAACAGACCCAGAACTCTCAGTCTCTCCTCAATAAACTTCCTAGGCAGCTTTCCCAGCTCTACCCTTCTGCTGGAGTCCCAAAGAAGCTTACACTTCATTGGTCTCAGTATGGAACACTCCAGGAAGATTGTGTTGCAACCAGGAGCAGGAGGGGCAGCTTGGTAATGATCATTGGCAAGGCATTTTCTTGCTTCCACTGACTGCTTTTATCTGGCTGCAGTCTTCCACACTGCAGTCAGTGGATCAGTAGTTCTTAACATTAACAAAGAGCGACTCGGTGGCAGCCTCACCTAAGTACTGTACCCGCATCAGGGACACATAAAAAGCTACATTAAAAGATTTGAATAAGAAATCTTTAATGTGGTGTTGGGATGTCAATAAAGCAAAAGAAGAGTGTTCTAGTATTCAAGGTAAGTTAACTGAATAAAAACGGATGTTAAGTTACCTGGCATGACTCAAATACATCGCTTGGCGTCGAACATCTTCTGAGTCAATTTCCACAGGATTTATTAGAGCCAGCTGATCAATAGACCATCTAAATTTTCCTGGCGTCTAAAAAAAATAAATGGACATCTTAATGCTTGCTAGTCTAAAAAGATAAAAATGAAACCACAGGACAAATCTCAATGGAACAACACAATCATAACTTTCATATAGTTTCTGTCAAAAACAATCAAAAGAGTTGAAGTGATAGACTTAAAAAAAAAAAGTAAGTCAATCAGGCTTCTTTCTCCTGATAGCAGTATTACCATGATTTACAAGATAATATAAAGTGGGAGCTAATATTTACGAACTCAGGTGTCAATTTCTCCTCAGTTTCTGAGGACAGATCTACTAAAGATATAGAACTTTGAATAAAATATAATAGCTTCTACATTTCTATAATCAAAATTATGGCTCCATAAAAACCCCGTGTCTGTATCTAACCCAAGTTATCAAAATAATAGAGCAGCCTTCCTTTCATCTCACATTTCAAGAAGACTTAGGAGTGGCCAGCCCATACGCATCACTCGAAGTCTCACTCATAATGCCAAGTACAGTTCCCGACAAAACCCAATTCAGAAATAATGGAGCTTCACCCCTTTATTTAACACTCAATTACAGAATACTGTTCAAATATCTATTTGAAAAACAGAAGTACAATTAACTTCTATTTGCAGCCTGCTTAGCATGTAAGTATGAACTGGCTTTGTTCCAGAAGAAACAGCAAGTGCCACCAAAATTATTTGGCTTAGTATATAAAGTATGCTCAACAAAATGCACTCTTTAATGCAATTCAAAACATTAACATTACATCTGTATAGTTACACAACTGAAGACTAGATCTTACAGATGAGGACTTTGTTGATTTAAAGACTGAAGGACTGGAGACAATCTGCTCCTGAAGAGTATAATAATCACTGGGACTTTCGAAAGGATTCAGGAATGTGACTCGTCCTGGAGTTTCTGGTGTTATCTGCATTTTAGCTTCTTTTGTATCACCCATAACACTGAGCTATACCTAGAAAAGAGAGAAGGAAAGGAAACACAGAGCAGGGGGAAAAAAGAAAATTATAATTTCGACTTTTTAGGGTCACCTTGAAGCTTTCGGGAGTAGACGATACATCATTCTTAAGGAGCCAGAAACATTTAAAAGACTAAGAAAAACCAAGTTAGTTTTGGCTTGGAGCTACTGATACGTGTAGCTAACAAACAGAATCTATGAAAAGCAGATAAGAAAGGCCACTGAAAAGGCAATTAAAAAAGAAAAGAAAAAAGAAAAAAAAAGAAACAAAACACAACAAACAAGAACAAAAAAGAAACAAAACGGCCAAATTGGTTCCTGGAGGACAGCTCACATCCCCAACGTGAGTGCTCAGAAATACAGCGGTGTTACTGGACGGTGGGTACCAAAGGGACGATCGTCCCGGGTGCCCCCAGCCCCGCATTACCCACCAGCTCAGCAGCGAGCCCCGAGGGAACCGCAGGGCCGGGCCGGGGCTGCCGGCAGCCCGTCCGCACCGGGCAACCGCAGAAGGTTCTGGTCGGAGGCTGCTGACGCCGGGGGCGGGAAGCGGCCTGTCGGCCACTGGGTAACAACGGCCTCGGCCAAGTCCCGCTTCGCTCGGGCGCTAAAGTTGCACCCCCACGCCCATAAATCAAAGCCGCCCCGGGAGGCGCCACAGCTCCCTCCCGCAACGGACGCGGGGAGAGGGGCCGGCAGGGTTGCTGTTCCCCCCTCAGGCCGTGCCCCGGAGACGGCGAAGGGGCCGGGAGCTCCGGGGAAATGCCCCCGCTCAGCCCCCACGCACAGGCCCGTGTGACCGAGCCACTCGCCCCGCGCAGCAGGTACCTGCCGCTGCGCCCGCTCACACCAGATCGCGACTCCCGCCTCCGCCGCGCCGGGCGGCTCTTTAACTAACCACGCCCTCTCCCGGACTCTGCCCAATCACGACGCGCAGTCTTCACCGCCAGGCCAATGGAAGGAGCGGCCGGTCTCGAACGCGCCAATCGCCGGGGGAGCCGCTACACAAATTCGAAAGAAATCCCGCCCTCCGCCTGCTTGCTGCTGGGGTTTCGAACGATGTCGGTCCGAGGGAGGGAAGGGGGGAAACGGTGGAGGGGACTCGTTCCGGTTCCGGGTGGGAGGTGAGAAACGGTGCTGGGTCGCCATGGCGAGCAACGCCGCCAGCCTCAACGCGGTGCGGGAGACCATGGACGGTGCGTGACACTGCGGGTGCTTGGGGCGGGGGGCGCTTCCAAGGGGGGACTTAATTAGCTCTTAATTAGCACAGACACCTCTCCTGTGAAGGGGCTTACGGTTTGCAGTTGCTGGAGCATTTAGCGCGTTGCGATTTCTCGTTACTTAGTATTGTACGTAATGTCTGAAACGCTTCAAATAAGCGTGTGGTGCTGGTGTGTTTGAGGCTCCTGCGATCTCTGTTGGCTGTTTGTTATAATTAGCTGTTAAACATTTAATTCAGAATAACTTTTTTTAAAAAAATTTATAAATATATACCCATCCATATATATCTATATACTTTTGCTCTTCTTTGTCGTTATTTGAAATGGTTAATGCAGGTTAATATTGTATTACATTGTATTATTGTAGAGTCTTGCATCTGGTCAGGAACAACCCCAGGTTCCAGTACAAATTGGGGAATGACCTATTAGAGGGCAGCATGGGGGAAAGGGACCTGGGGGTCCTGGTGGAAAGCAGGATGACCATGAGCCAGCACTGTGCCCTTGTGGCCAGGAAGGCCAATGGCATCCTGGGGTGTATTAGAAGGGGGGTGGTTAGTAGGTCGAGAGAGGTTCTCCTTCCCCTCTACTCTGCCCTGGTGAGACCACACCTGGAATATTGTGTCCAGTTCTGGGCCCCTCAGTTCCAGAAGGACAGGGAACTGCTGGAGAGAGTCCAGCGCAGGGCAACAAAGATGATTAAGGGAGTGGAGCACCTCCCTTATGAAGAAAGGCTGAGGGAGCTGTATCTCCTTTTAGCTTGGAGGAGACTGAGGGGTGACCTTATTAATGTTTACATATATATAAAGAGTGAGTGTCACAAGGATGGAGCCAGGCTCTTCTTGGTGACAACCAATGGTAAGACAAGGGATAACAGCTGCAAACTGGAACACAAGGGGTTCCACTTAAATTTGAGAAAAAACTTCTTCTCAGTGAGGATAGCAGAGCACTGGAACAGGCTGCCCAGGGGGGTTGTGGAGTCTCCTACTCTGGAGACATTCAAAACCCGCCTGGACACATTCCTGTGTAGCCTCATCTAAGTGTTCCCACTCCAGCAAGGGGATTGGACTAGATGATCTTTTGAGGTCCTTTCCAATCCCTAACATTCTGTGATTCTGTGATTACCTGGCTCTGTGCATCTCAGATTTAAACTGAAGGTGAAGGAAGTGCAATGGGAGGGAAAGGAAGGACCAGCCCTGTGATCCTGTAAGTGGCAGCACCAGAACTGATCTTAACCCAAATATCTTGTACCTGAACTGATCTTAACCCCAGTATCTTGTTCTGGTGGACTGCTGATGTTGTAAAACCAAAGTAATTTACTTAAAAAAATAATAGTGAAAAAGTTTTGAGAATGGCAGTTGGTGTTACAAAATTAGAGTAGTTTCTGATAGAAAAAAAATGCAGCCCTTTTGGAATAGGGGGTGTGAGAGAAGTGGTGCTGGGAGGAGTTATAAATATTCCAGAGATCTATAAGCTGTGAGAAATATGAGTAGGGTGAATAAAGGTCAGGAGTTCACTCTCTCTTCCAGCCTGACCGTGAGGAATCAAAGCTGGTATGTTCAGGAGGTGTTTCTGAGCAACGTGTAGTGTAAAACTCTGGAGATCCACGGAATGGCTACAACAGAAGCTCATACGGATTTCAGGCAGAATGAGAAGTTGCCTGAGAGTTGTTAAATATGAGGACTTTCTCTGGAAATGCCTTAATGAGGGACTAGAGATGAGAGTGTCCAGGGGGGTTATTGCTTTGTGTTTGTTATTTTCTCGCGATCTTCTCTTGTATTATAGTTATGGCTACTGTCACACAAGGATTCTTTAGCAGAGACTTTCTTGAGTTGAACTGGTGTAAAAATTAGTGTTTTCAGCTGCTGATCTACCCACTGTGACCTGCTGCTGGAGGTAAGGCAGAACTAGCAGGATTGTTATGGTTGCTCAGATGCTTCAAGAGAATAAGACTATTCTGTGCAGATGGAGAGAGATTTGTTGGGAAGGACAGTGATTCTAAGTTTTTGTAATTGTACTTGACAGCTACCCTCTCTCCACTTCTGCAAGAGTGTTTTAGATGGGAAGGATGATATGCAGATTTAAAGACAAAGGAAGGCTTTTGAGAAGTGCTATAGATAAACTGACTTCCAGTATAGGAGCCCAGGATAGACATTCATAATTTAATTTCTTTCTGAGGTCAGGTGTTTTTAGAATAAAACAATTTTCCTTTAACTTAAAAATACACTTGATCTTTAAAATTTACTTAAAGAGAGTCCTAGAAATAATGAAATTTTGTTGCTGGTTTTATTTTGGTTTTTGGTTTTGGTTTGCTTGGTTTTTCTGTTCAAAATAACATTAATCTTTTGAAATTTCCATTATAAAAATATTAACTTAAAGTGCTTAGGTGAAGTAACTAAACATGTGAAGCACTGTGATAGCTGTATCCATGTAATTAGATTTTTCTTGATGAGGATAATTTCTTTTTAGACCTTTTTAGATAGAACATGTGTCTTAACTTACTGCGTAAGAAATAGGCACCAATTGGAAGTTAGTGGGTTGGTATTAAAAATGTGGTTTATATTTTTAGTAGTTTGAAAAAGTAAAATGCTTAATCTAGAATGTCAGATATTAATATTTAGCAGCTGTCCTGTGCAGAATTGTTGTTAAGAGCTCAGATTTTTTGTGGAGAAACTGTGGCACCTCTCTGCCAAAGTTGCTGCCTCAATACCTAAAGATATTTTCAATTAGAAACTAATGACCACATGCTGGTATAGGGAATTGGAATTTATCTTTAGTTAGATTCTACCTTTGAATAAGTCACTTGCTTAGGAGTTTTTATTATTAAATGGTTAAAGAAAGTCAGAATTGTTTATTTCAGGGAAGCTGTCAGGCTGTCTTAGTTCTGTAGCTTTTCATGTTCACCGGCATTTTATTGCAAGCGCGTTGATTTGTTGTTGCTTTATCTGGCTGTTGACGATGCTTTTGTGCAGACAGGGTGGGCATTTGGAAAGGCTTTTGCTTTCAAGCCAGTGGGACCAGAAAGCCTCATTGTGGAGAAGGAAGCTTCTCTTGTGGATAGTAGCCATGGCTTTAGTCTCGCAAACTGCTTTAGTGTCTTAAACTGTGCATGTTCTTAATGTCTCAGCCTGGTTAAGTGTGACTCTGAGAGTATGGCTTTGGTAAACCAAAGCAGAATATTTTCTTAGCTGTCAAGTGGACAGTTGTCACTTGCCATACTGGCTTTACATGGTAAGAAAGATCTTCTAGTTTGGGGGAGTTTTGATTGCAGAAACATTGTGAAGAACATCTGTTGAAAATCAGCCTGTATTGCTGGAGGCTTAACGTCAGGATGGAGATCACTGTAGTAACCAGAAATAAAATCTCAGTGCATTGTTCTGTTACATATATAACAAACTGTTTAAAGGAATCAAAGAAGAGGGGCCTTCCAGGGACAGTTTGGAAGGAGACAGAGGGGGATCTTTGTTTCTGCACAAAGCTTAATGGAATCTCCTACGAAAGGTTTCATACTGATGTTTGGCACTGCCCTTGATTCAGGTCACGTAAAAATCACATAGTTAATCCTTGAGCGAGTGTTAATGTTAGACCTGAAACCAGGTTTAATTATGGGAGGAGGTGGCTAGAAAACTCCTGAAATTCTCTGTAAAAGCTTTAAGAATGTTCTTCCAGTCAATTTTAGTACAACTTTGTCAGTATTTGGAGTTCAAAAGCATGGATTATTCTTATAGCCAACCTTTCGCATGATTGGCAAGCCTGTTAATTATTGAATTCTTCACTTATTTTTTTATTTTTCAAACCCCATCATCCAGTATTAAGTCTGCTGAATCAGAAAAGCATGGTATTTTTGTTAGAAGTTGTGATGGAAAGCTGAACGTGAATGTTGTTGTTGAGGTTCAGGCTGCAAGAGCCTTCTACAACTGTCATATTTACACACTCTGCTGTAGAAATTAACTGTTGATTAATATCATGTTCAATCATTGAAATTTCTTAGTCTGTAGGGATTAAAGTGCTTTCATTTTTTTCTGTTGCAGTTCTGTTTGAAATTTCAAGAATATTAAACACTGGCTTGGATATGGAGACGTTGTCTATTTGTGTGCGGCTTTGTGAACAAGGGATAAATCCAGAAGCATTATCATCTGTTATTAAAGAACTACGTAAGGCTACAGAAGCTCTAAAGGTAAAGCTTTTGCCTAAAATGCTTATAAATTTGTTTTTAAGAGTCAGATGTATGTTCAACTTGCTATAATTCAGTTTGTAAATTGTACTTTAAGATATGAATCATTTTTAAACCAAGGAAATTAATGTTACGTAGAAAAGACAGCGAATACAACTGAATGGGACATGAAGCAAGAAATGGTATGAATAAAATATTTTCAGAAATAATTCACTCTTTTGAAGGACAAACAAACAAAACCGCACCACCAATTTATTCTGAGCATTTGTAGGCACCATTTGCCCCCTTATCTGCGTCATACCACAAATAAATTGCTGCTTTCTACTTTAAGCTATATCACTTCATTTCTACAACCTCAGGCCTAATAGTATGCAGCAGTACTTCTAAACAGGTACAGGCAGCTTGCTAATGTAATCTTCATATATTGCTTTTACCACATTAACCTGTGCTTTGAATCTCTCCAAAGACAAACACGGGGGGTGTGTGTGTATATATAATACTTTCAATACTTCAGCATTTAACTGTTTAACTAATAGAGAGGGTAACTATGGTTTTAAAAAACAAAATCTTCACTTGCCTTTTAAAGGATGTTAATTATTTACTGTCTACCTAAATATAATCATTTATCTTCCACTGTATCTTATATTTGTTTATTTCTGGGGGGTGGAGGAGAAACCTCTATCTAGCCTGCCTATCTGTGTTCTGGAAGACTGCGTTCTGATTCTTAGAAAATTCAGCTTACAGATTTTTGACTAGATGGATGCTAATCATGGCTATTTTTCGCCAGTTTTAATTTTTTTTTTTTTTTACTTAATTTTTAGCTTAACATTTTTCTGTACTCATGCATATTTTATATTTGTGTACATGCTTAAATGTGTGCATACATTTACGGTTAACTGTGTATATAAGTGATTGAGAGTTGTTTTACTTCTTCCTTTGCTTTTACTGTTTTGTCATTCCTGTTGCTATCCTTTGCCTGTTTGTCCTGTAACTGGCTTAAAAATCTAACAATGTCAGTCTCCAACAACTGTACTTGTTGGCTGGGTTGAGTTATTCAGTAATAAAAATACTTCCTGATGACCATGATCAAATAATTGGCAGTATGATTTATGCAGTTATGATTAGTGTCATTCTTTTAAGTTTCGTATCAATAATTTATTTGTATGAGTGGGAATAAAACATACTGTAAATTGTATAAAGAAGTAAACTCCAAAGGAAAAATAATCTGTGCATTTGAGCACTTCTCAAAAGCATTAGGGTAAAATGTGCAGTATACAAGCTGCTCAGATACAAGATATACAGTATAACACAAGCAGACATTAATGGTTATGTTAATAAAGGCTAATGGCAGTTGACAGTATTCTTTAAAAAACAGAAGTATTTATTAGAGAACAACACTACATATCTTATTTTCATAAGTAGTTTATTTTTAGACTTAAGTTCTCTAGGTAAATTAGTAAAATAATTACAAGAAAAGATTACATCTACATGGTGTCTACTTTTGGTGACCTGCAGTAAATATTTTTTCTGTTTCTAGGCTGCTGAAAATATGACAGGCTGACATGGGAGGAGATTTCTGCATGAGAAGAATGCCAAGTTAAAATTAAGAGAGACTTTGAAGATTGCCACTGTTCAGAAAAAAAGTGAAATGAGTGTGTGTGCAAAGGTTTCAGAACATTTCTGTAATCTTCTTGAAAAGGATGATGCATAGAATAGCTTTGAAAAGTTTTTTAATAAGTTCACCAATAATCTTATTACTTGGTATTTTTGTGAACTATTCATGAATATAGTGCAATTGTTCTTTGGCATCCGGTATTTTTTAAACCATGTCAGATACTGCACACTTGCTGAAATTACTAGTGTGTAGCAACGAATATTGTTACAATGAGCATAACTTGTTAATGCATCCTTTAGAACTGCTAGTATATTCTGGTTTTTATCTCTTGCTTTGAAAAACTACGTGTACCATTTTAGTTTTGCTTTATGGACCAGATAGGAATGAAACCCATCCTGACTTTATTTTAATTACAGTGAGCACAGTGACTTAAGTCTCAATCTGAAAGTAAGAAATAAAGCACTTTTGATAATGTAGGGAATTACTTGTCCTTTTGATCCAAATTGCTGGAATAAGTGTTTTTTAACTTGGATAACAAAAGAGCTTCAGTTATCCATGTAGAGATGTATGTAAATTTATATTTTAGATTATATGGGATATTTTACAGAGTTCAAATGTTACATTTGTTCTGACCACTAGATCTAAAAGTGTTAAGGCTATATTGTTACTTCCTAGTCAAAGCATATATGAGAAGCATCAGATTTGGTTGATGGGAATCAATGAGTCTTAAAAAGCCATCTGCTACGGGAATGTCTGCTCATTCAGCACTAGGAATCTTCACTGATGCCAAAACAAGTGTTCATACAGTAAACTGTTTATCATGTTACTTTCCAGTAAATATCCTTGCATCCAGGAATTTTATTTCAGAAAAAAAAGTTTTTTTGAGTATTCTTCATCTGCTTGCTGTTTAAGCTTTTTCATTGTTTTTTTAGCATGGCTACAATGCGTAGAGTTAATAGGACCTAAAGTAGCTTGTAAGGTTAATAGGGTGGAGCACCTTTGTAAATGAACCTGAATTTTAGTTAAGCCACTTTATGCAGAGAAAAAAAGTTCTTTCTACTGTAAGAGTTTACATCATGTGCACTCTAGGTCATAGCTCTACAAAAAGTCATCAAGGAGGCTAAATACTTCATATTGTTGGCAGAGAGAGTAGAAAAATATTTCTGTTGCACTGAATCACTGGCCAAAAAGTCATTCCAGGAGGTTGCTGTGAACTTCTGGATAACCCAGCTGGGGGACTTTTAAGTGCTATGTTTGCTCACTCATATAAACACAAAATCCCTTGTAAATTGGTGTTGTAACTTCAAATTTATAACATTTGAATACAGTGTAATGTTTTTTGAAAACATTAAGATATCCCTAGTATGAAACATTTATTTCTAGTATCAACAATGAAATTTATCCTAGGAAATTTGAAAAGTCAGTAAGACATCAAGAAAACACCGGGTCAGATCAACACAAATTAGCAGTTAGCTCTTCTACTTAACTTTATCTACACTCAGTGTTGTATGTCAGAAATGAAAAAAGACCGGGAAGCATTCTTGCTGTTTTCATGAGCCATGTTGAAGTCTGAGTTGTCACTTACAAAATTTTCAGAGATTAAGTTTCATGGAAACCGTAGCAAATTTGCCCAAGATAATTATGAAATCCTATTAAAGTGCATGTTTCTGCTGGTACTTTTTCTTTTCCTCCATTACCAGATCTTTGGGCAATACAGGAATTCTGATGACTTCCCTTGAATGTCACTCTCTTGATTACTTTGTATTTATGTATTTCCAGGGGGTTTTCTGACTTACTAGTTTGATTTCAGTTTTGGTTCTGTGTCTTTGAAATGCTTAAAAGCAGCTTGCAAATGCAGTATGAAAATAATTTAGATGTATATCTTGATCTGGCCATTAAGTTGCACCCAGCATTTTACCATCAATAAACTTACTGGTTTTATGAATTTGGACATTTGCTGGTAGACCATTTGTCATGCAGAGTTATAGAAGTGGGACATGTTTTTGATGTTCAAAAACCTAATTTGATGGGTATAAAGCTAAAAAATGCATAGTTATTTTTATTACCTGGAACTAAATGGTAACATTGGTTATATTTAATAGTTTGTATTTACCAAATGAAATGCAAGCCTTATAAGGTTGACCATTTAACATATTTGGGATGAAAGCAGGAAGAGATGTTTCTTAAAACTGGCAGATCTGTGGTTATCTAGAAAGTCTATATACTTTTCCTCAGCATACTTGTCAAAGTTTCTTTCAAAATAATGCACAGAACAAATGTGCTTAGGAATTGGTACAACAGAACCCCTTATTGCATTTGCTTCGGGGTACCATCTAGAACAAATACAAGAAAACTTTTTTTTTTTCTTCCTCCTGGTAAGAAAAAAGGAAGAAAATCTCTCTAGTAGGAAGTTTAATACTGGACATGTTTCTGTGCTGTAAAATTAAAGTCTGTCACTTTATTTCTATCCCCACTCTGAACGTGAGCGCCCAGACTTGGCACTGGTGGCTGAGGAGCCTTGGCTGCATTCGTAACACACACCACCTTCTGCTGCATTTACTTGTGAGAAGCCAGGCACGCAGCACGTGCTTTTCCTTCATGCTCTTTACTTACATGTTCTTGGAACTTTTGAAAAGATAAACATAGGAATTAGCTATAGACATCCTGAGCAAAAGTTTTTCAAACACAATAGGCTCTTTTGCAGTCAACAGCAGATGCCTGAGGAAGGATAAGAACAATGCAAGCACATTTGGTTCTCTTCTGTATATGATCTTCTAGCTTCCAACTGTCTTCTATTCCAGGCTTTCCTGAACATCATATGGTTTATCTATTTAGTAATTCCCAGTGCTTTTTCCAGCACTTGTCCAGCTTCCCTTGGACCATATGCACTTCCTGAATAACAGCAGGCTTTGTGAATTGGTGCTTGTCGCATAAAGAATTGCCACTTCTTGTTTATTTTGAACTTGGTTTTCCCTAGCTTAATTTAATGTTCCCTGCACAGTAAGCCATTACTGATCATGCTTGTGCCAGTCATGACTCTGCAGTTGTATAACATATTCACCATGAAATTTCCTCTTTTCTAAGCTGAAATGTGTTAGTTAACATATTCCTTGGATTACTAAAAGCATAGGATATCTTCCATATTTATTGTCCTTTAAAACCTTTCTGGGTCTCATACAAACCAAAACTGCATGCAGCATTAGCTGTGTGGTTAAGTACCAACCTGTTTGTTTACTTTCCCGTTCTTTATTCTTTTTCCTAGTAATTCCTAATCTTGACCTGCTCTTTTAATTTGAACTGAGCATGGAGCTGTTTTCACGGCATTATTTATTGTAACCACAGGATCTCACTCTTGAGTGCTAATAAACTCAGAGGCTATTATTTCACATGTGAAACCACAGTTGTTTCTCTATCTCCATGTGTATAATTTTTAATTTGTCTGTGCTGAATTGCCTCTGCCATTTATTTCCTAATCAGTCTTACTTCTTTCTGCAGTTCTTCACAGTTTGCCAGTAGTCCTACTGCCCTTGCTAACTTTATCATTGGGAAGTTTTGGCTCTTTGTCCCTTTTTGAGATTAATTATTATTAGATCAAGCAACACACAAACTAGCAAAGACTGCAGAGTGCCCCTGGTGACCTATGGCAGGAACTGACTTTATTCCCATTCCTTTTTCAGTGACTGAATAAAATGAAGTCCTGCCCACCACTTGTGGTTTCTTGTTCCTATACTGAGTATCTTCAGTGTCACATATGGCACATTTGTGAGATCTTAAGCACAATCACGAATGCAGTCCTTCAGAGAGCATGGCATTCTAGATAACTTTCAGGATCACTGACATTTGTAATTATATAATTACATTTTAGAAATATGAGCTTAAGTAAGAAAATAACTTTACAGGAGATTGTAGAGAACTAGAACAAAAAGACAAATATATGATCCTGAGCTCTCCATGTTAACATTAGGGAGTTTTTGTTCATGTTAACCAAAAAGTCTGTTAATGAGAAAAAAAAATGCTGGATGATGATCAGGCCAAGACACTTGACTTAATAGAACTGTATCCATGAAAAGTGCATGTATGTTTGTCGGCTGATGTTCTTTTCCCCATTTGCTGGTCTCCAGCTGAGCAAATACTGTTTTAATCATAGATTTGCTTTTTGAGTCAATCAACTAGGTCCCTCTGAGATGAACCTGAATGCTGTTGCGGGCATGCTTTATTTCTGCCACTGCTCCGAGCAGGTCACACCAGGTTGGGTTCTTCCATTTTTCCCAACACTTTACACTTCCAAGCGCTCTTCATGCTTATAGTTTCATGTTATGGAAACCCCACAGCCCTCATTGTTTGAATGTACTTTGAATGAAAATAAAAAGTACAAAAAATGCCAATAACCTAACAGTCAGCAGTGACCATGAGAAAACACTGTGTAGTGTTGGATGTAGACAACCTGCTTTAAAGAGAGCTAATGCTGAACAGTGGGTCTTTACATTCCAACATGTGATCTGAGCTTGGGGCTTGGGCATGCCTTTGGTAGTGGAGATTCAAATCTTTGAACCACAAATATTACTTTTAATTAAAATTTTTGAAAGCAGAATTCCGAAGAATGAAAGATGTGCCCAAGTAATTTTAACCTTTAATAGAGTAGAGGTGATAACAGAGAACTGAAGATCAGTCACCTAGCATCAGCACTAGTGAACAGTGAACTGGTGACCTCGGGATTATATCGGCAAAAAATGAAAGACCAAAAAAAATACACTGAATTCCACTGGAATGTTGCTTGGTAGAAATGTTAGTGGGCTAATTTTTTATTATTTACGGGTTTACACGTGCAATGTTGATGTAGTATACTTCAATCTATGCAGGACAATTTCCATTTAAAACACACCATTGGCATCCTTGAGTAAAAACACAAAGGTACTGTGTTGTCACCTGTTTTGATGTCTTGTTACCTTGAGAGTGAGATTTGGAAGAAAAAAAAAAGCAGCTACTTCACTGTGAGGGTTTCATGAAGTTGTACAAAGAGTTCCTGTTAGATACAGAAAATAGGTCTACTTGAGTAGAAACTGTGAAGTAAAACCGTAGTACTGTCTTATTACTGCTTCCAGGCCTACCGTTTATACTTTGAGAACATTGTAGGGACACAAGGATATTTTAAATGAGAGCCATAAAATTGTTTCGAGACCAAAGAACAAGCCTGATCTGGTCAAAAAGAACTCAGGAATGGGCAGGATCTCGAAGAGAAGTTGAGAAGCAACACAGTGACCATGAGTATGCCCTTGAACGTAGATGGATGTCTTGTACCTACATCTTTTTACTGACAGGAAAAAACATACCAGTCCAGGAGCTAATATTAGACAAATCATACTTTAAAAGGCACATCTTCCCAGGAGAGAAGGTAAGTAAACTTTGACATGGCATAATAGGGAAATGGCAAACTGGCTGCTGCTTGATGTTAAGAGTATTTCTAAAAGACACATTTTAATCCAGTTTTTGGGGGAAAGTCTACAATACTTCTCTGCAGGGTGTCAGGCACGCTGGCTGTAGCAGTTACTTCTGACTGCAGAGTCCATGAAGGGCAGCGTAAAACGGCACTAAATAAAAGTAACGTGAAGAAAATTAGGAATATTTAGGATGAATATCAGTGATGTTTCTGTCAGTAAGATAAATGGAAGCTTCGTTTCTGAGACATTTAAATGTTACCTGATAAAAAAAACCAACCAAACAACTATTAATTATCTGAACTGGCAATCTGGAATATATTGGATCTGAGCACTTTTATTATCACTTTATAAATATTCCTATTTTCTCGCCTCCAATTGTTACATGTAAGGAGAGACCAGCTCATGAAAATGGATCTCTGAAAGAGCTCAATGGTGTCATTACATGAGCGAGTGGGAGTTTAATGCTCGAACGTAACTTTCGGTGAAGGAGATGGAAAATGTGGGAGCAGAGGAGATGGCGCTTGGCCATGCTGTAGTTCCCCAGGGGGGCAGCTGGGAGGACTCCTGAGCAGGGAAGAACAGGAAGGAGGCCATGGGGGGGTGAAGAGGCTGAGGGACATCCCAACTTGATTTTATTTGCTTATTTTATCTGTACACCGGACCCCAATTGGCATGTTTGAAGACAGTGACGGGTCTTCCTATTTAATGGACAGGAGATCCAGGAAAGAGAGACCAGGGTTAATAGGCGGTCATATCGCCCTCCTCCCCATCCACAGGTTCAATCACTTTAACAACAGACTTTTTTGAAGGAGGTGGGATCGTTTATTAACTGCTCTCAGCAATGCTAAAGCTGTGCTTGGGGCTCCCTGAGGGTGGTGGAGCCCCCCGAGGTCCATGAGGGCAGGGCCTGGCAGTCCAGGCCCATCGCCATGGCCAGGTCCACTGAGGGGAACCGGGGTTAGATGCAGCCCTGGGGTGGCCACACTAAAACATTTTGGACTGTTCCAGTGTTTTTTTGGCCTTAAAGCTGGCAGAGGTGAGATAATGAGGCCACTGACCCCCTTGACCATTGCTGCATGTTTCGTCAGCTATCGTTCCGTCCCACCTTGTCAACTATCACTCCGTCCCACTTCCCCAGGCTCCCAGAAAAGCCCCTCATGATATTTCTTCCCACCTTCTTGGAAGGCTGCTTGGTGCACCCCCTGGTTTTGTTTCCAAGCCAGTTTACAGGGACAGATCACAGAATCACAGAATGTTCGGGATTGGAAGGGACTTCAAAAGATCATCTAGTCCAGTCCCCCTGCCAGAGCAGGAACACTTATGACTGTGAACAGGATGAATTATAATTTTGGGAGGGGACAGCTAATCAAGTACAGAGAAATAGTCTCATTCCTGTGATCAGCAAACTTGTGTTGAACTCAAAGTGTATCATAAGCAGCAGATGATTATTTTCTGTTTGTGATTTACAGCTGTTTTTGCAGCAGCCGTTCAAATTTTAAACGTGTTGGGCCAAATTCTGCATTGGCTTGCACTCCGTGAAGTTTTGTTGAAGTTAGCGAAGTAACAATAGAGGACACAAATTGATGGTGGATATAGGCATTGTTCATCTTAACTGTGACATAAAGATAATTTTGATTGGGCAGATCCTTTAGCTTTCCCGTGGGAGGGCACTCTAGTTAAAATACGTTGTATTCCTTCATCAAAATATTAAAAAATAATAATTAAAATAAAAAATGAAAATTATTTTCCTAATGCTCCAAAGATTTGTCTTCAATATAGTATCATAATCTGTCATTCTACATCTTGTGCTCCCATTTATCTTCTGTGAGCTGGGTTTTCTGCCAACTACATCTGTCACAATTCACCATTTTCCTCTTTCCCCTCCTCTCATTTTTAATTCTTTCATTAGAGGGGGTCAGGCTTCAATGTTTTCCAATTTTTCAGCAGTCATTTCTACAATATCTCCCCAGGACAGTCAGGTACTGTTCTGTCAAGACTTTTCTTGGTGACTCATTTTTCTCCTGGAGACTATTTTGATAGAATTATTTCAATTGATCAAAATACATGCATAACTATTAGACTGTAGTCGCACAATATTCTGCATGGCCAAATATGCTCTGTGTCCTGGTGCATAAACTTCTGTATTTATGTATCCCTAAAATACCTTTGGAGTGTTACAGTGTGCAGTGTAGGTATCCAGTGCCTCAGGATGTGTATGCCAATCTTGTTTGTAGGGGTAGCACATTAATATCAGGGATATCCTTCATTCCTCTAAAATACAACTTTTATTTGCTCTTTATTATTACTGTCCTGTGCTCTGTCGAATACTTGGTAGCTGACTCACATTTGACATCTGTTTATAGATTTAGATTTTGCAAAAAAAATCTCTAGGAGAAAATCTCAGGTAGAAGAAAAAACAGATCTTTGCCCTGTTTTCAACATATTTGTCTTTTTCTATCCCAGCTTCTATGGTAATCATCTGACACAGCCTGATTTATGTTACAGACCTTTGTATCCACAAAGGTGACTATTTTGTCTTTTCAGCAATTAAAGTTCGTTGTTTAAGAATTTTAGGAGGTGGTGCAGTTATTCCTTTGTGCTTTTCATGCTTACTTCTGTAATTATTTTTTAAGAACTTCCAATATTTGTTAAACACAAAACAGGATGATGAATACATTAGTGAAAGCTCTTGCATATTCCACTAGATGGCACACAAACATTTGCAACCACTACCGCACCTTTGCAAAATACCCCTCTGTTAGTTTTGCATGAATTCTAATAAATAGTATTTTAGGATCAATTTCCAGCTTAATGAAGGATTGGTGCAATTCAACCTTTTGATTTATTTTTGAAAACATTTTAGAACTAGAAAGAAGAACAAAAAAACGAGCTATTGATTGTGTGACTTTGGCTCACAAAAGAGAACTGAAGTTTAAGCACTTAACATTTTGTATTTTATGCATTTAACTTTTAATCAAATGGGATACACCAGTGATAAAATAGCCACAACAGAGAGTTTTCAGCATAGAAAATATGTAGTGGCATCTTTTTGCTTTCATTCAGAATAATAAAATTTACACAAACTGTCTTAGAAACTGCACCAAAGGAAGTTCTGCAGCCCTCTTGTACTTCATAACCACTTCAAATTTTCCCTTTTGGTGTTTATGTACTTTCTGGCAGTTAGTCAAAAATCTACAATGTTTAAGACAAGAATCATAGAATCATAGGATCATTTTTGTTCAAAAAGACATTTAAGATCATTGACTCCAACCATTAATGCAACACTAGCACTAAAACACATCACTAAGAACCTCATCTCTGCATCTTTCAAACCCCTCCAGGGATGGTGACTCCACCACTGCCCTGGGCAGCCTGTTCCAATGCCTGACAACCCTTCCTGTGGAAGAATTTTTTCCTGATATCCAGTCTAAACCTCCCTGGGTGCAACTTGAAGAAGGTTCATTTGAAATAAAGGCAGCACATAGACTAACTATAGTATCGGAAGATATGCTTCCCTGGTGAGGATAAACCAGTGGAGGTACTGATACCAAAAGTAGCATCACAGTTTAGAATAAATACCACATAAATAGCTGCATTTATTAGATGTGGTAGATCAGGTGAGAATCAAGACAACACCTATCATTTCCAGTACTGAGAAAAAGAAAGTAGAGGCAGGATGAATTCTATCACCTGCCATCTGGCTGGGAGTTTGTTTCTGTCAACCAAATAAGTTTCTGGATCTGTTGCTTGTCTGATTTCCTAAAGTAGAATTTTTAAGGGGATGGGAAAGAAGTGTCCCCTTAATCTTCAGCCTCTTGCCGTAGTTGGTAATCTCTCAGGGACAAACTGTAGCTCCCATCTTAATCAGATTAGATTATCAAGGGTTAATTAGTGAAAAGAGGCCTGTCCCCATCCTGATCCTCCCTGAAGTTCACCCAATAAGCCCTTCCCCAAATATTTAATATTATTGTAATTTTATACTTCAGGGTGGTAGTATTTTAGTGAAAAAACAGATAATTTCAACTACTCTTATACCTCTGTTTTTCTCTGCAGTCAGTGGAGAGAGGCAAGCTCTTGGTGGAGGGGGCAAATCAGAGCACTAAAGTTATTCTTCGTCTCTGAATTGCTCCCTGAAGGAAACTATTGACTGAAGAGGTAACCTAAGGAGGCTGGTATCCTGAGGCTAAGATTAGTCTTTGCAAATATTCCCATTAGATCATCTGCTCTGACTTCCTGTATTTCACAAGCCTTTGAATTTCACCCAACAGCCTCTCTATTGAGTTCAATAACTTGTGTTTAGATAAAGCATATCCAAAAAGAGACTTATTATTGAGTTGAAGACATTAATAGAGAGAGTGTAACCACTGCTTCCTTTGTTGGTTTGTTCCATAGTTAATCATCTCTGCTATTAAACTTTATGTGCCTTATTTCTTGTTTTAATTTATCTGGCTTGAGCTCAGTACACAGCTGCTTGTTATGCTTTTTCCTTCTTAACTAAAGAATCCTTTAGTCTGTGGGATTTTCTCCTAAGGGAGCTATTACAATCAAGTCAACACTCTATCTTCTTTTTGATAGGCTGAAAGGATTTTCCTTTTTGTAAAGTGTTTTTCTTCTTCTTCTGTCCAGTGCTCATTCTGGTCTTCTCTGCAGGCTGTGCTTTTTTTTGCCTTCCCTTCTGTCTGCTAGCAATCTTAACTGTGCTGCATTTGGAGATAAGATCGGTCTATTGTAGTCACTGTTTTGCTCCAGTATTACACTCATGGTTCCCTTTGAATTATGTTTTCTCAGCGATCCTGTAAGTCCTTTCAGGAGTTACTGTTTTGCAGAACATGGTCCTCCACTTTTCAAGTCTGGTCCAACTTGTTCCCAGTTGCTTGGCTTTTCACGTCTGCATTAAAATGGATTTCATTTGAATTGGTCCGCCTTACTCAACAGTTCAAAATCTCTCTTTCTGTCTGTCTTGCCTTTACATTTACCATGCTTCAGGTTTTTGTGTAAGCTACACACTGTATCAGCAACAATTTTTTCATTTAGTTCCATGTTATCAATGACAGTATCAGCTGAGCTACCGAACCTTGCAGCACCCTGCTAAAGTCAGATGAGTGCTCCTGCTTGCGTGCTCTCCTGCATTATATAATATGGCTATAGCATGTACTGATGTATATGTCCTGTCCTTATTTAAAACAAGTCTCAACAATTTATTTGCTTTTGGAAACTGTTTTTTGGAAGATTTAGCCATTTCTGAATCCCGTGAAAGGAGTTTTTCCTAGGATTGTTTAGGCCATTAAAAAAAGCTGCCAGGCTTTCTATAGAATCATAGAATCATTTCAGTTGGAAGAGACCCTCAGGATCATCGAGTTCAACCAAACACAACCTAGCCTAACTCTAGCACTAAACCATGTCCCTAAGAACCTTGTCTAAACGCCTTTTAGACACCTCCAGGGATGGTGACTCCACCACTTCCCAAAGTCAAAACACCCTACAAAAGTCCAAAACTATCCAGTTACAGATAGAGTGGTGACTTGATTATAAACCAATTTAATAATCCCATCAAAGAATGAAGTAATTTTTATTTAACAAGACCTATTTTCTACAAAACCATGTTGACCATCATTAATTACATTCATTCCTTTAATTTTGTATTAATTGAATCCCACATCAGCTTATTAGCTTTCCCATTAATTTTCCCTGGGTTTTTTGTGATGCTTACTGGCCTTAAGTTACCTGGGTCATCTTAGTTGCCCTTTCAGAAGAATGGTACAATATTAGTGCTAATTCAAGTTTTATCTTATTTCTCCAGATTTTTAAATATATAGCACTAAATGTCTTTTGCTTAAGTTTTGCTTCATCCCACTATTTTCCTTAACTGCTTTGTATTCCAAGTATGTGTATATTAACTGATGGTGCAATATATTAATGTTTTTATTTTCTATAATTTTGTATGTCTTACTCTTTTGACTGCTTTAATGAACACAGAAATTAAAAAGAGCATTTCCCTAACCCCAGACACTATGCAAGTATGGAAATTCAGTTGTTTTTTACTGGTTAGAATGAGAATTAAGACATTCCTAATTATTGTGGGTATCTTTTGTGCTACAAACTTACAACTGTTGAAAATTAATCCTTTTATTAGGGCTGATTACATGGGAGTCACCAGATGGCACTATTGCAAGTGTCTTGTTGATTCTTTTGTCTGGAGGAGGCTATATAAAAAAAAGGCCTTGAAAGATCTACTTAGTTGTTATTTGTTTATTTTTCCCTTACCGTAGCACAGCCCAAATCTACCACAAGATAAATATTTTCTCACAGGCACTGTAGCAGTCCAAAGGTTTTGCCTATTAACAAGCTAAACATACACTCGGACTAGGAACCTCACAAGAACCAGGCAGCCTAAGTGGGACTCTGACGTCCTTCAATTGTCCAAAGTGTTTTCGGAAAGTAAGAGTCATTCTGTGGAGGGTGGGAAGTTTAAGCAGCTCCTGCATGGTGTAGCAACATTTAAAGCATCCTGAACTACGAAATTACTGGGGAAAACATTCTGTTATTTGCTGCTCTGAGTCAGACAGAAAGGTAGGGACATTTATAATGCTTCGTTATCTGAATCGACAAGAAAAAGGGGGAGTGATAAAGATATTTTAATGTAATGCAGCTTCTGAAGAAGTTCTGACAAAGGCCACAAGCCAATATCAAATCTGACACACAGGGAAGTGTACCAAAACAGAGAACTGCCAAAGACAGTGGCAGTAAAAGTGTGTGACTGTGTAATGAAGCTCGTACAGCTCTTACACTGATTTACCTGTCAAACTGCTCATTGTTGTAAATTAATATAAAGCATAAAATTTGCAGTAATATATGGAATACCATTGCAACTGCACATGCTACTATGGTGGGGTTTGCATTGCATATTTCCTACAAAATTATTTTCATGTGTTAGTAAGGCTGTGAATCTAGCTCCGCTTCTTTAGATCCTGTACACTTAAGCCTTATTTATTTATCTGTTTTGCTACTCAGTACAATAATTATGCCTGGTTACACACATGTGAAATATACCTACTTATTCTTTATTTTGTAACATACATATAAGAAGCGTGGAGCTTAGTGTTTGACACTTATTCAGCACCTGTTTAAACACCATTAAACTACTTGACACTGAATGTGTGATAATATTTTCTCAATTAAAATGCCTGCTGGCATTCAGTAGAATAAGGATAATCAGTTTTAGGGGGAATGTCCCCATAAAACACCTGTCAAGGTGTAACCTATGCCAGTGAAGCAAAAAGAAATTGTATACGTATTTATCAAAATGCATAATCTTTGTATTTTATATATTTCTTTAATAGTTTAAGTTAGACACACCTTGTCCAGCATATTTTCCCGAGGAAATATTATTTGGTACGTTGGCACTCAGCAAATCCTTGTTCATACAAAGCAAAGCACAGGAATGTTAGTAATATACATTTAACATAATCTTCAGGTTTTTAACTCATGTCCAAAATATTTGCCCTGTAAGCAGCACAGAGTACGGTTTCTTTCACTAGAAGACGAAGGCCTAACCGATGCTGCCGGACTTGTGCAAGTGTTTCCTGGAGTGCAAATGTTTAAGGTGGAATGTTAAACAAATACTTAAGTTGCTTCTGTGAGCCTATCTATAGCCACTTCAAATCCCAGTTCACTGGCTTATTATTCTTTTGGTCTTGTTTCCCACTTTTTTAAGGAGGCAGTCATATTACACACCTGTGATTTTGCTACATCTCCTTTTGCAATCTTTACACAAAGAGGTAAGAACTGTTATTAGAACACAGTGCCGGACTACATACCAAAAAGAAAAATCCCTCCTTATTCGTGTCAGGAGCAAAGGTAGGGGGAATAACTCCTTTTGGGGCCACAGCAACTACCTAACATCTCCTGAGTAGTAGGAATGACCCTCTATCTTACTAGGTGCTGGCTAGAGTTTTCTGGCTCTCCCGTATGTATCTCAAATTGCAGGTTTAAATGCATTGATGAATAAGGGCCTTCAGATAAAGGTACAAAGGTGTTTCAGATACTATGGAGATAAAAGCCACATGTAAGTGCTTCAATGGATTCTTTGTCTGTAGCCACATTTTTCCCCGTATCCCGTGCCAGAGATAATCATAGTCATCTCACTCTTTGTGTTCTTTAGTGGTCGTTTACATGCCATCCTCACTACACTTTTTACTCAGTTATGTGCTTGCTGTTGCTAGGTTGAGGATAATATTTCCTCAGGCCGCAGCTGAAATGCTAATCCATATAGTACTACTGTCACCTCCAAGGTGGATTATTGTAATTCCTTTCTGGTGTCTACCTGATTGTAAAACTTCACAAGTTCTGTTTTACATAAAATACTGCAGCTGACATGCTTATTCATCTTAAACCAAATTAGCATATCACTCTGGTCTTTTGATCCATGCTACGGCTGCCAGTTAGAGTTGTGCTTCCTTCTGACACAACCTGGCATGCATTGACGCATGGTGGTGGATTCCGACCACAAGTGTTAACACAAGCATGTAGCTTAGACGGGAAAATATTGCCTTGTTCCTTTTGCACACTTTACATTGCCCATTTCTTTGCTTTATATGTATGTGCTAACACTTCTAACAGCCATGTTTAAGAATAATTAATACATTCCTAGACAGTAGGAACTGGAGCAGACTCCTCAGGCATTCTGGTTGAAGTGAAGTGTCCTTTAGCTACAGAAAGTCTTACTTGTAGGGTGATCTTCTAAATGAGGCTTTTACTAGACAGAGAGGACCCTGCTGTTTTGATAGCAGATTGAAGTATTTTCATGAATTAGAACATAGGAACTACGGGACTACATAACCCTGTGTCTGCATGGGTTCATATGGAATAGCACAGTAAGGGAAGGAATTCACAAGCAGCTTTCCCCAGACTCTATCCAGGGTTTGGAAGTCCTTAGCAATATAGGGAATGAAGCCCAAATGTCATTTTCCCTGAAATGAAAATACATCCATGGTGAGCAGTACCACTGAAGCACAATGCTGTTTATATCTACAGGAAAACAAATATGAATTTTGCTATTGAGAATATAATTAATAAACTACTATTATTTGAAGAGAAGCTATTTAAGAAAGTTTGATGATAAGGAATGAATGGCTCAACGTGTTAGAGGATTCTTTCATACCTATATAGCCCGTGAAAGCGTGCATCTAGTTCCTGATTTGGATTACAATCCTCTCTTGTATACATATATATATTTTTCCCTTAGGAGTTACAGAAGGATTCCCATGCACTTGAATAGTTTGTGAGGGAGACTCGTTTCCCTTATGCTAGACCCTGACTTTGCAGATATTTAGCTTGGAGATTCACCTTGTCTAACTTCACATTTGTCATAAGGAGGTCTGCTACTGAGCTAGTTGCGTTAGGCATGTTTGTTTGTTGGTGGAGAGATGTATTTTTGGGGCACAGTCTGTTTTAGACTACTATTATGGATAAATCAAATTATATTAGTCTGCTAATTATGTAGATTAAATTAGACACAGCCTTTTATTATTGATCAGATGAATTCCATTCTTAGAGACACAACTACCGTTTTTCATGCAGTATTTTTGCCAGGTACAGTAGAACGCATCTTATGTACAAATGTTCAGATAGCTGAGGACCTTGTACTACAAATATCTGAAAGTTATCTGATTTGGAAAATGTCAGTAAACCACACAGTAGTTAAAAGACACCAAAAGAAATTCTCAGCCATCATTATCTTCTGAGAGCTGTTCAATGCTTTCACCCTAGTTGCAAGGTGATTGCACCTGTATTAGGTAAGGAAAAGAATAAAACACCAAGGCAGAGTGCATATATACATGTGTGTACACACAGTAAAAAATACATGTTATCGGTGTACATAATACTGTACATTTTTTATTCTACTCTATAGATGGAAAAAAAGTGCAACACAGAGGGTTGTAGTAACTTGGTATACCACGCGGGTCACATTCTCCTTGTCTTACATGAATATACATATGAATCATGAGACCTGTTTTTTGGCCTTCTCCAGTAGCAGAACTAAAGAGCTTCTTGCAGTCCTTCCACTATTATGCTGTTAATCTCAGCATACTTTAGGAAGCTGCATGATCCTGCAGACAGTATTTTTATACTTCTTTTAGGTATAATTATTTGAAAAATTGATGTTTAGCTTGGAAAAATAGTAAAATAGACTTGTTATTTAGTAAAACAATTACATTATTTGAGTTAGATTGGCTATGCTCCATCAGTAGCGAACATTTAATGTTTTGCTTTCTTCAAATAAAATTAAACAATTATGCTTTCTAAGCAAGTACAACATATCATGTTATTTGCCTATTAAGTTTTCTCATATGCAGTGCTACTTAATGATGAAAGCAGAGGAAGACCAAAAAAGTAAGAATTATACATGTACTAAATCATAGGTTGAAATTCCTGGAATGTCTAACTTAAAGAGGTACCACTGGAAAGTTATAATGTATTTTTTCTTAAATAAGCACACACACACACATATATGCTTAACTATGCACCAGATGTCTTTGTACTATGACATAAAGACTGTAGTACACTGAAATAGCTAATATTTAGCCTGTTTGCCATAAATATTAAATCTTGATTTATTCATAGAGCTGTGATGAAATATGGACATGTATGCACACATATGTACCACCACTTATAAAAACTGATATACACAGTGGAATATTCTAATGGGTTGGTCCTCTGTTTATTCTCAAAATTCTTTCCCTCAGGCTCCATTGCTGCTACTGTACCATCTCAAGTGGATTTGAATTTGAAAGCATTCTGTAGTTTTGAATGTTAATGGATGTCATTGCACTATGCTCTACCAGGAGGAAGACTATTATTATCAAATAAAAAGACAACAAGTTCTGAGGAAGATGTTTTTTAAGTCATAGCTCTGATAAAAATAAGGATGCTTTCATTTTTGCACATGAAAACAAATTAATCTTGCCGTATAAACAAAGGAAATGTATTTATTTATGCAGAAAGCATGCTAAAGCTTGTTTAAATGTGCAAAGTAATGAGATGAAATTATTATTGGTAAGAAAAAATACTTCATATTATGTTAACACCCTGAACAAGGTCAAGACCTATTCTGGGTTCTGCATAGAATGAAATAAAATTATTCCAGCTTTTCTTAAAATTTGACTTATACTAGTAATGAATATATATAAAAAATGAATATCTAGCCAGTAATCTATCCTCAATGAAGATTCAGCTAAATCTTTTAACAGAAATTGCTTTTTGGTTCAGCCTATTTGTTTTAAATCTAGAACTCCCTTTGAGATCTTAGAAGAAGGCAATTTTTTAGGGAGATTGCAGTGTAACAGATGAAGTGATAGCAGTGTTTGTTTATGTAACATTTGGTAGAAGGAAGATATCAGAGTTCATACCAAAAATATCAACAAGTTGTACGCTATACTGTAAATCATGCTGTACACGTTAAAAGCTCTGACATATCCTAATGAAATTTGTCTAAAGTAGTTATTTTCAGAAACCAGCACTAGGATGATGGCACATAGGTCATTCATTTGGCTTTTATTTTCTTTTCTTTCAGCTAGTCTTTCTATATTATTACTTCTTTTTTTCATTTTTTTTAAATTTGATATTAAAAGGTAGTGCAAATTGTTAGCCATCTTGCGTTTCAAGAATTTGTGGTCTGAAGATTTTAGTCTGTACTTTTATGAACATTTCTTATTGCCACAGACAGGCCTCCTAGTATCTATGACATTATGAATGCAGGTAATGCTCATTGTCGAAAAAATGTAAGAATTATACCTTTAGACCTCACAAATATGAAAACCAAGCTGTAAGAGAAATCAGAATAATTCAGGTTTTCTGGAAGTTTTCAAAATTATGGCAGGGAAAATCTAATAAGATTCAATGTGTTGCTCACTGAGATGAGAGAAGTAACAATGATCCGAGAACTTTGTGTGCACCTTGGCATTTACATGTAGTGAATAAATGCTGAAATCCATAAAACGTTCTGTTCTGCTTATTTGCTGGTAAAAGCCTGGGCAGCTAATGGTTCAGTTATTCAATATATTAAATAAGAAGTTACGTAAGTATGGTTTTCCAGCTCTCTCTCTCCTTGATCTTTGAAGTGTGTCACTCTTTCATTTTGCCATTCAACAGCCTGACATGCAAAAGCTTTGTTCAGACAGTTTAATTTAATCACTGCCACTGGTTCAACAAGATGATAAAATCCCCTGTGCTGTACAACATCCAACATCCAGCTCACTGTTATCTGATCCTGTTTGAAGCTCCTCTCATGAATGTATGCTGATAACACAAGAACTCCAAACGTGTCATAAACAATATATTAATACCCTTGATTGAATTCCATTAGAATAAGAACGAGATGAAGTTTAGGCCGGCCAGGCAGGCCAATGTAATAAAATGTAATTTGGACTAATCTTTCCAAAGAATGCCTTGTGTTTGAAGCTGACAGTCTCCCATCACAAGCAGAAGTAATTGCTTGTTGAATACACTTGGAACTCCTTTGAATTCTGGCCTTTGTACTCTGGGCACCTTCCAGGTGTCTCCTGCTGCAGACAATCTCCCTTTTTGTTTCAGTGGAGAGATGGCAGGACTGCAAATAATAAAATAGGCAGTGTTTGTTTTAATGAACGGCGGAGGTCTGGATGGAATTTCTAGGAGCTTAAGACTAGAAGAGGGGCAGAAACAAAGCAAAGGACTTAATAGGTAACGTTAACTCACATAATCTGTTTCCTTACATTGAACAGAGAAGAGACAGGGACATATTTTACTCAATGCATACCTACAGATATTGGAGGCTGTGTAGGTTAATCTGTCTCCGGAAGAGCTCATTTCGTGACGGAGGAGCAACACCAAAAATGTTTTGAGTCAAAGTACTTGACTGGTTTAAACTGGTATTTTAGTGGTGTGTAAATGTGCCAAATTGGTATGGTTTACATGTAAAACATTTTATTTTGCCTTTATTAATTAGAAAGAATCTCTTGGGTTATTTCAGAAGCAGTAAACTAAAAAATGTCAGCACCATTACTTTGTTATTAATTTGTTTATTTGTAGCAATTACTACTTTTTTATTTAAAAAATACCAGATACTGACAATATTCTTCCTGCTGTAGAAAACATATGAAGGAATGGATTTTAGAAATGTTTAAAGAGAAAAATAAAATGGAGAAGACTGTTTAGAAAAGGAAATAGCTTTGGGGTTTTTCTGCCTATTTTCTGTTTAGTACTGCTTGGTCACTTCTAAATCTCAGGAACTGTGGGATAAGGACAGCCCAAACCACAATGTCATAGGAAACTGGGTGTCTGGACAGTAGCCAGTGCAAAAGGGTTGCAAGTTTATCCACAGATCTGTTCAACGAACATTTGTACTGTACTCAACAACGCTTTATAATCTGGTCTGGTAAATGTTTTTTCAGTCCTATTTCTCTAAAAAAAAAAATCAGAATTATGTCATTGTGGTTATGTAGCGAGGCTGTTTGTTCCCTGCCCAAGAAACGTTTAAATCCAGATGTGGAAGATGATACTCCTACTGTGGGAAGCCGGGCTTTGACTTGTCCCTATTAGAAAGCAGACTGCTGCCACGAGAGCTCTACCTTGTAGCCCAAATACAGAATTTTCATTCTGCTGCTTGCAGAACTACTCTCTCACATGCATACTGTTCTAAATCTGCCTCTGCTCTGAAAAGATAGGTTGGTACCATTTCCCCATACAGACTTTATTTTTTCTGAGCGCTTAGCTCTGTTATGTGAAGACCAAAATATCAACTGAGACCACTGAGATTGCTTTTGTGGAAATACTTGACCTAGACAACAAAATTCAAAAGCCTCTCAACATCTTGAAACCCTGCTCCCTCTTAGCAGTTTGTACAGGTGGAGTAAATTAACTTATTTTTTCTCTCCCTCTGCCATAACCGAGGAGATGCAATATTGTCTTTGGCAGAAGAATAGTTTCAAGGTTGTTCTGTTTGTCTCGGCAAATACATGTAGTTCTTAATGCTATAATGATGGCACTTTCACCATTTCCTACTCTCTTTCCAAGAGGCTGCAAAACGCAGCTACTTGAGGAGGGGGATTAATTAAGCTGCGATCTTAATTTGGAGCAATTTAAAATAAATACAGCTGGCATTGCACACAGATAAACTCTGATTGTGACAGAATTGTTTTCTGTAATATCTCAGCTTCTTTTTCGGCTAGAATCTGCCAACACATATGCTTAAGTTAAAACCTGTGAAATCAGCCGGGCCTCACTGCGTTCAGTGAAGCTGCTTGTCTGTTTGGGGGAAGCAAGTGCAAAATGTTGGCGGTATTAAGACCTTCAGCACTGCATTTAGGATCTTTGCGACATGCACAACATACATCACCTGCCATTAAAATATGTTTCAGGAAAGAAATCTAGAGATTGATTGTTTCTTCAAAAATTACTCAAAAAATCAATCAGAACTGTTTTAGAAATATGCCTACTATGCACCAAGATCTAGTTTTCTTTTTTTTTAAAAAACAAAATTTGTCAATCGATTAAAGAGGAGACAAGTAAACAAAAATGAATTGTCATTCGTGTTATTTTATTAGTGTCACATGAGATTACAGCATATTATTGACTTTAAGTATATTTTACCCAAGGAGACTTGTTTTAACATGCACAAATCAAGATCAATACTGGATATGCGTTAATTTTCATAAAAAGCTGCAAGGTATTTTTTTTTTTACAAATCCCATGATTATACTTATAGTTCTATTAAAAAAATTATCATTGTGACCAAATGAGGGCCTAGCTAAGCTTTAATTATTAAAAAATGGATTATTATTTGCATTGTTGCTTACTTTCCCAGGTGTACTGTTTACTGACCAAATGTAATTTATGTGCTCACCCAGTTATAGAACGAAGTTATATCGCCTGTGCAATTTTTGCTGACTTTGCTGCCTTAGCTTGCTTTATCAATTCCTTTTTTTTTTCCCTCTTTTTTTTTTTTTCATTAGAGATCACATATAGTTTAAGAGCTGTAATCTGAAACCTTACAGCTCTAGTGGATACTTAAAAGACTCAGTGATACACTTTGAAACCTAGTCAATTGGACAGCATTAGCAACAGCAGCATCTAGCCATTAGGCTATTAGGATCATTTGCCGAGGCACTAAAATTAAATATAGGGACTCTAGCAATTCCCCAATTATATTGTGTTAGTATAATGGCAGTGAAAAGGATATTATTTTAGTCAGCTCAGTGCCACTATTGCAAGAACCAAGATGCGTTCCATTTTGTGGATGTAGACATGTATTGGCCAGGAGACTTTGACATTAATTTAATTCCCTTTGCAGGCAGAATAGATCAACACCATGGACAAGATTCAAATCCTGCAAGTCAACAGTAGCTTTCACAGGCTCCAGGTGTTTGTTTGTTTGTTTTGTTTGTATTTTGTTTATTTGTTTTTTGTCAGCATTTAAAATAATACATGTAGATTGAAATACCATCTACAAAAAGATTAATATTGAGGAGGTGTAGTAAATGGAACAGAGTCAAGGGAAGGAAGTTCTTTGCCTTTGTTAGCTGGCTCCTACAGCTGTGACCCTTTCGGTTCAGCCTCCCACATGAAGCTTATGTCTTCACAGACCCCTGGAGAGAGAGATTCCAGGGAACAGAGAGAATCTGATCCAGAATCATAAAAAAGAAAGATAAGTGGAGTTCTGGCACAGGGCTAGGAGTCAGCTATAAACACGTTTCATCCAGTTTTGAATTCTGTGCGGTCTTCTGTTGCAGTAAGAGAGAAGGAAACTATTAGAAGTTCAGTCATTGTTGGTTACTTGTATTTTCCAGTATACACTGAAGCCAAGTTGTACTAAAATTAAGTGGTGCAAATAGCAATATAAGAATGGTTGTATCATACTGAAGCAGAAATCCCATTAGTCCAGTTCCAGCACGGCCAAAAGCAAGTGCCCGGAAAAGTACATGCAGTGATACGTGCCTTACACTGATTTGCAACTCCGGAACTTTTAGATATAACAGTCATGTTTTTGTCCATGCTAGACTTTGATTTTTTCTTCATTAGTTTCTCCATTTGCTTTTTGAACCCATGTAACCACTAAGCATCCACAAAATTCTTGTGGTTAAGTGTTCTGCAGTTTAAGTATGATTTATGAGAAAGAAAAAAAAGTCCTACGTTTGACTGTGTGATCTGCTAATTTCATGGAAGGCTTTTTCCATCTTTTATTAAGAAGAAAAAAGTGGAATTGCTTTATTTTTCCATGCCACTTAGGATTTATAGACCCTGTTTCATATCTTTTCAGTACTGAAGAATCTTAGTGTATTTGCATGGGAACTATTCTGTAACTTCTTATCTTTGTAATTCTTCTCTGTTTTTTAGTGCTACTGTATTCTTTTAGACACTGGGGTCCAGAGCTATGTGTACTATTTGGGATGTGCACCCATCAGTGTCTTAGCAATATTACAGTTTTGCTCTTTCCCTTCTACAACTCGTAAGTCCAGAAGCTTATCCTTTTTTCCAGTTGTACTAGTTAGTTAGCCTAATCATTTTATTATCTCTGTGTCCATAACCAGATCATGGCCACAACAGTGCTATTAGTAACATCTAACGTACATTTATCTGAGCATAAGATGATGTCTTCATATCTGTATTATTGGATTTAGATATTTGCTGCTATGTTAACAGATATTTTTCACCAACTGTTCCTGAATTAGGAAATAGCACTAGTTTAGACTGTGTTTCAGTAAAAAATAAAAACATCATAGAAGAGCTGGTCTTGGATCAAGCAATCACAATTTGATACAAATGAATTTCATGGAGGGAAAAGCTGAAGTATATCCCTAGTGGAGTATCTTCATCCAAAAAATACAGCCTTGAATATTCTCAAGTTAACATAATGAAGTCAGTTAAATGTGGATTTGGGCAGTCAAATCTACAGAAGACCTGAAATTTCCTTTGGTTAAAAATGTAGAAATTGGAGTTTGCATGCAAAGAACACAGGGAAACATGTAGGAAAATCTCCCAATCTGACAGGAAAGATTATGTATCTTGAAAAAAATAATTTAGGGACCAGCAGAAAACGTAAGTGATATGTAAAATAAATTTTCAAGGAAATAAGCACAACGAGAAAGTGAATTCTGAAAGCACAGGAACCATTTTCCCAGTAGTAAGTACCTACATGTGGAATAACAGAAAGCTGGACTTAACTCCTGTCATTCCTTCCAGTTCTGTTTTCCTTACTAGTGCTGTTATTCCTACTTTTCTATTGCTGCTTCACTCCTATACTTCTTTTCATCTCTGTGACACTCTTCCTGTATTGCTTATTATTATTATATGCTATTATTTCAACACTCATGCATGCAGGTTAGGCATCTGTACTGAATTTTAGCAAGGAGTTAACTTTCTTCTTTCAATCCAAAATAATTTCTTTGCCGTCTTGTAGTTCTGTGTCATTCTTCATCCTCTCCTTTGTCACTACCTTAATTCAGTAGCTTAAGAAAATGTATTCTTCTTTTGTCCCACTTCGGTCTTCTTCATGTTGGTTACAATTGCTTTCCACATTATTACTGTAGCTAACAACTTTTTTTATTCTGGTATTTGGGAATATTGGCTCAGAAAATCTTTTGCCTCTTTTGTAAAACACATTTGTCCAGGAGATGATGCTTTCTGAATGATACTTTCATTTCTAACCTCCCCTTCCTCAAAATACTTGAGAAAATACAGCTTTCTCATATGAGCAGTCATCTCTCCAAATTGCATTGGAATAAAAAAAAAGGGGGGGGGGGTAGATAAAAAAGACAGTTTTCATCAGTTTCAGCTAAATGAAGAGTTTATAGAAAGAAGCTTTGAAAGACTTTGTTGAAGTGGGGAAGTCCTGGAGCAAGAGCAAGAGCAAGGGGAGATCTGAGACAGTGAGATGACCCAATGTAAGGAAGTGCCCCCCTGCACATGAAACTGGGCACAGGGTGAGCAGCTGAAAGTGATGGGGTGCAGGAGTTACACCAGGGACTAAACCTAGTCTGGTGCTTTTTAAAGGGAGCTGATGTTCAAGCAGCAACAACAAAAATCCGGATTTTGACCTTGGTTCTTTTAGCACATTTTTGTCAATTTTCAAGGCACTGTGCAAAAAAAGGACTCTTCTAATTACTAAAATAACAGGTTACTTTTTCAGACATTTGAGAGCAAGGCATTACTCTTTCTTTGTATTTACAGTACGTTACAGCTTGACATATTACTTAATGTTTTAATCTGTCCTGAGATTGTGAATGGAAATGGTGGGTGGCTAAGCTATAAGGCAAGTTGCAATGACATTCTGCTGTGGTGTGGATAAGCAGTATGCTTTCTATTGTTTGAAAATTTACAACAACTCTGAGTTTTCACGAAGTGTGTAATCAACCTGTGGAGCAGGGAAGCAATAGAAATGTCTGGATCAATGTTTCTGAGTTTAGTGAGGGGTTTTGGAAAAAGAACATGGGGCTTTTCTGTCAGGAGAGAAATATTGCCCTTGTAGCAGACAGCTTTTCGTGACACTTTACAGCATTATTTTTCTCTTCTTCTCCTTTACAGTGTAAAAATAATATTTCTTCCTACAAACACAAGTCAAGCATGTTTTCTAGAAAAAAGCTAAATTAAAACCCTTAAAAAGCAAAATGAAAATAAAATTTAATGGCTAATGTTTATATACAACGTTCAATATTTTTCTGTCTACCCTTAATGGGCTTGCCAAATCTTCAAGAGCAACCAATGCAAACCTTGGAATTATGAAATTAGTTCAGAATAGATCAATGTACTGTGGTAACAGCAGTGGATTTTTCTTCATCAGCAGCTGAATAACATTGCTCACATTTGCCACTTGGTAATTGGATTAAAAAAAAAAAAGCCGGCAAAACTTTATTGAGGTTTTTGAACTCTGTACAGAATAGTGAGATTCCCTTCCACTAACTTACAGTATGGCATACACTGAAATGGGTTAAGTGTGCACAGCTACAGCTATAATAATTCTGTAATGAGGTATAAAGCAAGCATGAAAATCTGCAATGAATATTTTGATTTCATCATGCCCCAAAAGCAAATTAGTACTGAGTTCCAGCCAATCATGCCATCTACTGATAATATTCCAACTGCATCAACTAGCAAGCTAAAGGCATGATACATGGCAAAGGACCAGCAGGATGGCGGTAATTTCTGCATTGGATGTGTGCATTTTGTTCTGTTGTGAGATAGCATGATATATGTATTTTTTTAATAGAAACAAATAATATTATTGTAAAAATCTGTTTGCCAATTGATTCTTGCAGAAGACATTGGAAGAGATTTTACTGTACAATCATGGATAGCAGAGACAGGTGCTCACACAAAAAGGCATCTTAGATGTAAAAGAAGAAACATTTCAGTGAAATATTTGTGACATTTTTCTACTCTTGCTTTTTGACTAGGTTTGTAAAACGTGGGAAAGACAATACAGAGTAGTGGCTGCAGTATTAGCTAAAAATGCCAGAAGTATCTGTATTGTAATCCAGGCCTCCTACTGAGTAACAGCAGTCAAGGTCTGCTTCTCTGACAAACATATGAAAAAATGAAAACTTTGGTATTATTTTGGTGTTTTCTAAGTCTTAACAACCAAACAACAGGATTTTGAATGTAATCTTGTAAATGGTATTGTGTAACAGTGCTTATCTGAATCAAAGTCTCCCTATTTTATTCTTTTTTTGTAAATAGCCTAGTACATAGCTTACATGAACCTTGGCTATGAACAGCATTTCTATGTATTGCAATAACCAAAACAATTTAGTGATGGCCTGTTTTCCAGGTATGCAGTACTACTTAACAAAGTGCACCAGTCAAAAGGTGTCCCTGTCCTTAAAAATTCAATCTTAATACATCAGTGTTGTGTGGAATTGTATTGAGAATTAAATATGCATTAATGAAGCTAGAACCCAGAATATTCTTCTCTTTCTTTACCTTCAACCTTTGTATCGGCACCAGTAAACTAAACAGGTTTGGGGCCCGGGCTTTGGCGTTTTCCAGAATCACCCATCTTGTCCAAGGAGTGCAAACAAGGAACCATCCTTATCAGTCTCTAATGATAGCTGGGCAGAGTTCTGCATGAGCCAAGGGCTCTTCTCAGAGACAAGGCAATTTTGTTTGGAGCCAAAGGGATTTTAGATGTATAGATGTATAGATGCAAAGAGCAGCATGCCTCTTGCCTGCAGGGCCAAAGAGTTGGTCCTGTGATATGTTATTTACTTTTACGTGTGCAATCACAGGCATTTCTCTTGACTGCTGATAGCAGAAGGGGAATAATTGCAAGACACAGCTCTTGCATGGGAGTAGTTGGCTATTGCATTGATCTCTCGACTGGCTGCTGTCAGGTTGAAGCGACTCAAAGGCCAAGATCCCTCTTAAGTACCAATATATGCATCTGCACCTGACCCAGTTGTCCTAGCTGCTTTTGTACTCAGTGAAGAGCAATAGGTATTTTTAATGGTGTAAGTTACTTATTTCAGCATGTCATTAGTCAGGCCCTTTTTCTTTCTCTTGATTGTACAGCCACCTTGCTCAGATACAGCTGCAAACGTCCAGGTAAAACAAAACTTAGGTTCACTCACTCTCATGACTCCCTAAGTCCTTGGGCTAAAGCAGCTGAATTGCTTTTCAGGCAAGATGTGATTATCCAAAGTACCCGTGCGGAGATGGATTCAAGGAGGCCAAGACTTCAGTTCCTTCCCCCATAATTAGTCCCTAATGTGGTATATGTACCACAGGTCACTTGGTGTGCTGGGGGACCCCCTCCAACCTGGTTGTGCCAGCATTTGGCTGGGGCCATATTGCATACAATTGTTATCTAGCAACAAATCTACCCACAGAAGGGCCCAGGAAATGTGCAACATTACTCTGGAGAGTCCAGAAAATCTGCTGAGCTGGGACACTGGGTGAATACTTGGCCTCCTTTAGGTGTTATGAGGTGTAAGAACCTGTTCCTCCATTGGTCCCGATAGCACGAGCTTCTTTGCCCCTATGTAAATAATGGAATAACTGGTTTCATCTCTCTCAGTTTGGAGTATGTATCAGTGCTGGTTCTCTATTCAGTCAATTAAATTATGTGACCAATTGTAGCACGCTATTAAATATTAAGAGAAAGGGAAATTAAGTAACACTTCACCCTTCTTAATAATTTATTAGCCCACCTAACCTTAATGACGAATTTGAGTAGGATGCGATGTGTTAGGCAGATTTAATGCAGAGCAGGATTTACCCTCGGCTGCTGCGAAAGCAAGTCAGTGCTAACCAGACGTGGGCAGGGTGGGGCAGATGATGTGAACCCTTCATGGCCAGGAGAAACTCATCTAGAAAGGGAGCTAAGGCAGTTCCAGCCTGATTCTTTTTAATGTCACAGTTCATTTGCAGAACCATAACTGGAATCAAGAATTAAAAAGCCTTGTATAAAAGTCAGTAACATTAAACCTTTAAGACTCATGTTTCATGTGTCATAAAAAGTCTATGAAAGGATTTTATATTCTGTACAGTGTTTTAGCACTTTCAATCATTTTTTTTTTCCAACATAACTTTTGTGAACACTTTTATAGCCTCTAAATGAAAAACTAAACTATGTGTCATTCAAAAAAAGGTTTTATGGATCACAGAATTTAATATAAGTTCTGCACCATAACAAGGAACTGATAAACTTATATTAGAATTAATTTAAAATGCTAGAAACTGTTTTAGAAGATCGTGCATCACACATTGTGGTAAACAACACTAGTGAGTGGAAAAAATTGTTGTATACACACACTCTTTGACAGTGAACTGTAATGACTTAAAATAACAGAAATGTTAGTAGTTTAAAATTATCTTTATGTCATGTAGATTAAAATCACAAATTTTCATGTAAATGAAAGTCTTTTCCATAAGTGGAATGGAATCAACTAAAGAAATTCATCAAATGTACATGATAATAAAAACCAAGTTGAAACTGTGTCGAAGAATATACAGTATGATATAAGGTCTAATTGTTCTCCAAGGAAAAGACTGTTACTCCCCAGTGTCATTAACACTTATGAATTAAGGCTTCTTTATGAAATGGCAAAATTAAAATTATATTCTTCAGGTGCTAACCCTATATTATACATCTGTTTTACACTAATGAGGAATCTCTTCTTTCTTTAATACATGATGGTTAAATGCTGATATCGAAGAAAGAAGGTATCACAGAAAACTCATATAAAAGTAGAAATTTGCACATTTCATCCCCTGTAAAATGCTGCACAGACTTAAACAGTAATTTTCCAAAGACTTTTGCGAGGTAGGAAAGTATAATCTACCCAATACACAGACTGTGAAATCTCATTGATTTTCCCTGTTCCTCATGCTGTTTCTGTTCAGGCCTACCTGTTCCTGCTGCAAGAGGGCCAAAGGGCTCTTCTATGCTTTCTGTTCAGAGGGGCTTTCTCTTCTGGGACTATTTTTCTGCCATTCGCCATGACTATAACTCCACAGAACCAGACCAGTAATATAAACTGTAACAATACAAGTGACAACAAAGAAGTGCATAACATTAACCATCCCATGAATTCCTCCTAGCTTCAGCTGTTCCAGAGCTAGTCATCGGGGCTTTGCTTGTGGTTAATAAGGAAGCAGTTGTTCATTAGGGCTGAAACCGAGCCTGTTCACTCACCATTCCCTCCTGTGGTGTGGAGTTCTGGATGTTCCCAGCAGCAGACAGTCTTTTTGGAGGCCATTTTTTGTAAGCGATAAACAGTTTGGTGTTGGCTAACTAGATCTTACCAAAGAAATAGGAAGTGTAGAAGTCACCTTAAGATTCTGTTATCCAAATGTATATACCTACATTGCAGGCATCTGTACATAAGCTAGGTGTTTAAGCTCACAGTATAGTCAGTTGCCACATTCATACCCCATGGTACCTGCCCAGCTCTGTTTCAGGTGAGGCTTTCTGAAGCAGCAGCATGAGATTCACTGGGATGCTCCAGAGTGACTCAGGTGGCACTATATGCTGCCACATATACCATTGATTCAAGCCCTAAACCTTGCTGTTGACTGTGATTGGAACTTGGACACCTAGCTCTCAAGTAGATACCTATGTGGGATGTGATTAAATTTAAATGAGTGAATCTGAAGCAAAATCCTACTCAATGCTAACCTGTGTCAGTGGGAGGAAGATCAGCCGTACAAGGATGAGCATACTAGAAGACCAGGAACATGTGCCATACTGTTAGCATTGCATGATGGTGATCATAGTACAATGACAAACAATTTATTGACTTAATATGAAGTTTCCTTTATTTAAGTGTTAAAACCTTATTGGTGGTGTTGCCTGTGGTTTGATACATCTTTTCTTGTACTGACACGATCTGCCCCATTCCCGAATTTCCTTTTGCTATCTTTGAGAAGGTCAGGGACACTACCTATTTTTTATTATTTCTATAAAGTACAGTTTGGTGATTTTGCCACTCACATAACTTGTAACTGGTTCACTGCCTTCACATTTCAAACACAGGGATGGTAGGCACAAATTGGTTGAGAGAAGAAAGCAGTGAGTATATGTACTGCTTGTCCTTGGCTTTGCTGTCTACCTCGGCAGACTGTGAAGAGGCAGTAAATTAGCTCACATATTATCTTTGTCAAACTTTGCCAGGGAGCCACACACTTTCTTGTGCTTGTTCTATCCTTTTTGATCCTGCAGTGCACCCAAGGAGTCTCAGGTCCAGTCATCACAACATGCAAATTCTGATGTATATTTCACATTTTTGACCATCTCGCATTCACATTAATATAGCTAGGAGCTATTTCTGCTAAGGAAATACTTAACTGCTCAGCGCTTCTTACATTAAAGATTTAAGCATGTGCTTAAATTGAAACATATGTCTACAGCTTTCCTGTTCAGCGAGGTATTTAAACACATGTTTAACTTTTGAGCCTAAAGAGTGCTCTGAAGGGCTTTATTGAATTAGCACCTAAATGAACTGGTTTGCTAGTTATAGCTTCTTGTTTTGTTTACTCCACATCAATAGCAATAATTTCAATTTGCCATGTGCCTAGCTTCTGCTAGCTAGTTTTAATTCACAGGCATTTCATTAGATGTGAGTTTACTTTAAAAAGAAATAGCCTTGTGGCTTTGTGAATCTTCTAGGGAATTTAAGCAACAGGCTCATTGACAATGTGTTACTTCCCTCAAAAGTCAACCTTTCAACTTGTATAACTATGCCTAACGTTAGCAATACTTTCAAAATTACTTGTACACACATCAGCTTCCCTACATGTTTTGACAAATGACACATTTCCTTTGGTGCTTCTTTGTGGGTAACAGTGTGTGAGGATATGGTAGTGGCAAAATTTATTACAGTTATTTTGTAGTTGATATTAAAGAACATAATGTATTATATCAGGTGTCTGACCTTTAAAGATCTTAAGACCCAATTCATTACAACATAAAATTTACATATTATTCAACATTCTACAGTCCTTTTATGAAGAAGTCACGACACATGCGGACATGAGATTTAAGGCACACAACTATGCCTGCACATCGAAGACATAGAGATTGAAGACAATGTGAAATAAAAAATATTGTAGGTTGGAAAAGATTCACTTTTTTAACCCACGAAATGGATTACTCTGGCTACACCTTTTTGTACAAAATCTTAGGAAAAATAAATGGAGCTCACAGAGGCAATGCTGTATTGGATATGAGCTGTATTCCTGTGTATTTTGTAAATCCTGACATGACTTACCTGTCTCTGTTTTTGCATTTGATGAAGTTTTCCATATGAAGAGTCAGCCTGGGGAACTTCATGAGTGAGAAACTGGTGAGTTTTTCTGTGCATTGTGTTGGCACATACTCAGCCAGAGCCCGCTCTGAACACGGCAGCAGCTTTCCTACCTCCCGTTATTATGATTTCAGTGATGTGAACACACACTCTTTGCCACAGGAGGTAGCAGCAGCTGCAGGCTACCACTTTCTGGAGCTGCTACACCTCAGGTGTGTAGCTGATGTTGTGCACCTGGTCATTGTGCAGTCAGTTGTGGATATCTGGAGATGCACCAGGTGTTCAGACCAGCATAACTGAGCTTATTTTTATGCTACATCTGTGCCAGTTCTCTAAGATCTGCTGTTGGAGAGCACCCTATCATTTTATACCAGTAAAAGTACAAAGGCAACATATGGAGTTGGCTGAGACACTTGATACAGCACCTGTAAATTGTCCAAGCTGCAAAATCCACATAGAGGAGGGGTAATGACAAATAAGCAGTACACATTTACTTTTGTTTGAAGTTGGATAGCTCTTTCATTCCAGGCATTCAGGTGTAATCTCTTCTCAAGGTTGTTCTGGCTTCTTTACTGATTTTTGTGACTTTGATGGCATTTATGGCATCTTGGGCCAGCCTTCTTCACAGCATCAGAATTTATTGACAGATTTCAGTGTTGTGTCAACATCATAGGTTCAACATGGTTTTCACTCGGAGAAGGCTGGGTCAAGCAGTATATTTTGTTATTCCAAGGGTCAGACTTCAGGTGTGGAGTAAGATCCAGATGCCTAGATTTAGGTAGGCAGAGCTTCTTTCTGGAGCTCTTTAAAACCATCTATTTTTCTCCGTTAGTCAGGCAGAGAACATAGGAGCATACAATAGAAACAATTTACTAAACTCCCCAAAATTTGGATTCAAGCTCAGCCATGTGGTGGACTATCTTACCTAAGGATTACTAGTCATGTAGCCTTTAGCAAAGAGTTGGACCTGGGCTTTGAATTTGAACATGTTCTCTATGGATTGAAAATTCCACCCTCTGTTATGATGCAGAATGTGGGTTCCTTTATTACTCTCACAAAACGTGACAATACAGGCAGTAATGTGCATAAGAGATGACAAGGAGGACTGAGACAAGGACATGTCCTGCTTGAGTTAGGCAGGGATTTACTTGCAAAACCAATGTTGAAAGAATGTGACTACTTTCAGAAGATATACAGACTCATATAAGGCTGGGATTATGGCTTCATTTACCCCCACTGGACATATGCATTATGACACTATTTTTATTGATATGCTACAGATATGTAACTTTTGCTGTATGTAGTTAAAAGAGTGAACCTGGGCACTGGGTGTCTATCAGATTTTTGTGAAGGATACTGCTGTCTATTTATTTTCTTACAGAAAAGAAAGTCATTCTGGGAAGGATTTATTTTACCTTGTTAGCCTTCTGAATGCTGGGTGTTTATTCTAAACTAGTCTGAATTTTGTCTGTAGTCAGTGGGAAAAAATGGGCACCTACTCTCCCATCCTATTTATCCTGACAGAGTTTTACTGATTCAGTCAATCATCTCCCTATTGTCAATGGAGAGGCATGGTGACCAGCTCAGGGCTAACTTCTAGGTGGTTCGAGTTCAATGAAATAATCCCATGCATAGAGGCCAATATAAGAGACTGCAAAAAAAAAAAAAAAAGGAAAAGAAGGTGTCATGGTTAAGGGAGCTGAATGCAACCATAGGGAATTCCACTCTATCTGCACATCTGTCAGGGAATTCCTGTGGGATGCCTGGCAAGTCACTGAACAGGTGGTCAATAATTGTGTGTTTCTTGTGTTATGGGTGTCTAGAGTCTGATTTACAGAAGCAATAAGCACTCACAACTGAAACTGAAGCAAATTGTAATTTTATCGTAGAATGCTACATGCTCATAAATACTTGATCCTGTTGTTCTTAAACTGAACATCCCAAACTGGTGAGTACTTTGGGCCCCACATTCTTTGTGCCATTATTCCCAACTGTAAAATGGGAGTAATAAAACTCATCTCCCAGAGGCTTTAGGAAAGTGTACTCACTACTATCTAGGAAATATATAGGAAAGTTTTACAAAGAAGCCCTTAGGGAAATTAATAATTCTGTGTTCAGAGCAGGATTTGAACGGTGTGCAGCAAGACCTTGGGCCATGCTCTGAATAGTGGTGAGGCAACAATATTGAGTATCTGTTTGTTAACTGAACATTAGTCTTAACATGAACAGAATGAAGCAAGGGGAAAAAAACAGGATGTGATGATGCCAATTTAAAGACTTGTTAAAATACAGGCACAGGGGCAAATGAAAATTCTCAGAGGTTAACTTAATTTTGATGTTTCATAGTTTTTGAGTGGCCTCAGTCTGCAACAGGCACTGAGAACAGCCCCACACAGTTCCCCCATCCTGTGCAGAAATGTATTTCTATCGTTCTTTAAGTACATCTCTGTCATATGCCAAAGGTGATGGGAGAGTTTCCCCACGGCCCCCCAGAGTTGTGCTTCTGCATGTGGAGAATGCGAGCCGAAAGAGGAAGGATAAAGCACAGTAGTGGCGACAAGAAGCTTGGCACCAAAATTTTCACCCTAAAAAAACAACTTTGTTCTTACCAGCAAAAGTGTCTTGAATGGAGAAGTTCTGGGTAACCTTCTTAAGAGATAGTGTCACCATGCCACCTAAAATGTCCTCTTCTCCTCAGGGAGTTGTGCTCATTCAATACTTTTAAATTTGTTTTAGATCCTTCAATGAAAGATGCTAAGTACGTTTTATGTGAATAATCAATATCTTTGTTTAAAAATATGGACATTAACCCTATGTATGATCCTAAAGGCTCTCTGTACTTCTGCTGATCTTTGCAACTATAACATGCAGCACATCTTTTTTACCCAGTCATTATAGTATTTTTTTTAGTTTGAGAGAAATAAAGTGAGCACCTAAACAACAAGGAAATTAAATGAATGAGCATTTAAACACAAGAAAATACAAAATGTTATAATAGTTTTTACTGAAATAGTATAAACCGACAACAAAACTCACAGTACAAGTTTGCAAGGCGTCTTAGAACATGTAAGTACTATAGAAAATCTACTGATAATGCAAGACATTATTTCTGTAACCAGGGGAATAAATTGTCACACAGAAGCCATTTCAGGTTTTGATGTATTAGCTGTGGTGTAAGGACAGTGTATGAGCAGGCATTTTATAGATGAAATGTCCATTTATGTCCTATTACAGACTCTTGTGATCTAAAGAACTTTGCTTTTAAGACCTATGCACAACTTGCAATTCGGTAACCTTCATCTGAGCCAGCAAGGTGTTTCTCGGCTCTGAGCCGGTAGCCATGTTGTGAGCACAAAGATCGCTACAGCCAAGACGCTTTGTCTCCCTAGAAAATATTGGCTGTTATTCTGATTTCACTTCTGTCAGATTAGCACCAGCGAAACAGAACTACAGGGCATTTCAAAGAGAAGGACCCGGTTTCAAAGCAGTATGTTGCTGAATTGGGTCCATCTTTTTGAAACACCCTGTATTTCAGATCACTTGCTCTGACTGGATAGAAACATGAAGGAAAATCGTACCTGTGAAATCAAGGCAGGGAAAATGAAGGAAACTGCTGTGAGAAATAAATGGAAGAAATATGTTATTTTTTGAGAAAAGGACTGATGAAATTACATGAATGCGAATCCCTTATTCCACTGCTGGCTATACCTGCCAAAGACAGAGACCTAGAAATCCGTGCCCTTTTGTAAGTAGAATATTTTCTGTCATTCTACTACCCCATCAGCTTGGGATAGTACATGGATTTCCAAGGATATCCTTTGATCTGGATTCTCCTCATCAATCAGCTGCTCATCGGCGTGCCACCAAGAAGATTTCTCTCCTTGATCAAATGACATTTCTTTGGTGCTGGCCCTGGAACCTGAGTCTTTGTGTCAGTGAAAGCCTCTTGCTGCATGAATCTGACCACAGGATCTGGTTTGGATGAATATGCACAAAACTTTGTTAAACTTCAGCTCAGCACTAAATCAGGCTCCTTGGTTACAAACAGATTTAACTCGTGGGTCCTGAAAGGAAACTATTAAATAAATACAAAAAAATGTGCCTGCTGTGCAAAATCAACAAAAAAGAGAAAAATTAAAAAGTTGTTTCTCAGCAGTGCCAGCTGCTGGGATTTTTAATCATTGTTTTATCACAGCAGTTTTTAAGGAAAACTTCTTTAACAGAATTACTTTTAAACTCTGCATGTACAAAGAAAATAATACTCGCCCTTCTGAGTCACTGGCTCCTTTTTTTCTCCACTACTAGGAAAAAACAAAGGCAATTTGTGTGGTGTGTGTGCATAGATGCACGTGTGAAAAGTGGAGTCCTCAAGAGAAAAACCAAACAAACCCACTCATTACTTTAGTCTTACCAAAAAAAAAAAAAAAAGAAAAGTTTAAAAATAAAAAATAATTACTGTGCCAGCTGATAATTGTAGTAAAGATTTGTACTCCAGAAATGAAAGGACTTGCACTGTCCTACACAGTATGGAAAAATCGAGAAGACTATCAAAGATGAAACGAACCAACAAAAAAACACTAAGTAAAATTTAAATTTAACAGAAACCTGTGAAAAGAAGCTGGAGGAGAGGGAATTGTTCCAGACAGCAATTTTTGATGAAAACATCTTTGGAAGCTGCTGATGACAAGATGCAAAGCATACTTGGGCTGTAGGTGTCTGGGGGTCTGCTGGCAGAAGTGGGGCAATTCCAGAGCCACAAGGAAGTTTGAGCCGGGTCTGGCTGCTGGCTTTTTGGGGTGCATGGTGGTCGTCTGGAAGAGGGGACAGCACAATTACATGATGGGGAAGATCCAGCACAGGCTGACATGCTAAAAGTTCGTAGTGTCTGCAGGTATGAGCTGTCACGGGCAAGTGGGTGAGTGTGGAGAGTGATGCTCCCAGCTGGGGTTCCCGGGTGGGACGAGGACCAGCTTCTTGCAGAAGACAAGTGCAGTGCACGGAGCACCCTGAGCGCTTGTTTAGTCCCAGATGTTCAACAAAGCAGTATGACTTCGTGGGAGTCAGTACTTTATTGTGTGAGAATATTTCAGAGAAAATACAGGCTGTAAAAATGCGAGCTATAGAATAAATGCAAATAATGCGGGAATTATCTAGTGCGAGGTAACCACCACGTTTCAAACTCACATCACAAATTGTCCTTGTCTTGCAGCCTGTGTGTTTCCATGTCCCATTGTCTAATTACAGCAAGTTTGTTGTAACCAAGTACCAGTGTTTGATTCACTTATTATTTTCTCTTTTGTTAGAAAACTCGTGCATCTCTATTGCAATTTGTAGCTTTTCTTTCCCCCCCCTCCACGAGCGTTGCCAGCTAAGTGTTCAAGACTTGATAAAAATAAAACAAAGGCAGAAAAAAAAAAAAGGCGAATGTTTTTTAGATTCCAGTTCGTGCTGGGCAGCGGTACCTGGCTGGTGGGATCTCAGCAGGTTGCCCTCAGCAGAGGGTGCTGTCTTCTCACGCTAGCGCCGGCTGAACGAGAAGGTCACTCAGCCTATTGATAAATCACTGTGCCGTGATTCCTAACTGACAGCTCAAACTAACATCAAGCTGGATGAGAGAGAACAAAAGGCCATCAAGCAGCCATTTTCTTGACACTTTTATTCAATCACCAGCAGATTGCTTACGACAGCAATAGCAGCTGTTTTGTCTTCATCTTTCCACATTTGATAAAAGGTGTCAACTCAAATTTTTGTAAATAATTCACTTACCCCTACTGCACACACCAGCACTGTTCAGCATATGTATTCTGTGCGAGCAGATCACTGAGGCAGGTCAGGGCTCAATGATATCAGCTGAAGGTCATCTGTGATCTAAAAGGAAGCACTGATAAAACTACAGTCCCTCAAGGTCAAAGATAAGAACTACACTGAGATTTTTGTAATGTGGACAAAAGGTTAAACAATAGCGAGAAAAGTGTGGTATTGTTTCAGTTAACACACTAATGATTTTTCTATTGTTCTTTAGGAAACACTGCTTCAGGGGATTCAGATGGTTAACCCTTCCTGAGTAAGGCGTGTATTTAAGTGCTGGATGTAGGCAATTAGAGAATATCACTTCCCAAAGTTGGTAACGGCAGGCAGCAGCTCTCAGCCTTAATATGCTGCTGCTAACACGTCTGAAGTGCAAAACGGAGCTACAGCAATTTTTATTACAGGCACTGAAAAGAAAGAAAAAGATACCTGGATAGTGTATCAAACAATAATGGTTAAAAAGATTAATGCATTTAAGTAAAATACAGTTTACCTTGAATTTCTCCTTAAAATGAATTTAGGTCCTGGATCTGGGGAAAATTAGAGAATGTGCCTAACATTATCCGTTGTAACAGCTTCATTTACTTTAAAGGCTTAGAAAAACTAATAGAGAGGTCTTTGAATTATTGCAAAATGACACCCTATCTGATGTCGGCAGTAGCCAAAGCACTAGATTAAAAATGATACATCCTTCAATTCTAGGCTGGGTTTTTTTTCACCCAGTTATATTACTCAGAAAATAAATCTAAACAACAAACAGTCACTGTTTATCACTATTTGGTTTATACTTTCTAATAGCCAAAGTATATGTGCATTTGAGATGCTGTCTGTGCTCAAACAGCAGGAAATTTATTGCATGTAATTGATGTACATGAAGATCAGAGAACAGTTGCCTTACATTTTCCCATTCTTTCTGCCTCAGTGCTATGGTAAAAGCAACTTTCCTTATTCCAGTGTACTTGTGATAGAGAAATAACAAGATCTGCATACAAGAAGGTCTCTCTTATTTTTAGCTAAGCAAGGTGGTACAGGAATACTTTCTTACTGAAAGCAGGAGTCCTGTCTGCATCAATATTATTCCTTACCTATCCAGTTGTATATGAAGTAACAGAAACAGTTTTAATTAGAGTGATGCAAATGATTTTCAGCAACTGATTTTATTTGTGGACATTGCCTTGTTTTCTTCTTGTGCATTATTCACATTGCGGTTTCTTCAAAGGTACTTTTGTCAACTTGCTTAATATTCTTTGTGGTTTGAAAGGTCTTAGTGAATCAATTAGGAAAGGATTTTGGTGAGTTTATACCTAAAACCCAAATTGTGTTTTATGGCATGGACTGGCCAAGTAGTTCACATGGCATTATCTCCCTCTGTTGTCTGCTGTGTCCTAGAAACAAAAGGATGGCTTGAAAAAAATGCTATGTTTTTGAATCTCTCATCAAGTATGCAAGATTAAAAACTTCAGAAAACTTTCCATTTTTGGTCTTGCTACTGTCTTGCTCCAAGTGTCATTCTTACCAGAAAGTAAACCACTAAAAATTAGTGTCTGTGTGAAGAATTAAAATGTGATGTTCTTTCATCACAAAGCCATTGCTCGTGAATGTACGCTCATAGCAGTGAAGGGTGCTGTTATATTAGTTAATTGTCATTGTGGAAAAGCACTAGTAAAGATTTATGGGGACACTGATCATTTGTTTTAAATTGTATTATGTTATGTAAAAGCAATCAATGTATTCCATTTACCAGTTTACTAATTCTGCATTTAGCAGCCTATAGCTCCTGACATATAATAACTGTAGAGAATAATCTGTGTGCTTTAGATTTTTGCATCCTTAATATTAGCTTAAACCTATTATTCCTCAAACATTAATGCAGGCAAACCTGCATTAGTCTTATTTACTCATGTTTACTTTCCATGAACATATAAGATGTGCCTATATGAAGTAAATCCACGCTATATATAATTCTACAAATAGACACAAAATTATTTTTCTGACATTTACTTCTGGACCCAGCTATGTATTATGAAACTAGTCAATATGAGTAAATATGTCTGAAATTATCCTCCTGTGCAAGACTGGTTTCATAGAATGGTAGAATCATAGAATGGCCTGATTTGGAAGTGACCCACAAGGATCGTTGAGTCAAAGTCCTGTCCCTGCATATGAGAACCCCAAAATTCACACCATGTGTCTGAGTTTCACTGCCTACACCTCATCTTGACCAGAACCTGCTCATCCCCCTGGAATTTCACATGCTGTGTATTATACATCATTTCAGAGAAAAAAATTACAGAACAATTTTTAAGTTCTGAGGCCAGTTCCTCAGCTTGTATAAATCAACATGTTGTTTCAAAGTAAAAGAGGAAGAAGGTGAAGATCTGTTATTGAATCTTGGACTGAAGTACAAGGAGGGATAATGGAAAAGAGCATGTAGAGAAATGGCAAGAGAACACAGGAGTGCTCAAGAGTGAAGAAAAGAAACATTTGAGGAGCAGAGGTATCAAAATGAACATGGAAGATACTATGGGACATGGAGAATGGAAACAAGAGACTGAGGGTCTGACTAAGAGAGTAGGGCACAGCAGAGGACATAGTAAGATGAAATCTTCCCTCCTTGTATTGAACTTTAAGTCTTTTTTTTTTTTTCTCTTTATATAAATCTAAAATTATAGGCACTTTAAAAGAATTGCCAGGTATTGTTAATTTATTGCAAGTAATGTGATTTTGGCTATGACTGTTGGAGCATTTGTGATAATTGATTCTGTATGAAAATGCCTCTTTCTTATCCCTTAACTTGCACCCAAGGTTAAGACTTGCACTGAGCTCCAAGCCAAAATATTTTTTTACTCCATTCTATGGCCTCCATAATCTTTATTATCAAATATCTCTCCAGGTAACTATCTCTCACCCATTTGCAGAATAAGAAAAACAAGAGCTTGACAGTGTCACTGAATTAAATCTATAAACAGAATGTATTTTGTAGTATAGCAGACTCAAATGCCATTTACTGTACTGCAAGTAATATCAAAAGGAATAAACCAAATGCTGTGCATATGTAGCATATACTGTTTGCATAGTTTTTTGTTAAGAGAGCAGATCATGGTGCCTAGCAAAAAAGAACCTTGAGCACTTATGGTTTTAAATCCAAAACTCCAGGTTTTATCCTTGCAGAAGGTCAAGCTTGCCTATGATGTCTGCTATCCTTAGTTCTCAATTTGCTTCCAAAAGAAAACAAAAGTGTCTCATATTCATTCTGCTATATTTTAAATATTCTTGTAATCTTAAAAGAGAAGTCCAGTATAAGTTGGGGAATGACCTATTAGAGAGCAGCGTAGGGGAAAGGGACAGCTGGTGGACAGCAGGATGACCACGAGCCAGCACTGTGCCCTTGTGGCCAAGAAGGCCGATGGTATCCTGGGGTGTATTAGAAGGGGTGTGGTTAGTAGGTCCAGAGAGGTTCTCCTTCCCCTCTACTCTGCCCTGGTGAGACCACACCCGGAATACTGTGTCCAGTTCTGGGCCACTCAGTTCAAGAAGGACAGAGAACTGCTGGAGAGAGTCCAGCCCAGGGCAACAAAGATGATTAAGGGTGTGGAGCATTTCCCGTATGAGGAAAGGCTGAGGGAGCTGGGTCTTTTTAGCTTGGAGAAGAGGAGACTGAGGGGTGACCTCATTAATGTTTACAAATATACAAAGGGTGAGCATCACAAGGATGGAGCCAGGATCTTCTCGGTGACAACCAGTGGTAGGACAACGGGTAATGGGTTCAAACTGGAACACAAGAGGTTCCGCTTAAATTTGAGAAGAAACTTCTTCTCAGTGAGGGTGACAGAGCACTGGAACAGGCCGCCCAGGGGGGTTGTGGAGTCTCCTTCTCTGCAGACATTCACAACCTGCCTGGACACATTCCTGTGTAACCTCATCTGGGTGTTCCCGCTCCAGCAAGGGGATTGGATTAGACGATCTTTTGAGGTCCCTTCCAATCCCTAACATTCTGTGATTCTGTCTGTGTTGCGTCTTTCCAAGACCAAATCTAAAATGGTAAATTTTAAATATTTTTAGGACCACCCTCTGGCACCAAGGCTAACTGACATAGAATGGCTGGCATCTATGCTGTTAAAATCCTTATCCTCCAAAACAGGGTAGACACACATAAGTTGCTACCACTTAATCATGGTCCTTGGCACTTGGTAACTCCTAAATTATGCCTGGGAATGTTTGGGGCAAAATTGTTTGCCCTGGGCCAAAACCACAGCAAAATCTGTTCTGATGGTTCAGCAATGTGAAGAACCAAGATCTAGGGCCTGGGAATATTTCTGGGCAGGAGCAATTCCTGAGAAAGCACAGTAGAGTGCTGCCCTCCTTCCTAGCTCTGCATGCACTTATGGTGCCTCTCAAGCCTGAAAACATAAAATCTTCTATGACTGCTGTGCCTGTGTACAAAAATTACAGAAGTTCATACCAAGTCCTTGCAAAATTGCATGAACTTCTGACTTGCAATACACACTTAGGAAGCAATCTAGGCTAATATTTTTTGCAATGCTTGTTTACTACTTAAGGGAAGTGCATCCTTTAGGAAAAGGCTGAAATATTTTATTGTAGAACGCTGTTTGGGATTGAGAGCAAAGTATGCAGAAGATATTACCTTTGTGTCCAGGGGGTGGACAACCTTGCCTGAGTGCTCAATAAAGGTCAGAAATTGAATTAATAAGCTTATCTTTCCAGAAAACAAGCTTCATTCTAGAAGGCATAACGTTACTGCTTACTGGGCTGCCCTAGGGAATCACTAATGATGTACAAAGCTTTCTACCTATAGGTCACTGATTTTAATCCAACCCAGCTCAGTAAAGACTAATTTTTCTTATTAATGCCTTGTGGCTTATGTGTAAGTTGAGTGGGTTTTCCAGATAGTGAGACTACAACGTATAAACTTCTAATCTGAAGCATGCTTGTCTTGTATAATAGATGCTTTACATTTTTTTTTTTCCAAGTGGCTTCTACATCAAACCTATAACTTTTGGATAGATAGTGGTTTTTTTCAGAAAGTATCTAATTTCTATGTAAAGCTTTCTAGTGATAGTGTGTCAGCAACATCTCTGAAGAAACGGTGCCAATCGTTAATTAATCTCATTTTAAAAAATACCTTATTTCTAATTAGAATTGGTTGTGAGAAGGAAGGTTATAAGCTCAAATCCCAAATCCCAAACTCACCTCCTGTCTTTGGTCTGGACACTAGTTACCTTGTCTCCAATGTGTCTATAAAATACCTTTTGGAAAACCCCATATCAGGAACCCTCAACGCTTAATCTATATAAACTCACAAGTAGGAAACAAGCAATCCAGGGCATCTCCAGAGAGCATTGGAGGCAACTTAACACAGATGCTAGGTAGGGTGATGCCCTGATGGAAGAAGCAGCTGGGGATGTGACAGCCGGTGATAGTCTTGGGTGTAGCTACCGTTAAGCAACACATTTCAGCATCCTAAATGAAGTGAGGAAGGGAAGCAGCAGAATACAGATCATGGGCTTAAGGTGACCAGACTGTGGTTTACTCAGGACAGTGGCAGGTGGGATCTTGTGGGAGGCAGGTGTAAAGGGCAAAGGAGCTTAGGAAAGCCACAGGTCTTTAAGAGCGTCCACCTCTAAGCTCAAGAAAAGTGCACCCTGGGGCTCAGGGAAGTTGGCAGATGTATCAGGAGACTGGCTTGGTTGAAGTTAGAACTCATGACTGAATTCCAGTGCAAAAAGGTAGTATAACAGGCAGGGTTAGTGAGGACAGGGTGCAAATAAGAACACAGAAATATTGTGCAGCAACATTGTGCATTTGAAACTGGCAAAGGGCATCAACAGCAACAAGTAGAGTTTCTGTCACCACCTACTCCACTGCTGGGGGTCCTGGAGACCAAGGGGGCTAGACTTGAGTCAATGCTGTGCACTGGCAGTGATGGAGGCTAACAGCATCCTGGGCTGTGGCAGCAGGAGTGTAGACAGCCAATCAATGGAAATTATTACTCTCCAATTTTTCAGCAATCATTAACTATGTTTGGAGTACTGCAGCCAGGTTTGGGCCACCCTAATTCAGGAAAGACATTAATAAGCTGAGGCGAGTTCAGTGAAGGGCCACCAAGGTTGATTGGCCTTGTGAAAGAGAATGTGATGGACCAGCCTTAGTAAAAGGCAGTTGCAGGGGCACCTAACAGCCCACCAGTGCCTGTGGGGAGTCTTTGGAGGGGGTGGAGGCAGACCCTTCATGGAGGGGTATGGTGGCAAAATGACATAAATTGAAGCAGAGGAAGTTCCAGCTAGGTGTGAGGAAAGAATTTGTGCTCCACGGAGAACCAAACATTTGAGCAGGTTGCCTTGAGAAGACATGTAGTTTCCTCCCTTAGAGCTTTTAGAGGCTTGACTGGATAGACCCCTGAGCAACCTGGGCTGACCTCTGAGCAGTCTCTGCTCTGAGCAGGAGCTTGGCCCAGAGATATGCTGAGGTCCTTCATGCTTAAATGGTTCTGTGACAGTGCCAGCAGAGTTGGCATTTCTTGAATTGTCAGTTGTGATAGCGTTCAAAGCTTTGAAGAAAGAAGTAAATCTCAGTCCAGTTTCTTAAGAATATTAGAGAGTTTTGAGGCATTTATCGTATGATTTTGTAGTTCTGAGCAACAATCTACTCTAACAAATATGAGTTGGACAGTGTACCAAAGTCACATCTGATCACTCTTGGTCTTTAGTTTGAATAACAAATATTATTTGTCACCAATTATTATTACCTGCTCACATTAGAACAAGCTCAATAATCTCTACTGAGAAATCTGAGAGCTGAATGGGCAGGATGCTAAAAGAGCAGCCCACAGTCTCCAAACAAGTGTGTTTGATGCTTATTATTGAGACGGTGTGGGAAAAATGTGCTCAGCCAGTTCTGGTGATGTACCTGTACTGTGGTTTAATAGAGCACTTCAGTCTTTGAGGCTGTCAATTTCATAAGGACTAAATTTACTTAAAAAAAATAACTGACAGATGAATTTAGAGAGCATTTTGTTGCTCCAGCCCTGGAGTAGGGACCAGGAGACCTGGGTTCTATTCCCATGTCTGTCACAGACTTCCTGGACCATCATCTTACATCTTTGTTTCTCAGTTTCCCCTTGGGCATAATATGGATAATACTTACTCACTTTACAGGGCTTAATTCATTAATGTCTGTAAGGTACCTTGAGATCTGTGTGCACAAGGCACATTAGCACTGCAAAGCATTTAGTATATTATTTTATTATTCAAGACATCCGGGACCATTTTCACTGATGTGCTCCATCCATTTTGCACTGCTTTGGTGTTGCAAAGCAGCCATATCCTTCTTTAACAGGCCAGTGAGGCTGAGCTTATGAGTAGCTTAAAATACCAGCCATCCAAAGCATCTGAGACCTACTATCAAATATGGCTCTTCTTTTTCTATCAGTTTGCTGTCATGATGACTACTGTGGTGTGTAGTGATTCTTTTGTTTTGTTGGGCGGGGGGGGGGGACGGGTTTGGAGGGGAATCTGTGGGGAATTTTTCTTGTTTAATGATGGACTTTATTCCAATAGTGGTGGAATATTGTGGCAAAGTGCAACACAGGAATGACATCGCTGCAAACATGACTGCCCTGTATATATGCTTGGTAACTTCTAGAGGTTAACTATCCTGAAACTCTGATATAGCCAAGAGCAAGACATCTTCTGGCAACCTGGGACTGGCCTGAAAAAGCAGTGGAGGCACACTGGTACAAACCCTGGTAAGTTTATTGTAACATTTTCATTAAAATAATAAATACTAATTCTACTTTATACATGTTCAGTCACACACATAAGTGCATACATGCATGCACACGTTTATGTGCTCAGTGTGAGATACAAAAGGAGAGACCTAAATATCAATTAGCCACTCCTAGGTCCTCTCAATGATAAAATTGTCATTCATTTATTTAAAATGACAATAAAAAGGATGGTTTAGCAGGGGTTTTACCCTTTTGTGGGACACATGGAATGGAGCCCAAGTTGCAGCACAATCTTGATATTGATCTCTCAGAGAGAGAGTTAATTTGTCAATGACTGTAATTTGCCAAGCTTTATGAATCCATTCTTCTTCCTTTGGAGGAATATTTCTCTTCTAGATCTGTGCTATTACTTTTTTTTTTTTTTTTAATGCAATAAAGATAAAAAATGACATAAATTTCTAAAGTCTTTAATATACATAGAAACAAGTGCAGAACTGGTAAAACAACACGGAAGTGAAAGGCATGCTGGCAGCCCTCTGTCCATCTGCTTGCTTTTAAGGGCACTGCACCATGTAATATCAGTTGTTAGCCTACCATACTCCCTTTGGAAACCAGTAATAAGTTTTGTCCTTGCCCCTTCTCTAAGAAGGCAACTCCGAAAGCTCAGTACTCAGAAGGGTAGGAGAGATCTTTCAACTTCTTCCCTGAATTAAATCACATACCATTCACATCCATGTTAGCCTTCCTAATCCTCTTCTTCCATGCCCACATTTACCCTGGCAGAATTCCCAGGGAGTGATGCTGGCAGGTTGGGGGGTCCAAGTCCCCCGGTATGGTGGGCAGTGGTATAACACACAGCCAGGAATAGCACATGGCTGAGCTGCTGCTGGCATGAACGGCGTGTGGATGTGCGACCGTAGCTTTAGTCTCCTTTCTGCTCTCCTCCTCATTTCCCTGAGTGTTTTATTAGCCTTTCTCTAGACTTTTTTTCCACCTGAATTAATCTTTCCTGGATAAACAGAGCTGCACATAGTATTCCAGGTGAAATATGAATCGAATGTGATGACATTAATATTTTCCTATCTCTGCTGGGTATATCTTCCCTGACATGGTCTGGGAACTGGCTTTTTGCAGCTAAAACACACATAAGTATTTTGTGATTGACTGACACAGCCTGTTCTTTCTCTTCTGTCATTTCCAGTTTATAAACTCCCAGCTCATAATCCAAATTCTTGTTACTAGTCCTCAGTCGTGTGACCTTCCATTTTTTGCAGTAATCCATTTTGGCCCATTTCTTGTGTTCCAGCACTGAAGGTCACCCAGTCTCTCCTGTAGGATATTTCAGTTCTCCAGCCTAGAGACATCCTCTGCCATGGAGGTTGAGCCAGGTGGGACAGTTGAGCTTCAATTCTTCTCCAAAACATGTGGCTGAGGCTTGGCTCTGCAGCTCAGAGGGTACAAGAGTTGTACCCATTGATCAAAGCCACCATAATGTGTTACTGGGGTCCTAAAGAAGCTCATAAATGTGCTATAGTCACTACAGTCTGGACAGGTAGGTAAATTGAATTTATAGAAATTAACTTCACCTTGTGTTTTGACTAACATATGAATCATTTTTTCAGCTATTAAAATCAGTGAGTAGACACTTGCACAGAAAATGTTGCCTTAAGCCAAAACCAAGAAAGATTTTGAAATGGTGTTTGAAGTTATGTTTGAAATATAATTTCTGATAACCAAAAAGTTGAAATATTAGATTTGCCTTGGACTGGGCTAAATCCAGACAGGGCTGTAAGACCAAATATATTCCAGCCACGTAATCTGGTCACAAATTCATACCCGGAGGGTACCTGAGTGTTCTTTACATGGATAATATTGTCAGGCAACACTCAAGGATGCAAGAAGTAGTTATTGATTGATTTACCTATGCGAGTAAATCTTTCCACGCTAATTTTTATCTATATTTTAATATGATCAGATAGGTAAATATTACTGAATTTTTGCTGTGATATTTGCTGACCAGGGTGGTCCCTTTTGATCTTGACTGTAAATTTAAGGTTATATCTCTGTCTCTGACAGATCCTTGTTGCAGTTTTACTTCAAGCACTTCCTTTTCTTTTATTTCCAAAGGTCCTGAAAATACTGATCTTTAAAAGCAATAACAATTCATAAGCCTATTTTCATGTCTGTGAAAATGGAGATAAACTTCAACCCTGATAGGTTAGTCTATGTTTCTTTATATTTTCAAAGATAGATATTTGCAAACAAAAGGTCTGGAAATCTAGTTATTAACACTTGACACTAACTATAATATTTTTCAGATCTTTGAATGAAGATGAGGGTTTTGATAGCTGTACATTTTTTATTTATGTTATGAGAAGCACATCTAATCACATCTCACAACTTCCATAACAAAATAAGTCTCATGAACTGTAGAGTGGTGAAAGGGCAAATGTGACTGACTTTCACCAGTGAGTCAGCTCTTGTCTTGATGTAGACTGTCAGCATGGAAAGAACAGATACTTAGCCACCACAATCATTAGACATAACCTTCAAAGTCATGCAGCAACACTGGCTCTCAGTCCCTGAAGCCCACGTTACTGGTTTTAAAATGAAGAAATTGTAGTTGACTCGTGATCTTGTAAAATACCACTTTATTTTTGAGAGCTTTCAGGATATATTGTTCAAAGAAATGCATGGAACTTTTTATACTAGTCTAATGCAGCACAGCAATTACAACACTGTTTTAAGACATGGTATTGATGTTTGGCTGACATCAAGTAACTCTATCCCTTGCTTGAAAGTGAACATTGATAAGGACAATAAACAGACATGAGACTAGGTGCCTTCCTCCAAGTAATGATTTAGCAGTTACACAGTGTTAGATGTAACATATTTTTACAAAACAGAGATTGGTGCAAAGGAGATCAGATGGTAGTACTTGAATCTGCCTGTTTGTCCCTTATCAAAAGATGAACTACAGTAATGTAATTACATACAGATACATTATGCATTTGGCAACCATACCGAGACTGTAATGTTGATAATGACTAGCAAATTGAGGGTCAATGTGGCAAGAATGACAGTTTTAGGGGCAGAGCTGATCACACCACTGTATGCAGATGCATGTGCTTTGCTTCTTACCTTTAAGGACTTGCACACTTGGTGCAGTTTTTCACTGAGATGGAATGATGCTTTGTCTGAATTGCAGCAAAATTTGGGTTAGGCTGTCACCCAAATTTGATTTGCAGTGTTTTGTGCATTTGCCACATCTGAGCTTGAATGTATCTCCCTACGCAATTGCAACAGCTGAGCTTGAATATATCTCTCCATGTACATACCAGCTGCTGGCTAGGGTGCACACAAAAAATAAACACTTGAGGATGAAGTTTTAAAATGGGTAGATGCACTTACAGTCATTTTCAGCTTCACTGAAAGCACTGTAGTTAATACCTCCTTACCTTCATATCCAAGAGGCAAAGATTTTTGTGAATTCCCATGATGTAGCCTCCCTACTATATAAGCAGTACTCAGGGTGATTCTTGTCTCTAAGATTCAGTTCCCCTACTATTACCTTGCTTTTATTCTTGCAGGAATTAAAAAAAAAGAAAATATAGAAAAAGACAGAAGTGTTCAACAGTCTGTAGATATGTAAGACCAGGCTTAGCTGCCCACACACAAATGTGCATTTACCTCAGATATCCCACCATTTACCTAAGGATTTGGACTCTAGCAGATGTGCCAGATGGACCTGGGTTTCCCATAGGTCCTGTGTAATTTCTGTCAGCCCCATGTCAGTGTTTCACATACCTCAAAAGGGACTGGATGCCTATGAGTGAGCAGCCGAGCCATGCCTATGGTGATCACAGTGTATGGTATATAGGCTCCCACTGTGCTCAAATAAGGTTTATGGTCAGATTCATGCCTAAAAATACATTTATACTGTCATTTTAGATATGGTGAGGCATTTCACTTAATTCCAGTTGCTGTCTCAGGAGGATACAGGTCTCCCAAATGTTCTGTGTCATATCTACCAGCCCTGTGAGGTTGTTTCAGATTCATGAGGTGCTCTGCAATAGCCACAGGTACCTTTCTCTAGGAAACTCGATTTCACCTAGCATATCTGTTTTAGAGTAAGCCAAATAGCTCTCTGGTTTCTGCAGACTACACCTGTACAGACTGTAAAGAGAGCTCAGACACCTAGGACAAGAGTCAATTGTCTGTAAGAAGGTGTCTCATGCCATTGGAGGCACCCTTGGCATGCACATAGGGCTGGCACAAGTGACATAGCACCCATGGGAGACCTGAGCACCTCTGGAACAGCAGCTGGTTCTTCCAACCCAGAAACAGTTCAAACGGCACCAGACATTGTCTTTTAGGCTGAAATGAGTTGAGCCCCTAACATAGGTGGAGATACCTACACATAGACACTGAAGTGGAGAACATCTGATCCCAAACTGAATCCCACCCTAGAAGCAAAAATTAGCTGCCTGAGTGTGAGACTGCTGTCACTGGAGGCAAACTGTGTTTTCTGTTTAGTCTCCAGCTGCCAATCCAGTTTGGGCTTCCCACAAATTGTGTGTCATACCTGTCAGCCCTGTAATGTTTCTTAGGTACCTTGGGACACCTCAGGTGGCTCTTGATGCCTAACTTGGGTGACTGAATGGTGTTGAACCCATGCCATTCAACCTTTTTTTTTCTTCAATCTATAAAAATCACCAGCTTTTTCCTTAATCTTACGTTTGTCTTTTTCAAGTCCCTGACCCTCACTATACACCAGCAACAAGTTTAAATGAAATTTTACAGATAAGTTTTACAGATATTTTTAACTTTTAGGTCTTCGTGATCTAGAACTGGACCCTTATGATGCATCTAGGAAGGCAAAAATACAAAACAAAATATCACCCCAACCCTTCACAAGTTCAATGAATCTTCACAAAACAAAACAAAATCCTTATTCCTCAAACTGCTAATCTACTCAGCAGAGAGAAGTAGAAAAATCTCTTCCTTCTGTGATTTGACATACAATCTCAATAAAGGAGAAGGCTCTTAAGGAAATGAGCCAGAATATCCTTTTCCTGTTTCCACTCAGGCAAAATATTCTGCTTCTCTACACAAAAATCTCTCCTTCCATACATTGAGATAAGGCAAAATAATTTATTCTTACCAACTAACTTCATGCAAGTAACCAATCGGCAAAGCTATCTGAAAAACATCCCTTAATTGGTATCAAAAAGAGGCAGACGGTAAAAATTGAGACATTTAACATAGTGTATTAAGGACATGTCAGCATTTCAGAGGTTCATACCTTAACCATAAAAAAATTCTCCAGACTGAAAATTGACATGGAATGTTGCCATATTTGTAAGTAGGTTATTTAATTTTAGGTTACATTACTAATACACTAATACTTTGGAGCTGTTATATTTATTAACCTGCATTGTTGGCTTTTTTCCTTAAAAAAGGACAAAACATTATTTTCTTGAACAGATGGAAAAGAGATAGAGGAAGCTAGAACTTGCCTCCCTATGTGTCAGTATGAAGGAGGAAATAGGAAGTAAAGACTTATTTATTTCATATAGAAATAAAGGAAAACCCAGCAAGTATTTGTTTTAGGATCTGATTCGGGCATATTGTAAATGAATAATGACCCTTTTAACTTTGTATTATTGATAAATTTAGAGCTCTGTAGGCAGAATTTTCTGCATAAAAAAGCTCAAATGTTGTTTTCAAATGATGTGGAATATCAGGATCCACTATTAACTTTTGCAAGACTTTTATCTCAGGGCAAAAAAAAAATAATATATTTTTCAGAAGATACCAAAACAAGCATGAGGAAATAGGAGCTTCTAATGATGTCAAAGTGATTGTCAAATCCTTAAAAATCTCAGTTTTGGATTACTTGCTGGTCAGTATTGAAATACAACATCTACAGCGGATTTCTGAGGAAGGAAAAAAGAATACAGAATTTTCTGGGACTTGTGTAGAGTTCTCTAAATATTTAATCTCCTTTCAAAACACAGGCCAACTGCCTCTCCTAAAGATTTGTCTGGTGCAGAAACCTTGCCAGAGTGTAATTTTGGTGAAATTTCTGTCACTGCTCCCTGTCATGAATATTTATTTACTTCCCAATGGAAATCATTGCTCATCTGAAAGGGAGTTAACAGTTCTTAATAGCCTTTTCTGATTTGATTGATGTTTTTGTCACTTCCTCCAGTAAATAGGTTTCTATTAGCATACCAAATATGCTATCTGTCCTTTTGCTTCTGCAGGCACTTAACTGACCACTTACTTAAGATTTAAATATCCCACCTAGGGGTTTTCTGTCAGTTCAGGGTCCTTTTTTCTGCACTAGCTGGTGAAGGACTTTTTGCTGTGAGCTTGGCTACTGTTTCTGACCTTACACAGCAAAGATATTGTGTCTATTCAGACTCGCTATTAGGAAGAATTCTGTAAAACCAACAGAAATTTGTCCATACCTTGTACTACAGAATTCTGAGGAGGATAATATTAGTAGGTGAACAATGTTCAGGGACTTGTAATCGTATATTTATATTTCAATTGTCTAAACATATAACAGGATAATCTTTCACAGGCAGAGCAGCAGCTGGAATAGGTTTTTCATGGAAATACGCCCTGAAGTCATATATCATTTATATGCCACATGCTAACTTTGAAAAAGAAGTGTTGAGAGCTAGCAGTGTAGCGTTGCTGCTAACAAATAAACTCTTTCCATTATTATCCACTGTTTTCAAGGCTGCAGGCTCCTGGTTCCAAAACAAATGACTCCATGTTTCTCAAGTGGTTTTAGTACTGCAAATAATGTAAATTTTGCGTATGGTAGTTGGCATAGTGGAATTGACATTTGGGTCTTTTCCCTGTAAAACACTCATTTGTGTGTGGCCCAAATGAGTAAATTGTTGTTTATATGTTAAGTAGAGAGATCTTCTGGATGTTCTGGACAAATCAAAAGGAAAGAATTTCTTCTTTTATGAGTGTGAGGGTGAAGGAGAACTTACATTACAAGTGGTTTAAAGTTCAGCTGCCTATTATCTCATGTAAATATTACTATTATGCTGTAAACCTACATTTTAGTGAAGATAAAGGAACAGAGGAAAAAGATTTACAGAAATATAAAATAGGATATATGATTATTGGAGACACTAACTTTGAATTTTTCTTAGTATTTAATAATTTTCTCCCTCAGAAATTCATTTCTTGATTGCAAGCAGAGGCCTGGTTCTTCTCTGTGAGGAACATATAAGGCAAGATGCAACAAAAAAATCAAATGCCTTTTGAAGGGCTCTAGTGGAAAGCAGGTATCTAAATCCCAGAAAAGGAGGCACAAGACCACCGTCTAGTGCTTAAAAGTCCACATGTACTCAAGTACACACTAATAAAGTCATCTAGGCACCCGCACTTCACAAGGGCGAAAGGTGCTACCATGTTGTCTGCACTGAGAGCCTTGTTCATAACCAAGGGGTTCATAGTAAGTATTCTCAGATCTGTCTTTACCAAATCCTTCACCATGTAAATCACTTCTTTGAACTAGACGTAATCTAAAGGAATAGTTAGGAAAATATAATGGTATACTTTATGAGCAATGGAAATCCAACTTCACCTGAACACAGCTAGTGCAAGAAGAAAAAAGACTGTAGGTAGTTCCAGTTCTTCCTGGAAGTGGCAGAAGTGTTTTTAGGCTGTTGTGGCTTATTATTATGGTGAAAGCAAGAATAATATGAATTTCATGCAACAGAATGAGAAATTAGCATCAGTCCTGAAAATGATATGCATACTACTGTGATATACATACTGTTGCCCCTCAGTCTAGGTTAGAGCACACCAACTACCTCTAAGATAATTCCTTGTGAAGAGCTATGGTTGAAGTGGTCCATGGCACTTGGCTTTGGAGCAAAGCGTTGGTTCCTGACCCAATATTATGTAGTGGTGTGGGTTTCATTTCATTCCTCACTTTTTGACCAATGTTTGGATCAAACCCTTTTTGCTTAACTGTTCTAGATTAGGGATGGGTTTACTGTGGCAAAAGGGGAGATGTAGTCCTTGACAACTAGCACTGCCTGATTTCGTACTCCTGTTTACAATTGCGTCCAGTGTTGCACATGGCCTTGATCAATTAAGCAGAGAAATTTTCATGAAATAAACTCTTCCCACTTAGGGAAAGACCTTCTTTTATTTATGTTATTAATTCTGTATTTGTTTAAGACACTTAATGGCATTGTATTTATTGTTAATACAGTACTTATTCTTTTAGGCTGGAGATAAACAGGATTACCAAATTGCTTGAGTTGACTGTGGGCAATTGGCTACTGCCAGCACCAATGGCTACTGACAATTTTCTCATGACTTCCTAAACTCACATTATGTTTGCTAAATTAAGCCTTTAACTAGGTTATAGTCTGATAATTTTTTGTTGAATTATGAAAATTAAAAAATACACATCTCTCATACACTTTTAACAGAAGGAAAAACCATCCTTGGTAATTTACAGTCATACCAATTTCAGTGCACAATGGTTTTATTTGGCCAATATAAAACAGTCTTTCACTGTACCAGTGCCACAGCAGCATTGTAATATTTTCTGCACTTTAGTGGTTTTCCAGTGGAAACACTAGCAAGCAGTACTGATGTTAAAATATAATCTTATCATTTTTACATAAAATATTGATAAAGAATAAACACTTAGTATCCCTCATGTGAATTCACTGGACTTCACGAAACTCTAATATATAGATTAAGAAAAGTTAACATAATCCTTTTATGGGAACTAAAATCAATTACATGTCAGCTTTGTAGTATTATAAATGTATTTAGTCAGCATAGAATTTTTCCAGCAGTGCTCGTTGCAGATTGAAATTGACTAACCAGATGTTAAATATTAAATAGAACTAATCAAAGTATGGTTCAAGAGATTTTAAAAACAATGATCAAAGAGAGCTATTTATTACCTGATTCATGTTTCTATTCAAACACTGCTCCTATGATGTTTTATCTACCTGAATTTAGTTTGCTGCAAGCTCTTAATTTTTTTTCAGTTTAACATGAATGAGAAATATAATTCAATAAAAGTATGTTAATGCAGTACCACAGGCAGAAAGGCACAAAGCTCAGGGAATTACAGGCAAAATTTGCTTGAGCAAAGTGTATGTTAGAAACAAAATGAACCTTAGGTCTGATCTGAAGATGACCTAATGTATACTCTTCATATTGACTACACAGGGTTTATCTTAGGCCCATTGTGTAAGAACTAAGTTTTATACCACTTACATGATAAATTTAATTCATAAGTTAGGCAATACAGTAACAACAGCAAGGATAGCCTCTGACTCTGATATTTAAACAGGAGGGGCCTAGTCATTGAAAAAGAAAATGATTGGTTTTGCTTAATTGCAGGATTGTTTTAACATAAAATATGTAAGTTTGGGCTCCTAAATCCACAAGAAGTCACACAATTAGCCTGTTTTTCAGAGGGGGCTGAGCATGTCCCAGTGCCACAGAAGCCAGGAGAAGTGCAGGTGAGGAGCTGGCTGCTAACCCCCCATTTCACTGCACAAGGACAAAGGAGCTCTCCACGCAGTCAAAGAGCAACATTTAAAATGGATCAAAGGAAATGTTCTTTTACACAATGCATAATTAATATGTGAAACTCATTATCATCAGAGACGACGAGGGCCAAGGGCTTGGTATTCATTGCAAGAATATTACTTAAAAGAGTAGTTGCATGAAAAGACTGTGTGCTCTGTTGTGTTTGATAAAACAATTTTATAGTGTCTGTCCCTATCCATTTTATTGTTTAAAGTACAAGTCATCAGAGATGACAGAAAAACTTGCTTTCAAAAGGAAATTTTCTAACTGTCCGTTTGTGAGTTCACGTCTTGATTTAACCAGCAGTAGATGCTATCAAAGGCAGATGACTCAAACAGATGGAATGCTGTGGTGATTGCATGTGTCTTTTCCTGGGCTGTAATAAGAGGCTGGTCCCTGGCTTCCTCACACAGTCACACACACCACATCAGGAAAAATCATAGTGAATATCAAGCAATTGTCTCTCATTTCTTCTTCTTGGAGCCCCTTTCCCTTTTGAAACACAGTGGTGAGTAAGGAACGTGACACCGCGTGTAGTCCTCCACGTCCGTAGCCAAAGGCGCTTTGTGTGGGTGAAAGGAAAAAAATGACTCACAGATCCCTAAAGTCTCTCCCTTCTTTTGTATTGCAGAGAGCTAACTGGGCAGCCAGCTTGAGGAGACTGAGCAGCAGCTGAGGGACAGATGCAGATTGCAGACCAGAGCAGGGACTCTTGGACATGGAGGACAGCAGGACCTGGGTTCAGCCAGCTCATTGCGGTGGGACGGCAATGCAGTGAACATGCCAAGACTCACCGGTGGGCGTCCAGTCGGCAAAGCTTGGTTTGGTTAAAATACATGATAATAACCTGAAAGAAAATAATTCTGCTCTTAATGAGTTTGTTTAGTGGTGGATTCCCCTACACTGGACATGTTTAAGATTCAGCTGGACAGGGTGCTGGGCCGTCTTGTCTAGACTGTGCTGTTGCCAAGAAAGTTTGGACCAGATGATCCTTGTGGTCCCTTCCAACCTCATATTCCATGATTCCATTATTCCTTAGGGAGATTATTCCAATGGCTAATTGTCCTCCTTGTGAAAAATTTTCCTCTTGTGTCCAACTGGAATCTCTACAGGAGTAACTTGTATGCGTAAATGTTAAGCATCTTTAATTCTAGATGGATCTACTTTTGCCAGCAGTGCAGGAATTCTCTAGCTATCCTTGCACTGAAAAGCATTTTACAATTTTCAGCCTTCATTATTAGCCAGAAAATAATTTATCTTCTGAGTAAGACATCATTTTATACTGAGCTTTATGGCTAAGCAGATTAAATGCACTTTTTTTGTGTTATTCTCTCTTTTAGAGTTTGAAAATAATATTAAGTAATGGATTTTTTTTTCAAATATTGTCATAAACCTACTTAGTCAAACCTCGGTACTCCTTGGGAGGTAAAAAGCAAACTAACCACAATTCCTAAAAGCTACAAAATAATTCACTTTTATTACTCTTGCACAAAAAGGCCCCAAAGCCTGAGAGAGATGATTCTCCAAATCACTGCTTTCTAAGCTTGACTGATTTATTTAAAAGCTTGCAAGAGATTTATAATGATTCACTGTGTAAGCCACTGATTTTATATATAAGTCAGAAGACTGCTTTTAAATGACAAAAAACTTTAAACCTAACATTGGACTCAGCAGGTGATCCAGTGTTTGCTCAGAATTAAAATGGCAGCATTTCGCTGGCACAAGTGTTTGAAGTGAAGTTTTGAAGCACACACACAAAATGCATTTTATCTAAGATTATTGCAGAAAGCATTGAAATCTATGCCAGAATTTTCAAAGCTTCCCCTCTCTGTGTTTAATGTGGTAGGTATGCAAATAGCTGGGTGATCAGTATTTTTCCACAGGTATTCTCAAAGATAATTTTAAGCACCTGTCTTTTGAGATTCTGTACAGATGGCCAGAATTTGAAACAAGATTAATTACTCCAGTAATTTTGTGTTGGTCTATGAGCAGAATTAGTTTCACAGGCTGGTTGACTGTGGAGTAAAGAAACAAAAGGAGGCTCTGCTGTACGGTGGATGTGACAAACCATGTACACCATAGTACTCATGAGTTAGTGGAAGTAAAAAAGAGAGTAGGGGAAGAAGGAAGGAGGAAAGAGAGAAGTCCTGTAAGGTAGGCTCAAGGATTTAAAAAAAGATAATTTAAAAAATATTATCCTTGAGTGTAAAATCATGATAACATCTTTAAATTAGTTTGCAAACTGAATGGAAATAAGTAGAAACGCCACATATTTTTGTGATTAAAACCTGAATTTTCCATTTTGCATTCATCTGGCTATGCAAAAAGACCTATGACACAGGGAGGTACAAAGCAAACTATCTTGAACATATTTCAACACCTTCTCTGGTTTTTGCCTCCTGCATGGTGTGTGTTTGGGAGATACTTAGATGAGCGTGCGCGACACTCAGTTCAAACATGAGTTACTAGCAGTAACCCCTGTCCACCTGCCCCTTCTTCTATATTCATGAAAGTGAATATTGGCATCACTGCCAGACTGGAATGAAAAGACATCCTGTACCACACCAATATAATAAATATGTCATCAAATACCTAGAAGGTTTTCCGTGTTGTCTCTACAGAACATTCTTCCTATTCTTCCTCTTCACTCTTCAGGCAAAGACCTTGTCCCGAGTTCCCAGTGTCTGCAGTTCTGGGCCAAATGAGTTGCTGGGCAGCTCCATCATGGGCATTTGCTTGATATTTCTTTACCCAAGACAGCCATAAGCAAGGTAGAGATTTTCTTCCAGGTTTAGGGCTGTAAGTGCAGGTTGAAAAATTAAACCATACATTGTAATTTTGACGGAAGTTTTAAGTGTTTTCAATAACTGTTTTGTGAAAAGTAATATGATTTTTGAATAATTAGTGGATGAGATCTTTTACAGGTAATAAAAGTTGGGGATTCTTGAGATGCACATGTGTGGATGGTGTACCATTTCTTCCACGTAGATGACTGTCTCTGTACAGAGGGACATTTTCTAGACTTTTCTAAAAAGAGCAAAAGAAGAGATTCCCTGTAATATTGATCATATCGCAACACATCACACATGCTTGGGAATGACAGTACAGCCATACAGAAGCATACCTACCCAAGGGTATGACCCTGGGTAATTGCGATATATAGATAAACACTGTTTTATTGCTTTACATATCAAAGTGCTACTTATTTTCTCTTTTCCTGACACAAACATTGAGGATTGGGGTCTTTGTTTTGTTTTCATTTATCCTTAACTTATTGCAACAGAGTAAGACATCTTGCCTCTCTATTAGCTCATGTTAGCCACTCACTGACAAGTTTGCTCAGGTAATTTCAGGTTGAGGGCCTTCATACACTTTGAAAGATGAAATTGGCATGTTCTGTTAGCATTTGGCCAGCTGTGACCTCCCACCCTCAACATTCATGCTAAAAGTGAGGAAGGGTAGGAAATCTGGATAAGGCAATGTAATATTTATCTGGCCTATAGCAAGACAACAGATCTCTGTAATCTGACAGGTACAGACTGACAGACTAGGAACAGTCTTGGAAGGGAAGGGCCTGGTTGTGATTCCCTGTGCATCACTGAAAAAGAGTCTTCGAAGCAAAATGTGTCAACGAAGTGATGACAGCAAGGACCAGACTTCTGGACCAAGCCATAGACGTGAAGTCCTGAGCTAGATGAGGCCATGAGCAGGCAAAGCAACACTCCTGTGCTACCTCTTTCTTGTATTTTATTCCTCAGCAGGTGGCAAAATCCTAACCATAGCCACCTATTTCTTCTTGACTATTCTTTCTTGCTGATTTAACATTTTCTAGATTTTTTTTTTTCCCAACTGTTATTTTCTATAACCCAGCCCTATAACATCGTAGAAAGATCTTATTCTGGTCATTTCCTGACTTGGTGTCACTGGCATCTCACTTTTACCTGTGGTACCTTCCAGCTTGTATGTAACTAATATATGTTTAGTTCTCAGTTTGCCTTATTCTGAGAATCTGGTGTAAAGGCACAGACTATTAATCTCCCTACAAACTGGCTGCAATATCTTTTTCTTTGGAAGGCAGATTTTAGTCCTTTTATCTCTTTTTAACCCAGGGAGTAATATTTTATATTTAAAACTTAAAAGCTGAAAAATGAAAGCCTAGATTTAAATGCTTCTGGAAAATCTGAAGAGAACTGAGTATTTTTTTTCAAGAGCTTTGTATTTTCTGAAATGTTTATGAAATATTTGCTGCCTGTGCCCTTGCACCCCAAAAGTGAGCCAATGCTAAGACTTGTTAGTTCTACGTTATATATACTTACTCAGAAAAAAACAAAACCAAAACAAAAACCGAACCACTATGAGAATTATCTACATCAACTGTTTCTTATTGATAGTTTTTCCTTTTCCTTGCTTAACGTTGCATGTCTGATAGAAGAGATGTCTGAAACAACAATTGAGAACCTGTCATCATTTCAATCCAGTTTTTAATTTTTTCTTATTTGGGTAGTATTTGAGACAGGAAGGCAGTCTTATGTATCTGATGTAATTCTCCTACAGTCACATCCTAATCCTCATTGGTTTTTGAACACTACAGCAATACAAACAATACAAAGCATTTCTTACACTACAATTCAAGTTTCAAGTCACAAATGATTTGCATTATAGCCGTTAGCATAGGCTAGATTTACAGCAAACACATTAAAATAATTAGTATTATTCTTAAGTATGAGTCAGTAGAATTGAAAGTGACAGATACTAAGTTGATGAAGGTAATAAAAAAACCTTAATCTAGTTGAGAGTGCCTGAGCAATAAAAAATACACCTTTGCAGAGAGCAAATGTTTCATGCCTGTGAGTCTGCAGAGTGTCCTGGGTATATTTAGTTTGGTCAGACACCCCTGCGCCGGCCCAGGGCTAAGTCCAGGCTCCCTCTGAGCTGACCCAGCCTTTGTATATATTCAGATCCTCGGGAAAAATGATGGCACAGAGCTGCTCAAAAGGCTCTATCCTTGCTGCGTCTTGGATCAATACCTGTTTTCAGTGGGCTTTGAGGCACACCGTGAGCTACAGGGCCGGAGAGGGAATAAAGCTGAGTTGTCAGCTACTTGAGGACAAGGAGACCTGTGATAGATGGCATCTGGTTTGTGCATTCGCCTGCTGGTTTTTCATCGATGTGTGTCATCTTCCTTTTAAAGATGTAGCCAGGAAAGGCAGCCAAAAAAGAAGGCTTCTCTTTCCTCTGTTTTGGTGGATGCATCGTATTTGTGGGGAGCTTGGCTCACCTCTGGGAGCAAATTCTGGGAAAACTTTCCTGGGTGCTTCAGCGGGCAGGCAGGAGTGAGAGGGATGGCGGGGAGGGAGCCTGGGATGCTAGAGATGGCAAGTGCCCAAGGAGGGAGGGGAGTCAAAACACAGCCAGAGTGCCGAACGGGGGGAAAACCCTCCAGATTTCTCCTAAGGACCTGGGAAGACACACACAGAGCTTGCTGCAATAGGCTGTTGGACAAAGTACAAGCCTGAATAAAATAACACATCCTGCAAGTGGGCAAGGAGGATAATGGTTTATTAACTATTTCATTTCTATTCTCTGTAATTTCTGGTGGTTTTATTTAAAAAAAGTCAATACAGCCTGGGTTTGGAATTTGAAAAACCTCTATCTATCTATCTATCTATCTATCTATCTATCTATCTATCTATCTATCTATCTATCATCTATCGATCGATCTATCTACCTACCTACCTACCTACCTACCTATCAATCAATCACTTTCTGAGGTGGAAAAAAATGGCTTACAAAGATTTGCCTGAAAGGCTCTGGGTGAGTTGGGGCCCTGCTGCAGGGCTGTTGGTTAGGAAGCACAGACATCCTTGACATTATGATTTTTAAGCCTTTTTTTTTTTTTTTTTTAATGACACACTTTTATTTATTTGAATGTTTACGTGCAGTGTTGTTACATAGTAGCTTCACACAGAATACGTAAGGATGGAACTTTGGGCCTATAAATAGCATTATGTGCTAAACTCTGTTAATGTGCAGAAGCTGTGCTGTCCTATCCTGTTGTCCCATCTATATTGTCCTTTCTTGCTGCATGGGCCTTCTTTCCCAAAGACAGCAGCATATTCATACTGCCACCTGGAGAGGTGCAGTACAAACCAGGTTTTGAGCTGGTTCATCCCGGATAAAGCACGAGTAGAGACAGGTGACAGTCACATCTTAATCTTAGCATGAAACGGAAAAACATGGCAGAGTCCAGACTTACTTTTTGCCTGCTTGTTGTTTTGCTTTAACTTAAATAACAACAAACACAAGGAGTGTGGCAGAGGTTTTGCTTCTGAACTGGGCTGCATTGAGGATTTCTTTCTTTGTTCTTTCTAGATTTCTGTGACCAAAAAAAAAAAATACCCGAATTCCTCAGTATACGTCTGGTGTAAATACACCGGGGTTGATCTAACACAAGCGAACAGCTCAAGATCCAAACACCTGATAGCAAGGAGAATTGCTGTGGGAGTCTTTCATATCTGTGTAGATGTCAGAGGCTGATATTGCATGGTGTGAGGCAGGAACCAGTGCAGCTGTAATGGAAGGGGCCCATGGAGACTGCCCTGGCTTATCTCACCTGCGCAGAGGTACAAACACTTGGAGCAGATGCTGACTGTGAGGTCTGAGAACGGCTTACCCTCTATGATCAAACACACAGCACAAACCACTCACGCTTTTGCTGTGTTTTTACATGCACCTAAAAAGTCTGAAAGGAGCTTTTCTAACTGTGGCTAAGTTTCAGCAATAAGGAAGAGTAGCTACAGTTTTAAGATCAACCAAAAATATGCATGAAGGAGTGTGGAGACAATGAAGTCATTGTAATTACAAGGATAGGTCATGGCTTCTGTCAGCTGTTTAGGAACTTGGTCTGTGGGATTTGAACAGTTAATGAAAAACACAGACAGGAGCTGTGAGTCTGTGAAAGACATGGGTTTGAGATCCATTTCAATGGATCATATTCAGCCGTACAGAAAATAAAAATTGGTGAATTTTGAAGGGAAAATTAACCTTAAATTGGCATTCTTTTTTGCTGCATGATGTCACCATAACCCCTAGGTGGTATTCAAACTTTATAAATCAAATTTCTCTGTTAGTTATTCTATTTGTCATGTGTTTGATGTGTAGTGCAATTTTCAGAGATTAAAATGATATATTCCTAATTCTTGGATGCTCTTTGATCATGTTTATTCCTTAACTCCTTTAAACATTGCTGAATAATTGTATATGCATACAGTGGCTGACAAGTACATTCCCTGTTTGATGGGCTAATTACAGAGAGACACCAGTGTCTTCATAGTTAACTTTGTAACTAGCTTTGAGCTTTAAGGCCAGTTTTGATCTCTCTTCTAACTATACTAGATTAAATCTATGCAGTAAAAACTTAAGATGTATGTTACAGCTGGAGAAAAATTCATGAAGTTTTGTGGTTGTTGCATGTTTGTATGTTGCACCAGAAATGACTTAATATTTTACTACTGGAAAATTATTTTCTATATTATTGACATCTCAGAAATATTGCTTATCTCTGTGATGGGAGAGTTCATCATGTTAATTTTGGTGCTACTGTGTTGTTTAGCCTGATTCTGAAGGACTTTGGGAGAGCCTGTTAAATAGATAATTCACAGGGAGGGTGTTTTCAGCATATCACTAGTAATCTTTCGAGGATTTTGTCCAAGTTTCTGCTAGATTCCAAAGAATAGCAAGCACCCAGACTCCACAGGGTGGGTTATTCTCCTGTACAATGTCCCTGTCTTTGTACGGAGTTATACCTCACAGATCATGGAACAGAAAAATTAAATAAACCTTTTATTAATAGAAATGAATTCAGCATAGCAGTGTCACAGGAAAACATTCAATATCCTTGGAAATTCCAAAATAAAAGAGTTATTAAGGCACAACCGTGCGAGCAGAGCCAGCCCTGAGTATGTACCTGGTAAGAGACGTGCCGCTTGGCTAAATGAGGATGCTGTAGCTGTATTTAACAGCTGTTCATCTCCCTGGGGTAAAACCAGCTAATGTTGCTGGCAAAATTGGATCTCACCTGGGAACAATAACTTCTAATGTGGTATATAGTAACAGCCATACTTCCTCTGATCCATCAAAAGGGACTCTGCTGAGACAGGAGGTACAGCAAGACAGGAACCATTTAAGGTGCAGAAATGTATTCCCTGTCCTGCTATATATATATATATATATATATATACATGTATATATATATATATATATATATGCTCAGGATTCACCTGCTGGTGTCCTAGCAGGTTGCAGAGCCCTTGGGGCCCTTCCAACCCCCTCACACAGCAGAGCTGCCCAAGATTGCAGGAACGCTCATTTAAATACCAACAAAACCAGACTTGCTGGATGCTGAGTAGAAGGCAGAAAAATACCCCAAACTACACAGAGCAGTTTGTTGGTATGGGAAAAATCCTTCCCATCCCTCACACCTGGCAATCAGCCTTTCCGTCTGCAGCACGAGAAAGCCGGCAATTAGATGCAAGGAGAGGCTGAAGTGGGCAATAGTGAGCAGCAAACCTTTTGAGGATAGGGGCTCCTGTCAGGAAACTCACTGAAGGAAAACCAGTAAACAGTCCAACAGGGTAAAACTGTTTCTGAGAATCTTCATCTCAGCCTAACATTGTAATTCTGGTATTGTACAAGGCTCCGTTTCCCCTCAAAATCTGTGTTTCTCTGTTACCTGGTAGAGGGGGCGTCTTTATTTTGTGCTAATATACTGATGCAATTTAACTATGGATGCAGTTATGTATACACGGATGGTAAATGTATGTGTTTATATGCACGTATGTAGAGTATCCATATACAAACTTCTGTATCAGGGCAATCTCTTTTCACTCTGTAATGAATGATGTCGTGCTGGTATACACATCCACACAGGTATATATTCCAATTGCATTCACACTAGGATGGAGGCTATACTAGAAACTTTGGCTTGTATTTTGTGCTGGTCAGAATGTGATTTTACTTCTCACAGTATTTCCATTTTGACAGAAGGTGATGTGTAGAGGCAGTGACAAGACCTAAGGAAAAAAAACAAAAAACAAAACTGGTCTCACAGATAGAGGTCCTGTTTGAAGAGCTGGCTTAAGAAGTTTTACTAAGTGAAGCACTCTTTTGTCACCATAAGCCCTATTTATGCTGGAAAGGCTTAGTGCAACAAAACAACAAACCATACATGATCTGGAAACCTCACCAGGGGTTGCACCACTTCTGTTAGTGTAGCTCTTCTGGGAGGAGAATACCCCAGTGCGGCACTCTTTCATGCTTCTGGACAGGAAGGTTTAATGAAAAGGAGGTATATGTGGGTCAGTTGGCTTGACACTGAAAAAACACCTATCTAATTAGCTTTAATATAGTTTTCCTCATTCTTTTAACCATTTTTGTGTCACATTATGTGGTTTATTCCACAGACCTTCTAGCTGCTTTCTACTATCCTGTTTGCAAACCACATTGTTCCTTTCTAGGAGGGTGAATTAAAAAAAAAATTAAAAAAATCAGTTTTCCATGTTGCAATGTCATTCTGACACAATGTCCATTAACACAGAGTGTGGTGGTGTGGTAAGAGCTATTAATTCAATTTTTTTCTCATGGTCTTTTTTTCTTTTTCCAGAGAAGCTCAGTCTGTTTCGTCTTTTGAAAGTCTGATATGTATTTTGAATGGTTTGGAACTATAAATCTAGTATTGCTAAATCCTACAGAAAAAAAAAATTGCTTATGAAATATATTGATTACAACTGATAATGATTTTTCCCCCTGTATTTACTGGAAGCAAATAAATAACTATGGATGTACGATGGAATTGTCATGGCTGGAGCTTTTGCTTTAGTACATTATAGAAGCCTGTGAATACCCTTAGCAATAAGCCTTATTTTTCAGTGTGGTGAAGTTCATTGTCTGTGCTTCTAAGTTCTTACTGAATTTGATAGTGAATGCGAGTGATTAACAATTACACGTCCTCAGAATTCCTGATTTGTTTCCTGTGTCAGCACTGCGAGTCTATTAAGAAGCGATTAGGGAGGATCTCCTTCAAGTCTCCTTCACATCAGGATTCTCCCTTTTTTGGTTCAGTTAACTTGAAGTGGGAGTTGCCTGTGATATTTTCTACATTTCACCTTCTGAGGTTATGGGCACTATTCATATGCCAGATCTCCCTCTGAGATGAATAAGTACGACTTTTATGAATTTTTCTTCACTTGTAGAATTTAATTTACATGAATAATTAGAGAGAGATGAGTTAAAACTCCTATTTAAAGAGGTAGCATCCTTTTGTTAGCCTATTGTCCAACTTCGAAACCCAAATGTTTTAAAGAGGATCTGGGCTCTTCTCCATAGGGATTTTCCTCTTTGTAGTTTTGCCTTGAACTAAATCAGCCTGTTGTAAAGCAGATTTTGGGATGAGGCTTGACAAAGAAGAACTGCTGTTATCTAGAGAACTAAAGGGACTTTCAGTTTTCCCTCGGAAACATTTGCTGGCTTCTTTTTCTGATGTGGCCAGGATTTGCCACAGATATATGGCAATGTTGTTTAATTCATACATCAAAATAAATAAATGAAGCGCTTAACTTCATTTAGTTCTTTGTGCTGTTTCCTGTGCTGTTAGGGTTTTAATGAGCCCAGCTGCTCTGTAGAGTTGTTGAGGGTGGAAGCTGGTCTGGGAGGGGAAGGAACAGCTTCTCTTTGAAGTGCTGTCATGGCAGGATCACTAAAGCAAGGCTTTGAAGAGGAAATTCCTGTTTCCCTTCCTATTCTAATTCAGTGGGCTTTACGGCAGCACTTAAATTAGGGAGCTGCACTAAGGCTTTCAGGTTCAGCTTCTTGGACATTTGATGCCAAGCTTCAAATGGGAACTGTGGGGGAAGAAAAGGAAAGGAAAGAAAATGGAGGGAAAAGCAAAATCACAGAATCAAAAAATCACAGAATCAAAAAATCACAGAATCATAGAATTATAGAATCATAGTGGTTGACTGAGGCCTGACACCCTTTCCATGAAGAAACTTTTCATGACATCTAATCTAAACCTCCCTGGTGCTACTTGAGGCCATTTCCTCTCATCGTGTCACTTGCTACTCAGGAGAAGAGACCAACACCCTCCATGCTACAACCTCCTTTCAGGTAGTTGTAGACAGTGATAAGGTCTCCCCTCAGCTTCATTTTCTCCAGGCTTAACAGCCCCAGTTCCCTCAATCGCTCCTCATAAGACTTGTGCTCTGGACGTTTATAAGGGCTCTTTACCTGCACCCATCCCAGAACAGCAGCCACCCACACTCTTTGTGACCATCCAACACACAGTGCTGGAGCTGGGAATGCTAAGATTACCTATATTTGTCAAAATTCAGTTTTCTAACAACACTGAAACTAGCCACTGGTCTCAGGCCATGAAAGGAGAGGCGGCACAGCTTTAGTTGTGTTATATACCGGAAGAGTAGTGACTACTTATGGTAAGTGGTGTCTCATTGGCATTCAGAGGGCCACACAGTGTTTCATGAACGTTCTAGAATCAGATGTTAATACCAATTAAATTCAGTCACAGCAATTCTTCTTACCTTCCCCCCATAAAGTATTTGCTGAAAAGTTATGGCCAAAAGGATTCACAGTCTTGTATTTGCTCAGTGAAGTTATCTACCCTTCATGTTTATATCTACACGTGTATTTATATGTAAACCAAGTCACATATAGGACAGAGAGAGACTCTGGATTACTCCTGCCTCCTCTCCCACCCTTCAAATTTGGAAATGACATGCAAGAACCTGACCTTCAGCACTAGTCAGCAGATGGCCAAAAAATTGATCCTCATGAAGACTGCCTTCAATCAGTCCCCTTCCCTAACTGTCCTGTGCATTCATTTTAGGGTGACTTACATTTTTTTCCTCCCTCAGAACTTCGGACAACGGAGTAAAAAAATTAATTGTTACCTTATAAATGTTCTTACTATTTGGGAAGGGAAAATGAACAAAAGCACTCAGTTTCTTTCATCATAGGTTTGCTATTTCCTCCCTGAACTTTTGGTGCAACACCTGTGTGTTTCTACAGTAGGCTACAAAAAACAAACAAAAAAATCAATGGTACCTGCCAGGATCTCCCTTCATTTTAGTTTTCTCTTTTTCCTCTAGCAATGTTTCTTATCCCTCCACTGTCTTATTTTATGACCTGTTCACATTTCCTATTTATAGGATATCTGGTCTTGGCTTTGCCCTTAGGTTCTCAACATCTTCTTGAAATCTCCAAGTGGCATCCACTAGCCATTCCATTATTTTCGATTATTCTCATCCTACCGGAGAAAAGGAACAGTTTCTGAAATCTGCTAGCTGTACACCTCTTTCAGCAAACCTCTGTCTTCTTTCTCCATATCCAAACCTGTAGAATACCATATTTGCAGCTGCTGTGTGAGTCTGCATTCCTTCACTTACATTACATCTCCTTTTAGTCCAGTGGGACTGTTTACTCGTACAACTGTAACCCTTGATTATCTCCACTTTTTTTGATAATTTCCATAGGTCTAGCTTCCAGGTTGTTTCAATACCCCTGTATGTCTTTGCCACTTCAGTCATGGTTGGACACATCCTCAATTTCCACCTCAGTGGTCTGGCCTTTCTTGAACCTCTTAACTGTTAGTTCATTACCTGCATATGCAGAGACACATCCTTAACTTCCATATCTGAAACTTCTTAAAGCCTAGAGTTCTTATTTCCTGTCAAAAAAGTAATGCTGCTCTGCCTCCTTCTACCTAGAGATAAAATTATTGCTTCACGACAAGAACAAATTCTCTTTGGTATCTATACAGGTTTAATGCATGGCATTAGGTAAACCTTGACACAATCTCTTATGCATGTGTTACATCTTAAGTTGGTGATTGTAGCTGCAACATTGATGTCTAACAGTTCTAAACCACTTTTCTTCCATGGTTTTATGTAACTGCTTTTAAAACTCTTCTGTTCTAATGTGGCTTTGTTTGGATGTGGCTTCTGCAACATCCAGTTGTAAAACTGTTATGTGAAAAAAGCAGAAGCCACATCCAAACAAAGCCACATTAGAACAGAAGAGTTTTAAAAGCAGTTACATAAAACCATGGAAGAAAAGTGGAAAGTGCTTCTTCCTTTTTTGGTTTGCTTTTTGTCACATTGTCAAAAAAATTTAAAAATGGCCCAACACATCAACACTGTGATTAAGCCTAGACAGAAAATGCATAACTTGCTATGACATAATGAAGGGCACATTTGGTCAAATATTCAGTAACACTTCTGTGTTGTTTTAGTTCTTAAAATTCTTTAACAGGATATTGTAAATAATAATTCCAGTTAAAAATCAATTGAAGTTCATAATTTGTGGTCAAGTTGCAAACTTCTCAAAATAGGTCCAACAGAGCATCAACTGCTTCAGGAACTGGTATTATATACCAGTTAACCACTGATTGTCTTTAGACAAAAAAGAAAAGAACAAGATAAATCGGCCATCACACAATGACAATTAAACCTAGCAGAAACTGAAAGTCTTTTGAAATCTCTGTGGAGGTATGACAATGAGGAGTAGAAACAGCTGAATTTTTTAAAGATTATTTATGAAAAAATTAGAGATTAAAAAAGGGCTACAAGTAAATGTATCAAGCAGGAAGACACTGATAATGGAAACATTTGTTTGGGTTAAAAAAATCATCTGCTTCTAGGTTTTGTGTGTTTGTTTGCTTTTGTTTTTAAGCAGATGTATGTGCTTGTATCCTTATACTTCGGCAGCAAGTGGATTCATTATGATCATTAGTTTCCTGTGGTGGTGTTACATCAGGTACATTTTCATCAGTATTGCTGCTAGTATCATCAGCTAATGTGAAGATTAAGATAAAAAGAAGATTATTTCCTTGTATAGTCAATATGAGTCTTAATTTCAGTGAAGATAAAGAGCCAAATCCCAAGAGGGCCTAAGCACCTACACCTCCCATTGACTCATCCTATTCAGTCCCTCTCAGGATCTGGGTATAATGATGCTACTTGCATTGCTACTCAGATCTGAATGCAATGTGTTAACAGTCTTAGTTCATCAGCAAAGATTTTTTTTTTTCCTTCTTTCTAGTTTAACCTTTTTAGTACTTTTGGTTCATTACTGAGTCAGGAACATTATTGTCTAGTGTATTTCCTCACTGTCTGCTATGTCTTCCTCTTGCATTTAAAGAAATAGTTACTGATTCATTATAATCACTGACATTTCCTCTGCTTTCACTTGTTTCTGTACCACTAGCTGTTTCCTCAATTTCATTATTATCAAACAGCTCTTCGGTGATAGACTTCTGCTCCTCATCTTTATATTGATAATTTTATTTTCACATGCATCATCCTGATTTTCAACATCTTTGGTGCAGTTCTCAGAAGATGAGTCATTTGCAAAAGACAGACTTTCATTACTGGAGTCATCTTTAGAGTCAGAATGTGTTGGTCTATTCTCAGGGATATTGTTTGCTCCTCTGTGCCTTTCATTATCTCTTGGAAGGGATGTGCCTGATGTACTTGCTTGGTCATTATCCAGATAATTAAAATCAAATGTACTTATTTTGTAGATTAAACAAGAACATTTTTTATTATGATTGTTTGTCTTTGAAGCTTTAAAAACCATCTTAGTATAAATGTTGAACGTACTTTCACTGGCTATTTAAACATTTAATGTAAGAAATATTTTCATTCAATAGCTAAAACAATGTTAATTTTTAATAGACGTGCTTAATGGAAATAAAGATGTTGACACAGCATAGTTTTGTAAAAACTGGAGGAAGATACAGAAAAGTGCAGGTTCTGGCAGTTTCTGTACAGAGATTGTTATTTCCATACATTACAGTGGTTACTGGTAAAGGACAGAAATGGTAGATGGTAAGAAAGTTAAGCATGGCTGCAAGCTGTATGTAGGTAACATTTCTAGCAGGTAGAATGCATAAAGGAAAGGGGATAAATTAGATTGGGCAAAGTCTGAGACCATGCCAGCTAACTTGCCCAGCCTAAACTAGTAATGTTGACTCCCTCCACAGTCCGTGGAGAAAACTTCCCGGGTGGATGTCAGTCCACAGGTTGTAGGTGTCTGAGCAAAGATGAATTGTTGTCTGGAGTTATTTCTTTCCATACAGGGATTAGGGATGGAGCCTACATTTCCAATTGCCAAAGCTAGGTGAGAAGTATCCTTCCCAAAGGCATGTTAGACAAATGGGTGGGTCTTCCTGATGCAGAAGTCCATTGGTACTCAGTTGCCTTTGAGGGACATGTTCAGCCACCAGTTCCTGGGAGGTCAGCTCTATTGACTAGTTACTTACTGTTAGATGTCCTTTCATATCTATATCACACCAAGCTTTTTCTATAAATGACATGAGGCACTTAATACATTGACTTCTTTTGCAGCTTTTCCTCTTTGTCAGTAACTGTGTTGTCACTTTAATTGCCAGTAATTTTATTTTAATTCCCAAGTGTTTTAGAAATAATTTTAGTTAAAAGATCAGTTTCCTGCTAGATAAGTTTGGCACCTACTTAGAAATATGTTCTCTGCTTTTTGACACAGTGAACATCAAAGAGAACTAGAACAAACTACAATCTCTTCAACTATGGCTTCTTGCAAATGGCAATATTTGTACGAAATCCCATCAAGAACCCATGCAAAGTTTTACAAGTTTATATTTGTAGCATACCCATCACTTCAGCATCCAGGCACTAAGTGCCCCAATTAATTAATAACAATAAAATTAATCTAGTAGTGGATTATGGGAAAAAAAAATATATTATCTGGCTTTAGTTATGTTTCTTTCATAGACTCACAGAATCATAGAATCCCAGCTTGGAAAGGTCCTCAAGAATCATCTGGTCCAACCTTTCTTGGCAAAAGCACAGTCTAGATGAAATGGCCCAGCACCCTGTCCAGCTGAATCTTAGACATGTCCAATGTTGGGGAATCCACCACTTCCCTGGGGAAATTATTCCCCTGGCTGATTGTTCTCATTGTGAAAAATGTTCATCTTGTGTCCAGCCAGAATGTCCCAGGAGTAACTTATACCCATTACCCCTCCTCTTTCCCGTGTAACTCCTTGTAAAAAAGGAGTCTCCATCTTCTTTGTAGCCACCCTTGAAATACTGGAACATGGTGATGAGGTCTCCTCTAAGCCTTCTTTTCTCAAGGCTGAACAAGCCCGGTTCTCTCAGCCTTTCCTCATACATCAGCTTTCCAGTTTTGGAACACCTTTGTGGCCCTTCTCTGGACCCTCTCCAACCTGTCCACAACTATTTTGTACAGCAGGGTCCAAACTGCACAGTATTACAGGTGTGACCCGACAAGCACAGAGTAGAGCAGGATAATGACTTTGTCCCTGCTGGTGATGCCCTTGTTGAAGTAGCTCAGCATCCCATTGGCTTTCTTTGCTGCAGCAACACACTGGTCACTTGTACTGAGCTTATTGTCCACCAGAACCCCCAGGTCCCTTTCCACAGAGCTGCTCCCCAGCTGGGTAGATCCCAGCTTGTGCTGCACTTCTAGATTATGTTTTCCCAGCTGCAAGACCTTACACTTGTCCTTGTTGAAAACTTGAAACTTCTTCAGGGTACACTTGATCCCATCATCCAGATCACTTCTGAAGATGTTAAACAGTGTTGAGCCCAATATTCATCCCCGGGGGACCCCACTTGTGATAGGTTACCAGTTTGAAAAGGAGCCATTTACCACTACCCTCTGACTTTGGCCTATCAGCCAGTTCCCCACTCACCACTTGTCTGGACTGTAACGCATCAGTTACCCTTGGAGGAGACCATGGGAAACTGTATTCAGAGCTTTGGAGAAATCCAGGTAGACAACATCCACTGCTCGCCCACATCAGCCAAGTGGGTTACTTTCCGAAAGGAGGCAACCAGGTTTGTCATGCACCATTTGCCCACTATGAATCCATGTTGGCTTTTCCCAAACACATGCTTCATTTAACTTGTCAGAGCCCCCAGAAGGATTTGTTCCATAACTTTCCCAAGGACTAAAGTAAGACTGTTGATCCTATAATTTCTTGGATTCTCCTTTAAGACCTTCTTGTAGGTGGGGGTGACATTAACCATCTTCCAGTCTTCTGGAACACTCCCTGATGTCCATGACTTCTCAAAGATTATGGAGAGCAGCCTTGCAATGGTTTCAGCCAGCTCTCAGCACCCTTGTGTGGATATTGTCAGGTCTCAGCAATTTGTATGGGTCAAGTTCCTGTAATCTTTCTCTTACCAACTCTTCCCTCACTGATGGTGGGTCTGTATTAGCATCAACCTGGATTTGTGTTCCCAAGGCTTGGGGTTCAACATTGCTGGTAAAGACAGTGACAAAGAAAGTGTTGAGAACCTCTTTCTCTTCAGCATTGTTGGTGACCAACTCACCTCTCATGATTTTTGTTGCTTTTGTTAGCATTTCCAAATCTGGGGAAGCAGATTTAACCTATGGACTTTTATTATGTATATCTGTAACACTGTTGTGAAATTTGAATCAATATGTTCTGTAGTACTTCATTCCCATCAATGTCAGCCTCTCTAAAATTACTGTGCTTGTATTTTTTGTACATATTGTGTCTTCCTGACTTAATATTTCTAATACTGTTTGTACAAGATGTTCTGTAGATGCAGCCTTATGGTGCTAATCATGGTTGGCTCATTCCCTTGAACTAGATCCAGAATAACCTCATTTTGCATTAGGGTTATCCTCTTTGAAGAATCCTTACATCCGGTGGAGGGATTTAGAGTCTCAAAGAATATGATCTAGTTAAGGCCATTCCTCTTCATATTTTTACATATAGTAGGGAGGGAATTAAAGCACCATGACGTTTAAGTTAACAAAGGGAATTAGTAGATTGCAGTATGTTTTGCAAGCACTACCATATTATTTGCTTTTGGATATCTCAGTCATTTTTCATCTTCTTCTTGTTCATCAAATTCCTTGTGTGTGTTTTTTGGCCTCTTTTTTTTTTTTTAAACAAAACCAAAACCACCACCAACAACAAAACCGTAAACCCCACAAAAAACCAAAAACAATCCCCGCCCCCCCCCCCCAAACAACAACAACAAACAAACAAACAAAACCAAAACAAACCACAAAAAACAACAGCTTAGGATTTCTATAGTTTCCTTTAAAACAGGACAGAAGACTATTCTGTGCCCCTTAAAGTACATCACCATCTTGGTTTGTCTGCTAGGACAAAACATATACTACCGATGGTGAAAATGAGTTCCCCTGACTTGAGGTTCCAATACACATTTTGAAGAAGAGTGGTCATTTCTGTATTCAGATACCAATAAACTATGAGAAAAGCCACAAACTGTTACTGAATTTGGTAAATGAAATTGGAAAAAAAAAAAAAACAAATAAAAAAGAAAAAAGTTTTACTGTTTTTATTATCTCCCATTTTTAAATTTCAGATCTTTGGAATAAGAATTTGTTTCTATTAAAAAAAAAAAAAAAGTTAAAAGAAAGAGAGTTAAGAGAATAAAAAACTGGAACCTGAACCAGTTGAGCCAAAATAATTTGCACAGCTCTAGTTACAAGTCAAAACTGAGTCCAATCTTGTAGCAACTATGAATTTTTTTACATGAAAGCTGATCAAAGTCATCTGAAGGTCACTTCTTTCCAATCTGGACAGTATACGTGACTCCAAAATACTCTGCTGGCATTGTCATGCCAATCTGGCCAAACAATCTGGTCTAATGCAAAGGTTTAGCTTTCAGCTTTGCTTGAGAGGTTGCTCTAGAGCAAGTCAGGGACATTTTGGCAGGTTAACATGAATAAGACATGCAAGATTCAGCACCTAGTTCCAGCTTTTTGTGCTAGTAGCATTTAGAACATCCCAAAAGGCTAAAGTCATCTGGCATCTTCTTTTGTCTCTGTCTCTCAGAAAGGGTGACTACATCCAAAATAATACTGGAAATGCTTCCTAGTAAATGGTCATTCTGTGTGTTGTTCTTGAGACCAATCCCTTTCAGACTCTCAAAGGAGCCAAGGTATATTGTGAAAGCTTGAGCTTTTGTGTTGGACCCATTTTATTCATTAGCAGCAGGATATCGATTATCTCTGGGGGAAAACTCAATCTTAAAGGTAGAGAACATTGCTGTCTTGACCTTTTTCAATGGTTGGATATGCAAGGGAATTACGGGATTAGAGACCTAGTTCTAGGTAGGGTTTTATATGTCCAGAGAGAGAATGTGGAAAACAGATGGAATTCTGTCCTATGTGGTACTACAAAAACTTTATCAGGTGGCTATTGGTTGATTTTGTGCAAAAGTCCCCAGCTACCTTATCAAGAAGTGTTCAGACAGTGACATGGGGGAGGGAGGAGCTGGGTTTGAAAGGAGTTTTTTGTTTTAATGAATGTTCCCTTCCTATCATTTTGCAGCTGACTTTGCTAAAGTAACCTGGTTTGATGACTGGTCCAGCACTTGGGAGTGCCTGGATAAAGGCAGTACAGTACAAGTGCAAGATATTCTGAACAGATAACTTTGTGCATCTCTTTCATTATCCTCCAAATCCATGCCTCACTTGGGAAAGGAAATGATTTTCATACGACTAGTGAGATGATTGATTTTCACCTGTGTTTGAAAATTTCATATATTTTTGGGAAATGAAAAATAAAATACTTTCCATGATGGTCTGCTGTAAACCATTGCAGCTACTTGCCATGATGTTGATTTTCAATAACTGAAAATTAAAGGTCTACTGAAATCATTTTGCTCCCCAGTGATTTAGAGACCCAGTCTCACCATAATTTAGAGTCAACTTTTCGTCCCCGCACAGTTCCATGATTTGCAAGCTGTTTCTGGCAGCCATCGTTGTCAAACCAATGATATTTCTTCTTCTCCTCCTCACTTTTTGGCCCTTTTCCCTCATAATTAACTTCTTTGTCAGATTTACAGCTATTTAGGTCTACCTTTCTAAAGGATATAAACTCCTGAATGAAAATACTGTGGTAAGAGTACCTTTTTTAACCGTTTCCTTGCTTGACATGATTGTATTTTTAATGTACAAAATACAAATGGAAAATGTCTTTACTCACAAATGTACCATTTTATTTCATATATCCATATTCTTAGATGAAGTAAAAATAAGGTTTCACATCCTCGAATTTCAAAGTAAACTGCATGTTAATAAGATCTAGTAATGCAATTATTTTTGCTCATGCACATCATTAACAGCAAATTGCTGTTAGTTTTTAGGCAAAAAATGAGGAAAACATTAAGTTAATGCTGCAGCTTAGATCAAAGTGTTTGGGAAATGTCATTTAATCTTGTTGTATGTCTTCATAGTAAGGAAGTAGCCTAATGCACTTGTTACAAACATGTCTTGTGCTCTATTTGCTGCTCTCTCTTCTCTCCCTCAGGTAATACCTAGGGCTGCCCATATCTTCATAGGATTTTGTGTTTCAAAATGGTAAAAAGAAAATAGATCAATCTAGGTTAAAATGAACATTAAATCTGATAAGGAAAGGACAAGTAAGTCTCTTGGGGATTTTTTTTTCTGGACCTATAGAAAGACCCTACCTTTCCCTACAGTCATAGCCTGCTTTTTCCCTTTGAGACTTACAGCAAATTTCTAGACCCAAACCTATTGGTCTTCCCTGAACTGAGGCACTGGATTCATGTTCCCAGCATTTATATTGCCAACTATGTGAGGCCAACTGCTTCCTGAGGTCCTCAAGGGCTCCTGTAGGCTCTGTTCCACATTCTGATTGAGAAGGAACACATCTTCAAGATTTAAAAACTTGTATTTTCTTTATGCAAATGCTCATTTCCATCAAGATAATATCACCTAATCAACTGTGAAATAAATTTTATAATTTCACTTTAGGTGATGGTCTTGAACACAGCTTATTTCAGAAAAATCTACTTTTGTAAGGTCTGTTTTGCCATCAAACTCAGTGGAAACTGCTGTTCAAGGGTACATATCATATAACACAATCTTACTGCATAATTTTGCTGAGATGGAGAGCTTTAAGACCATTCCACAGTGACCGACATACTTGTTAATCTCACTCAGCACCATCTGGTACCTTACAACTTTCATTAACAGTCCTGCAAATTTAACAAGTAGGATGTCTTACCAAGATACTAAGTTGGATTAAGAGACAGAAGTTTTAATCTGTTTTCCATCCTTGGAGGTGATAGCATGTGTGTTCTGTAATCTGAAAATAGGATGCTTATAATCTCATAGACAATGTAAGAAATAAAACTCAAATTTGTTCTCATAGCCATGAAAAACCTGTGTTCTCTCCCCCTGATTTGAATTACTATAAAGCACTGCCATGAATCATGTCCCAGTTGTGCAAAGTGCTAGACAAAACCAGAACAAAAATTGGTGACGTATATAACAAATTCTGAATCAAAACTAAAGGAACAGAACAGATTGATATAGAAAGATGAGGGAGTAGAAGGAAACAATAAGTCAGTGTGAAGAGAAGTGTTGCCAGCACCACCAACCTAACGGATGTCAGGTCTTTCATAGGCCTTGTAGCAAATGGATTTGAAGGTGGGTGTTTATGGAGAGCTGCCAAGCATGAAGGGTAGCACGAAAGAAAGTGTTTGCGGATGCAACGAATGAATGATAGGCATGGGCACCATTCGCTGGCTGGTTCTGGGAGCTGACACTCTGAAACAGAGAAGGAAAAAATAGCATGGGGGCTGGACCATGAAGGGCCTGCGTAGAAAAATATGTAGTTAGGGGAGGAATTAAAAAAAAGAGGTGATATCATCAAAACAGCAACCTGGAAAAATGGAAGGCTTGCATTTGTCACAAAATGTTGCTGTAGTCAAAGACACAGACAATGAAACCACAGTCAAAAATTACTAATTGTGTGAATATATGAGGAAGTCTGTGTCTTAAAGAAGATATGCATAGAAAATCTGTGCAATTTAAGTGTGACTTTCACCTGAGCAATAAGCGTGATATTTGGGGTATAGTCTAAAGTACTGTCCAGAGAAACTAAAAAGTAACAGTAGAGAAAGAATAAGAATGTTTTAGCCCTGTTGAACTGACATGACAGAAAGGCATTTAGAAAGTGTTGTTGGAAAGAGGAAAATCAGTTTTGCTGGGAAGACATGCTGGCTGTGACTTACCTGCATACACCTCATCACTGAATTTGCATTTGTGGGTGAAATTTTCTTAAAGCAAGGGTAGCAGGGACCCATGTACCTTTATAACCCTTCTCCATCCCCAAAGTTAAAGGCTGAATGAGAGATTCTAAAGAAAAGAAAACAGATTAGAAAGACAACTGAAGAAATAAGAGGACTAAGACAGCAAAGTGTCTGGGTGATCAAGGGAAGACACAATTTGAAGATCTTTGAGAAGTGAACAAAGTTTGAGTCTGAACTTTGCTGGTTAGAAGACAGAGGCCAGGGGGAAAGAAATTTCAATAGAGGGCAATTTTAGAGGTCTAGCATGGGTTTGGAAGAAAATTTTCAATGGTGACTGTAAACACTGTGTTAGGTGGGTTTAGAGATGAAGGGGAAGAGCAATGCCAGGCAGAGATGAGAGGCGGCATAAGACATGAGAAGTTTCGGCACTGGTGACTACCCATCACAGCAGTTCAATGGAAGCATTAGATGTGGTCATGTTCAGGTAGAAACACACACTAATTCTTGTTGCAGCAGGTTGCAGCTGGCTTTGCTCTGTTCAAACCCTGATCCCACAGCAATCCCAAGGGAAATTAAATTGTCTAAGATGTACATGTTGTTAAGGAAAATAGGTCTTTTGAGCCAAATGTGGAAATATTGTAATGTGCTAGCAATTCAATAATAGTACATTATCCTTTCTCTTTATAGCTCCACTATATTTTTTCAGAGTTTTATTGAGAAAGCTAGGCTTAGTGAGATCATCTGTCCTTGTCTTATTTTATTTCACAATAAATACACTTAAAATTTCTGCTTCATGTAGAACAACTTAAAAAATAATATCTTACAACTGCTAAAAAAAGGAAAACATTTTTTCTCTTGCAGAAAAATTCAAAAAGCCAATTTAAAAAATCACTACACTGAAGTTATACAATTAGCAGCTTTCAGTTTGACATATTTCATACTTGGAGATGTTTCCTTGAATTTTTTTAAAAAGCCATTTTATATAACAAGTTAAAAATAAAACTTCATGGTGATTTAGAACCATGAACTGAGATTAAAACTTCAAAGACAATTGTAAATGTGATGCAGTTACTGAACATGTGACTCTTTGAAAACATCCTTCTGTAATATCAGAGTTAAATGTCAGAGCTCTGCATTTACCCTTGAATGGTATAGTTGGCCCATGTTCAATGACACTAAGGGAACAATGCTTCATTGTATCATTTAAAATACATTTTCCTTGTGTTCCACTTCCCCCGCCCCTTAAACATTCAGCACTAAACAGACCTATTACTGTATGGTAAAAGCCCGCTAATGTGAAATGTACAATGAACTACGACTCCCACCTTATTTCTGGGAACAAAATAATGAACTAAGAAGTTGAGGCAGTGTTCAAGATAAGGGATTTGCTAGTTGAATAACTGGCCTGCTGAATACACACTGCCAAAGAAAACCTAACAATGCTAAATATAAACTAAAACAAAAGCTATGTAATTTTTTTCTTATTCACTTTTGAATTTTCAGGAATGGTACAAATGCATGTATAATTTGTTATCTACAGGTTTGGTGTTTGTTTGTTTGGTTTGGGTTGGGTTGGGTTTTTTGCTTTATTATGGGCGTGGATTGCTAATTTTTATCTGGGAACACTGAGTGCAGCTTCTGCAAAGATAATAGTTGAGAAATAGATGTGACAACATTTCCTCAGAGTCACCTCTTGAGATATCAAATTTATATACTTCACTGCTTGTCATGCTAAGGATTTCTGTCTTCTTTGTAACATCCAAGTTTAGTTTGCAAATATTGAAGGATAAGGACAAAAGCTGAGGAGCCTTCCATCGCTTCCTCCTTTTGAAGGAATTCCCTGATCTTCTTTTTGGTACATAGATACTGTTCATTTTCTTTCCACTTGACATTCTACCCCACAAATTCTTTTGCAGTGTTATGTTTTAGCAGAGAGTGATTTAAGATCGCAACATTTCTACTTTGTTCAGGCAAAGGAACCCAATTGCAGATGTTCCCTGGTTGGCATCTTCACTGCTTTAAAATCATTACATGACTCTCTGCTGCATCGTGTCACCAGAACAATTTGGACTGCAGGCCTGGTCAAAGCCACCAGCTGTGCAAATCAGTGGCATTGTCAAGCATGAGGCTCACTCCAGCTGTTGGACACAGGGCACAGCACGATAGCTCACTGGTACCTGTCTCTCCCACCCCAGTAAATCAACACCTGCAGATTCTGGTCTCATGGATACATTGGATAATTACCAATCTGTCTTTCTGCTTCTTTGCATGAGCCTAAAAGGGAAGATGGCCAAGCATGTGGATTTCATAAACTATACTCACAGATTTTTCTCCCATTTAGCATCTTCATAGTAATATCTTCTCAAAACACTACCCAGCCTCTTAGGTCCAGGCAGGTTTTCTAAGAGGCTGTTGGTCAGGTTTGTGCATCAGACTGCATATCTCATACTGCAGCACATATTCCTGAAATACGACAGACAACATTAGGCCAGTAAGGTTCACGACATGTTGTCTCATCTCCTTCATACCTTTATGACAGATGAGACAGACACTTTATTTGCTTCTCCATATACAGTAAATAGAGGAAGTCAAGGAAGACTATTCAATAGAAATTGCAGAGTGAAAATTATCAAAATAGAGCCCAAAGTATTAATAATGAGGATTTGATGGTTCAAAGAACTGAACATTTCTGTTTCCTACTGATACCAGGGACACATGTATACCATTTGCTCAGTATCCATGACTCTTATGAAAGCTCACTTTTTGCTGTAATTTAGAACACAGTCTCTTTTGCTCATATATCATTCTGCTCTTTTATAAGTGCCTTGAAAGGTGGCCTTACGTTGATAAAAATAATGGATAATGAGGAATGGACATAATACTTCCTGTTGAATATCTAATTTCCACCCATTCTATCTGCACCCCAACTCCCCCCTCATCACTGGCCTAACTATTAATGCTTATCAAACTACTAGCCAGAAGAGGAGAGGAAGGGATGACACTTGGCCCCTTTCCCTCTTTTGTAAACATGCACATGTACTCATCCATAATCTGTTCTCTTATATGAAGTAGTATTATTATTATTCTACCCAATGAACCTGAAATCTGTGCCCTGAGCACTAACGAACTTGCTTGCTGAAGACTCAAATGTTGCTTTGTGTCATTATCTTATATTTGCATTTTTTCCTCAGAAGTGGAGATTCTGGAACTGAAATTCTCTCTAGAGCTAATAAGTGCATTGTCCACAGATAGTAAAGCATTTTGTCCTACTGGTGCAACCAATGTTTTTGGTCAGTGTCCCTTCCCTTTCCTGAAAGAATGATTACATTGCACCATTGCAATTTCTGCACAGGTTGACTTCTGTGTAACATTTCTGAAGCTGATGTAGAGCTTGTAGTACTTCTGTGACTGTCATAATAAAAGAGGTCAGGTTTGCACAATAGCTACATCAATTTCCATCATTTGCTCTGAATCCAAAATACAGGAGAGGGCACACAGAACAGTAAGGGAAAGAGACCTTTCCTGAGTTTATTTTCTTTACTGTGTTGTTCTTACTGTCTGCCTGCCAGAATTCTAAACCCTATCTCCTAGTGAAAATGTATACATAGTAGCTGGATTCACTGGGAAATAATCCTACATATCATTCCAGTCACTATTTTAATAAGCTTCTATGTCATTGATTAGCAAATCTGTCCTGTGTAGGTTCTTAATTCAGATTCACCACAAGTATGTTTAGGTACAGTAAGTGGTACTAACAACTGCCATACATTGCTTTTGTCATAATTTTTAAGAAAGAGAAGTCAATGAATGAGAAAAAAGTTTTAAAATGTTTTTAATAGTATTCATGTATTCATAAGTATATTAGTTTATGTTTATGTCAGAACAAGTACATCAGTGAAGATAACTCCCATTAGACTCAAGAAGGTGAAATCTGTGGTGGTTCTTCTGTCTACGGATCCTGTTTTATTATTCTGGAACTGCCTGAAGACTTGTGAGAAGTGAAGTTTTACTTACGTTGAAGGAATTTTGATTGTGCCAAAGAGGAAAACTGTGTTCACCCTTTCTCTTTACATAATATTCTAGTATGCCTAAATCTGAATGATAAAGTAGGAAGCAGCAGAAATATAAAAAGTATTTCCAGTGAGTAATATGTGTTGTTACACACCTTTTGGACTTAGGTGCTGAAGTCTTTATGTCCAAGTATCATACTGCTGTAGTGCAGGCAAAATGTGACAAATGTGAATAATTGAGGCCAAGCCACAATTTTCTAGAACGAAATGGAGTCACTGAGCCAGCTGGAGAGGGAAGCAAGCATTTTTCATGAGCATTGCCAGACAGGCTGTAAGGAAGCTTCCCTGAAGCTGCACCAGGAGCCATAAAACGTCTTTGCTGGAAGATAAGATTTTGAGTATCTTATACCAACCCTCTTCAGTTGTCATCCACACTGCCAACCATGAGCATTTAAAAAATCATGAATCAAACCCCAAAACAACTTGGAACTGACTTAAAAATTATAATATATGGGGAATAAAATGATGTTTATGTGTCTCACTGAGCTGCTAGGTTCTTTCATGATTCCCTTTCCTTTAGCTTTGTTTAAGGGGCTTTGATTTCATTAAAAGAAAAAGAATAGCATTATTTTATGATACTCTGGGTTCATGAGAAAACCCAAGAGTTTTGGAGGGTGGAGTGAAAAACATGGGGTTCACTGGCACCACAAAGGGTCTTGCAGAGATCTGACTTCTCTGTGATCTTGTCTTTGAGTGAACAGCCCAGGGAAAGAGAAGGAAGAAAGCTGTGAAAATAACAGGTAGGGAATGGCTACTCATTTGGAGGGCATAAAAATTTCTATTGCTTTTCTTTCGCAAATTTTATCACTAGGTGAACAAGGGTTGAAGAGCTGGATGAACATGTTCTAGCCTCTCTAACGCATTCAGGCTTCTGTTGCATCCTTTGAAGCAACCTAGCAGATGCTGAATTATGTGAAAACTTATTGTCATGACAAAGACCATAAAAAATAGAAAATGAGACAATTAAGGACCCCATGACAAATTTTATAACGACTATAGAAAATAACACAAAGATAATCCATAGTATTATCTTTTCAAGGTTCTTCTTAGATGTTGTAAATCGGGTTTATAGTACTAGCTATTTTTTTTGCTACTTTGCCATCAATCACCCTGAGGCATTACTAAACAGTTACTTATCTGCTGACAGGTAAACCAAAACTTTAGTGCTGATATTACTGAAGTTTTATTAGTGAGCATCAAGAGCACAATAGTAACCAAGAGAGAAAAAAAGCAAACTTTGTTAAAATATTATGCTAAAATTTTTAGATTTCTCACTTTTCTTCTCATAGCTATTTTTTTTTTCCTTGAATCATTTGAACTGACTGGAAAGGGAAGATAATTGACCTTTCTGTTGTCAGCCATGGCTGACAATTTTTGTTGTTTTGGGTTGACTATTCCAGTAAGCATTTTATTTTACTGTTACCTGATACCTAGAGAAACTTCAAGTTTTGGACAAATACTTTCTTATATTTGATATAAAATTGTTGTGAGGTGTAAATTCTAGGTGCAGGAAAATGTTACAGTACTTGACAATTAATAATTTTAAATTAAGATATCTTTATGTCACGATTTCTTACTACTAAATCAACAGATTTCTGCAAGAATTGGAAGTTTCTCTTCTCATACTAAGTTTGATAACAACTACAAAGAAGATAACATTATCTCAAAGGTAGGTATTGCAAAGAACAACAGTGGTTTGAATATTGGCACCAAGTCAGGAAGCACCCTGAGACTGTGAATTGTTAAAATGGGGGTGAACTGCTAATTGTAACCATCCAGGTTACCTGTTGATAAAGTTCCCCTCAAAATATATCTTGCCCGATCTTCTTATCTAGTTCAGCACAAAATGAAGCTGGCTGAATTTCACCATATTCTGTCTCTGCAAGCATAAATTGTAAATACGTTGAAGCTTTATTTTTGCTTCATATTTTTCTCTGAATAAAGAAGACCAAAAATCAATCATATATCTGGGATTTAGCTGCTTCAAATAGAGGTCAACTGAATAAGAGCTGGCTTTGTATTAAAGATAATCTACAATGTCAAGGTAAATGTTTAAAGCAAGCAGTTTTTAAAATACTGATTTTAATAAGATGTGTGACCCTGATGCCTGTTATTTAGTCTTGCACATCTTGCTAACATTAGCTTTTTTAGACTTGGCCTGCAGAGAAGCTACTGTCATTTGCTTCGGCAGCAGATGTACGTATTAAGTTTCTTCATATAACAATTTCTCAGCATACTAAAGTTCTGTTCTCTTGCTTGATCCAGTGACAGACTCAGCTTGCTATTATATCTAACTGAAAATTAAAATTATTTTAGTACTTCATTCTAGAAGTTCAGGTTTAACAAGAGTAGTTGTTCCTTTGTAATTTACTAGTGATATGCACATATGATATGTTGTAGCCCTTATAATAATGTCTTTTACCTTTGACTTCTGGTGCTTATGAAGGCATGAAAATACATATATCTCACAGACAATACTGAATTGAGATGGCATATGAAACTCAGCATGTATAGGAGACAAAACCAAAGAACGATACAGTGGTTCAAGTATCAGCAGGAAATAAAATGAAATTCATCTTGTAAAAAATAGCTTGAAAGATAAAAATAGTCCAAAATGTGCGGATGAGAAGGCAATTTGGATAAAATCCTGAGAATGCTGAATTCTGTAGGAGCTTTGCCATTTGATCAACTCAGCCAATACTTAGTCCCTGGCAAGTAATACTCAAGGAGATCAAGGGATGGTAGATGGCAATAAACTAAGTATGAAGTTGTTGTTTGAAAAAGTTTGCTTATGTAGGCATGTTGATATGCTGGATGTGTAAATGTCTCTATTAAATAATCCAATCCAAAGCAACACATTCTGTAATTGGTACCCTATTGTACTTTAGCTCCTTTTTCAGCCACGTCATGCATTTTGAACAATGCATTTATCTGTGTGCTGTTTTTTGTGATTCATGCAGAAAAGGGTGACGCTGCAGCTAGTTGGATGTGCTGAGCACAGCAGTGTGAAGAGGACTGCACATACCTGATGTGGTCAGTGCTTCCTACCACAACACTGGCAGAGCCTTTTGAAGTAATTCACCTTTTGTGCTTTTCCTGATAGAGGACTTGTGGTTTCTATTCACATAAACCTGTGCTTTCCCTTGCATGCTGTTCTGCTGGTCTTTGTTTGCACTTGAATGCTCAAAAGTCCTTGAAGTCCTTCCCTTGAAGCCCATCCCTTTACAGCTGTGCCTTGTTTCCCAGGTACACTCAGAGCAAATATATAAACATATTGGTGATGGAATTACTCTGCATGATCAGTACACCTTCTGTACAACATCCAGCTCTCCCCCGGATAGTGCCATGAAAGAAGCACAACATAAAAGATGCACTACATCAAAGATGCACTTAGTTGTAGGATTTTTAAAGCAGGAATTGCATCAATGAATACAGAGGACTGGAAATATTCCTGATTTTTGTCTGTTTGTTTTTCTTTTTGTGAAAAGGCTGTAGTCTCTCAAAGGCAGAAATTCTTATAGCAATCAAATGTTTTTTTAATTGGGAAAAATTTCCTGGGAGTAAAATTTGTTGTGAAAACAAGAGAATGAAAAGTCACCTTGTTTGAGACAAATGTCTTCTCAGCTAGGCAGAGCCTTTTACGATGTAAGCCAAGTTTTTTCAAGTCTGAGGACAGAAAAGTCTGAGGAGACTTTTCCCTGAAAACTTAGCAGGGATAGAGGCCTGGTAGGCAAGTACGGTGAAAGAAGTGCTGTCATCTTCTTTTGCTGGATAGAGATACTAGAAGGATGAAATGGGGAAATCTAAGTAAGCCTTATTTCCACATATGTCTTTAAATAATTTGGGATGTATTCTATTAAAAACAACTAGATGAGAAACATAGAAACACAGTGAGATTTACAGTCATGTTGGAGAACACATGGGGAAACCAAGTTTACCTGTCATGCCCAGACTGTATATTGAATCATGCTGCTTACGTCCTTGGGCTGAGGAAGAATTGAGTAAACTTTTTTTGTGTGTGTGTGATTGTCTTCTTTAAAAGAAAAAGGGAAGAGTCTATTTGTACTCATTTGTGCAAAGACACCTTCATGTCATAGTCCCATACCATAAGTATTGAGTCCTTAAGGTGATCTAGCAACCAGTAGTAGAAGTCGTCCAGAGCAGTTGTGTTGAGCTCAGCAAGCAGGAGGAGCTAGTAGTGATCACATGCAGGGGAAATAACTATTTAAAATGGCATATATATTTAACAAAGTTACAGAACCCACTGAAAAGTATTTTCTGATTGCTTTGTTTTAAAAAAGAGTTTGAGCCAGTGCCAGGGTTTTTTTAAGTGCTTTGCTCTGCCCCCTGAAACAAAACCTGCAGAACTCACTGAAAAGATTCTCAAAACTTTTCTGAAAGAGACTCCTACCTCAGGACAATTGGCAGAGTAGGTAGAATGCTCCTTTGAAATATAAGTCACTGCATTAAGGTGTAGGTTAGAATTTCAGAAAATGCTACGATTCCTAAGAAACTTCCTTAGCCACAGGCTCTTGGGCTGTTTTCTGTGATTAGTATTTTTCTTTGAGAAGAAGAAGAGAACCTAAAATAGTATGGGATATGTTGAATTTTTAGCAGCTAAAAATAACCACATTTTATTCCTTCTGTTACCTGAGTAGAGGTAGGATTTAATCTCTTAGATCTTAAAAAATGAGTGTTTGGGCTATTTGTATCATGCATCACCTGATTCAGCAGTGTAATCAATAAGAAATACACTTGCACAGTAGTTCAAATAATCTATTTCATATTGGAGGTCTACATAAGAAAGATACAAAACAATCAAAGAGCATAGCTTATAAAGAAAAATTAAATTTGGAAGGTGAAAATGCTATGTGTTGCTTGGAAGGTAACATCCTGAAATAACTGTTGGATTCACCAGCAGCTCAAACATAATGTCTCATGCTAGGGCCATGAAAAGATTTAAGTGTGTCTTGTGCCTTTTTTTGACAAGTCAGAAGTATATCAACCGTGTGCCTGAGCAGGACCAGATTAGAGATACTAAGAGCCTAACCCACGAAATGATTTGAGGTCCCCACCTGTAAAAATGAAAATGCATAAATGTCGTAACTCTTCCTGCGCTCTGTAGCGGGGGCAGCTCCACTGCGGTACCTCACCTTGCCGTTTGCTGTTGGATACATCCAACCTGCCTCAACTGTCCAGTCTCTTGCTGTGATTCATTTCCTTAGTATGTGTTTGTCCTCACACGCAATTTTGCTACTTTACATGGAGAAGCAGTTCTTTCCCCTGCTGAGATACAAATACTAGAAAATCTGAAGTGTAAAAAATATGTTCTGATAGTGCAGTTAATCAGTATATTCTGTACTTTGCTTGTGAGAACAATTAGGGTTTTACACATCGTAAATGCATGGAGGTGTTCTGTTTTTTTTTGCCTCCTGTTTGGATAGCTCTGTGATTCTCATTTTTCCCTCCACCTTTACATAACAGCTCAACATTGGCTTCAGTTGTAGACTGACTTTTCCTTGCCTTCAGAAATGAATTGCATCTGCTTGTTTTCCCTCTGTTTCCCTCATTACCAACCATAGCTGTTCCAAATATTACTTCCCTTATAGGTCTGAGAAATGTTCATTTTTTTTTTTAGCACAATCTTTGTGGTAATCAGGGCTTTTCTTAAGTGTCAGGTTCTTACATTCAAACTCTTATGAGCAGATCTTAATTTTCATTCCTGTTACTTAACAAGAAAAATGAAGGAAATAAAAGAGTGAGTTTTCAGTGCTTAGGAATACAGAGTAAAATTGGAAACTGCAAGTTAAAGGAGGTATAAACCTGAAGTTTATAAAGAAAACTGAGAGGTATAGATAGGCTAAGGTGCCCTTGATCCTAATCAACTAGAATAGGGACCTACACAAAGCATACTGCAATTCCTTCCAGCAAAGGTGCCTGTGAATTCTTCCAGCAGAAACAACGGTCCACTGGGAAAGAAAGGAAAAAATCCCATTCACTCACATCTTGTCTTCATGAAAGTTTGGAATATGGCTGACCATGGAGTTGCTCTCAGATGCCGCTTAATACTTAGCCAAAAGTTGCCACCTATACCCTCACACAGATTTCTTGCTGTCGCCCTGACCACCACTGCTACCAGTCCCTGTCATGAGCCCTTCCAACCTCCCAGTTACCCTCACACCTAGTGCTTGTCCTAAACATCTTTACCCACATCTCCTGACATTGAAATCTCCTTTACTTTAAATGAGTTTAAAATTCAAATGGCTTCTTAATAGATGCTAGTGAAACGCAATATTGTCACCATTTGTCTTTGGTAAAACACCATTTGTCATTATTGCTAAGGCCTCTCTTCCTCCTCCCCAAAGTCTGCTGACAGGAAGGAGGTGTTATTGCTGCCTTTTCTTCTGTCACATGTTTTGTTGTTGTTGGGTTTGTTTGTTTGTTTGTTTTTAATATTCCCACCTTTATGTCTTTCTCAGGTGATGCCTGGGGGTGATACTTCTTCAGGGCCCTTTATTTCATCTACCCCTAAAGGTGTTGAGAGACTGAGAGAAGTAGAACCCATTCCTTCTTTGCTAACGCTTTGCCCTTCACAAAATACAGAGGCGGACCAGCACAATACTTGTCATATTCTTGAGCATTTTAATACTGCACTCAGATGTGAGAAAATCAGTTCCTCTACCAACTTTTACCCCAGGGACTGATCTCTTAAAAGCCAGCACACTGCAAGAAGGATGAGGGAGCTCTCTGACTCGCTTTGTCCAATCATCTACCCAGGGCTATTTGTGGTTTTTGTTAGTGTATTTTTACACAGAAAAGCATATGATCACCAACAAATAGTAACTTAGGCTAGGCACCCTAGGTCTCTGTTTACTTTAGGAAAATCTTCACAATTCAGCAGTAGTAAATGGGTTTTTTAAGGCAGTTGCTGCAGCAGTGTCTTGTCTTTTCCCTGAGGGACACAGCCCATAGAATCATTCTGTGAATTTATCATGAGATCCCTGGCTAAGGGAACTTCAGTGAAGATTTAGTGTTTTATAGAGACAAAGGTTTCAGACTGAAGTAGTTTGAGTAGAAAAATGAAACATTCTTGAACATATATAAAGAAAACACAGGAGAATGAGGTTTTTAAAGAACAATTTTTCAGTTTTCCCAGATACTGTTTTCAGTATAAACCCACTTTTGAAATAAAAGAATCCAGGCAATGTTTGGGAGAGCTCAGAAAAGCCAGATCAGGAAATTTATAGGTATATCTGTATCTACAACCAGAACATTGCTGGAGAGCTTGGAATTTCTTCTTTTATTCAGATATGTCTTTTACAGTGTTCTGACAACTGAAGTTAACAAAATACTCCCACCAATATGACTGTGTGATGAATTGAACCCCAAGGGCTCTTCATGGTTGTGTAGTCAGGTACTGACTAGTTATGTGTGTCTGCTAGTTTATTGGTTTTTTTTAACCATCTAACCTTGCCACACAGAGTATTGGTAAACCACATAATGGAAAGCATGTAAAACTAGTTTTCAGTAGAATATAGCCCTTGTGGGTGAATAATGCAACTCTCCTACCCCAAGTAGTGTGTTAGAAACAATATTCCGCATAGACTGATTGTATAGATAGCCTGATTGTAAAGCAAGATTAATATGAAAAGGCAAGAAGTCTGCAATAAAACCTACTAACTTAAATCATCCACATTTGTGTACAAGCATTCATATTTAGCAACAGTCCCAAGGCTGAGATTAAAGCTGTTTGGTAGGTTACTTCAAGGCCTTTTTATTGCTAAATCTTATTATGTCTCTAAAATGTAGAAATTAATCACCTGTCATCAAAGCTACAGTGGATTATTGACTTCTAAATGTCTCTACAAAGTGATTCATGACAGAATGAAACAGGAGACTGAACTAGCACTGAAATTCTTTTTGCATGTGATAAAAAGGGCCTATTAAAAGTGTTTGAACAAATGCTGGCTATTAGGTAATCATCACAAAGGATTTTGTTATCAAAACGTGGTGCTTCTTGAATAACCTTATTCAGTTACATAGATTTGCAGCACCAATCCTGTAATAGGGAAGTTATCTAGAGAATTTAGATTGTTATTCTGAAAAGCCTGACAATAGGTAAATTGCAGCAGGATTTTCTGAACTGCCTGCAAGCCAGTGATGGTAAAGTGTTATTTGCACTTGCTCCCAGGGATTTTAACCTAAAATCATGTGAGTATTCCAATTCAGAATCATTGGGTTGTGACAGGAATATTTCTTATGATTTGGATATTTTGGTGTATATTCAACGTCAGTTTTTCTTTGAAACGTAAAAAAATACCAACATGATATCCTGCTGAGGGGAAGAACAGTCTGGCTTTTGATTAAGTCAAAGTATAAGGATTAGTAATGGCCCTGATCCAGTTATAGCTATCATGCAGCTGGATGGCTGTGACTGCGTGGTGTGATCTAGGGATGTAAGCTGCACTGGCTGGTGTTTCTGGGCGAAGTCTATGGATCCCAGACTGCTCCTGATAACACCTGTGTTTGTCCTACTCGGAGCTGCTTCTAGCAATCAGAAGGGAAGTCCTCAGTAAAGATATGCTGATACACGTCTTCTCTGTAAAGGGAACCACTAAAATTATGTACTAAGAAAATCAGTATGGAGAGCATGGAGATTCTGGATGAATACTTTAGGTATTTTGCTATAAATATTAGAAGGCCAGGTTTACAATAAATATCTTTAGAAAGGTAATTTTTAATGGATTTTCAGAGATTCCATCAGTCACATTATGGGTCTGCAGAGCATGCCTCAGTTTTCTGCTTCCGACAGGCAAGGTGTTAGGCTGATAGAAACTTCCTCCCCAAAATGTCACAACCTGTGCTCTGACATTAACTCCTTGCAGGCTGGCAACAAGTATACCCTAGTTTATCTGTTCCTTACATGTGTTATAAGACAGATACTCACTGAATTTTCACTTAGAGTCACTTTGCTGTCTAATACAAGTTAGCAGAAAATGAAGGAAAGAGATATTTAGCAAGAGTGACCATTATGTTTTTAGGTATGAGGTTGGGGAAAAGAGAGGTTATGATTGCAAAAAATAACGAAGCAGCAGTTTTTTTAATGGATGTGCAAGCCCGGAATTTCTAGCTATTTTTAGTACCCCTCACCTGCAAGTTGTTGGGCATGTCCTAGCTGCGAAAGCCAACAGTCTGGAGTTCCTACAGTCATCCTGCCTTGTGATGGTTTTCACAGGCTCAGTAACAGCATCTTCCTCTACGCTTGCTTCTATTCTCCACATTGATTTTTATAGAAAAGTGGTGACATTGATTTGGATAAAAATGAAAATGCTTTTGATGGCACCATGTGGAGTCAGGCAATTTGGGCACTTAAAATGATTACCCTTGTTCAATCTGACCTGCTCAGATGGGGATTTGTGTGTGCATGTGTCTGTGTTTGTCTGCTTCCTCTGTGCTACAAATGGCTCTTTTTGTCAGCCTTGGGGTGGATAGAGGGTTTTCTCCCTTTGCTCCTTGTCAGCTTGTTTCCTCTGTCCTCACTGTCCTAGCTGGGCTGTTAATTCTGAATTCCTATGGCTTTGTTGTGACTAAGAATATTACAAGAGACCTCCTCAGATGTGTGTACATACTGTGCATGCATACTATGTGCTGATGGTCCCTGCAGAGACCACAGATTATTGATACAGACAATTTAAATAAGTTTTTCCACTGGACATGCCAGGGCAAGCAAATGCTTATTCCTCTCCCCCTCCATTTTAACTGACATTCTGGTATTTAATAGTTATATACATTAAAACATTGCTGTGGCTGAATTCTTAGGAAGGTGTTTGCAGTCTTCCCAGCTGATGCACACTTTCAGCAGTCACAGAAACAATGTGAGAGTCACAGACATGTTGGTTGAAAGGAAATCTGGTGAACATCTAATGCAAACTCCTGCTCCAAGTGTGGCTATCACCAATGCTGGCACACATTAGCCAGGGTTGTGTCTCACCGAGTGCTGGAGGCCTCTGGACATGGAGATGCCACAACCACTCTGGGCAAGCTGTTTCCTTTGAACAAAGTTTGTTTCCTTAATACACATCTGGAAATTCACAAGCTACAACCTGTGGCATTTGGCCTTTGTTATTGTCTGCCACTGACGGAAGAGTCTGGCTTCCTTGTCTTCACAACTACTCTTCAGGTAACTGAGGGCTACTGTTTGATCACCACTTTAATGTCCTTTTCACCAGACTACACAAGTCCACCCCCTCAGTCTCTCTTCATAAACTGTGAGCCGTAGGTCCCTGACCATCTTCATAGATCTTCTGCTACCACCTTGAGATCTTTCTTCAATTTCTGCATTTTATAGAATGGTAGAATACTTTGGGTTGGAATGGACCTTCAAAGGTTATCTAGTCCAACCCCCCTGCAATAAGCAGGGACATCTTCAACTAGATCATGTTGGTCAGCTTGTCCTTGAATGTTTCTGGGGAATGGGCAGTTTCTGCATGTCCCTCCTGAGCTACGGGGCACACATAGGACACTGCATTCCAGTTGCAGCCCTCATCTACTGTGCAGAGGGACACACTGCAGGACACACTCCTCCTCATGCACCTTACTCAGGGTGAACTGTACTGTTGGTTCTTATTAGTAGTGTCTACTGTAAACTAACTCAGCATTAGATATCTGCAGGGCTTTCTGCTGGACAGTCACATCCCAACTTGTACTGGTGCATGGGGTTATTCACCCAGGTCCAGAACCTTACAGGTTTCCTTGATGAGCTTCATGAGCTTTTTGTTAGCCCAGTCCCCAAGTCTCTCAAAGTGCCTCTGGACCAAAGCTCAGCCATTCATCATGTCAGCCACTCTCTAAATTCAACGTTCTCTGCAGACTTGCTGAGGATGGAATCTGTATCGTCGTCCACAACAACGTGGACATTACAGTAATGAAGATAATGAAAAATACAGGCCCCAGTATTGAGCCCTGGGGTACTTTCCTTCATACTGGATACCAGCCATATGTTGAAACATTGACCACTACCCTTTGAGCATGGCAGTACAACAAATTTTCAACCCACTTTACATGTCATCCCACCCAGTACTGCAATTAATATAGAGTAATGTATCCTTTGTCTGTTTGTTTTGTTTTAGAATAGATAGTAATGCAGAAATATCAACCATCTAAAATGTGGCAGGTGTGACCAGTGATAAAATCAGAGTCCACTTGGCCTCATACTGTATTCAGTGCAGTTTTGGTTAATTTTTGAGCCAAGTAACAGTGCCACCTTAAAGTGACTCTGAATAACCTTTTTTTAGCTTTCAGGGTTTTTTTTAAAAGATTTTTTATCTCTCAAGGTGGCACCCTTGTTATTTTATCTTTTTCCTAGCTCTTGGAGTCCAGTTAAGGTGAATAGGTCATCCAAAAATCTTTATTTGCAAATGCCTTGTGGCACTGCTGTGCAAATATAGGTGAAAACAAGTGTTATTAAGATTCGGAGATGACTGAAATACATATGCATATACATAGGAAATACAGATATTCTTGAAATACAGGCCTCTGCCATTTGAAATAAAACACTGTAGTGCAGTCTGAAAAGCCCCATACTGATGGTTCCAACTTCTTGTGCACTTTCAGACTGAAAAGTGGAAAGATTCTCCATTATTTTGAATTACCTTCTATTCCTATGTTAGAAATATGTTGCTGCTTATCTTATAAAGATATGATTTTTGTTTTAACTTGATCTTAACTTTTATTCAAAACATTATTGAAGAAATTTTTCAGCATAAAAGCAGAGGTGGGAATTCAGTACTGGTCTTAGTCTATGATTATACAGATGCAATAATGCGATGTGCTGAACACTGGCTTTGTCTCATTGCCACAGACCAGCTAGAGGTCTTAGCCTAAGATGAGCGTGCAGCTTAAGAAATTCAGAGATGCAGGTAACTGCAGAGACTCTGTCACTATCTCCAGGTCTCTTAGGGTCTTTTAGGGTCTTCTGTAGGTTTTCCTTTCTGATAGGCACCCTCTTTCCTGTCTTTTGATTTGTCTTTCCTGTAGATGCCAACAAAGTTCAGGGAAGAAGAAAACACAGACTTCTCTTAAGTGTCCCCTCAGCTCACCTGCAATCATACACCTATGAGACAGGGAAAAAAAGCAGTTATTGGAAAAAGCACTTAAGACGAGAGAATGAGGATGATAACAACAGTGTGGATAACTCCAGATGTTTTCATCACTGGGTGGATGTACAAGCATGGGTGTATCTGTCAGGGGAACGGGACACACTTGTTCCTTTAAAACATTTGTATAGCAGGCATACGATTGTGCTTAAAATTGCCTGTGCTGAGAAGGACAGGAAATGTCTTTTCAGTGTTGCATGTGAAAATGAGGTCAGTGAAAGCTCGTTGTGATGTGTTCTCTAACACAAATATTATTGCTAATGTGTGTATGAAAAAATAGGACAGGTAGTGACATTTGTTGAAATATTGTGTTTTGAACTAATTGGTTTTAAAAAAAATGTTGTAAAATATTTTGTGTGGAATATGTAGTCACACTGTTGTGATCTTTAATGCATTAGTTTCTGTACAGTGTGTGAATATCTCAGGAAGAGAATTACAAACGGGTTGCCCTTAGGAAAAAATTATTCACGGAAAGGGTTGTGAGGCATTGGAACAGGCTGCCCAGGAAAGCGGTGGCATCACCATCCCTGGAGGTGTTTAAAAGGAGTTTAGATGAGGTTCTCAGGGACATGGCTTAGTGCTAGAGTTAGGTTATGGTTGGACTCGATGATCCTGAGGGTCTCTTCCAACTGAAATGATTCTATGATTCTTTAGGGCGAAAGGTACTTGCAGACTTGCACTAAATTCCAAACCTTATTCAGCAACCAGATTCCCTATTAGTTAATGACTAAGGCAAGCACTCCAGAGAGCCTTTCAAGCTCTTCTCTCTGCACCACTATCTTCTTTGGTTGAAGAAGTACCTAGACTCCTATATAAGATGAGAAACCCTCTCAGACTTTGTCTATCTGAAATAAGAGGCAAGCATCTTTGTAGCATGGAGGACATTCAAGGCACTCCTTTTTCCTCTAATCCTAAAATGGTAACTAGGAAAAGTGTTTACATGAGAGCCTCTAAATCACAGTCATCCCTAACTGTGGTGCATCTATCTCAGTCAGGATACAGCACTTTTGCAAAGAGAATCTACTGGCAGTGCAGCACAAAGGTGCAGTTCATGAATGGCTTTACTGAATGCAATGCTATTATGCTGCTGTAAAATATGTATAAGTGAGATCATGATTAGGTTCATTAAATTAACTAATAGCTATCCTAACATCTCATAGTCCCATGGCATCTGGCACTTAGATACATGTTTTATTAGATAAGTCAAGGGTGGGGATGTGTTTGTCTGTTTACTCATAGTTCAGTAGTTCAAAGGAGAATTTCCATGAATATGTTGTATATATTTGTGCCCCACAAGGCACATCTCCTTTGTTTCCCTTTCACTAATCCACTGTAACATCTCTGACATTTCTTGTCCAGAGACCAGTGTTCTCTGCTGTATACTGGATTTAAGGAGAGAAAAATTTGAGCTCCCATCCTTACATTCATTGCTTTATTTATTTTCAAGTTAACTTCTTGCTTTACTTTTGATGGCACAGTTGGTGATCCCCAAATCCTTTTGCAGAGCTACATTTTCACTAGTAGCATATGGCTATCTAACAGGTGGAGCAGACGCTGTACAAATGAGAATTTGCCTTTGGGTCTTTTCATACTTTAGCTTCTGTGAATTTGGCTGTTGCATTTACTATTCTGAACTCAGTTATTTTTTTTACTCATCTTCAGCATGTTTCTGATGCATCTGCACAAGTTTAAAGATGGCAACAAACTGAAAAGCCCCCATGCACAACTTTATGTTTCTCACTCCTCCTACCATTCCTTCTCCTCCCTGATCGTATTGGTTTGGCTTGTGATATCCTTTTAGATGTGTCAGTACCTTTTTCTTATCTTGTGCCAAGCTATCTAGGCTCCTTCCTCAATGTCTTTTATCTGTGTGAGCTACGTGCCTTGCTCAAGGGTATACCACCATTTGGATGCAGTGTACTTGCCTTGTCTCCTACATCTTTGCACCAGGAAATATAGACAAGACCCTGAATGTCTCACCAATAGTTCCGAGAAGCCATTGACCTCACCAGACAGGCTAAATAAGGTGGGTTAAGGACTACTTTGCTTTGGCAGACTCACGCTAAATAACCACTGAATCTGGCCCGCTATTTTTATATGTGTGTACAGCATCAAGCACACTATTGGGACTCAACAGACAATAAGATAATGGATGTGTTAAAAATACCTATGACAAATTCAATACCAGAATTGAAATACGGGGTAAGTGGAAAGGTGAAGTGTTGGTGAAAGTCTTAAATCTCAAGCTGACCTTTTTTTTTACCCACAGGACTTGCCATTGTAACTTCTGTGCTGCTCCGTGGTTGCTTTAATTTATATGACTAATGACATGAAAGATGTAAAATCTGTAAAAATACAGTGTTTGGCTGCTTAAATTAATTTTATGAGTTTTCCTTAAGCCTGCCAAACAACTTAAATATTTCATGGCTTTCACAGGCTACAGTTCTAATATTTATAACTCTTGTGTGCAGATTTCAAAAATTATAATTACAACTCCCAGGATCCCAGATATAGCAGATGTTCAATATTTTGTACGATGTTGGCAGAAATGCTTTTCATGCTCTTTTTGATCTCAGTACCCCATGTATTGTATCTGTTACAACAAGCTGTTGATAAGAGACTTTATTGTTATTTCCCTGTAAAAGACTCTGTAGGGCAGATTCGGGATGGCATAAAAAGCAGAATGAATGGAGATTCAGCCCTAATGAATAATGAGGAACCCTGTGCAGTGTTTTCTTTCAAATGCCGCCCTAGTCAATGGCATATAGTATGTCTCTCATTCCATAGATCCACACAGGACTTCTGGAAATACTGTGACCCTTTCATTTTAGGCTATACATCCTTGCCCCAGTCCCCTGTATTGATGAATCATGTCATTTTCCGTTCTCAGTTGTATATTCACCCCCATGGTGCCTGTGTTCCCTCTGTAAGAGTGCAAGAATGGCCTTATTTGAGTCAGATGCCAAAGCCCACATATATGTTTTAATCAGAGAGTTGGTGTGTGAGATAAAATTATGGCACTGACTCTGATTTTTCTAACAATCTTCTTGCATGAACAGAAATGAGCTTTGAGCAGCTGGGCATGTGTCAAATCTTACCACGTTTTACTTATATTGTATTCCTTATTACTGTGATAGGGTTTTTTTCTTACAACCACATTGGGTACTCATTTGGTAATCAGTTAAAGAGTTAAACTTCATTGTCACTCAAATGATTGCCCCAAATTTACAACATTAACTGTAATCACGCTCTACCCTTTACAGGTAGATTTTAATGCAGACCACAAAGGCCCAAAAAAAAAAAAAGAATATAATAATAGTAGGTTAATACAATATCCTGCATTATTACTGCAAATGCATAACAGTAGCAAGTAGTAGAGGTCATTATATAAATGAAACTGAGTAATATTAATTATGCAATCATTCATTTAGATCACAATCAGAAATGTATGGAAGACATTAAAATTCACACTATGTTTTAAGAATAGCTTATAAAAAGTTCAAATTATGTATCTGGCATTTGTTCTTCAGTATTAGCTTAAAAATATCCATGCAAATATAAAAATTAGATTGAAAACATAATGAAACTTAAAACAAAGCATCATTTAGTGATATATGGATCTGTCAATTATTTATGTCTATAGTACCACCATAAGAAAATTAATATACCATGTTTTCAGGAAGTAGTTTGGTTATTTGCTTTGAAGGTGGTTGTTGTTGTTGTTTTAGGGATGGGGTTTTTTTAGAGTAGTTCAAACAATGACCAATTCAAACAAGGAGAAATGTTGCCATTTTCTGTTTGCATATAAGGAATCTACCAAAATAGCAATTGTACTGTAGATAAACTCCAAATATAAGATGGAACTAGTATGGTAAAATCTTGAAGCTTAATGAGGTTTTCTGGAGCAGCAGATGATGACTATGTCAAATGACATTTACAAAATGGTTACTTAAGGTCTGATAAAACTCCTCTGAATGACAAACAGTTATAGGTGATCATGTGACAGTTAACATACAGATAATTTTGTGAATTTGAACACCACTACACAGATGGTATTAATAGATTTAAAGTTGTTTTACTTTGTTAATGTTCAAGAGGAACATTTTATATATTAAATGTGAACTGAGTTTAGAAAAGTGGTTTCAGTGACTGTAGATGTCCAAGGAAGTGAATTCAGTTACATATTTTGTACTTGTCTGTTAACAGGACAATATAGAAATCAACACTGTGTTGAGGAACTGGATATCTGGAACCATAGCAAAGCTTTTTAGCATCTTGATCATACACCCTCTCACTATTTTCACTTTCTCATCACCACTTCATTAAGCCTCTTGGAAGTTCAGTGCATTTATCCCCTTTCACATGTATAGAATAGGTGCTCCTTTTGCTTCTCCAAGCTAAAAAAAAGTATTTGCAGCACAGATCTAAACATCAGTGTTTGCTTTGGCACAGTTGCAGTACTTTTAGTTCTGTGATTTTGGTATTCAGTATTTGTAAAAGAAAAAGGTAACTTCTGAGCTGGGAGCACTGGGTTCTTCTACAAACTCTGGGTTACAAAAGTGTGTTTAACTCTGTGTCTCTCCAGAAGATACATTACCATCCACAACTGATGCCGAGGAGTTACTCAAAAGCCTGTAAAATTAACAGCATAGCCATGGGCAGTGGACTGAAAATGCTAATTAATGTAGCATCATGGACTGTGGGATGAGGCAAGATTCATTATGTCCTGGCTTTTCCACTTAGTTCAGTTCTGGTGCTCTTGTATTTTAATCTAACTGGACCTATGTATCTGGATGAACTTTGTTAAGCAGTCTGTTCTGAGAACATTTTCACATACTTTTGTGGAGATTAAATGCCTTACAGAAACCTCTAATTTTCCCTGGATAAAGTCATTATTTATGAGCATCATTAAACCCATGCTTCACTCTAGCAAATGCTATTGTTTTCACATTTCATCTTTGTCCAATTCTAAGTTACAACTTTCAGTTATACCAGACTTGAATTTGCTGGGCTGGTTTTTGCCCAGAAGCAAGTTTGTCTGGGTTGTCAGAGTAGAAAAAGTTCAGTTTATCTTTAAAACCCAGACAGTGATTTTTTTTAATTTATACTTTAGTATAATACTTTAATACTTTACCTAAGATACAATCTTATACTCTCTGTGGACTGATGTCTTATGTCAGTAAATGATTAATAGGAGTTGACGTTTGGAAAGGAATAAGTCACGTTTTGTGGCTTTTTAGGATCTTCAAAATGTATTTCTTGTTGATGCACCGAATTTTTAAGAGCAGATCTCTCATTCGCTACAAATGCTATGTTAGTAATAGTAAACATATGAAGTATCTGGGGAAGTCTGTGAGTTCTGCTATATTTTTGACTACTGAAAATGTGCAGATCTGAAAAATGCAGCCAGAGGATTGTGAAGGAAGGTCTTCCTTGCACTTGCCATCAAAAGGACCATCTGAAATAAAGCAGATACTGTGTTTCGATGGAGCAAACAAGTGAAAATGCAGATTGCTTTCTTGTGCCCCAAAGTTTTGTAAGCATGTATGCATCTGTTCATATTTGTGAGGTTTTATGACACTTTTTAGATGCATCATAAAAACAAATGTACTTGTTTTCAAGGTGGGGTTGGATGTTGCTTGGTAAATGAGGCACGGGACTGTATTCTGGCCTATGAGGCTAACAGGAAACACAGAACTCATGGAGCATCATCCATCTTGTAGACCAAATGTGTCAGTTTTTCCTATGGAAAAATATTGTGCAACAGTACAATAAAAGACTCATTAAAATAAAGATGCCGAAAGAAACAATTAATTTTTTGTTAGCATTTATTTCTGAATTTTGATGATTTCTTTTTGCAACTCTAAAGTAAAATTTATCATAAGAAAAATAGCCCTCTGAAAACTGCCTCCCAAATGGGTGAAGCTGGTGTAACCGGTTAGGCTTGTTTCTTGGAGAGGTATTCAGCCCTTCACAGAACATACTCAACTGTTGTGGGGATTCCACATTCCTTTGATCTGGATAGTACTTAATCATGATTTTGCAGCTCTTTTTTAATTATGTGATTGATGATTTCTGATGTGTCAAGAGAAAATTAAACAAATGGAAATCAATTGGAAAATGAAACTGGAAAAAAAAAATAACAATACTGTGTGCACCCAGGGTGCTGCATAGAAGCAGAAAGGATAAAGGATGAGATATGTTTTTACATCAGATAGATAGAATCCTTCTGTTATTATAAGAGCAATAGTTAAAAGTTAGAATTGCAGCTAATTAAAGTCCTTGTCTTCTCATGGCTGTAATCCCAGCTTGTGTAGACGAGCTTGTTCCTCACGCCTATGATTACAACCTAATGAGTGACAAAGCATTATATGGCCCAAGGGACCTGTCTGGAACCTTTAATTATTAATATCCAGGGGTTCTTTTAACATTCTTTCTCCCTACCCTCTTCTTCCATCTCCACTCTGAGACTGTAATGAGACTTATGTTGAGTGTTAGTTGACTCTGCTCTAAAATATTTTCATTGTTAGCTTTAAAAGAAATGTTGAGAATGTTTATCTATTGTGCCCAGGAGAGGGACTATGTTATATGGTAATGGGTGAACTCTCTTTACTCTGGGAAACAAGATTAATATCTCCCAGAGTGAAAATAAGAAGAGTTTTGTATATGATGAACTTTGGAGAGTAAGTAATAGGAAGCTCATGAATGCAAGAAATTAGAATGGAGCTGTATCCCAGGGAGCAAAAGAGAGGCCAGCAGAGCCATTGTTGGTTTGACAATGTGATCCTTGAATGCAGAGGAGAAGAGGCAGTTCAGGATGTTGGATACATGTTGTGCTCTCTGTTTCTCATAACTTCATTGAGAGGTGAAGGAAAACAAAAAAAGAGCAGGGGTCACAGAGACCACTGCGCACACCACAGCTAAAAAGCAAGCAAAGGCAGAAGTACAAAAGGCCACTGGCAGGGCACATTTTTCGGTTTCTAAATAGGAGGGTAGAAGTGATGAGCAGCAGGAGTCTCATAGTTGTGGGGCAGTGACCAGCAGGAGGAAGGGAACCAGGACTGGATGGAATGGGAATGATCAGCTGGGCAGTCAAGCTATTTTACAGCCTACTAGGAGGTCTGGCCTCCTCTTTCATCTTTGGGACCTTGTAAGAATAGTTCTGAAAAAAAGATAACTGGACAGAGGGGTTACAAAGCCCTTCATCAGTTCTTCAGGGTCTGCTTTACCTTGTTGTCATGGTTTAACCCCAGACAGCAAGTAAGCCGCACACAGCTGCTCACTCATTCTTCCGCAGTGGGATGGAAGGGTAAAGGTGAGAAAAGTTGTGGGTTCAGATGAAGACAATTTAATAGGTAAAGCAAAAGCTGTTCATGCAAGCAAAGCAAAACAAGGAATTCACTCATCACTTCCCATTGGCAGGCAGGTGTTCAGCCATCTCTAGGAAAGCTCTCCATCACATGTAACAGTTACTTGGGAAGACAAAATGCCATCACTCCAAATGTCCCCAACTTCCTTCTTCTCCCCCCAGCTTTTCTTGCTGAGCATGATGTCATATGATGTGGAACATCTCTTTGGTCAGTTTGGATCAACTGCCATGGCCGTATCCCCTCCCAGCTTCTTGTGCTCCCCCAGCCCACTTGCTGGTGGGGTGGTGTGAGGAGCAGAAAAGGCCTTGACTCTGTGGGAGCCTTGGTCAGCAGTAATGAAAACATCCTTGTAGTATCAACACTGCATTTAACACAAATCCAAAACATAGCCCCATCCTACGTACTAGGAAGAAAAGTAACTCTACCTCAGCTGAAATCAGCACTTTTGGGTTTTTTTTTGCGGGTTTGATGTTTTTGTTTGTGTTGGTTGTTTGGTTAGTTGTTGGTTTTTGTTTTTTTTTTTTTTTTTTTTCATTTGGTTGGGTTTTTTCGGGGGGAGATGGTTTATGATTCTGTTATTTTTCTTTTCTTCCTCCTCCAAGGTAACTTAGAACCTTGATATGAGATTTGAATCATGCTTTGGAAAAATACAAGTTTAATATGCCTATATCTATCTTTATTTATATAAGCCAGTCTGTTCTGAAAGTTCCTGCTGACACACAAAACTTGTGCCTAGCTTGGAGGAAATTAAATTCGCACCATTCACTTTACTATTTAGATGATACTATCAGTGATTTCACAAGAAAAAAAAAATTAAGTGGCTGTATAAATCTCATAAATGGGAAAACAGTTGTTCTGATTTGTACTTGGTATAACAGTAGATATTCTGTGAATAAAGAGATTGCTTTGCTACAGAGTAGATATCAGATCATTGACATTTAACCCAGTGACTCTTGAGCCTAATAGTAGGTCGTTGATGAAAACATATTTGGTAATTTCAGCTTATCTTCTTTCAGGTGGAAGCTTCTATCATCCAAAACAATTACACTTATACTGAGTGTACACGCAGAGCTGGCATAAAGTTACACACAAAGATGACTCTGAGAATACTCTCAATTGGAAAAGTCTACAATAGCAATAAAACTTTATCATTGTGTGTCATTGGCCTAGTGCTAATGTTGGAGACTATTTGAAGGACTGGAAGACTCAGGGGATCTGTAATAGACAGAAAAGTCTCTCATCCATAACTCATCATTTCAATCAGCCCAGGTCAGCTGCAGAGAAAAGTCGTCACTTGATGCATTTCTGTGGTAGTCAGCGTACAATGAGCTGATGTTGTTCTTTCAGTCATGCAAAGCAAAACCATCACCAGTAAGCCAAACCCTGCTGGGCCCACCCATCTGAAGATGTGAACAGTCCTACCACTGTCAGAGGGGCTGCACAAGCTGGCAGCTGAGGTGTAGTATTAAGAGTCTCCGCAGTTGTAGTCTGGGCAAACACCACACAGCCAGGCTTCTGCAGACCTATGGCTCCTGACTCATTCTCCAAGATCCAGCAACTTTGGAACTGCTTTTCTTGTGGCTGGAGCGGTCCTTGCAGCAGTCTCCAATGTGGAGTCTTATTGTTTAATGGGGATAAATTCCCCTTCTAAACTTGTCCTTAATGCAGGCATTAATACTGATTGTTTTCCACCTGAATGTAAACTCTAGGAGCCTAGTGTCTTTAGAACTACTACTTGTCAGATCAAATTTGATTGAAACTGCCAGTGGCTCCAAACGTCCATGAGTCTGGGTAGCAAGGACTCAGGCTGATATGCGTATTAGATAGACCATTCTTCTTTTAGATGTTGAAATGAAAAATGCCCATTTCACAAGACTGGAAGTATACTGGCCAGGCATAGTGAGAGAGATTGAACTTCTCTGGATTTTGTCAGGCCTTTCTGTCATCTGTAATGATGTTTCTTCTGTCATTTAATTCAAGTGGAATTGCAGAGAAGGACTCTGGGTTACTCTCAGCGGAAGTAAACATGAAGTGCAGTGGTTTCAACCAACTTGTGTCACTTTGCACGGGAGTAAGAAAGTTTACATCTCAGCTAATAAATGGTATCTGCAAGCTGAAGAAGCTGCATTTTCTTTAATGCCTTCAAGGCAGATTACTGGTATTTACCCTCCAGCTTTGATTCTGTGGAAATAAGGTGAATCCAGAGGAATGGAGAGGGAAGATCAGTGTATTGGGCTACCTGGTTGTGAGGGAATAGTGTAAGTCAATTTGACTCCTCACAGGGGCAGATTTTCTAATTATTAAAATGAAATAACTGGAGCTGAATAGTATCTGCTGAAATTCTCTTGACTGGACAAGAGTTGTAAAAGACAAAAATAGCCAATAGCTGGTTTGATGACAGAAGCCAGAGGTAGTGTAGCTAAAGACAGTGAGAAACAGCAAAGCAGAAATGGTAGTAACTCATAAGAGGTGTGTACTCATCAGTTCCCAAGGTGTAAAATATAAAAATTGAGCTAGATGGCGGCAGCATTATGTGGCTTGCTTGCACTATGCTAACCTCGTGTTTTGATTAGAGAAGGTGGCAAAGAAAGTGAGTTTGGAGAAAAAATGATTTTGGAGAAAGCTGCCAGCTTGGAGTTGGCACTGGGGGTTGAATTCAGGTCACAACTTGATAGCTAAATGTAGGCAAACAGGAGTGAGGTGTCTGAACTTCTGCTACAGTCAAACTATCACTACAGTCAGTAGCTTCTACAGTGGTAGCCAATGCTTTTTGAGATATCTCAAAATATTTCACCAGTCATTTGCTGTCTCTCCATAAGCACATGGGTCTCCCATAGGTCCTATGCCATATCTGCCAATCCCAAGCAATTGTCTTGAGCTCTATACAATGTCACCCAAGCACTTTTTTTTTTAGGAAACATACAAATACTTGTCCTTCACTGAATATACTGGGAGGTCAGACACCTAGATCATGTGTAGATACCTAATGTAGATGACTACAGCTGGGAGCTGATTTCTACCCCTCTTTACTTAAAACCAAGCAAGCAGTTTTCTTGGAGGTAGGAGTGGGATTGGAAATTTCCCTGCTATGGAGTCCAAGGGGAAAAGGGAGCATACTTTGGTTGTCAGAGAAACATCGCTCAGTGACGTTTACATGAGCAGATGGTAAAACTAAGGATGCGATCTCTTGTTGTGAGAAAGCTAATGCACTGTTGAGCTGCTCTAAAAGGGGCAGTTGTTTCCTGGCCCTGACTGTGCTATGGGTTTATCTTTCTTTAATTTAAGTGAATCATATTACTATATCAGCAGAGTGAACTGGTTCAGCAGGGTGAGAGGACAGAAAGCTATGTATTTTTAAATTTGGATTTTTCAGTGTTTGTTTTCCACTCAATCACCATGAAGTGAACCAATTCACCCTGCAGCCACTTGGTTATCCAGGGGGAGAAAAAGGAGGAAGAGGAAATCACAGGCTTTCCTGCAGCACCTTGGACTTTTTGGCTTAACTGTAATGTTTGCATTGAGACAGAGGGAAATGAACTTATAATATCTAAATAAATCTACTACTTATGTGTAGCTGTATTTTCCTAAATTCACTCTTTCTTTCATACACACTCAGTATTTATCACAGAGGAAGGACTACCTCTTAGAGATGTTCAGGTTTTTGAGTAAGCTAGGGTGTGTGTGTGTGTGTGTGTGTGTGTTCACTTTGGGATGAATCTGAGGATGCTTGAACCCACTACTTCCTCCTGGTGTTCATACCATCAGACACATATATTATAAAGCCAAATATTTAAAAATAAATGCCTTTTTTTTTGTATTAACTATTTTTTAATTATCACTAAAGCATTTAATATATTATGGGGTGTGTTTTTTAGTAGTTTAAATGAATATTTAGTCTCTTCTGTAATGCTCAAATTATATTAACATTATTTTGTCTTTTCTGTTCGTGTTTCCATCCTCATTCTGGCAGTATGCAAAATATTTAAGAATACAAACAAAAAACATTTTTTTCCCCATCTTCTTTTCAGGTCTTGGGGCAAATAACTTAGTTGTGTTAAGATGCTTGTTTGTGTTTTAAGTGTTTTGTGAATCTGTTTGAAGAAAGTATCAAAGGAAACCTGAATAAGTGAAAGGCGATTTGATGTTGCAGAAGGGATCTAATGGTTGTGATCTGTGTTTATGTGTCTAACCAAAGAAAGAAAAACCAAAGGAAATGAGATGAAGCCAATAGCTCTCTGCTAATGTCTTTGCTTATGTATCAATATCTTCTTTAATGAAAAATCAAAGCTGCTATTGCAGCTGGAGGAATAGTGTTTTTTTGGGGAAAAAAGGAAAACACAGAAACCAACATTTTTTTGGAGAAGATTTAAGAAGAACAAACATAGATTTAAAATTCAGTGCTAGTTTTTAAGTGCACATTTGGGGACTTAAAATTTCCAAGGTAACAAACATTCCTCCACAATCAGATAATTTTATGACCTACCTATCAATCAAACTTTGGAACCAAACTGTTCAGTAAAGAATGTTTGCAAAGATAAATAAAGGTACAGTGTTGCTTTCATCACAGTCTGAGGTGCAGAAAATGCAATCCAGGCTTGAATGTATGAGAAAAGAGACCTTCAAATCTGTGGTAAAATAATTATTTTTACTTCAATTTATAACTCCCTCTCCTTTTTTTTTTTTTTTTTCCTCTTTCTATCTAGATAGCCTACTGCTTTTACAATATGTTGATCCCTTCATGTGCTAGGACATAGCTGAAGAATAGACATGCATATTTTCATTACAGTGCTCTGAAGAACTCTTTTAATCATATTTTGTTAGCTGGTTTGGGGAAAATTTCCATAATCTTTGTTGTTAAATTGATATTTGATAAATTGGTAATCACAGCTATCTTGATTAAAACATGATTCAAATACTCTTCAAAGTAGGGAAAAATATGTATATTTTCATGGCTTACATTGCTTATACATTTTAAGATCATTTAACAGGAAATCAGTTTCACCTCCTGAGAAATCTGTCGTAATGTATTGCATATTGTTACACAGCTTTATACTCAGCTGTGTTCATTATAGTCATGGGATTCATGAACACTAAAGATCAACATGTTCAAGTGCATGGCTCTCTTCACATACAGAACTGCATAGGACTGAGCTGTACAAAATGTTATGAACTTTTGAAGTATGACCTAAGGTAGTGAAACTTGTTAATTGCAAGTTGTTTTGTGTTTATCTCTCCCCGGTCCTACAAACACTTCAGTATACAAACTAGATGAGTTTCAGAAGAGAGTTAGAGAGGTCCAAATTTTGAAGTAGTCAATGTAATGGAGATGAGGAAATGGAACATCTGGTAATGCATCCATAGCTTTGTTATTCAGTTATTTTAGGACAGCCTCTCCATTGTTGCTTCTGTAACCACACCTAAATCAACAAATGAAACTCTCCTTCATGTTGCATCATGATTCATATCCACGTGGCAATAGACATCTCTTTTCCCACTCCATACCAAAAACTCCAAAGTGACTACTGAGGTCTGTGGCCCTCCTCTCTCACGAAACAGATGTGACAATTGCTTGGTAAAACCCTGTTTGGGATAGATCAAACTCGTGATTTTGACGATTTATTTTGGACAAGACTCAGCCACATGTTGTGTGGCTCAATCAGCAGTCAACCTGCTGACTGTGGCTTCTGTCCTGGACCTCCTGCCCTCCTGGGTATTTTCTCTGAGCCAGCCACATGGTACTCCTTGGCTGGCAGGATGATCAGAGGCAGGTGAAAGATGGGAAATATGTAGGGGAAAAAGGTGAGAATCCCTAAAAGTGGGGAACTGAAGGAAGTCCCAGAAAGTACCAGGGAAAAAAAATTCTATCAACTCAACTGAAAATAAGTTAGCAAACTAGACACTGGAGTTCCACTTGACCTAAACTATCAACAACAATGAAAGCTGCGTACTCACATTATAGACTATGCCCTTATGCACAGTATTCTGTATGGAAGATACTGTATCAGTCACATTGTAAAAGACCTAGATCAACTTAAAAAAATAAAACCCAATAGAATGATTACAGCCGCTGCATAGAATGACAAGTATTATCAACAAAAATTAATCAGGCGCATCTTTTAGTGAACTCAATTAATAATGTGCAACAACAGGGTCTCTTTTCTTAAGATGAAAATTAATTAGTGGAGGGAAGGTCACTTGGAGATGCTGACATCACTCATCAGAATGCTCTGGCAGCTCTAATTATTTGTCTTCCAGGCTTGGGTGATCAGAAATTATTGCAATACCTGAGCAACATTTTGAAAAAGCTTTGTGCATGGCTCTTTTAATTAGACCTGGTATTTGATTAATGCAGTGGAAGCATTTAGATCAGCCTCTTATCATTGAGTGACTTAGAAGTTTCAGGGAATTATACTGTGCAAGACAGGGTCACTACAGTAGATTTTTAATTCAGACCTAAAAAAAAATCAGCTTTAACAATTCAAATGATCATATATCTATTTTCCCTCCTTTACTTTATCATTATCCAGAATGAAATTACATCTTTTTCAGCTTCAAATGAGGTAAACTGCACACTGCGTGAAAATGTAATTTGTGTGTGCATAATAATACATGATTTACATTTATGTATATAAATTTAAGAGCACCTGCTAAATTCGTGCAAGCTGGATTTATGTAAGATTGTAGCAAAGCAGAACATTGAGCTACACTGTGCAATCTATATTGCATTGACTTTTTATTCATTTTGTTTTTATTTATATACAGAAACACACACACTTGTATGTATGCATAAACATGTAAGAATAATTTCCAGTTAGAACTGTGTGAATAATTTAGAGCAATTTTCAGTGTCTTTGAGGCCAGGCATTGGCTCTTGTGCTGCTGAACCTATCTGGCGGTACAGGCCATACAGGCAATGAAGTAGGCAAAAACAAAGAATGAGAACATTGTTAAATACAATAAACAAAATGATGAATACATAAAAAGATTACACAGCCAGAATAAGAGAACAGTAGTTAAAATAATACCCATAAAATGTAGAAGTTAAACAATAAAAAGCCACCATGGGCACTTAGGGACCACAAACACCATTAGTAGATGGCAGCTCTCCACCCTCTGTATCTCTTAGGACCTGCTGGTTATTCTGGAAATGCAACTTGTTTTATCTGTCCAGGGCTCGTCTCTGGCTAACAAATTCAATTTTAAAGAGTTCCTAGAGCAAGTCAGAGCTTCTAAGCTACCAATTGTTGCAAGCACTCAAAATTTGCAAAATATATAATTTCTTTTTCTAACTTGTTATTTTTATTAATCAATTTTGATTAGAAATGAAGTTTAAATGTAAGCATATACAGAATACCATTTCATAGGCAAACAAGAAAGCAAACCAGCAGTATATTTCCCCTTGTTTTTAAAGCAAAATAAATTCTCAAATGAGCACAATTCTATGGAATTTAATGTAATTGTTCTGGCTGAAAAGTAGATTTGACCCATTATGTTGCATTCTCTCTCTGTTTTCCTCCTAGCGTGGTTTTATTATGACATGGTTTTAAATCATAAACTTATTCACTCTGAGAGACTATAAAATAGAGTAATCAATTTTTATTTTTGATGTATTTGGTTATTTACAGCTTCATTGTCCAGCTAGGGAATATACAGCACTGATATAGCACCACTGACTTCAACAGAATTATACTCTTTTATACTGAGGCTGAATTTGGCAATAACAGCTAAAAATGAACATATCCAGAAAAGGTAATCAATTGTAATTTCTCACAAAACTCTGTGAAATAAATTGCTTGGAAACTCCTGTTGCTTAAGGTTCTAAAAAATATACTGTACTGTATCAGGTTTGTTAGTAACTCTCAGATAGTAAAAGACCTAAAAATTACTTTCTGGGTGGAAGGGATCATATACTGAAACAAAAATATTAGTGCAGAATAATCTTAAGATCAGCCAAGGCCATGAAGGGTAGTTTACCTTGAAGTTTATTTTGTGATAAGTCTGTTTTAGGTCACTTGCCAGTTGAGCTGACTTTCAGGATGAAGGGGTGTTCTTCTGTTGCTGGAATCTACAAAATTGTTCCAAACATTGATTTCTCGTTGTCTGCAAGACCTATTATCATAAAGCAAGCATAGTACTTCTCTACAGCAAGGCTGTACTAATGAATAGATTTTAGTGAGCTCTAGATTTATTTTCTATGGTCAAAATTTAGTATTGAAATTAAGCCTTATCCTATTAAATTAATACATATTGAAAATATCAAGAAGATTTTCAGATCCAACTAGTGCTGTAAGACTTGTTTTCTATGAGGGAAGAAGATCTTTCTGGTAATTTTATTTTGCCTTACAATGTATACAAATTGGGAACAGATGTCTGGCTTTCTAGACAATGCCCTGTAAAATTTCATAAACACTTGTGAGGCAAATTCTGGAAGATTTCATATTAAATGATGCAAAACATAAAAGTTCTTTTTTCACATCATGTGGGCAGGTGCTAAAAAAAAGATACTAAGATGTGTTAAAAGTTATCTTTGACTTAACAGAGCAAAGCAACAAAAAATGTGGTGAAATAACACAATTTAATTTCTCTTCAAATGTGGTGAAATAACACAATTTAATTTCTCTTCACTTATAATTTTGAGCAATTTAAGATTGATCCTTGATTTGTGAACAAGTTAATTACGCAGCTTACCTGAATTCCACTGCTTTGCTATTAGGAGTATGTTTTACACTCCTACCAGTTTTAAGTTAATGTAATTCTCCAAGTAGTATGCAGTCACACCTGTTTGCCTGAAACCCGTTTCAAATTAATGGGTGGAATTCATCACACCCAAGTAGGGGCACATTTTAGTTGATTACTCAGAGGAGTCTAATGTCATATGAGGTGCCCTGTGATATCTCCTCCACCTCCAGCTGCCATTCTTGCACATCATTGTGTCTGCACACCATTGCATTGCACACCACAACTCTTGGCCCAGGGAGATGCAGGCATTTGGGGTATCCTCCTTCAAATGGTATCGGGTTTCTGTGCTAAAGCAACTCAATCATTCTCTAGCTGTTCTGGATGACAAACTCAGCACCTTAGCGTAGACAGGTCTAGCCCATGTGGTCATCTGTAGTACACTTAAGCACTCTGGTACAGCAAGTAGTTCCTTCCTATGGTAAGTGAATGAGTTTGTTCCTTGAAGTGACTGTTTCTCAACATTGGCTTCAGACCTCAGGTTAGATACCCAGCAGTTAGCTGAAATTACATGAGGTAAATCCCGCATCATATCTGTCTGTTATTTTTCTGTATATGAGATCTGAACTTGAAGAGAATGAAAATTCACAAGCAAATGTTGAAAGTACACCAAATTCCAGCACCATTTGACTTTCAGAACAAGTCAGTTAAGGAAATCTTTGTGAGCTGCAGAGAAAATGATGTCAGGTCCTTGCAAAGTCAGATTTTATGGCAGTTCTATTTAGCAGTTGTTCCCAGTCATTTTGTGTTTAGAAATACATTGTACATCTTTATTCATTTGCAGTTATGTTATTAATTTATTTTCTTTATTACTTACTACTAAGAAGACAAACTCCCAGTGCCTTATGTCTAAATATTGCTGTCAGTTTACTTAGGGAAATTCAGGGATAACATGAATCTAATTTACAACAGTAAACTAGAGAACAAAATCTAATCTCAATAATGTGGAGAACTTCATAGGCACATAACGATAAAAGATAAATGTAGGAAAGTCAACTGGAGTTAGTCAAACACTTGGGTTCATTTTACAATCAATTATTAAAGTTAATTTCCTCCTCCCATACCTGTTCATGAGCACATATATTTTATAGAAAACCATACTTGTTGATTTTTTATGAAAAATAGTTGTATATAAAATATTGTTACTTCCAGATTTTAATATGTCATAGCTGAACTTGGCATATATTTATATGAATGTACATTTTGACGTCTTCTTGAAGTAAGACTCTCTGAAATTTTTTAAAGGACTGGATTTTCTTGTTGTTTAAAATGAGTTTCTTTGTACCAGATGCCTGGTGCAATTTATGTTAATATTAATTAACAATATTTGAAGCAAATCATGATAAATAGATGCCCCCCCAAACATTATACATCTAGTTGTCTAAGTAATCTGATGAGTAACGAATCAAATTAGCACAAGCTTTGCCAGTGTTGAGACATAGGTCTTTATTAGAAAAAGTATACATCATTCCAGCTGTGATATTACTTATGCTTATTATTTTGATCAAACTTGAATCACAAAATTACTCTAAAGAAATTTACTGCCTTTGGAAACCCCATTTATCTCTGATTCTGGAGGGTAAGCTTTATTTCTCCTTCTTGTAAATACAAGATTAAAAGAACTCTACATTTAAAAAATCCAAGTACTTTGTTTCATACAGACCCGTTGCTTAAAAGGTCCTTAGCTTTCAAAATAACAGTAAAATCAGATTTAACAATTTATGTGTAAAATACACAGAAGTCTCTTCTTGAACTCTTTAGCAACATAACTATATCGTGAAGCTAAATTTTTGTGTGTTTTGATTTTGATCTACATACCAAATACTAACTGATGGACAAAGGAAAGGTACACATATATTAAAGTTGTGTCAGTATTGCATTTTATAGCAAATAACTAAATATTAGATTAATTCCTACCACCCTTTGTTTAGCTATATGGGGCTCAGCTGTGTTGCTTCTAACCCTAACTACATCACTTCAAATTACCAGTAAATTAACAGAGTAACACTTTCAACCTCAGAGCAGATTTGATCCAAATAGTCTTTAAATGCCATTTCTGTTCCTATTAACCTAAAGATCGGCATAGCAGATATTTTCGTAAGGCTGCCCAGCAATACAGGGCATTAATGGCTAAGTTGTGACAGCACTTTTCATGATGATTTATGATTCAGTGTTTAACTTGATTACTCCACTGCTGACTCTGAATACTATTTCAATTAGTGCACAGAAGGTCACATCACAAATATTCCTCTATAATCTATTCCTATTAACACTAATACACAGAGTAACCAAATCTTTTCACCCTTGTTGATTCAAATCATGCATAGCACTAACTGCAGGCTTGTTTACCAGTTTACTGCTCTGGACACATCCGAAATGGTAATTTTCAGTCCTTTGAGTATCATTAATAGCTGTACCATGACATCGTGAATAAAGCATCCCTCTGCTGCTGTGTGTGCATTAATAATTATAAAAGGCTCACATATTTTAAACAGAAAGTAAAGAATTCCCATCTAAATCATTATTTCACAGCTAATTGTGAAGAGGAAAATAACAAGAGCAGATAAGGAACATAACCGGAGAGGTCAGTAAGTAAAACTTGGGATGATGGGTATCCAGCACATCTCTACATTCACCTCTAGTGTTATAGGCAGTAAAAGAGAAGCGATTTAAGCTGGGAAACCTAAAAAGGGAAGCATGAGAAAGCTGATCAGCTCAGCCAGAAACCCAGACTCTCCTAGTCCTGCTCACACCTGCCTGCTCCCTAACTCTAAGAGGCTTGAAGAAGTATTCTAGTGCCCCAGACTTCACCAGGAGAGGCCTGCTAAGTGCTTCCAGTTCTCTTTCTGGATACCTCGCTTTTGGCAGAATGGGCTGTCTTGTATCTGTTTCATATTTAAGCTTTGTTGGGATCACTTAAGTGAACTTTTGTTCCTACATCTTCCCCAAGGGGCATGTATTAGTGGGTGTTTTTAACAGGCAAACATCAGTCTTCACCAAAACCACAGCAACAGCTGCTGCCCTGTATTCTTTTGAAAATATAACCAGTGAATTTAGTGCTATTACTTTAACAGCTCAAGGATTAAAGTGCTCAACTAGACAATAGGAAATTAAAGTGCAAATCATGTGTCTGCTACAGAAAGTGCAAGAAATTCCCCTCCTTGCAGAGCATTCTCTTTGACAGGCCGTGGAGAACATTTCTTGCCCAAACTTCAGCCACGCCAGTGCTACATCTCTCTTCTGGGTTAGCTACCTTGTTCACCTCATAGCCAAGAGAGACAGTAGTGAGACTGTGAGGGTAATGCATGCCTTGCGAAAATAATTCCCAGCTATTTAACATCACTGTAGGTGCCTAGAAGTGTCCTCTCCAGACCACTGTCTACCACTTCAGTAGGGCACAAGTCTCCTTTGCTGCTTACACTACTCCTGCTAGTCCTGTATGCCTTGGATCCTTTGAGACACTTCGTATGGTAATGGACACCAGTGCTTAGGCAGCTGAATCCCAGTCAAGATTCCTCACTTTTTGTTGTTCCAGATTAAGTGAGATGATTGGCTTTGCAGAGAGTTCTGTAGACGAAGGTCCACATTACACAAATGGTTACATTTTTTGGTGAGCAGAAAAGGGAACAGATTTCCATAATGTCATGGGCAGGGCATTAACTGAGCAGTAGGGTGGGACTACTTCCCAGCTTCTGCTCCACAGACCATTGATGCATTTAATACAAGTTGATATCATGTTAACATCAAGTAGGATTAGACATCCTTATGGAAATAACCTGGATTTCTAGCCTTTCAGGAGTTTTAAAGATGCAAATACAAATATTATTAGTATTGTTTTGAAGAATAAATTTACAGTCTTATTTCTTGAAGAAATTTTTTTCTGGGTTTGGGAACAGACAATATTTTTAGTTGGCTGACTTTAGTGGATGCGATTGCATTAATTGTTTACTTCCAATCAGGAATATGATTTTAAAGTCAGTATCCAAATTGTTCCCACTTTCCATGGTTGGTACCCTCAGCAAGTTTGCTGGTGACGTGGAGCTGTGTAGTGCAGTCGACCCACTGGAGGGAAGGGGTGCCGTCCAGAGGGACTTTGATAGATTCAGAAGGTGGGTTTGTGAGTATCTCATGAAGTTCACCAAGGCCAAGTGTAAGGTCCAGCACATGGGTCAGGGCAATCCCAAGCACAAATAGAGACTGGGCAGAAAATAGATTGAGAGCAGCCCTGAGGAGAATGACTTGGGGGTGTTGGTTGATGAGAAGCTCAACATGGCTTAGCAATGTGCACTTGCAGCTCAGAAGGCCAACCGTATCCTGGGCCGCGTCAAAAGAAGCATGACCAGCAGGTTGAGGGAGGTGATTCTGTCCCACTTACTCTGCTCTCGTGAGACCTCACCTGGAGTATTGAGACCAGATTTGGGGCCACCAGCATAAGAAGGACATGGACCTGTTGGAGCAAGTCCAGTAGAGGGACACAAAGATGATCAGAGGTTGAAGCACCTCTCCTATGAAGACAAGCTGAGAGAGTTGGGGTTGTTCAGAAGAGCAGGCTCTATGGAGAACTTATAGCAGCTTTCCAGTACATAAAGGGAGCCTACAAGAAAGCTGGAGAAGGATGTTTTACAAGGCCATGTACTGATAGGACATGGCATAATGGCTTTAAACTGAAAGAGGGTAGATTTAGATTAGATATATGGAAGAAATTATTCACTATGAGGGTGGTGAGGTGCTGGAACAGGCTTCCCAGAGAAGTTGTGGATGCCCCATCCCTGGAACTGTTCAAGGCCAGGCTGGATGGGGCTTTGAGCAACCTGGTCTTGCCTATGGCAGAGGGCTTGAACTAGATGACTTTTAGAGACCCTTCCAACCCAAAGCATTATATGATTCTTTTGCAGAGCAGTTTTAAAGTGCGTGAACTGGATTCCCTTTTGGATTAAACTGCCAGAAAAGATGTGATTTAGGAGCCACCTAATAAGCTCCAGTTGCTAGTTTATGTTCATCTTGTGGACCAGATTAAAACAAGTCCAAAATAAAATCCCACCTAAATGTTTCTGTATATGCCAGGTCCTTAGTATTGCCTGTTTTGCTCTAAAGACATCGTGTTGAGGACAAAACAAGGGTGTCTTTAGCCATTAAAACCCAAGTGTAAAACATGAAGTTAGTAATTAATTATTTGATTTGTTAGCAATATATACACCTGGAAGATAAGAAGAGTGTTTTGAAATTGAATTAAATTACTTCATTACTACAGTCATTATTTTATAGGTAAGTTTATTTCCATTCCCCCCCCCCAACCAATACAGCATTCACAACTAGCTTACACAAATCTGTTGTTAATTTGCACACAGATGTCACTCTCTGCAGGACGTAAAAACAAAGCAGAGATAGCCAGCAGTACTATTTGTTGTGGTATCATACTTACAGAAGCAGCCTGGCTTTCATGTGTGTTTTTTTTACCAAAAAAAAAAAAAAAGCAAGCTGTCCAGACAGAAAATGTACAAAGCTCTGATTTGCAGTTCACGTACATTTATGTAAATATCTATTTATTTGCTTAGTGCATATGCTCTTTTGAAAAACATAATATTCCTGAAAACTGAAGTGCTGGAATTGTTTCTAGAGAAATGGTACTGTTTCCCACTGTGTTGCAAAATGTGTCTGACTACAATTTTGGACGTTTTTCAGGGGAAGAAAATGGTGAGTTTTTCTTTCCAAGTTTTATCATGCTGAAACTTCAAGCAAATATTGTAAAATGAACCATGGTGACAACGTCTTTTCTCATGTGGCTGATAGGAACTGGATTGGGATCTAGTAGATTACATGGATATCTGAGAGTTGTAAGAGAAGAACAGACTTTCAAGAACTACTGCTTGGGAATAGATGTTTAGTGGTGACTTGCAGACAGAGGTTTCTAATAGTCATCTACTCACTTATACCTCTGGTGAAATGCAAGTAAGCTTAAACTAATTTCTTTAAGTCCATAAATCTATAGGTAAACATAAATCTAGTTATAGCCTGAACTTCCAGCATCTAAGGATGCAGAAATACAAAATTGTACTAATTACTATGTAGAACAACATTTCCTTATCTCTGCCTTAAGAATTATTTTTCTACTTCTGTGAACGAGTATTTGACAGCATAAACAATGCAATTTTGTTGTATTTCACCTCTGAGATTTTTGTTTATAGCATAGAGTACAAGACACTTGGAGAAGTATTAAAGGAATGGTGTGCCTTAATAAATGCAGAAACTGTAAGAGAAAAGCTCTGCCTTGTGTGAGAGGAGTTTTCACCTGACACACTGATTACAAGTACATAGGAATATGTGCAATGTTGTTACATGCGTGACTCAAATATCACATTATTCCATTTGTTATTACATTTTAGGTTTAGAATACAATTCACTAGACTTCTAATAGAGAAGAGGGCCTGGATTTGGGAGGGAGCCATTTGTAGGTATGCTTGAGCGTTCATGATCTGATTTGCATATATTAAAGCATCTCTGGTAATAATCTTGCTTATGAAGTATCATTTACACAACAAGCTGTGTTGTAAGTTTAAATTATACTTTGAATTTCTGCCCAGATTGGTAAAATATGAATTCAAGGACTAATAATGTTTTCTGCAGATACTTCATGACATAAGAATATGATTTATTCTTCTATATTAACCTTTTCTTCCTGTGATAAATGTAAAGGGATACCAGTATCAAAAAATCTTTTGCATCTTTGGTACCTTCTGTGAACTCCCTTATTGTTCAAATTTCTCTTCGTTGTATGAAATGTCGAAGGCAACCGAAAAAATATAAAACTCTGCCTAGAAATAATTTGTGATAATTGCAACTAAATGACAGAACTTCATTTCCTAAAATAATCACTGCAGTAGGTCTCAAATGACAATGGAAAAAGAAAAACCTAAAGAAAACAACATTCATCTATTTCTTGCTCAGTGTGACTTCTAAAATTTCTTCAGACAACTCAGCATTGCATGTGATATGTACCCAAAAGCAATATTTGTAAATACATCTATAGGAAAGAAATTGATGATTACTGGCATAAGGCAAGACTCATTACTTCTAGGGCCTAAGCAAATGTGGGACCACTCCTGGTACAAGCAACAAAAAGTGCTGGTCTTTTTGATGTGTATTTAACACGTAAAATTATCCTTGTGGAAGGTCATATTGGTTCCTTAACAAAAACACCAACATTTTCAAATGTCAAAAATGGTCTGAATCAATGCAGAAGAGAGGGAAAGAGAACCAGAGAGGGGTGGGCTGGAGGGAACATGTGCAGAGGTGGCCAAAGGAAGGAGAGTTTCATAGGAATAAAGAGAGAAAGGACTGGCACAGGGAAAGCAGGAGACAAGCTGTGGGTGGACATTACCAAGGGCAGGGAAGGAAAGCCTGTAAGCACTGAAGGCTGCTTATCTCCAGAGCCTAAAATGGAGTAGCTGGGTCGCAACATCCCTCAGTTGTGTGAGAAACGGCTGCACAACTGACAGAACACGCATCTCACTGCCACTGCAGTCTAGTTCACAAGGAAAAAGACTATGTTTTAACTCTTTGTGGTTTTGTATTATATGTCTTCTAGCTTTGTTCATTAGTTCTTCCTTTTTCTCCCTTTTTATTGTTTTATTTTTGTTTAATTGGTAAATTGCATACTTAAGCTATGATAAATTTGGAGCCTCCTTATTGTACAACCTATGCACAAAGAAACATGATACAGTTATCTCAGAAAGAATTATTTCCAAAATTAACACTACTGAGTACCAGAGATGTAGAGTTTTAAAGTGACATTAGCAGCTGCTTATAAATTTGCTTTCATCTAATATTTGATGTTACACAAACCCATTGGTTGGAAAGCAGCATTGGGAGGAGAACCTTGGGAACTGCCAGTGTTGAAAATATTTTAATGACCCTCAGCAAAGGTGCCAAATTAAGGTTGCACAGGTACCATGCTATTCCTTAACTCTTGCACGAATCGTCAGGAATTATTTTTTCTGTGACCCACTTTTTGTAGGTAATTATCCTTTCTGTTGTCTTTTTCTCGTGCAGGGAGCACCTCAGCTAAGATTATCGTCCTGAGATTCAACAAATCTGTTTCCTGATGACTGGAGAAGCATGAAAACTCTTATTGGAAATCGCTGACTTCCTCAAATATTACAAGAGGATTTAACTTTTAAACAAAAAACCACAATATTTTTACTTATCTGGCTTCTATTGCTCATAACTAAAAGTAAATAAATGCATAAACCAGCAAAGAGCGAAAAACTTCCTTCTGCAACATGAAAATCCTCTCTGCCAACAATTTGATTGTGTCCTAGGGACACACAGAGATGGAATTAAAAGGAAAGATCCTCTATCAGCTTGTTTTTGTTTGTGTGTTGTTTGTCACTGGATCCGTTTATTAGCTGGGAGATAATGTGACAGTTGACTCTAGCAGTAACACAGCACTCATTAGTAAGCTTGACAGGGAGGTGCCAGCAGCTACTTGAGATTGTATTTTATCAATCTTCATGGCTCATTTGGGAGGCTCGCTATGCTGTGATCTACTCCCAGCGCTTGCTGGGACAGGGGCGGGCAACCACCAGTGCTTCTAAGAACAGGGACTTGAAGAAGTTCTGTGTGATGAGATTAACTTTTCTCAGTCAAAAAAGGGAGTGCTGACCTAACAATTCTGCAGCTTCTACCTGACAGATTTGATGTCAAATGTAGGACGCTTGTATAGAGTTTTTAATGTAAATTTTCTAACATTTCTATACCCCTTAGGATAGTTATTTGCAGAATTCACTCTAAAGGAAAAATTGAGAAGATGGGTAGAAACATTAATGCCACTCTTGAAACTGTGTCATCAATCAAACGAAACAGTGACAATACTTTACAGATTTCAGTCTTTGCTCTCTCTTGACTTTTCCCATGATATTTTTTGTGATTATGATAATTTTGAAGTAATTTAATGCTTTCTTTTTAATTTTAGGATGCTATTGACTTGTAGCACTGCAATTCATCAGTGATGCCAATTCCCAAATTAAAAGGTTTTGAATCTTTTCCTTCTACAGATATCAAACTGTAGTAAATAATATGAGATAAAATAGAAATAAAATTCAGTGGTTCTTCTTTTCTCTCTGCATGTTGAGATTTTCCGGGGCATTAGGATCATGTTTTCATTACCTCTGGGAAAGATAGCAATGTATTCATAAAACATGCACAAATCAAGATTCTAATATATTTATGATGTTCAAGAACGAGTACTTTGAGTAAACAAATAACTATTACAAGATTCAGAATAAAATAATGAGTCTGGGCAAAACTGGTGCCTGTTGTGTATAGTGGTGAAATATTATGTTTTCCACTGCTTCATGTTAGCAATGTTAGTAATGTCCCCTAGATTATCAGCCAGGGAAACAGAGTGTCAGCTTTTGTCATGCAAGAAGAAATGTTTTAATCTGTTTAGGAGGTTGCTGCAGTATGAATTACTGAGATACCATACATCCTCTGAAAAACATGGCAAATTCATCTTGCCTGAAGAACAGCAACTAAAAATCACCTGGTTGTGTGGTCCGACACTGGGCATTTAAAAAACAAACTCAAACAAATGAACAAAAGAGACTATATGGTTATCTTTAGCAATAAATTTCACATACTAGTTAAGAATGACATTATAATCGTAAAGAACATGTACAGAACAGTCTGACTTATTCAAATCCTTTTTGTATATTTATATAATATTGAGATTTTTCTTTTTCACATTTTTCCATATACTCTAACCATATATCGTTCGTTTATATCTGCAAAATAAACATTTTTTAAAAGGATTGTATCATCTCTGTGCCAGACAATGGCTAACCACAGATTCCTATAATAAAAAATGAAAAATGTCTAAGCTCAGTCAGACTCGCTGAATAAAGAGAGCAGATACCGAAGGTGATATAACTCATGGACTTGAGTAAGAGAGGCAGAAGTGAGGATTACACATCAGGGAAAGAAAAATGTGAGACTGGATCCTCACTTGAGGAGCACACATGCTTGTAAAAGGAGAAGATTTTGAAAGGGAAAGAAATAGCCACTCCTTCAACTATGAATGCTGAACTCTGACTACAATTTGAAACATAATAAATTCAGCATTCATTGTCGTGTCTAAAATTACACTATTTGAACTGATTTTGCTCCTTTGTTATTGATAATTCACCTGTTGATACTATTTTCGTTATTGTTTTTGAGATTTCATAAATATGTATAATCTGAAAGGATTTTCAGGTTTCAAAGCTAGAAATCAACATGCGAATGAATTCTCTCAACAATATCATCACTGAAGTAATGTTATGGCTGTAGCTGAACACCATCAAAACAAGAAAATTCACTGCTAGGGTTGCACCATACCATATGTCCTCTAATATCTAATTACAATAGGGGCACAAAAAGCAAGTCATTAAACTTGCACCCTATTGTGCATAGGTATTAGAGGACATATGGTGAATTTCAACTGAAAGTATGAAATTCTGTATAAAATTCTTTTATTTGTATCAACTGTTTTTAACATAGAAAACTTCTGTTGTTATTTTTGTCTTCAAGGAAGATTGCCAAGATTATAGCTTTTGATAAAAATGATTAAAAAGCACCCTCAAATCTATGGAATTTGCAATAGCTATTGACATTAAATATGCATGAACATTCTTACAGAGGTCTGTAAAGCTCCTGTATTCAAACATTTCTGACAAGGATGAGAAGAAAGGTTCCTTTATGAAAATTGGTTAAAGGATAGCAAGCAAAGGACAGGCCTTACTTGCCCCTTTTCAGAACAGAAATAAACCCATACTGAGATACCACAGGGATAGCTGGTTGGACCAGTTTTGTTGAACGTCTTCATCAATGACCCAGAGAAGGGACTAGAACAGACAATTTCTAAGTTTGTAGATTATACCCTCTTGAGTAAAATGTTATAGCAATCACAAGGAATGACCTAAAAATTCTGAGTCAGTGGGCAAAAACATGGCAAATGAAGTTCAGTACCGATAAATGTAAAGCATCCAGGGGAAAAAAAAAAAAAGAATCTAAACTATGTCTTTATGCTGAACACAGACATAGAAGTCACAGATATGGGGAAGGTTTATAGTCCTTGAAATCACCATCTTGGTGTGAAGGGGAACTTAAAAAAAACCCTCCAAAATGTTGGTCATCTCAAAGGAAAGAAGGGCAAAACAGAAGCCCTCATTTTCCTACTCTGTAAGACTTCGTTAGCTCAACATCTTGAGTAGCCTCTTCATAGAAGGACATAAGGGATTTTCAGAGATTAAAGAGGATTAGAAGACACAGTAGCTGGTTTATGAGAACAGACTTGAAAGGTTTCTGTTCTTCAGTTTGTAGAGGAGAAGACTGAGGGTGATACACCTGCGATTCTCAAAATCATGAAGGTGGATAAAGTGCAAGTTGGTTAGTTAAGTTTATACATAGTTGAACTTCACCCATTCAGACAGTCTCCTAATTAGAATATATCAGAAATATTATAAGACAACATTTCAAAGTGTGATTTCAAACTTTGCTGATCCTTTGAAAGAGAATGACATCTTAAAATCCAGTCTTGAGGAGTTTCCCATTACTACTGTTGATTTTCTTATTTTATGGCATATTTCTTCTTTCTCTTTTGAAAAAGTCTCACTTGATGTCCACTAGGTAAGTTTTGGTTCTTCACTAATTGCTGACTGAGTAGTCAGTGTTAAAATGTGGAAACCAATAAAGTCCTTTACGGTTCTAAATATCAGAATGTGAACTAATCTAGGTAATTCTGCAGTTGACACTGGATGAAGCTCGTGCACAACTCTCAGAAACTTATTGGACTGCTATGTAGAAGTCAGAGCTAAGTAGATACTATATATCTGCATATATCTATACATTAACATCGCCGTAAGTTTTTGTGATATTCCTACACTTGCTACTTTCACGTTTGTCTGTTTTTAAACAGGTCATAGGCATGAATCCACCTATCTTCCTCTTACTTTAAGGATTCCTTGGCCATACATCACTCATTTCTCTGAGTTCAATTCTTCCTGTAGTTTCTGTACATGGTACAAGAAAGGATATATTTATTGTCTGTGGCAGAACACCTTTATCACAGACTTTATTAGTGTAAAAGAGGAGGAAAATGAAAACCAATTATGTTCAAGTGTCTTTGAAGTACAATGCAATAAAGCAAAAAATGTGCTATTAAAATGGACTCACTCCTGTATTAACCTGGTGTCTCATTCAGGCTCTGCTTCCAAAGTGTTTTTTTCCTCTTTGGTGCCCTGATACAGACATTTGAGATACACAGAACAGCAATATGAACTTTATGAAATGTCAGTAATTGCTGTGCATGCACATAGACTTGTTATTTTAAACAAAAAAAAAGCCTTCTTAGGTTTCCCCCACACACTTACAGAATAGGTAAAAATATTAGCTCACATTAAGGTCCAGTGGCTTGCAAAATTAAAACTGTTGGAGCAGAAAAAATCCCTGATCAGATATTTTAAAATCTGAATGATAAGATCAACAATGGGCTACCAACAAATTTCAGGCCTTCGGAATAAATAATTTTGGACCCTGGGTTTCTTAATATTAAAAAAGAACATTTCGGAACTCAGTATCAAGATAAATAACTAGCAATAGTATGGGAAATAATTTATTTAGCTACATTATTGTGTTAATTAAGTTAGGGCTCCTTTAGGTTTTCATACAAATTGGACTATCTCCAGTTTTCCACTGCTAACATTTTTTCAACATAATGTGCTACATGCATGCACATGTATGTGTATACTAACACACTACAAATGTCTGTATTGTTACTTTTCATCATTATCATGGAGGGTGCAGAGAAAGAAGGGAGCAAAAGTGTCTGCACTGAAAACATTGTGGAAAGCAAATGTCTGTGAATGGAAAAATAAGAGTTTTTTACATACAAGAGAATAATTGGCAGTGTCAGAATAAATAGCATTTCAATTTCTTTTGCAGTCTGTTTATTCTCATAAATATGAACTCCAGTTATATTACTTTATCCAAATACATCCCTGGATCACTAGGCTGATGGTGGGATACTTTAGCAGAATCCTGCTTTTCATTGCCATTTTCGTTCAGGCTTTCTTGTGATATTAGTCGTGCCATTTTTAAACAAATTTCTGCTTGTAATTGGTTTTCATGTGGTTAGTTGTTACTAAACCATAAAATTAAGATCATATAAGAGGAGGTAGCACTGTAGGTAGAGTAGCTGGTGCTGCTATGTGTAGAAGAGAGAAGCATCCTGAAAAAATACAAGTGATGAAAGCGATCGAAATTCTTCCCATGGGAAAGTTTTCTTTGTTTTTATGATACAGATTTTTATTACACACCAATTAAATGTAGAATAAAAAAAAAATCAGATCATGCCAAGTATATTATGAACTTGAATAAAACATACTAAGCTGATGTTGGAGATGACAATGCCCTGATGCAGAGATAACTAAGTTGCAAAACATTGCATGATGTTTTAAAAAATCAGCAGCATACAACTTAAATTTTAAGCAGAAGAATTACTTGTTGTTGCAACAAAGGACTAAATAAAAACTTAGAAAAATACAAGTTTATCTAGTCATATTGTGGGTAAGATGCCAAAACCGTGTTCACTGTGTCTCTCATTTTTGTCCTTGTCTGCTTGAAAATGCAGTTGGCAAAACAAAGCTGCCTGAAATCAAAGAGTACACAGACTTTCAAGTATTCAAATGCTATTCATCCTCCAGCTCATCTGTGACAAACTTTGGATTCGTGTAAGAAGTAGCTTGTTGGGGTTTTTTTGTTTGTTTTCAGGGTTTTGTTGGGTCATGTTTTAAAATAAAATAACAGCTGCAAAATTATATTTTCACATTTAGAAACTGCATTTTTAAAACTTTTTAGATTTGGTTTTACCCTTAAAATAAAGACTATATATGACTGATCTATACTTTGTAAGAGAAATAACTCAAACTTCAGATAGATTTCAGCTAACATTTTAAAAAATGTTGATTTATGAGGTGAATAATTCAAATTGCCTTTAAACTGTCTGTTTTACATGAAATATTCTGCAACATACATGAACCTTTGAGATGTTTTAGACTGTTGGCCAGAATCACAAGTCACCTTTGATGACAGCAGTAGGTTTATTTTTTTTTCTGAGCACCATTACCTTCTCACAGCCCAAACACTATAACAATACTTTTTTCCTGAATACTGTCATGTTTTGTTCTTTGAAGCTTCATTTGGCATCATCTGTTTAGATATGTCATCTCTGTCTTGGATGAACTGTGTGCTCTGTATGAGCTGGAAGAAAGCTGCTCAGGAAACCAACAAAAAGCTGTCATGCTAACCTGCCAGTTAGCTAACCTTTGCTGAGGAATTGCTCTAAGTGTTATTTGTTATGAACGCTGCTTGTATGGGTCACACTGCGTGTATGGTCCAGATGCCTTGGGTTATCTGTGTGACCTGAGAAAGTCCTTGCAATAATACAACTACATCTGGCGCTGCTGCTACCCTGTAGTTCTTGTTTTCCAAAGGGTAGGCTCTCACTTGTTCACTAACTGTGTAAAGTGAATTTGACAAGACATCAGAATAAGAGGAAATGAGTTTTCATTGAGTTGTGGAGATTTTTTGTCACCTCTGGATGTGAATCTTTCTTCTTCTAAATGCACAAAATAATTCCATTTCCTACTGCATCATCTTCAATTCTCTTCCATGCCTCCTGTAAGTCCTTCTTGTCTTGCTATAGCACCCATAGACACCTCCCATGTACTTCAACTTCTGCCTGGGTAAGCAGCCACAAAGGGCTCACTGACTCCAGTCTTTAAGTGCACCAGTAGGCCATCTGCATGCACCAGTTAGGTCAGCAGGCTTATGGCTACCTATGGAGACCGTCCCTAGCCCATCCTGCTAATTCTTGAAAGATTTGTTCCTATTAATTACCTTGGGCTCTTCTATTACTCTGTCAAACTTTGTTAAAATTTACCAGAGTTTTGTCAATGACCAGGAGCTGACCAGGACTGATGGATGAGTAGACCTTTATTCATCCACAAAAACCTTTTTTCATTAGGAAACCAGTACAAGCAGTTGGAAATTGCAGAGCAGCTCAGGCAGAGGTGCATGTTGGGGTATCTTTGCTGACCCCCGTAGTTTACTTTGTCTCACCAGCAGACCAGATTTTTTTCCCTTTAATAATTATTTTGTTCTGGCTCATGCTATAGCAATAATATCCTTTAGGGATTCCAGAGCCTTTTTGTGGTTTTGCTCTACTCACTTGAAAGAAAAGTTGCAGGCCAATTCATTTTAGTGCTCTGGCTGGGGTAGGTTGATACAGCATATTAAAAAATCTTGTGTTTTTGAAGTTCTGAGATCATGGCAAGACCAAATTCAAATGTTCCACCTAATTCAAACAAAAGACAGCCTTTGAGGAAACTGAAAAGGAAAAAAGATCTTCTGCATCTTTACTATCTTGGTCTAGGTTTGTTAAGCTATTGCCTTCAACTCCTCCTCTCATAACACCCTAAATTTAGTTAGTTTTGACCAAATTTTGCAGCAGAGTGTAGATTTCATGGATCACAAAGCTGTGGAAATGTGTAATGTAAACTGTGAACGTTTGCTGAAAATACAGTGTCTGTAACAGGAGAGGTATGAGCTGTGACACACAGATCCATAGGAAATTGGGCTTGTTTAGCTCTGATACTTGCAAACCTTTGTATGAGAGTATTATTGAATCCATTACATGTGAGAGTGTGCATGTGTATATTCCTTCAGCTCGATGAAAGCAAGCCTTGTTATTTCCTAAACCTATAGTAACAAAAATGCACTGGCCACTACATGTATGGCTAAAGACAGGTTTTGCTTTGCAGAGCTAGTAGTCCTGTGGCTACAACACTGTTACAAGTAAATGTGGATTCAATTGTAATTATTTAAAAAAGATATCTTTCATATTGTTTGTTAGAGATCTCATATTGCATTTCCTCTACTATTCTTTCCAACTGCACAGCAACCACACAACTTTATTTAGCAAGATTTACTGTCTCAAGTCAGATTACTGAATGTTACTGGTTCCATAAAACATTGTGCCTACAACTGCACTGTGGAAAAGAAAGCCAAAAGGCTGAAAGGAGCTTCTATCTCAATTATACTCCTCTTCATTTAAAACTGCACAGGTAAGTAACATTACATAGTTAGCCACTGATGCTATTTAACAGACAGTTTCTCCATTTTGTGTCTGGTGATGAGCATCTGATTTGGGCATTCATGAAGAAAAGTGGCTGCATCATTCTAGAATGTTTTGTGACATAAACATATCTCGGAGACTTTGTTAGGGTCATTGTGTCAATTTACTTATTTATGCATTTGATTTACTACGTGGTGACTATTACTCATTGCTTTCATTTTTCCTTTGGAGGAAAAAAAACCTCTCTCATCCTAGTCACCTCTTTTTTTTTTTACCTTTGACACCTGTAAAGCACTTAGAGAGTTTGAGCTGCCATGTGCTGTTAAACTAATGAATCAATTAATTTAAGGATTTTTAGTATAACCTCTTTTGCACACCAACTCAGAAATAATGTTGTGCTTAAATAACTTAATTAACTAAATCTCAAGTTCCTCAAATACATGTAATCTAGAGCAGAAGAACTGAAAAACCACCAGTCTTTTTAGGAAATGTACTTTTTTCCCACTAAGGTTCCTTTCTTTTAGAACTCTGGCCCAACTATATTAGTTAATACTACCAAAAGTTAGAAGAAATGACATTAGAGAATGATCCCAGGTATTATCTGTGAATATTTTAGATGTTTTTTGTTTGATGAAAATAGACTTGAGAAGCAAACTTTGCTGAAAAAAATGTCTAGTTTGCAAATCAAACACTTTCTGCATGAACTTCTAGTTATTCGAAGCGTATGTTAGCTCCATTGCACCCATTACACTTTCTACAGTGCAAAATTGCTCAAAGTGAGGAATCTGTATTTGGGTTGGTAACATATCTATTCAATTGCTTCAGTGCATTTTAGAGAAGCAAGATACAAACATTCGGTGTGAGAAATAGAGTGTAGAATGGAAACAGCAACGGGATGACCCAGTGCTATTGAGCTGGGCAGTAATGAATGTTCTCTTCTGCATTGGTGGATCCTCTCAGACAGCAAGAGAAGAGTTTGGGAGCCCTTTGAATGACCAGTTCTCCAAGTGCTTAGCCAGATCAGTAATATTGCAATCCAATTCAGCATGCTCTAATAACTATATCTGAGCCCTCTAGAGGTTTGTGTTTAAGAATAGATTTCTACAAAAATACCAGTCTGAAAGTACATATTTTTCAGTGGTGCAAGGACTGTAAAAAATTATTTTTATAATGAGGTGGCATTTTCTTTCCCCATGTGGAACACTGGTGGAAATCACGATAAATAAATACAATGTCAGGTTAGAAAAAATGTTGTAGTTTCATGTTGTTGGTTTGCAAATTGAATTTTTACATAAAATTTACACTAAATGGAACCTCATTATACAGTGATGAGGTCCAGTATGATCCAAATCATTAAAATCACTGTACTGCTTAATGATTCACTAAGTGGTACTGCAGTGCCATAAATTTAGCACTAGTTTCATGATTCAAAACACCAGACTGAGACACCAGCAAATCGTATGTGGATCATTAAATTTACAATGAATGTCAGAGATGAAATAAGGGGGAAAAAACACTTTGAGAGATAGGGATAATATGTGCTCTAAGGTGACATCCATCAAGATAAATGTTCTTATATCACTTGTGCTTGGATAATAATGGGGGGTTGTTTTTTTGTTATTCTTCATTTTGTAATTTCTAAAGAGGTTGGAAGTCTAAGTCCTTTAAGAATTAGAGTAGCTGTCATTTTCTGAGTATCTCGTGATCTATTTTATTAGTATTTATACAATATACATATGCCACTACGTTCTTCTCTGACCCCATTGGGCCAGATTCTCCCCTTAGCAGGATCAATGTCAGCTTTTAAAATTTTGAAATGGTGGATTACAATAGTGTAAATAGTAAACTATTAGTACTATCAGAACCCCAGAAAATATCCTATTATAATAAAAGGTCAACAAAAGAAGTTCCTTTGTAAGAACAATAATAGAATCACTCTTTTATATTCCATTTGTACACACATTGTAACTTAAACTTATATAAATATAAAAAATGTTATGAAAAGGAGCACTGTAGTCTTATTCAAGGTACAGGCATAGAATGCTTCAATATTTTGTTCTTAGGATGTTTCATTTTTGCTTTGATTGAATATTTCATTGTTTTAACTCTCCTCCGATAGTTATTCCCCATCATGAATCGGATTTCATCAGAACATCAGACAACATGTTAGATGCATTTTTCAGAAGCAATGTATCCTAAGTGATGTTTGAGGAGTACTGCATAGATGACAAAATAAAAATTATGCATGGAATTTCAGAAAAAATATGTCAACCACATCAGTGTGACTGAATGGGAGAACTTACAGTTTTATCCAGAAAGGTGTAAATTGAATAAAATGAAAGATATATTCTTGAAGATATTTTACTATCTATGAGATCTAATGATACTATATGGAGAAGTAAGAATTCTGAAATTGCTTTTCTAGGAAGGAGGAAGTATTCAGAGGTTTTCCAAATTTTGTCCCAGTGCCTTATTCAAAATTCCATCTTATTTCATTGCATTGAGATGGCAAAGTCAGCAAAGGGTAGGACATAAATACCGTGAAATACAGCATTTCACCAACAAAATTAGAAAAAGTAAAAAATTACAGAAAACTAAAATATAAAACAGAATTATTATTTGAGAAACTATATTCTGTGGGGTTTTTATTTGTTTGTTTGGGTTTTTTTAATGCCAGTTCAGTTAGAATAAAATGCAAAAGATATATAGGACTGGTTTCCTTCTTTTTCTTTCTTTGTAAAAGTAAATAAAATTAAGCTATTTGCCGTGCAGTTAGAAATGTGAAAAATAAATGTTCTTTTACAAAAACTTGGCTATGCAGTGACTATGACCTTGAACCCACTTACAACCTACATCGCTGTTACATGCAGTTAGTAAAAAGAAGTTAGGAAAATATAGGAAAAATCCACAGTATCAGTCTGTCTCTTTTTGTATCTCTCAGTAACATGACTCCTGGTTAAGTGCTTCCATCTACCACTTTTGTTGTTCTAGCTTCATGAGCAAACTGCTTTTCTGTTGCCTTCCCTGACCACCTCTTTTTTTCTTTGAAAATGTAAGGTTTCTGCTATTCTTGCTGACTCCTCAGCTCCTTTTTTAAGCCTGCTCTGTTGAATTTTCATCAATCCACAGGACTGATATAAAATTCAGTCCACACTTTGCATGATGGAAACAGTGATTTATGTTGTTACAATAAGGCAAATTTAGTCTGCTAATAATAATTTCTTTTGGGTCAAGTATCAAAGTGGAGAAGATGGAAATTTTAGGGTTCATATACTCCTCTTTTGTACATACAAGAGCTTAAGCAGTGGAAAATTGTTCAACGACTAAACCGGTCTGGAATTAGTTGGACATACTATTTTACACACCCATTTTAAATCATCGACAGCCATAGGATTTTACCAAAAAGACTGTTTATAAATAAGGTATCTGTTGTAAGGAGGTTGCAGGCTATTTGCACAGTGAAATTGTATTTAAAAACAATTTATGTCAGCCAACCTGGATTTATTTTTTTTTTTTTCTCCACACTAGTCAGGTAAAAGTGGAAAGTGAGATGAAAGGGAAATGAATTAATTTACTTTCAGACACAGGAAATGCTACTAAATTTGGATACATGAAAATATTGAACTTTCACTGGGGAAAAAAATAAATTATTTGAGGCCCTAGTGATCACACAGAGGATCCAGACAATTTGACAGGTATGAATTTATCTCACTTGTGAATGAATAACCTTTGGTAACTCACTTGAGACTTAAATATTCTGAACACATTTTCTCTGGAACACTTCAAAAGACACAGTTCATTTCTGTCTCTACCAAACAACCCCTTTGGTTACTTTCAGTTTACTGAGCTTTTTGCTTTGCAAGTTTAGAAATTAACATAATAAAAGCATACCAGTGAGTTTTAGTCATGTAGGAATGAAACTAGATTAACTCTTTGATTATTCTAAAGTCTACACAATCTTTTTTTTTTCTGTATCAACTGAGAGAGGCTTCATTGATCTCCTGTAAGTGTTGATTCAGCTGTACATGGAAATCCACCTCACTTTGAAAATACAGACATATATTTTCAAAGCAGTGCTTTGGTATATTCAGTGAGTGACTTCAACATAAGCCACCTTTTGTGCAGCTGAAAGGGAGACAATCAGTTAGACAGAACTGCTGCTCGGGGACTTGCTTCAAGGTACACCAAGGTGCAGCTCCAAGAGATGCTGCACATCCTCAAAGAAAGCAAAGGCCAGGGATATAAATGAAAGGTGGAGGGCAGGGAGTGCCCCCCAGCTGATATTCAGTGTTGTGCATGAAAGGATTATGAAGGATCACAGCTTTCTGAGTGTGCTTTGAAGATGGGTGAAGTCCATTAAATTTGTAGGTTAAGTTTACTTTGCTAATGGATTATCTCCCTTCTCTAGTCACTGACTATCAGCTGGCAATCGTGACACATACAGATGAAATCTGTTTATCATTTCAAATATGGTGTTTGAAATTTAATTTTAAAATATGTATGAAAGAACTAGGAAAGACAAACAGAGACCAGGAATATTAAAGTCACTAATGCTTTAAACCTTGATTTGTGTTTATCAAGGTTAAACGTTGCTGTGCTCGTGCTAAACTTCTGATGTAATGAAAATTTCTAAATAGACTTGTGTAATATGTGAAAAAATAATGATTCCAAAGTTTTCATAAAGTTGAAAGAGTTATTCAGAATCTTTTATTACTTCATAATCTTCTCCTGACCAGGCATGTGGAACTCAGAAATGAAAAGGTCACAGAATGGCTGAGGTTGGAAGAGATTGTCTGTCTAGTCCAACCCCCTGCCAACAGCGGGGTCAGGGCTGTGTCCAGTCACATTTTCAATATGTCCAAGGATGGAGACACCATAGGCTCTCTGGTCAACCTGCTGCAGTGTTTGACTACCCTCACAGTAAAAAAGGTTTTTCTTATGTTTGAGTGGAATTTCCTGCATTTCAGTTCACGCTCTTTGCCTCTTGTCCTTTCACTGAATACCACTGGGAAGAGCCTGTTTCTGTCTTCTGTACTTACACCCATCAGGTATTTATTATACGCTGTCCTGGTTTCAGCTGGGATAAAGTTAATTTTCTTCCTACTAGCTGATATAGTGCTGTGTTTTGCATTTAATATACAAAGCATGTTGATGATACACTGACGTTTTAGTTGGTGCCAAACAATGTTTACACCAAGTCAAGGATTTTTCAGGAAGAAGGCTGCAGGTGCACAAGAAGCTGGTAGGGGGCACAGCCAGGACAACTGACCCAAACTGGCCAAAGGGATATTTTATACTATATGATGTCATTCTCAGGGGGGAAGAAGAAAAAAGGAGTAGATGTTGGGAGTGATGGCCTCTGTCTTCTCAAGTAACCATTATGCATGGTGCAGCCCTGCTGTCCTGGAGATGGCTGAACACCTGCCTGTCGATGGGAAGTGGTGAATGAACACCTTTTTCTGCTTTTATTGTGTGTGAAACTTTTGCTTTACTTATTAAACTGTCTTTATCTCAACCCATGAGTTTTCTCCTACCCTTCTGATTCTCTGCCCCATCCCACTGGAGGGGAGTGAGCCAGCAGCTGGGTGGTGCTCAGTTGTCATTGGGGTTAAACCACAACACACACATAGATAAGATCCCTCAGAGCCTTCTCTTCTCCAGGCTGAACAGCCTTAGTTCTATCAGCCTCTCCTTGTATGTCAAATACATCATAGATATGAAGATATTTCTGTGTTTAAAGAAAAAGGACAAACCTGAAAATTCCCAAGTAAACAAAGACCATTGTAAAGGTTTTGGGGAAAGTATGTGATAGAAAGAAAAATGTTCTAAGACTGATAATAAACTGAGTTAAATTTAACCTTTTCAAAACTCAGAAATAATTTGGCTTTGGCCTTTGCTAAAGATGGCCAGACTTGTCTCAAGAAAGATTTAGAGGGGTAATCTTAAACTATTTTTAAAAAATGAAAACTCAGCTTCACTAGTCTTTCAGCCATAGAAGCCTCCCAAGCCTTCCGAGGTGAAATTGATGTCACATATTCCCATCTCTGCAACCTCGTTTTCTTTCACTTGTAGCTTTTGTGGCCTGTCCTGCATTCTCACACAACAGCACCCGACCCAGTGTAGACTCGGTTTCCTCAAAGGGTACAGGAGAACAAGTCTGAGTAGAGTGAGTTACTGCTGCACACAGGAGCAAGTCACACTGACCCACTTGCTTCCTGGTCATGGTTTGTGTACAATTCATTTGTTGCCCCAACACACATGACATTTTGAAGTTATTTTATCTCTAAAGAAGAATAAGCTACATTGCATGTCAGGGGACAAGACTTAGATGACTGACAAACACGCTAGAGTTGCCGCTGTGTGGCAACTCAATAAAATATTAATAGTATTAGGTGGGCCAGCCCACGGAACACTGAGAAGAAAGACACTGTCAAAAAATCTTGTAAATAATTGTGCTCAAGTCTGTCCCTGGCTACAAGTTTTTAAACCCTTTTTTTTCATTTATATACTGAATGGATCCTGAAAAGCTAAAAAGCAAGAATGCTTCTCTATACTTCTGGTTGCTGTGATCACAGGATTGTCACTTGTTTACAGAGTTAGAAACACAGTCCAGGGCTGATGATCAGCTTTGGATTCTAAAAATCTGAATTTATGTTTCTAAATGCAAGCACTAGCACATGAGTTAGACATCTAAGCTTTCATCTAGTCAATACAACTAATAGATTCTGGAGACCTCTTAAAATCACCCCATTTACTCAGGTGTACAGCCAACTTGCTTGTATTGACTAAAATTCAGTTGACCAGAATGGGAACTTAGACACTTATTTTACATATAGGTACTGACATTTAGAGACTTAGATTCAGTTTTGCAGCCTCTTGGGGATGTTGATCCACCATATTCATTGTTACCTACTTCATGCTTTGGAAATGCACCAGTCTTGTAGGTTTCTTCCTATATGGTGCAACCCACTTAGAGAATATATACACATTTTTCCTTCTCTCTCTCTCTCTCCAAAATTCTTCCTTTGACTGCATCTGAGGAGATCTATTCTGTAGATCTGAAGGAAGTACAATGATGGCAGTTCTTTTTTTCTATACACTTGTGAGACTAAGTGTAACAATTTATTCATTGTAATGGTGTCCTGATTGGGCAGCAATGGCCCAAGCAGAGAGGTTTTACTTCTGTGAGTGATATGCATCAGTGCTGATGTTCCTGTTGTCACCTGAGTACTACATCTGCTACAGGTCTGACCTTCTTCTGAAACCACATTAATGAGACAAGTATGAGCTGTGTGGCTGATAATAGCTGATGCACGTGCTTCCTAGATCTGATGCTCTCTCTGGTTCTTCTTTTCTTCTGTAAAGTACTAAAGCTAAAAAGAAAACATGTCACTCATCTAAGAAGCATTATAAGCTTTCTTTCAAAACAATAGTGTAACTTAAACAAGCTAAATCAATAACAGAAATACATATCTTCACCCAGCATTATGATACATTTTTTTATATTTAGAGTGCATTGTGAAGTAGTCAGCACACAATATCTTAACTAGCACAAAAAATGACATATCAATCACTTTTATAGTGCTTTATCTTCATATGACATTTCAGCTCTTTGTTTAGATAAGAATCATTGTACACAACTCTGTAGAGCATTACTTCTTTAGTCTACCCATGTCTAAAACATTGTTATGTTTAATAGAATGATTTCTACTTACAATATAATTACATTGCATGTGTATAATTAGAATAAACTGCATCAGGCATTGATTGACAAGACAAGATGGGATGAAATGTAACATGAATAGACTTCATGGTAAACATCAATGTTTGGTTTATAGCTGTAAAAAGATTTTTAAAATTACCTTGGTTAAAAATGATAATTGTGAATTATAGTAATTACAGTATTACACTACAACTGATTCAGTAACTAGACTGCATCCACAGCATGAAACTAGTATATAAAGATATGGCATTACTTAACTTTCATGGGATACACTTATTTATTTCTTTATATGTTAAAGAGTTTTTTCCATATAAGCACTCGTTCTCCAAATGCAGCACATCATTTTAAAATTATATTTAACAGAAATATATATAAAAGCATTGAAAAGGGGAACTCCTGTGGGCTGTTTTAATGCCAAAACAATGTCTTTTGGTTACTTCCTGCTAAACCCTCCCAGCTCAATGATCAGTTTGTTTCAAAAGGTCTGGAAAAATAAATAGCTGAAGATAACAAGATCCAGTTTAATTAAGAGAGAAAGAAAGTCCTGGAGCAAAGTAGATCTCAAGGTATATCTGTATTGGCACTTTAATTAAAGCAACTATAAACTTTGCCTAGAACAGAAGTTTGGGTTTTGCCATGCTAAATTCTGGTTTGTAGCCCAGTGTTGAATAGGCTGAGGAAAAAAAGCCTGTGTTACAAATACCCTATTAATTAGAAAGTTTAGCTGATAAGATAGTAACAGTTTTTAAAAAAATCAAATATAAATGAACTCTCATGAGAAAATGTTGCTGTTGTTATTGGCACAGTAGTGTAAAATACAAACTCTTGAGTTTAGATTTGCTATGGTGATATCAGAGAGTGAGGGACAAGGTATCTCGCGCAGTCAGAAACCTGTCTATTTGCAGGTTTATGGTTCCAAGTGACAACTGCAAACTTTGTTCTGGTCATTTTATAGTCAGTGCATCTACGGTTCACCTGTTCTCTCAGATATGTTACTTAATAAGTAAGCCCACCAAATTCTGCCTTTTCAGATAGTTCTGCGTAGTGCCGTATGCCATGATTTAATCTGGAAGTGACAAAGCCCTGGGCTACTACAGGAAGGCATTAGTTCTAAAGAACATCTTTGCTGAAAGTGTTGAGTTAAAAAAGACTTCTTTTGGCTGAAAGTGCTACTGAATAATCCTTGAAGTAACTGGGCATCTAATGACATGCCTTGTGTTGAAAACCTTCATCTCTATAGGAGTAACAATAGGTGATTAATTTTTCTTACTTTACTTTCTTTAAATATTGTTCTTAATTTCTGCCATCTCTTTTCCATGAGGCTATCAATGCACACATTGCTCTGCTCATTGTTTCACTGGAGTTGTAACTTTAAAAAATGGAAATAAGGAGCTACGTGTTCTCAATATCTTGGATATGTCATGGCATGGGCTTTCCTGGTGGATCCCTATGTTGGCATTGGATGAAGGAAGCTGATGCCAGTGGTAGCCTAAATGGATGAACGCCCAGAGCACAGAGACTTCAGTGCTGCCCTTATATATGCCTCAGAAAACAGAGACCTGATGAAAGCTTTGCAGATGCATGAAAATCCGATCTAAAGTTTCAGCAGAAAAGGCAACGAGACAGGACACAGCATTGTGTCAAAGTAATCAGAGACATAGCATTAGCTTTAAACAAATACATACATCTGGATTGTCTACATGTGAATTAATTGTCTAGATGCCCCTTTATGCTGTTGAGTACTGTGCATTTTCAGGATGTGATTGAGCGCATCCAAAATAGACATCTAAAATAAGTAATTGCATACTAGAAGTGTCCGCTGCTTTCCATTGTCTGTGACTGGAATCTAGTCTAAATTTCCTTTGAGTGGAGTGATATTATCTTGTTTGGCATTGAGAAGACATTGACAAAAATCACCATACCTGACTGCCCCACACTTACCTCCTGTCCCTTATAATCTAGAACAAGCAGACAACTGAGCTGCAGGCTACATCTTAATGTTATGTTTAGAATAATAGTGTCAGAGGCAGGAACCCAGGTAGGTGAAAACAATTAGTAAATTGTCATGGATTTTTCCTCTACTTCAGCTATCTAATTTCTCACTTCTGATCCAACAAAGGAAAAAATTATGATTTTTTTTCCCCTTCCATTTAGAAATGGGGTACTTCTGCATGTGACAGGGTTTAACAAATTTCTTGAAATCATCTGTTCAATTTTTTGCAAGGTCGTTTTCATTCAAAAAAAGCCTGTGTTTCCACTTCTGGTTTAACATTTTATGTTCTCTCAGGAGATTCTCTACACTCTGAGAGGTTTCTGGAACATCAGGAGATCAGGGAGCATCCCCAGCTTGAACTCCTCCTAAGTTCCATCGTAGGTGTGCACCAAAAGAAAAAGGAACACAGTAGAAAGTGTATCCAAAGTAACTTCCAAGCTTCTGTGAACACAACTAATGGGGATTAATCCATTCCTCTGAATCAATATAAAACATTCGAACGTGAGAGTCCATGGTAATCAGTGGGAGTTGCCAAAACTAATTCACGATCATAAGGGAGGAATGTGTGAAACTGGTTGCAAACATGAAAGATCAAATGTTTATTTGAGTTTATTCTGTTTCTGGTGCTGCATTTGGAGCTAGTAGTTTTCAATATAGTTATCTCACAGTTATGATAGATGTTAAATGGTACATATGAAATCTACACATCTAGGAATAAACATTAAAAAGTATACTCATGCTGACCTTGTCTTTTAAGGGTAAAGTGTGCTTCTTAGGATACTTTTACTCATGAAGTTATATGCTGGCAGATGACCTTGCAAATGTTTATGCATTTCCTTCCATTTTTTCATTTTAAAGTTGGCCTGATTAAGTGCACTAGAATCTCTCTATATTAATGTGACAGCACAAATTACAGGTAGCTTGTAGAATAAAAAAAGAAAATAAATCAGATAAATAGGTTATAATGGGACAGGTAAATCAATTAAGTTTCTAGGGAAAGCAGAGTCTCTCTAATACTTAAATATCTGGAAGGTGACTATTTGTAAATAAATAATGCATAAAGAATATTGTTAATAAATGTAGTTGGCCAAATTTACTGTTCTCTCTGCCAGCATGTATTTTGCAATAATTTCAGCAGAATGTTCTAGTCTGACATCTAACCTAAATCTTTACTACTTTGCTCATCTACTTCCTTCAGTTTTCTGATTTCTTGCATTTGTGAGTTGGTGCCCAACAGTAATGACTGATATAGGCCCTTTCATATTCATGGGATAATTAAATATGGAAATAGAATCTTACAATAATGCCAGAATGCTTCAATCTTGTTTTGGGTTGGCTGTCTTGAAGGTGAAAGAGAAACTTGATTTTATCAAGCTTTCAATTCTTACCTTCCCACTTAAGATCTTGAAGTGCTTCAACATTAGACCAGTTGTACTTATGGTTTTGTGATGTGGACTTCTGTCCACCATGGCCAAAACTCCTGCAGTAGCCACTGCTGTCAACACGTAAGGGTTTTCATTGATAGCAGATATGGGTGAATATAAATGCATGACCAGTAGATGAAAGGTATATCATTGTCTTAACTTCCTAGACTACTTCCCCTATTCCAGTTGAAGGTTTTATATATTGTGAGATTCATTTAGAGTGTCAGACAGTACTAACAAAATTTGGATTTAAATCTCAATTTTGCCAGATCTGGCAAGATACAAAATAACTACATTGAAGTCTGATGTAAGAAGGATGTTAGAGTGCCATGTGAGAAAGGATCAGCCCCTAACTGGGGCAATTAAAACATTAAGTACCTAAATAAATCATGTTCCACTTAGCATAGTTGTGTCTTCTTAATGATATATTCTTACTATGAACAGTTAAAACAATGTCAGTAAAGCTGGCTCTGTTTGCTAAGGTAGCATACAATTTTTACTAAGATTTAATTGTTTCTACACTTGGAATATTCTGAAACAAGGACCATGTTCCTGTCATGGCAAATTAGGTCAACATGGCGAAACACAGAGTCATGGGACAATGAAACATTGAAGAGTACATTATTAACTGATGTCTTTTTCATTTTATTTTTCTTAGTGACATTTAACAAATTGAATGTTAAATGTTGAGAGACACAAAAATGCTTTGTTAGATTACTAAAAAACAGGAGGAAAGTGTTCCCTCAGCTGGTGTGCAACATAATAATAGAAAGCTGAGCTTAGCGATAGGTTTTGGAGGTGCTGTCTGAGGCCCCTTGTCCCCCAGATATGTTAGAGGCTGTTGCTCTGAAGTGCAGTCTACATGATTTATTAAGTTTATTGTATACTTTTACAGAGCTACTTCAGGAATCTTTAATTTTTTTTTTGCCATATCCCATGAGGACTTTTTAGAATCTCAAGACTCTGCAAAAAGAAGAGCATCCATTTTGAAACTCACACACCTCAGAAGGTACCTCTCTGTTATTAGCACATGTCAATTCTTGAGTGAATAACAGGAAAGGTTTTTCCAATTAAGTGTGGCAGGAGAATTAGTAATCTTATCTAGTGCCAAACATTAACTGAATCCCCTTACCTACTTGCAAGTGTGGATGATGCATTCCAGACACAAAGAGAGCAGGAAAAGGTAACATATTTCAGCCTTTCTTCTTAGGTGCAAAATGGAACAGACAAGATATGTTGCTGCACATAAAAGCAAAGGTCTATAAGGTGACAATGAGATTTGTGTATAAAGTTCTAGGGCTCCAGCCAGGTGTCTATCAGAACAGCCTGCAAACTCATGTTTCAAGAGCACATCTATTATAATTTAGACCAGCGTTATATAAGATATGTATTATTCAGTTCAAGCTAGTGTTGTAGTGCACTGTGAATGCTTCTTTGTTAAACACCCACTACAATGAAGTATTTCGAAGGATCATCACAAAATGTAAATCATGCAGTTTGAATATGTCTTGCTTGCCTGCTAATACCAACAACATTTATAATCAGTAATTTATAGACCATATAACATCTCTTTTATTAATAAAATAGATGCACATAATTCTGAGACAAACATGCTTTGGGATTTGCTCACTTGGAAAGAAATTACGGAATTTGAAACAGTGCATAGGTATCCCAGCCTGCTCTGGCTCCTCCTAACCAGATCACACTTTTGAATTATAGTTTAACTATGTGACTAATGTTATATCTGCAACACTAAATAAGACATTAGAGGCATGGGACAAGGGACTGAGCTTGAATCTCTGTATCAGGACTGTAATTGTTTACCTCTGTGTGATTCCAACCTTCAAATATCCTGTAACACCCCTGTGATTATATTTTACATTTGGATACAGATCACTGGCTTGTCTTGAAGAGGTTGTTCTCTTTGTGAGTGGCTACTGTGGTAAAAGGAGTAAACAGAGTTTCTGGCCCCTATGTGACAAATACTTCAGAGATGTTTGAATTTTAAGACAAAACCCATTTACCATGAAATGCATAAATAACTCTTGAAATACATTTTGAAAAATATTTGATATAGAATTACCTGACATTAAATTGGCCAGTAAATGAAGGAGATAAAACTGAAAATAGCTGTTTTACTTAGTGATAAGGTCTTTTACATATGAGCATGAACTGATTTGTAGTCCTGATGACATATTATGTGAAATGCATAAATTGTGTCTTCCTGTCTAACAATCCAGCCACATGTGCTAGATTATTATTCTTGTACTTATCTCCTCACCCCTGTCCCAGTTCCTCACTTGCCCTCTGCTCATCAGAACAGGAGGTCCTAGCTCTGAGGTTGTGTGGTACTGCAGCTGCTTCATGGAAACCATAACCCACACAGTACAGAAGTAGGACTTAAGGCAACCAGGATCAAAGAACCCAACACATCTTGCTTGTTCATGATGCAGGAGTTAGAGAAATAAGTATGGAAACAGCATAGTGAAAATGCAGCAAGATATGCTGGGGACTGCCCACCTGGAAAGCAGCTTTGCAGAAAAGGGTCTGAGGGTTTTGTTGAACACGAAGCTGAACATGAAGCAGCCATGTGTCCTTACCACAAAAAAAGTCAAATGGTATTCTGGGTTGCATTATCAAGTTGCTGGCGGGTCAAGGAAGGTGATATTTCCCCTCCATATAACACTGGTGAGGTAACTCTTGAAGTAATCTGTCTAGTTCTGGGCTCCCCAGTATGAGACACACTGGACAGAGTCTGACAAAGGTCCATGAAGATTGTAAAGACACTGGAGCATGTATCCTATGAGGAAAGGCTGAGACAGCTGAGGCTGTTCAGTCTGGGGGATCTAATCCATGTGCATACATGCTTGAATGGAGGGTGCAAAGTGGACAGAGCCAGGTTCTTTTCAGTGATGCCCAGCAGTAAGACCAGAGGCAATGGACACAAACTGAAACACAGAAGGCTCTGTTTGAACATCAGGAAACATTTTTTGCCTATGAGGGTGACCAAGTACTGGCATAGGTTGCCCATAGAGGCTGTGGAGTCTCCCTCCTCGAAGATATTCAAAAGCTGTCTGGACATAATCCTGAGCAACCAGCTCTTAGTGGCAGTGCTTGAACAGATTAGTTGGACCAGTTAATTCCAGACATCCCTTCCAGCATCAACCATTCAGTGATACTGTGAAAGACTGAGAGGCATGTGGTACTTGAGATTAAAATCTTTATTTGGGGAAAAAGGGTTAGAGAATGATGATGCCAGAAACATTGTGCTAGGGACCTGGCTTAGGGAATGAATTTGGAGGATCCTGGTCATCTACAATTTTGCAGCGCAGTTCAGAAAGGAGTTTGATGTCTGATGTCCTTAGATTGATCTTTTGGATAGGGAATTAATTATTTCAGGCAGAGGAAGCAACTGATTGCTGATTTCACACAGGCTGGGGAGGAGATTTAACTTAGGAGCCCTTGGGTAAAAGAGCTATCACCCCTATTGCCTCTCCTGAAGTGTTTCTTCTGCTTCATCCCCTCACAAAAAAGAGGATAAGTATCTCTACCCAGTGGACACATGATTTGGAAGTACAAAAGGCATCTTCTGTGCCTTCTAATTGCAGAGTAAGCTGCTAAACCACGGACAGAAATTGAATTAAATATATATTTCCTCTTTAGCAATAGCTAAAGCTTTATAGTGTCTAGAATAAAGGGGCTTCCTACAGAACTTGCTGGCTGCTGTGAGGCAGCTGTGTGCTCCCACTGATTTATACTCTTACTCCACTTAGTATTGGTCATCTAATCCAGGACCTTGATAGCACAAAGGAAGTCAAGCAGTTTAAAAGTTTAGGCATTACAAATCCCAACACAGCATCACCCAATTCATTTCATATATCTTGCCCTTAGTGTTTAACATACATTTTATCAGCAGCTTGTAGGGCATGCAGTCAGACAATTTCCATTATGGCCAGTGAAATTACATGGTTAAAATCCTGTGCAATGCTTTATAAATTTAAATTTAAGCATAAATGTTCTGTAACAAGATTATTGTATCTGATCTGATGCTTGGGGAAAGCTCACTCATTTTGTATTGTCAGCACTCGGAGCAGTCATTGATGTATTAAGCTCTTACACAAGTCATGCCATCTTACTTGAACCAACGTGCAGTCGCAGGGGATTTTGGTTGAAAGAGTAGATGCAAGATACACATTTATAACAGCAAGGGCAATCAGCTTTGCAACGGATTAGTGAAGAATATGTTAAATTTCCCATCACTTGGAGTCCTTTTGTCACTGTCAGATGTCTTTCTAAAAGAAACTATTTGTTTCGATAACACTTTATTGGTTATATGCACAAATAAGGAGAAGAAATCTACAGTTTTTATGCAGCAAATTGATCTAGATTAGGACAGTTTCCACTTCTATTTTTAGCTATTTATGCTAAATAAGGTTATAAGAAAAACAAAACAAAACAAAACAAACAAGAATTGAAACAGTGATACAAACTACCAGATTGTTTTTCTGAAAACTACTAAAACAGTAAGTGAACTTTGACAGTACTGTCCTGAAATTGCTGCTTTAACAGTGGTACCTCCTGTAGAAAATCCATTTTACATCAAGGCCAAATTCTGAAAGGCCTGACTCCATGGGTGTGCTCAAAACGTTTTCCTCATGGAAAAATTTGTTGACATATTTTAAAAACATTGTCATCTCTGCATGCATGTGATAGATCTAGCACTTACTTAAACACACGCTAGAATTTTCTGATGCAAATGCCTTTTGTCAAAATGGGCTTTGCAAGCATAAACTCTATTACTTACATGTGTGAATGCTTATGCCCACGTACTTGAAAGCCCCTTTCAAAATTTAGTCTATTAAATAAACGCGCAAATTAGCAAGACTACTATGGCTCTCCAGCTGAAAGCTTTCCTTTAAAATAAATGTGATATTTTACTAGAAGTAAATGGAAACACTTAAAGAAGTGGATTGATAAACAGTATTGAGTTGGGGTAGATTTGTAGCAATTGATGTTTTGACAAAATTGGAGATGCTGAAGCAGGCATTTTAGTTTGACTTAGCTAAAATAAATTGCAGGAGCCCAACCTAGACATGACAAAGTCATGAATCAACTTCTCCATCTTCTTCAAGGAAAGATCTCAGGCTTGTACTGTACCTGTGATGGTGAAAGGGAGTTTGAATATTACATGAAGATGGCTGTCAAAAGGCAGCTCTTAATTCAATACCACATCAAGGGTTTTCATGCTGACAGAGAGAATATGATGTGGCTAGTCCTAGAAAAATATCATAGAGAGATAACTCTGCTCTGTCTGTTCTTTGCAACAATTATCGAAAAGCTGACTTCATTTATATTGTGATTTGTTAAAATAAGATACTGGAAATACCTGAAGGTTTTTTTAAGATTTCTAATAATTTAGATGTAGAAAACATGCCTACTTCCTACTTTTTAAACTAAAACTTTAAATTTATAAAAGATTGAAGAATCTGTCTATTAAGACCTTTACTGCAAAATTCAGGTTCCAAATATTGAAGTACACTATTGCTTCTAATGTTATACTGTATTTCCAAAAAAGACACATATTTGTTTGTTTGTTTGTTTGTTTGTTTTGTTTGTTTTGGTTTGGTTTTGCTCATTTGAGATGGGATTCATGACTTCTGTTAATTGAACTGAAAATAAACAGACATATAGGACCTGGCTGTATTAGTTACTGCTAGTCTTAACAGCCCAATATAAGAAAACTACATATTTGGGCAGGCATAAATCTTGGGTGACCTTTAGTTATTAGAAACGAAGCAGCACAGACCTTAATCCACCACAGCTAGGAAAGTTTAATATTGTGACAGATATTAGATCTTGCATTTGCTGTTATCAAGCCAAGATGCACATTAAAAGCTACCTGAAAATTGTCACTGATTTCAGTAAAATTTTAGTAAAATTCTTCCCTCATTCTTCAATTATCTTGTACTGATTCTGTCCTTAAGACTGCATTCCAATGAATCTATAGCCCCTTCTATGGCATGGCAGTCGTGTCCTTTGTCTCCCCTTCTTGTTGCTGTATGTAAGCCATATATGCATGATGTTTGGGATATTGCAGACTGCCAGAAGTTTGCCTGATGACAGTTCTAGTAAAAAATATTGCATAGGAGAAAATGGTTGGATGATGGGGGGTTTTGTTTGTTTGTTCAGTTATGGTTTTGTTTGTTTTAAGACAGAGAAGTGTACTGAGTGATTACGTCTATCATAATAGTTTGCCAATTATAAGATCACTGTAAAGAGGATCAACTCTCCTTGCTCATCGACCAGGTGAAGATGGGTATCAGGAAAAAGCTTTCCAACCAAAAGGATAGTGAAACTATGTGTAACAGATTACATTTGGGTGCTCTGGAATCCCCTTACCTGGATATTTTCAATAATAAATTAAACAGACTTCTGGTTAGTACAGTCTTGATCTTGTCTCAGAAGAAAGGACTAGGTGAATTCCTGACTCCTTCCTGTCCTGTGTTTAATATTTTCCATTTTATTTTAATATTTTCTATTTTATTTTAATATTTTCCATTTTATTTTAATATTTTCCATTTTATTTTAATATTTTCCAATTCAGGCTAAGTTTCTTTCATTAAAATGATTGACTTACAAAGTCTATGCTTTATAGTATTTGATATTACATTATTTAGTGAGCTATTGTCAAATTCTTTGCAGAAGAGGCTTATTTAACAGACCCCATCTTTATTCCTTTGTTGTTTGGAGGCATAGTAAGAGCTCTGACAATAATGTGTAAGATATATATTTAATAATAGCTCTATTTAATTTCATTAGCTGTGTGATTTCATCTGGGTTATCATGTATAGAGACCAGGTCATTCAATGAGACACACTGTTCCTTTCTCATTTTTGCTAATGACTTGATTTCACATCTTTGGGGGTCAGTGAAGAGAATGAGTACCCTCAGGTTTTATAACACAGAATCACAGGATGGCTGAGGTTTGAAGGCACCTCTGGAGATCATCTAGTCCAACACTCCTGGTCAAGCAGGGTCAGCTAGATCAGGGTGTCCAGGATTGTATACAAACAGGTTTTCAATATCTCAAAGGATGGGGACTCTGCAGCCTCTTTGAGTAACTTTTCCAGTGTTTGACCACCCTCATTGTAATTTTTTTTTCATATGTTTGAGTAGAACTTTATGCTTCAGTTTGTGCCCATTGCTTCCTTCCTTTCACTGGATACAACTGATAAGAATCTGCCTCCATCTTCCTTACACATCCCATCAAGTATCTATTGTACACACTGATAAGATTCCCTGAGCTTTCTATTCTCCAGGCTGAATGGTCCCAGTTCTCTCAGCCTCCCCATGTATGTCAGGCTCTCCAATCCCTTAATCATTTTTGTGGCCTTTTGTTGGGCTTGTTCCAGCAAGTCCATGTCTGTCTTATACTGCAGAGCACAGAACTGGACCCAGCACTCCAGCTGTTTCTCACTGGATCTGAACTGAAGGAAATAATTACCTGCCTTAACCTGCTGTCACCATTCTTCCTAATGCTGTCCCAGAATGTTCTTGGTGTTTGCTGTGAGGACATATTGCTGTGTAACAGTCAACTTGTGTCCACCGGGACCTGTGGATCCTTCTCTGCCACGCTGCTTTCCAGCTGGTAGCCCATTGGTACTGGTGTGTGGTTTTACTTCTCTTCAGTGCAAGACTTTGCATTTCCCTTTGTTAAACCTCTTGAGACTCCTGTTAGCGAAGTTTATTATGTTTTAACAATGATTAAAGAGCACATACCTAATCCAACTGTTGATATGTCACATTTTACTTACGTATTGTTGAGTGTTGTATCAGTCAATACACAGTAAATGTCACTTTATTTTTGCCATGCATTTTCATTGTATAGTTAAGTAATTAAAAATAAATCAGTAAAGTTTGGATACTTCTCATTTAATTTAGCTGTTTCAAGTTACCTATACAGTCCGATTTTCAAGCTTTACTATAAACTTAGGTAAATCTACCTTAGGAATGATTAAGGGAAAGGAAGATCTCCAAAGCAGGTTGCATTCCATCCTTAGAAATACATCTAAAACACATGGGTTGAATCACTATTCAGAAATAATATTGCTCTTGAATGACTACAGATGGAACCTATGTGAGCAGTTCAGATTTAACAATTAGAAATAGATGAGCAACAGTCACCCTAAATAAGGAGGTCTGGGCATGTGTTGTCATTCTTACCTAACATGGATGAAAAACATGTGAATTTACCCAGCACATAACAACCCTCTCTACACCAGCAAATATTTTCCAAGCTTCGCACCATAAAGAATTTTAAAAATTATAAAAAAATATTTTTAAAGTATTGACAAAATGTCCTTTAATTTTAAATGTTTGGAATTATGCTGAAGTGTCTTTCACTAAGTTTCAAAAGCTCTAAAGCAAAATTTCATGATTTTGTCTGGCCTTACACACTAAAATATGCTCCCCTCAAGTTATCATCTAAATTACTGTCCATACTGGTCTCCAAAGATTGATCCATTTCTGTACTACAAAAATGTAATAAAAAATCAAGTTACATCTGGTTTGATTTCCCTGTAATGAAACAGCCAATTGCCCCATGTCAGAAAAGATGTACTGTAGGTATTCTTCTGGGATTTTACCTGGCTTTTGCCAGTCAATAAAGAAATAAGATCTAACATTTCATTTATAAAACATGAATTCCACTGTGTTAAAGGCATCTGGAATGGAAATAGTTTTTTACTTTCATATACAGAATATTTTAGCAATTTTTTTTTTGTTGTCTATCGTTAAGAAAACAAAAAATTGTAATTTTTGGATGGGTATGCCTATTTTGCAATGCAACAAGATAATTTTCTGCAGTGTATTGTTTACATATGTTAAACTGACTATATCAGGAAAGAGTTAAACACAATTACTGTAAGAAGAAACCTCACAAGTGAGATGAAAGATATTCCAGTTTGCAGTAGGGGGATTTTTAGATGTACAAATTACCATAGTGTAACAAATTTCTCAAAGTACAATTTTTATTCTTCAATTATTTATCTTCTGCGAATACTTCAGTATTTAATTTGACTCAGCTTTTCCCTTGTATTTATCTGTTGCCTCAGTTGTCTCAGGTTTTTTGTTTTGTTTTGTTTTGTTTTAATTTTACTGCACTATTGCTCATCGAAATCATGCCTTTGATCACAGGTAGCTCCATTTAGCATTTGGGTGGAAGACACAAGAAGACATGACTTCCTCTGCTTGGAAAGACAGTGCAGCAACTTTCTTGGAAAGAACACCTGTGTCTGCAGACACTGTTCATTGTTTGCACCAAAATTCACGTCAGAAGTGTTAAAATGACATTAAACGTAGCAGCAGCACATACTTTAAACTGAGCTGTTAAAGGATTCAGTTTATCCACTCCCTCTGCACCAGGGGTGTCAAACTCATTTTCAGCAGAGACCACATCAGGCTCATGTTTTTTTTTCAAATGGTTGAAAGTAATTTTAGGACTGCATAAATGTAATTGCTCCTACATTTATACAGTCCTAAAATTACATTCGGCCCTTTGAAGGCAATGATGAGGCTGATGTGTCCCCTGCTAAAAATTAGTTTGACACCCCTGCTTTGCACTATCTGTTCAATCTGGTGCATCCCTGGGCCCTGACCTTTCCTGGTTCCTACTAAACGTTTAACTGTCTCTTATCTTAGTACCCCAAGTGTCTTAATGCTGAAAAAAGACATCCCTTCCTTCCTCCACTTTAATGTTTGTCACCTTCTCTCTTGCAATAGCCCAGAGACACTATTCTTCACCAAATCATACAGAATCACAGAATGTTAGGGATTGGAAGGGACCTCCAAAGATCATCTAGTCCAATCCCCCTGCTGGAGCAGGAACACCTAGATGAGGCTACACAGGAAGGTGTCCAGGCGGGTTTTGAATGTCTCCAGAGAAGGAGACTCCACAACCCCCCTGGGCAGCCTGTTCCAGTGCTCTGTTACCCTCACTGAGAAGAAGTTTCTTCTCAAATTTAAGTGGAACCTCTTGTGTTCCAGTTTGAACCCATTGTCCCTTGTCCTACCATTGGTTGTCACCGAGAAGAGCCTGGCTCTATCCTCATGATACTCACCCTTTACATATTTATCAACATTAATAAGGTCACCCCTCAGCCTCCTCTTCTCCAAACTAAAGAGACCCAGCTCCCTCAGCCTTTCCTCATAAGGGAGGTGCTCCACTCCCTTAATCACCTTCGTTGTCCTATGCTGGACTCTCTCCAGCAGTTCCCTGTCCTTCTTGAACTGAGGGGCCCAGAACTGGACACAATATTCCCAATGTGGTCTCACCAGGGCAGAATAGAGGGGAAGGAGAACCTCTCTGGACCTACTAACCATCCTCCTTCTAATACACCCCAGGATGCCATTGGCCTTCTTGGCCACAAGGGCACAGTGCTGACTCTATTCTTCTTTATCCAGTTCCCTCTCCAGTCTGCAAACTGGGCAGGAATGTGCTCTTTCGCCAGATGACCAGTGCGTAAATGCTGGTTGATAAAATGGCTCATTTATCCTGTTCCTCTGCCTGTCTCTGAGCTTCTGTCTGCCAGGTGGACCAAAAAAAGTCCTTTGCCCCTCCACAGGCCAGAAACAAACTAGTGCTGTAGGGCAACGTCTCAAATGTGTTTGCAGAAATGTGCTGCTGTGCATGACAGAATCTTGATCCCTCACTCATCCCAGCATATTTTTCTCTGAAAAAGCAATGAATCCCCTTTCTGTGTTCCTGGGGACCAAGAAGCATACCTTTCTGCTGGTATGCTTGGGTCAAAATAAAGCCTAGAGTACATGCTTCTGAATTTTCTTGTTTTAATATAGTCTGTGTCACTCACAGGCAGTATATTAAAGTCTTGGCTCTAGCTGAGAGGAATCCAGGTAGGTTAATTAATTAAACATTTTCATACTGGGGGTTACAAGACCTTTTAGGTCCACAGAGAACATACAAATGATACCATCCTCTGGGATAATACATCATGCTTTTTTTGCCTCTATGGCTGCCTTTATGCATGGCCTCAGTCTGGATTTTTAATATTTCTGGAGGTTATTGCTGATCAAACAATGTTCATGAGGTACTTTGACAATTTTTATCTCAGCCTTTGAAAAACAATTTGTAATTTTTACATAACTTCATCTCTGACCTACCCTCCACATCTTTACCGGAGGCATGAAAAACCATCCAAGATCAGTTCAGAAGAAATTCCCTAGTAGTTAAGAAGAAAATCCTTTCTTACTGCTGTTTTGTATGAAGTACTTTTTCTTTGCAATCTCTCTTTTTTTTTTTTTTTTAATAAAAACAGATGATGTATAAATAGATGAAGCAAATATAATCTACGCCTAAATGACATTCAACATTATGCCAACTCAGTGCACCACTCCTATTAGCAGTTTTCAGGGATGTTTCAAGTGACAAGTTTAAAAAATTGCCAAGAACAATGCTCCAGAAATTTAGATGTGAGTGACGAGCTCTGAACTAGCACACTGGCACTGCAAATCTCTTAACTTCATGTGCTTCTTCTTGCTCAACGTGACATCACACTCACTGTGAAATAAACTCTTCTTCTTCTTTCAAATTCTGACAGAATTGCATTGCTGAGCTTGGAAGGTGAAGCTTTTGAGGAGCACCATAATTTACGATTGTGCCAATTCTGGGCTCTAAATTAAAGGTTGCAGTGACAGTAACTACTGAGAAAATTAGGATTCTAGCATGGAAAGTCTTTTTTCTGTTATGGTAGAGTATTAAATTTTCTCACTACAAGTATTCAGCATTAACAGATGAGCTCCTAGCATCAAAATGGATGGAGAAAGTGAAGGAGCTTGTTAGAACATGAATTAATCTTTATGCTGCAATGGACAGAGGTAGTTCTATATTATTCATTTGGGTGGAAATTTTCAAGTTTATTTCCTTTCAGGTTTGTAGTTACATACTATATTTTTCCTTGAATCACACATTATCAGGGTAATGAAGGGGCTTTAGATTTCATTTCAGCCAAATTCAGGTTTGTTTCTCCAAAAGGGATTTGCTTCTTTACTTATCATGTGAAGGAAGAGTTGTTCTGAAACACCGAGACATTGTACTGACTGTGCTGACTGTTGTCTGTCACTTGGCTACTTTTGCAAAGCTGCCTTGGGTGGGACGGATTCTCTAATGGAGAACAACTTCTCTTGGAACAGGCCCAAGCATCAATTTTACTAGCAAGCCAAAATCAGGGAATGTAAGACAAATATTTAGTAAGTGTAAAGTAAAATTTAATTTCAGATGTTTTTCCTTTAATGAAGTGTTATAGTTCTGTTATTGAAATATATTACATTAACATAAAGAAACACTTTTAAATGAGACAATCAGTATTAGCAAACATAGCTATTCTCCATAATAGTTTATTTACATGGTGTAAATAACTCAGACAAAACCAGTTCTGAATAAATCTTGTTTTGTTGCATTGTTACATTTATCTTTTTGTATTTCCATACCATTGAGACTGGTTTTGAGCTTTGTATCCTTGAATGAAACCTTTGTAAGTTGCTTCAGCTGGCAGTCAAGTGATTTCCTTGTTTTTGAATTACGGTGCTATATATTGCAACAGAGTTTCTGGGCTGGCTGACTCTTTGCATGTGACTCCTCCTAGACAGGTAGGGCTCCAAACTCAGCAGACAAACCTGTGAAGGTTTTGTTATGTGGGTTCATATATTTCCTGCTCTAAAAATATGGACAATATTTTTTTGCAGCACCAGGAGGGGATGGTACTTTCTGTCATAAACAGATGGTTTTCAATATATATTGAACTCATTATATCCACACCTATGCTCCCAATATTTTTTTTTTTTGTTTTTCATCTCTGAGCTTCCGTAGCTCACAAGTTCACTATGAAATTATGTAGATAGTCAGACCCATGAAATCTAGCCTTTGAGGTCTCAGCAACATTCTTGGCTTCTCTTTTTCATCCATTAAGATAAACGTTTACTTCCAGAGGACCCTCTTTTAGCCATTACTATGAAAGGAGGAAAACCACTCCAGCAAGAAACTGAAGTGAGATCTTACAGTGACTAGCTGTGATGGTTTCAACAGTAGTTCTCATAGGAATTGTGCAAATGAAGTTCTTCAGTTCTCATCCCTTCCTGTGGCTCGCAACTGTGAATAACATCTTAGTTTTAAGGATTTCATAAAAAATCAAACAGGATTTCCTTTCACTGCAAGTAAAAGCTGCATTTTATTCTCCCTGCTCCACTTTTTAGTACTTTCTTTTCTGGAATATCAATAGAAATATGTGGCCTCTCCTCATTGTTGCTGCTACACCTCACCATTTGACTCATTTTGTCATTACTAGAATCACTACTAATGTTATTTCACTAGTTTCAGAAATATTAACGTATTCCCAAAGCTATCAATAGCAAGAGGAATATAAACTTTGTAATTAGAGTCTAGTTTTTCATTTTCTGTTATATCTTTTCCTTCTGCTTCTTGTTTTGCATCCTTATTAAAGCTGAACATGTCCCATTACTTAACCATATACGAAATACTTATCAGAATAATAAAGTGTTCTATGCCAAACATAGTTTGTACCGTAGTTTGTACTGCAGCTTTAGTTTGTACTTCTGCTGCAACAGTTACTTATTTTATGTTTTACCATAACAGTGTTATATTGCTCCTATATACACCATAATTGTAAAACACACTGTGCTTCTGCATTCATTTAAAGAGCAACTACTTGATAAGTACAAAGTAATTAAGCAATATGACATGACAGGCAGTGCATTTCTGGGGAATTATTGCACTTCTCAGATGTCTTGAAAGATACGAGGTTAAAGGTTGAGTGACTTCAGCCATCTGAGAAGTGGAATAATCCCCCAGAAATGCATTGCTTACCGTGGTTTATTGCTATTATGAAATGGAAATTATGAAACCAAAATAGGAGGAAAAGATTAGATCTGTGCATTTATGGAGGATTACTTATACAGGTATGACATCACTGTCAGCTCTATATGTGCCCAGAGAGTTCTTAAAGACATTTCAGAATTAGCACGTGAACAACACAACTCATCCGAAACTGCTGTTTCAGCACTCCTCAATTACCAACTTTACCTAGACCAGCCCCCCAACATTTCTCTACAAAATCATATTTGTATTCTCGGTACAGATTTTGTCTCTGATACTAATCACACAACCTCAGGGGGTGTGGTTATTCTGAAATAATCATACCCCCTGGAGGATTAGAGGCATTTGGTTGCTTCCTTGCCTTGTAACACCCCAAGGTCATTATCTCATGATAATCACATCTCCTGGAGTTGCCTTATTGCTTAAGTGTAACACTAAATTTTAATTACAATGAAATAGAGCTCTTCTGGTAGTTTATACAACATCCTGTGTGCACAAAGCCAGATGGAAATAATGCCTAGCTTTTACTGTAATAGCATGTGGTGGGCTTGTACTCCACTGCAATAAATGATTATGTTTTTGTTGGATTTTTGATGAGAAAATAATTTTGAACTGAATTTTCAGCACACTGCTATTAAATTTAGTTTGGCATCTTATCATTCTTCTGATTTGTTGTAAATTCAATTTAAACTAAAAAATATAGTGAAGAAATACATCAATAACATTCTAAGTCTCTGATACTACTAATACTCACTACTGAACTCCACTTGAGTTTTCTCAAGCTAAGGGCATAGTATTTGGCTCTTCAGGCATCTCAAAGAGACAACAGTAAGAAATTATCTTTGCATTGAAAACTGAGATAGAGTTTTCCTGAGAAAGGTTTAATTTCATAAAGAAATTTAAAATTTGAAGTCTATGAGTTTCTTCTCTTGTCAAACAGAGTAAAATACTATAAGATGCTTTTGCTTAAGAACATACATGCATATGTATTTATTAAACATTTCCAGTTGTTTACACAGCAAGATCTTAAAACATTTCTAAACCGCTTTCTGCTTTAGCTAGAGAAGTTTTCATGTTTTGTATTTACTGGTCCTTGGGCAGCATGTTTTATTTGGGGGTATGGAAAATGCAGTTTTTCAAATCAAATAGCTGCAAATGTATAAAATAAGGTTTAAGTCAAATAATTTAAACAGCAAAACAAGAAAACAGACAAAATCAAAAGCAGCAGATCTGTTCAACTACATAGTACTATCTGAATGCATTATGTTTATAACTACGTCTACACTGTTTTGATTCCAGCTACAATATCAATTGTAACTTGAGACATTTAGAGATAGATATTTGCTATTCATTCTTAGTAACTGTCTTGCTATAACACAGCATTTTTTTCAGAGTGCTTTCATGGCTTTAACAGAGGTTTTTTTCTTTATTACTCTTTTTCAGATATTTACAACAAAGATAATAATATTAAATTGTTGTGAGAATGATCAAACTATTTGATGCTAGTTTTGTCATGTTTTATTTTGTTATGTTTTACCTTTCTGAACTGCAACTTAGTCAATTAAATGTTAACATTGCATTTAGCTCTTGAAGGTGCACGTACTGACATTTTTATTGTTATTAGTATCATTTTTATTTTATTATTAAGTCAGCACAAAAATAAAATCGTTGTGCTCTGGTGTGATCACAGTTTAGGCATGCTGCTTAAAGTGGAGTTCCTAGCTATTTGCTTTTAGCAGAGAGTTTCAGAGAGATCCCTCTGCCTCAACATCTCCCTGTTGATCAACACCTTTTCTCCCACCGAGTGATTCCTCCTTGGAAACCAGTGACCGCTTTACAGATGAGTTGTTAGGAACGGATGTTCCATGAAATTAGTGGCTCTAAAAGAAGGGAGACCTTATTAACATTCCTCATCAGGAAATGAGGGAAAAACTGACAAAACATACTTTAGTACACCTCACAGGACTGGTGTGTGAGAGGTGTTAGAAATTAAATGTCATTAGTTCTGTTTCTAGTGGATGCATTTTTTTTTTCAATGTTCTCTTTGCAGAGAGACAGTGTCTTTCCTCATACGCCCTGTGAAATCAATAGGTCACTTCAGGAAGACTTAGTTCTAGCCTGCAATAAGAGTAATCTGTTGATTTCACTAGGGTCATGCTGGTGTGGCAAATAGTAAAATTTCACCAATCCTTCTGATAAAAATTAAAACAATTTAGTAGTACAGGGCAATTAAATTTAATCAGTTTTCTGCTGTGCTGAAGTTTGTTGTCATTGACAAAGATTCATTAGTTTTAGTAGTATTTATGCTGAATTGCCTAATAATGAAAGAATTCTTTTTTTGTCACTTTGTTCAGTACTTTTAATAATAATAATAATAATAATAATAATAATAACAAAAACAACAATAATAATATGGTGTTAGGAAACAACATTATTGACTGTTGCACATAGTAACAATATTGCGAATATTTCACCCTTGCCAAAGCCTCTTATCTTGTTCTGCTCTTACACATAGGTCATATTATGCACTGCTTTGTGCTAGTTTGACAAGAACTAATGTGGATACTTAAATATTTTAAAGGCTGCACATTTCAGAATGATAAAATACTGAACCGATCTTCGTTTTCTGTGGAATTTGTGGTTAATGATAAAATAATTTAGTCCTTTTTTTGTCTATTAGTGATTTTAACAACAAACAATAAAAGTTCTTTTGAGGAAAAATCTTCACATAAGGCCATGCAATGACACTTTTTAACTACAGTTGTTTTTTATTCAGCCATAAAATCTATCTTTCATATAGAAACCCACTTACATGTCTTACTTCAGTGAAGGTTATTTGTAGACTGAAGGTCTTTTCTTGTCAAGATATGATGAATACCATGTGTGAAGACAGAAGAGCATCAGGACCTGTATTAGCCGGAAAACCCACTGATCTGTGAATAACCTAAAAAAGAAAACCTGAAGATTAGCAACGTCGCTTTTAAGAATGATCCATCAAATTCAACAAGCAGATTCACAGAGATGAATCATCCAGTTCCTTTTATTCCAACAATACAGTAAAGGTTATTTCCCTCCTTACAAACAGAAGTTCCAAAATACAAGAAATAGAGCCTTGTGGATCTTTTTCAGTCATAAGGCAATGATTCTATATTCTTCATTCAGTGTGATTTTTAAACTTTTTTTTCCTTTTATTTGTCAATTGAAGTAGGTGTGGCTTACAGCTAACCTGTGTGATTATATCCTATATTTAGATAAGGTTATATTTTCTGTAATGATTAAGTCCTCTGCCATAACCATTTTTAAAAGCACAAAAATCAATTATGCATTTTTAGCACATTTTTATTAGTTTGTCAGAATATATCAAATTATTGCCTCCTAGCTTGAAAACCCAGTGAGATCATTGTGATAACCTTCTGTAATTTTCTCCAGTCCTTTCCTCTCTTTTCCTCTCCCTGCCCCTAAGCTGACTCTGACGCAGGATTCAATAATATCCATTACAGAAAAATCTATCCAATTGGCGAACTATTAACCACACTTACCATGGAAATTTACTCAGAAATTCTTACCTAGAGGTAGAAATTTCATGTCAAAATTTTTGGTTTTGACTTCTAGCCCTTGAATGTTTGACTACTAGACTGAAGAGCCACTGCTAAGCAATTCTTGGTTTAGAAGTAATTTATTTTAGGCATAATCATCTCTTAGCAATGTCTTTGAGAAGCAGAAAGAGCTGGAACCTTTCACTACTTGCTGTTCCTTTAATTATTTTTGTACACCTTCTCTCTATCAACATCCATTTGGAACAAAATTTTTGGCTAATAAAAAGATGGTGATTTATGTATATTAATAATATGCTTATCATAAAATCTAAATCAATAGATTATTTATTTAACCCAACCAACTATCCTGTAATGATTGTTTGGCATATTTTTTTTTAATGAGATAATGTTGCCTGATTATTGAAAATGGTTTGGTTTTGTTTTTTGTTTGGTTGGTTGGGGTTTTTTTGTTTGTTTTGTTTTGTTTTGTTTTTCCTGCTGGCTTTTTATTCCCTTTTTTAACATTTGATTAACATTTGTAAAGAAGGTTAGTTTGCAGCATCTATACCAATTCAGATACAGCTGTGATTCTCATAAGAATTTTACATCTTAGCCCTATTTCTAGGAGGGCAAGACCAAAAACCACCTTGTAAAAGAACACAGAGAATTTAGATGTGAGGTTAATTTTATAACTACTGTGCATTTGGAAAGTAAATCGACTATCTCCGAGCAGCAGCTCTCACGTTCTAGAAAATAGGGTAGGTGGATTATCATTATGAGATAAATGTAGAACAAATTAAACAGAGTGTTTGAAAGAAGTTACAGTAAAGCATAATTTTTATTTCTTTAATGGGGGAGAATTGAACAGTCAGTGATGAGGTCATGGAAAGCAATTATTTTTACAGGGGTTATGAGCAGGAAGCAAAATCTTATCAATTAACTTTCATCAGTTAATATGAAGATATGATAAGTAAATTTAAATATGGATATAATACAGATCTCTGTACACCCAAAAAGCTCCTTGTGTTTACTGAAGATGCCCTCCACTATGCAAGATATATGTTTTGCGCCTGTTAGTGCTGAACAAGCATCATTCCCTGTGTGGCAGGGAAGGGATGACCAACGTGAGACATGGCGTATCTACCAACCTGAGGGATGCCGAACTCTTCTGCATGTCTGGCACTCAGAGGTACAGGGGTTGTGAATTCCTGATGTTCTGGGTTTACTGATGGAAGTTAGAGCTAAGTTGTCTTTTCTGGTAATATACCACACTTCAGCTCAAGGCCAGAGTCTGGATGAGTCTAGTCTTAACACACATTCTCTCTCTAAAACAGTATTCCTAAAAAAAACCCTAGAAAAACAACTTTTATGACTTCCTCCTTTCCTTTTATCTATGTAACTCCAAATTTTACCACACAAAATAAACTTTTCAACTACGAACAAGGGAATTACAACATTTTTAGGAGCCATCAGGTGACAGAGTTCCATTTCACTTCCCTTTAAATAGCTAGTAATTATTTATACTGTGATATGAAGCTTTCCTATATTGTTATTTATATAGTAATTTTAATTACACAAATTAAATAATGAAATAGCAGCAATATAACACAGATAATGATTTATAGTTGCAGGAATGACACCCTTACAGCTTGAACAATTTCAGAATCTTTGGAATAACCTTGAGGGCATTTCAACACTTAAGTATCATCCATTTAAGCTCTTAAAACTCATAAGGGATGAGCACAAAAGCTGATCTGGAGTATTTGTTATAAATTATCTATTTAGTGTGGCTTCAGGGCATGTATTTAGAATTTAAGTTTTGTGAGGGCCAAGCACATCTAAATACTTGCCTTTTTTGACACCTGAAATTAAGTAACTCATTACAAAAATACTGGGTTATGTCTTGACATAATGAAACTGAGCATGGCAACATAACCAAATGAACTGCAGAAGAGGGAAATTCCACTGATTGCAGGAAGCTTAAACAGTGAAAGGGCCTTGAAATATATGTCCCACCTACAGGAATAGTCATAAATCATGTGAGAATGCAGAAGAGGCTGTCGATGGTGCTTAAATGCAGGACTGCAGCAAAATGAAAAGCACTAGGTTAGAATTTGTCAATGAAAGGCTACCTGTATTATTGATTTGAACTTGAGTTTAAACAGCCACCCCTTCAATTTGATATCCCATTCTGATGACATTAAGGCAAACTCACTGCTAAATAAAACAGGGAGTTAAAGAGACATGTTGCTTGATATAGCAAAACAATGAAACAATTTAATTAGGTGATAATGTTTCTGGCACCGAGTATACATGGCAATAAACTGCTTTTGCAGTTGATTAAATGCTGAAGTGAAGCAGAGCGTGAAATCTTTCTCAGAGGAAGAGCTGCCTCTGGATCTTCCCGTTACCTGTGGACCTCCCCACTTCAGTAAGGCAGCAGGTCCCACCAAGGGTTCTCTTGTGTATTTCAGCTAGGTGTGCTAGGAGTATGGCCTTCAGAGATCAGCACTGACTTTGCTTCTGTCTTCTGCATCAGTCTGTGCTCCCGTGAGCAGTTTCCAAAGAGACTTTCACTTGCTGCTTTCATATGCAACACACTAAAAGTATTGTTAACACAGCCTGTGAGATCCAGGCATTTTCAAATAGTCTAGGCCAATAATTTTGTAGCTTGGCTTCCTTCACTTTTACAATTAGGATACAAATGCAGAATACCTTCCTGTTGCTCTCAGAATAAGAAAAATAACTTTATTTTTGAGGAATTGGAAACACTGTTGCATCTAGCTCCTTCATGCTGTTTCTGAGGCATTAAAACATGTCTTACTGTACGTTTTCTGTGTTATTATCTGGTCTATAGACGCTTATCAAGAATTTTGAGGACTACTGTTATTAATAGCTATGTAAGGCTATCTTGAATCATCTTTTTTTCCTCCGTGAAAACCCAAAGTTATATCTGCATAAGGTAAATTACATAAGACAAAGACTTTGTTTCAATTCGTTTGGGTAAAGGAAGATTTGGAATAACTTTGCTATTGGATGGCACCCAATTTTTCCCCCATTTTTATGTCTTTTTCCAGATGTATTCTTGTTCTTTGTGGGTACACTGTTATACACTAGAAACATTTCCTTTTAGAACATGGTGGAAGAAATAATCTCAATTATAACAGAGGAAAAATCATGCCTTAATGATGTCCATTTTAATTTTATAAGTGGACTAAAACACCTGTTTGAACTCCTAAAGATCATAGCTGCATTTCGTCAGAATTCTGCCACTTTCTATTCAAGTACTTTGCAGACAACCTAACTTTCAAGGAATGTCCTTGGTTCAGCCATTACATAATTCAGTACTTCTCAATACTTCTGGGATGCTCTGAAGTTACATTTTTATATTTAAAAGTCTAATTGCTAAGTTCCTAGGTGAGCTTTTTAAATGCAAATGTAGCACATCTACCACCTCCATTCCTCTTCTGCTCCCATGATCATCAAATCAAGCACCCCTCTGTCAGTCTAGGCTTCCTTCAGATTTGTAACCTGAACTGGAATCTTAATGGCTCTTCCAATAATTAAATCATTGACAAAAGCTGGTATTTCTTCACCACAGAAAGGCGTGTTTAACAAAATGGCTTCCCTGGGGCCCAATCTCCATCTTTAAACAAAAACAATTCTGGTTCTCTGGAGACATTATATTTATTGAATGTAAATGTCATAATAGCTTGACAGGTGTTGAGGCTTGTCTGAATTTTGTGATCTGAAGCTGTAGTATCCTACTGCCGGCCCCACAATTAATCTTATTGTCTTTATAGGGTCCCAGGGTCTGTCTGCCCAGATAACAAGGGGCAAAGTGACCTGTCAGTTAATCTTAGAAACGTGCTAAATCCTGAAAGAGCACTTAAATCCAGCACTTAAAAGGACCTCCTGTACAGAATTGCCTTTCCTACCTTTCAACACTTTCCTGAGATAAGATGATGAAGGAAGGGCAAGAGAAAATCAAAAAACAAACTTAATAACACCTTCCCTTCCAAAGGCCATGATTTATAACAAGATTGTGAGAACATTCTGAAGCTATTTCATGTTGAATTACAGTATACCTTTACAAGTGGCTGCTAAACTAGGAGCTCATGACAGTACTGCTTGTGTTACTCTCATACTGTTCCTTGTGCTGCCACTAAAATTTAAAATGTGGTACATACAAAATAGATCTATAAATTTATATAGTAACTATCCCAACAAATGCAAACTCATTCTTAGTAACCATAAAATTACCTTCTGTTATCTATCACCCAGTGAATTATAGTTTCATCACTTAGAACAGCCAGCAAAACTGAATAACACTGCCTGCCTACCCACTATTTCACTGTTATATCCTGTGCAAGTGCTGCAGCTTGCGGAGAAGAAGGATAAACAACAAAAAATTAAAGCTGAATATATGGTGTGGTAAATAAGGGTCATGTTATCAGCTCTGCACTGAATATAATTTTTAAAAGTCAGCATCTACCTCTTTAGCTTTTAGTTTGAACCACTAATAAATCAGTATAATTTTGGTCCCTAGATATGCCAGCCAGGTTCTTATGTTTATGGAGTATTCCACTGTCAAATTACTTACATTAAATGTGGAAACAGAATAACATACACAAACTGCATAGGTTTTAATAGAGTACAAATTGATATAACTGTTTCTTTGACATAGTGCTGGGAAGGGTAAACTCCACATTTTTGATAAAACTTTGCCTTAGTTCGTCCTGCTTGTTCAAAGCTGAAGGTGGCTCCTCCACCACTGTCAGCAGAAATGGTGGCTGGGTGCTGGGGCATAGGTCATTGCCATCACAGGTGAACGACAAATCCGTGTGTACAGAAGGCCCATGGAAAACCCACTTTCCCTACCTTGCACTAGTATTTTAACCATCTCAAACATTCATCAATGAAGAGACAGAATTATTGCTTGTGTGACCCATCACAACTATAGAGATATGAGCAATAGAAACTCAGAGGAAGCTGTTTGTGACTAAAAAATTACAGATGGAAGCTATTCAGTAATTTGGTGTATGAAATAATCATTGCCTGCTCCTGAGTATTACAGGTATATAAAAGGCTGAATTCATCAGCTGAATTACTTTTCACTAATTATTTGCTCAGTCTGGTTAGCACCACAAGTGCTGCATGTGAAGCCAGGATTTGAACTCTTACAAAGATGAATTGCTTTTGAGGAGGCTTTCAATGGAACTTCTTTTTTAATCCTACCTTCAAATAGCTCTGTGTTAAGAAAAAAAATAATAATAAAATGTACTGGCATTTGGCTCTTGGGGAATGGATTCCCAACTTATATTTTACATAGACTCTGTTCCCCAGAGCATCTGTTGTGATCTTGTTTTTCTCAAAAATGTGATAAGAAACATTTCAAGCTGTATTTCACAATTTATCTAGAGCTTATTCATTCAAAGTGTGATAAGAACCTCTTTTTGCTTTTCCAAATGTGTAAATAAAGCTTGACATCAGTCAGAAATCTAGGTCTTTTAACATTAACATTTGAAAATTGTGAATTGTCTGCCACAGAACTTTGATGATAATGGTCTTATAAAGGAATAAACAGGAAGGTCAAGATGCCAGTGCCTCATATACAAAGAAGAACTAGAACATGCTGTCTGAATAAAGCTAAAAGTAATGTTAACTGATCTGATACAAAGCACCAGGAATAATTTAACATTTTAACCAAGCAATTGAAAGAACAGATGAATACTTTTGCTTCACAATAGAAGACTTAGACATTTGGGCAATGAACTTCCATAAACTATACTTCTTTTTGTTTTAATATTCATGTTCATTATCCAAATAACCTTTTTTTGATAAATTAGCAAAGCTCATTAAAAAGCTTGAGACAAGCTCAAAGGATGGAAAAAATTATCTCTGACATTAAGATAAAATGCACATTACCAACCCTATTCTGGTTGTTTGCTCTAATGTGGAAGCCTTGGATTTGCTGCACAGCATCTCACTTGTCCTTTCAACATGCTGTATATCTTTGCCTTATTATGATGATTTCCTCTTCATTTCTTCTTATTTTGTTAACCCAAGTCTCCCTGTACACTTTTTTCTTCTTTTTTTTTTTTTTTTTTTATTTTAAATCTTTCCATTATCCTTGCCTCAGTGCCTCCTTCATACACTCTGTTAGAGCAGATGGGAACCTTTATTTCTTAAACTTTCTCTTATTCAGATCTCTCTGGGTTTTTTAGAAAGATTTTTCAAAAGCAAAGTAAAAGGGAGAAAAAAATATTTTAAAAAGCTACCTAGAATTTTCACAAGGTTCTTGTCAGCTGGTGCATCCCTGCATCACTTTGGTTCACATGAGAGTTTTGCTTCTTTATCCAAGCACCTTGCAAATAAGGGGTGACTCCATGGTCATCAGTCAAGACACTTCAGCATGAAAGTTGTGTAGAACAGAACTGGGCTTTTGTATAAATGTCATGTGCAATACCTCCAGCCTAAGTGGAGCATTAATAATTGATTAATTCTAAACTTGAATGATACCATATCGGTGCAGCATTTTCTACAGTCTTTTACTAAAAATGGCATCCTGAAGCACTTTCAGTATTAAATACAGCTACAAAATTACAGTGGAAAAACTATGAAGCAAATAAGAAGTAAAAGTAAGAAGAACATTTCATTTTCTATATCCCTTTCAGTAATGCCTGAGTACTCAGAACTAGATTGAGAGCTCCACTGAATCAAAAGAACTGCATCTGTGGAGGGTAAAAGTGACTATTTTATATAGCAACTATGGTTTGTTCTTTTAAATTTAGTTCATGTCTTTCTTCTTTTTTTTTTGTTTTTAAAGTTAGACCAGCATAAGAGTGTACCCCTGACTATTCTGCCTCTTGAGGGAGCTGGGGTTGTTTAGTCTAGAGAAGAGGAGGCTTAGAGCTGACCTCATCACTCTCTATAACTACCTGAAGGGAAGTTATAGCCAGGTGGGGATTGGTCTCTTCTCCCAGGCAGTCAGCAATAGGACAAGGGGGCATGGGCTTAAACTCTGCCAGGGGAGATTTAGGCTGGATATTAGAAAGAAATTCTTTACAGAGAGAGTGGTCAGGCATTGGAATGGCCTGCCCAGGGAGGTGGTGGACTCGCCGTCCCTGGAGGTTTTTAAACTCAGATTGGACATGGCACTTAGTGCCATGATCTAATAAATGGACTGGAGTTGGACCAAGGGTTGGACTTGATGATCTCTGAGGTCTTTTCCAACCCAGTTGATTCTGTGATTCTGTGATTCTTCCTAATAATCCCGGGTTTTTACCTCACAAAATGAAAAGAACAGTGGAATGTATCGTGGTTTTTTTGTCCTTTATGCTGACACTGCTCTCCATCTCTGCTAGCAAACAGGTGGATGGGAACAGTTGTTTTCTGTCCAGGTACTTCAGCAGCCAGCAGGAATGAAATATTATTTTCAACAGATTTATCTGCAGTTTTATTTACAGATTATTCCTCAATTTTCAGATGGATGGCAGCTTTTCAGAGCTAATTAATTTGCTTAGGGTCTTTAACAAGATCATAGTTGTGACAATAGCACAAGATAAACTGTTTAAATCCTTTTTCTCCCAAGAAAATATTGCTGTTTATGGGAAAACAAGCAATAAAAAGCATCATTATGCCTAAAATATATCAGATACATATGAAAGTTACCTGATTCCACTTAGATGACTGGTATTTGAAAGAATTTAAATGACACCAAAATAGATAATTAGACAACCCTATGTAATGATAACCTGGCTCCCAGAAATGTATCAAAACGCCATAATTTGTTGTACCTTTAGTTATCTAGACTTGTTGAAAATTTCACAGGTGAACGAGATACTTGAGAAAATAAAATACTGATGCAAATAGTTCAGGGACTGTCACATAATTGTAAGAATCCAGCCTGAAAGGTCAAGTTCCTTTCCAAAAGGAATTTTTCTAAAAATAGCTTTCCTATAACTAATAACATTAACTTGCTTTTTTGGCTGTTTATATTTTTTTTCCCTCACAAAGTGTGTATCATTCACTTAATAACTTTATCTGAATGTTGGAAGGAATTAACACTTCGAATATCAGCCATGAAAGTGGGTGTTGGTGTTTTGTGTAGATGGGGTTGTTCACACTTCCATGTTGTAAGTTAGTACACTTTGTTTTAAAGTTAAATTTTTCAAGCTAATGTGAAGTTTACCTCAAAATTGTTCTTAAATTTTACCAGGAAATTTAAGAACTATGCCTGTTGCTTTATCTTCCCAGTATTTCAATTTAAACAAGGAACAACTCTAGATGCAAAAGAAGACCTCAAGACATACACTACATATGGGAAAAGAGAATAGCTTTAAAAATGCCTATTTAGGTGTATTTTCCTTTCAATATTTAGCAGATTCTTTGAACAATGAGATGGGCCTTCATTTTAAGCTAATAAATACAAATACATTTAACAGTGTTTAAGGTATTTTCTGTTTGTTTGATCACTGTTTTCTGAATCATCTGTTCTACAAAATTGTATCTGAGATAAGATGAATATTACTGCACAGCATTACAGCTGTATCTGTATTAATAAAAAGAACTTGCATGGCACTAGTCGTATCTATAGAGCAAAACTGTTTTACCTTTCAGAGCAGACTGGTCACCTCCAAAGAGCCTGCTGAAATACTCTGTGGCCCATAATAATCTCAAAGTTATGTACAGCCACAGTATGAAAAACTGCTATTTGCCACTGTCTGAAACCTCGATGTGCACTTAGCTAACAAGTTAACAATATGCATCATCTTGTGTCTGTGCTCTGGCCTGCACCCTGGCTTTCTTTTTCAGTTTACTGCTATACATGTCACCAAGAAGTTCAAGCATGAAAACAGCACCATGCTTTATTTATAGATTACATTACATGAGATGTCATAAGAATACATAGAACTATGTTGTGTGCAAAATAAGACAGAGTTAATTTGTATTATACTGTCTATGGCATTCAAAATTAGTACAGATGTTTGTATTATCTAGACCACATAAAGACCTGGTATACACCCAAAGTTTGTAAGCAATGCAGAAACTTTAACTTAGACTGTTATAAGGATGGAGCTGAAAGATAAATGTTGTAAGCTTTAAGGTATGTAAGAAGAACTTATGGTACTGTATAAGTGCACATTCTGTTCTATTTCTTCACTCATCTTTCTCAACCTATGTTAACCTGCCTGATTGTCTCACCCACCAGTTATGTTTTGTCTACTTGAAGCTTTTTGAGGAAATGACGGATATTTCACCTACTTCTGCACAGCAGCTATATCAATGGGGCCCAACTTGGCTTTGACCTTTATACATTAAAATAAGAAGACTGAAACAAAATGCGAACATTCAGATGAATGAATAACACTCAATGGTGTCAGTGAATACGGATGGCAAAAAGCAACACTCTCTTCCCAGCTCCTTTGTTTCCCAGTTGACAAGAAAAACAAAATTAAAGCTCTGCTTTATGGTGTGTGCAAATCTCCAGGTAAATGCAGATAGCTAAATTGGATGTCATGTGTGTCAAAAGTGCAACATATCACAGATACAGGTAATCTTCTTAAGGAACAGACATTGTGTTTTACGTGTCTGATGGATGCCCTTTTATCCTATAACAATATTGAGGACTCCATGACAAACACCTGACAGCCTAAACAAATTTCAGGCATGCACGATAATGATGAAAAATCTTAAAGCATTCATACTCTTTACAGTGGAGTGTCAAAGGTCCTTTTGTAAGTCAGTGTATCTCAGTAAAACACAACAGTTTTAATCAGGAACTGCATCAAATAATCTGTCGATTACGTTATTTGATTTTTGTGGCTCAGCTTGTCCTTAAGCTTGTTTTTCCAGAACTGTGTCAATATCCTTAAAGTTCCTACAGTACAACATGCCAGTAGCTGCTGTTTTGGCAGAATTTCTGATACATTGATGGTTATCATCCTAATCATGTAAGGCTCATCTTCCAAAGGGAAACAACTGAAAGATCATAGCATCATATTTCACAGTGGAATGGCTGTCATCACAATATATCATACGAGTACGCAAAGGTCATACTGTAAATCTGTTTCATTAGGGCCAAACTCTTATTGCCCCAGAACACAGAAGAAGGAGAAGGCAGTACATAAGGGAATCGCTGATGTTATAATAAAGTTAAAGAAGTCACTGGCAACATGTAGCCTCCCACAGCCATCGCCACCTTTTACTAGATATTTGTACTGTGAAAAAGATCTTTCTTATGGACTCTTTGATACCCACAGAGATTTTCTTCTGTGAGACAGGAGTTCTATGGATCACAGGCATTTGTCATTGTAGACAAAAATTTCCTAAAAGCTAGAAGCAAGACAATAAGATCAGGTGAGAGTTTTTGTTTGTTTAGTTGTTTTTTTTTAACCTATATCCATTTTAGTGTGTTCTGTTTTCACTGCAGCTTACCTCCTTTTCTTTGCTCTATATTAGCTCTGGCCAGTACCATGCAAATGGTAGGTTAGGTATGTTTTTCTATTTAAAGGAAGCTGCTGAAACTGAGAGAAAAAATATTTAAGCTTTTATTTTTTTACTTTTGACTCTCTAGGTACAAATGTAGAACTGCAAGGTAAAGCAAAGATTTCCATGTTTTGTCTTCCTTTATTTTGTGGGACATATATCCACTAACCATACCTGAAAGCATCGTAGTAGGTGATCTTAAATTTCTTCATCCTTCTGGACTTCTCTGCTTGCTTGAGTCAAACATGCAATTTCCAAATCTGTTTATAAACATTTGACAACTGGCCTCTTCCTGTACTCAAGTGAACTATATGAGCTATGCATTATTGAAAGCTTGAGAGAGAATTTTACAGAGTCCAGATGAGACATTATCAGACACCATCTTGCAATTTCTCACATTGTTTTTCTAGTTAGCCCATGTGACCACCAGTACATGGGTAGACTGTGATTCGCACAGTGTATTTTAGCAAGGCATTTGAATCATAGTCACTGATTTATTCATGTATCCATATTATTTTTTTCCCATTGGTCAAACTTAAAAAAGGTTGAGAGACCTTTGACTTATGTATTTCGGTAATGGCTGTTAAAATCAATTCTAACATTAAAGTCTCTAAGAATGAACAATGCACTGAGTGGAAAATTGATTAAATGGTCAAAGAAGAGTCCTTTGTGGCCTTGTTTGCTTTTTCAATTAGTACAGATGTCACAGCTGGTCTAGGTGGCTCTCAAACTTTCACAAAATATGTCCTTGAAGCTTTGTCTTTTGTAAGCCTTTTTCTTCTAAGAAAGGTGATTTTGCATTAAAGTTAGCACTTCTGTATTTTCATGTATTTTCATGTTTGCAAGAAAGCAAACAGTTTCCTAAGTGAATTGTGCTTTCAACTGATAAGATACTAATAGAAAGAAAAAAAAAGAAAAAAAGAAGTAAAAATACTGATGAGAGAACAAGTGTGCTTTTGAGGAACTTCATTTCTGTCTTCTGATGGATTGCGCTTGAATTTATTTCCCTCCTTTAGGAATGATAAGAGTCATTCCATACGTATGTTTGGCAGAAAACAGCTAACAGGGAGATGGCTCATAACTGCACCTACCTCAGATTGCTTTAGGCCAGAATTCCTGGGTCTGCAGGTGAAGAACTGATGGGAACATGTTTGAATTCATTTAGAAGACCTCCAGTAAGTCATGTGATTAAGGCACTTAAATGGGATTTAGGTGACCTGAGTGCAATTCCAATCCCAGTTCTGCTACAGACTTACTATTTGATGTTGAGAAAGTCATCCTGGGAAAGATTTTTCACGAGCTTTTAGCATTGCCTTAATTCTCCTCCCATTGACTTCTACATAAAAAGAGTTCTCAGCATACGCCATGACACAGCATATCATGACTATATTAGTAACCTATCTCTGTGTTGTCTCTTAGAAACTAAAGTTAAGGTAGATAAATCCCTAATTTCATTGCTTTAAAAAAAATCTTAAGGATTAAATTAATTTCAGTATGCAAATCTGCAGGAGAAATGGATAGGAGACTATAACCTCAACTGCACTGTTTCTCTCCTTTACCTGCTCTGATTGCCATGTAACATTCATAAATGCAAACACTGAGATTGTTTCTTTATCTTAGCTATGCAAACAATTTAGTTATAATAGGCAGTTGATTTCTTTTTTTAGTACTTTAATGTTTTATTAATTTTCTACACTCAAACTCTTTTTTTCGTTTTGCCTTATGGCCCAGATTTCCCTTGATATTTGTAATTATAGTATTTACTTGCGATTACACTGCAACATACTGTAATTCTCAACCAGCTGACAATGAACTAGAATAAATAAAAATAAAGACTGGCATTAAGATCCCTTAATTTATTTTTTGCAAATTCAGAAATCAATTGTTTGATTAAACTTAATGCATTAGAAACTATACATTTCATAAGGTGTGTAAAACACAGGTGACTAATTCAGGTCTCTAGTTGAGTGGCTACAACTGTGTCATGGTTTAGCCCCAGCCAGCAACAAAACACCACACAGTCTCTTGCTCACTCCCCTCTATTGGGATGGGGGAAAGAATCAGAGGGTAAAACTGAGGAAACTCATGGGTTGAGATAAAGACAATGTAATAAGTAAAGCAAAAGCTGTGCATGCAAACAAAGCAAAACAAGGAATTCATTCATCACTTCCCATCAGTAGGCGTGTTCAGCCACCTCCAGGAAAGCAGGGCTCCATCACATGTAGTGCTTACTTGGGAAGACAAATGCCATGACTCTGAATGTCTCCTTTTTCCTTCTTCTTCCTCCAGCTTTATATACATTGTATGGTGATGATTGTATGATGACATTGTATGGTGTGGAACATCTCTTTGGTCAGTTGAGGTCAGCTCTCCTGGCTGTGTTGCCTCCCAGCTTCTTGTGCTCCCCCATCCCCCTTGATGGTGGGATGGTGTGAGGAGCAGAAAAAGCTCAGCAATAACTAAAACATCCCTGTATTATCAACACTTTTTTCAGCACAAATCCAAAACATATCCTCATAGTAGTCACTATGAAGAAAATTAAATATATCCCATCCAAAACCAGCACAAAGTACCAGGTAAGTTTCTGCAAGGTGTATCAGCCTGTGCGCAGACTGAAGTTTTCCCATGACATTTGGAATAATAGAGAACTATATAATGGATTAAATGGCTGGCCTTTCAAGTTAGTGGTCTGCATACAAATTAAGCCACTGCCAAGTACTTCAGGATATCTCCCCAAAAAATCAGATAATTCTGCAGTTTTAACATGAATAAAACAAATACTTTTAAATGTTGATAGTAATAATTTAGTGTCCTAAATGATGAGGCTTATTTACCATTATTTCGTATTGCATAAGATAAAAACTCTGTTAGTCTAAATGCTTGCACTGGCCTCTAAAAAAAAATCTGTTGATTAATGCTCAGCTTCAAAAATAGCAAGTTCTTTGGTACGTCTACATTATCTCCTCTTGTTCCTTCAGCCACCTAACATCCGTACATTTTTTTTGTAAAGCAAGCTGGGTTCTAAAGGGATATAATTTACATCAAGAGCTGGGACTATGTTTGACCAGAGGTTTTTCTCCAGGTGATTGTTGTAATTTCTTCCTGTTCTAGGGAGAGATTGTGGAAAATAACTTTTTCTCTTCTGTGGCACAAACTTTTTTTCCACTTTGAATACAACATATCTGGAATGACTGTAATGCATTTCACATTTACTAGTCATGAATCCTGACCTTTCTTTTTCAGAGATGGTGTCTTCTGGGAGACGAACTTGTCCTGGGACACGAGACACTTAAGATATGGTCAGATTGAAAAGGTCTTATTCTTCATATTCAGGAAAGAAGGATTATAATTAGAAAAAAATGCTGTTACAAGAAGGTAATTTTTTTTTCAGTCCTCAGCACTGAGGACTCCTGTGTATTTTTCCATTTTTTTATAGGAATCTGCAGCTACTGATGAATAGGTTGGGGATGAGCACAAGGTTACAAACAGTGAAAATCTGCACCAGAGTGTTTAGTTCTGGTGTAAGTACTTGTGTTTGATTTGTATTTTGCAAGGGAAAGCTATAGTGTGTGTGATTACCCACGATATTATGACTAATAACCATTCAAAGCTATCCATAATTTGAGAAAAGAATAGTACATGGTTTCTGTTAGTAGGATTAACCTGTTGCTGACTGCTATAGGTATGATTTCAGATTGCTTCAACTATGTGGGAAAACTTCTGATTTTACTGAGGATAGTGTACAAAAGCATGTCTTACAATCATTTCACAATGTAGGCCAAGTGAGCATTTCACTCTCTCCCAATTCCTATCTTAGGTTTACCAGAATGTAGGTAGCCATTCACTTTGTAAATCTTGAGACAGAGCTGAACAGTTGACATACAGACAAATTTGCAACTTTTCCCTTCCTTCCTGTACATTGCTGAAGTTCATTGCTGGTGTTCACTGGGATTCCTGTTGGTGATTTTCAGAGCGGTACAGGTTGGTTTTTGGACCATAATGAGTAGGAGGTTATGCGAGTGGTTACTTTTCCCATAGTACAGTGTCATCAGCAAACTCTGTCACCTTGCAATCCACTTACTCCAAATTATTAAAAAAAATATTAAACAACTTGATCATAGTACTGACCCCTGAGACACTCCATTATTAATATATCTCTTCTTTGAGGTTATAACTATTTATTTCCTACCATTTAATCACTTTTTAATCCATGACAAGCCTTTGCCCCTTACTTCATTGTTATTTATTATCTTTAATATTCTTTTATGAGGGACCTTTTCTAAAGCTTTTTGAAATCCAAGTAAATTATGTCCACTGGGTCACGTTCATCTACTGTCTTATTAATATTTTCAGAACCTTCTAACACATTAGAGAGGGACAATTTTCTGCTACAGAAAGCTTGTTGTTTTTTCTCTTGCCATATATATTATCATTCCCCAAGTGTTGCACTATTTTTCGTCTATTTGATTTTCAGCCATTGTAACAAACTGCAATTTTCAAGACATCCCCTAAATCCTTTTAAGAAAATAAAAATTGTGCTAATGACTTCTCAGTTCTCAGGAAGCACTGTGATTTGTGAGAGTATAGTGTGATTTGTTATTTAGCTACTCAGTCAGTCAAGTAATTTGAAGGATGTCTCCAAAATTTTCTGTGAAGAAGATTCAGTTCCAAAACAACCAATATTTTTTTTGTAAATTAGCTTGGAAGAGTAGTAGTGCTGAAATACATATAACTTCATAGATAATTTAGCCTATTCCAGCACTTTTTATCCTCCCTTTTTTAGCAATAAATACCAAGAAACGCAGTTTTTTTATAGATTTCTTATTTGTGACAGATTAAATAGACGAAGAGGATGACTCTGAAAATCTTACTTTTTAAAATGAGGGTAGAGGACTCAGGAAACCTTCTCCACCTGGCACAGTTTTAGTACTTGATCCTTTCTAATGTTGCCTTTGAGTGTTAAGGCTCTGTCTCCTTTGAGAGAGGTAAAGTAAAATTGTTTTAGATCAGTCGCCTTAGCCATGCCTCTTGTGAAGCCTTGGGAAGGAAAACACTGATCAAAGGGAGAAATAAATAGGAGAGCTTATGGCAATTTGTTCACCTCAGGGAAGACTGTTTGACTCAAGGTCCAGAGGAGCAAATAGGACTGAGCAGTAAACAGTATATTTGAAGGGAGGTCCTATGAGAAACTGATGGGTAGGTAATGATTGCAAAAATATTTTCTGTGTCTCCAGCAGCAGATCATGGAAAACACAGAGTCCTTCCTCTCTCTTTATTCCTGAATGTAGGGATCAAAAAGTGAGTTTGGGATAGAATGTGACAGAACTGTGGACAGTGCACAGCCAGCAGAAGTACAAAAACAGTCCTCTCTTTGCAAGATGAAAAGAACCTTGGTGTCCTTCCACACAGCTGCAGGTATTAGTCTGCCAGAGTCATGGACATGTAGACAAGGTACTGCAGGCAATCATTAACTGGTGAAAAGTTCAAGGAGAGCTATGTCTCAAATCACACCTGGAGTGTGAGGCCAGAGCAGGATTCAGAAGCTGCCTGGGGCAAGAAGCCAAAGTTCATCCAGCAATTGGTACAGCTCCTCCAACTACTATTGTACTGGAGCTGAGTGTTACAGACCCAGCTAGAATATACAGAACACTCTATAGAGAGTATGTGACTGAAAATTGGGTTTTGGATAGCATTACCGCCAATAGAATGTGGAACTATGGGACTGGAGTTTTGATTAGACTGCCCAAATTTGATGGTGATGACATTTTTGGTTAGGCTGGGGTTTCTAGTCCTGGAATTATCAGATTTACCAGGTTCAAATCTGATAGGGTTTTCAGACACTGGGAGACAAGACAACCTGAAGGATTTACGCTCTGCCCATCACATCCAACAAGTCAGGTGTTCGGGAACAACTATGGTGTCACTATAGCAAAAATGGATGCGCCCAGTGAATCCAGGCCCTGGAGTACTGCCCTAGTAATCAAGATATGGACACTCAGATGGTGGTGCAGTAGTATATAGTGAGTATAAATAGCAAATTTTAGCAGAGACAGGAATCATCTTTACTCAAAAAATTTCAGAAGGAGTAGCAACAGAAAAGTTATCCATTTGATAGGCAGGAGTCTCTGAATCTCCTTGTACTTTTCAGGTTATAAAGCTACCCAGTCATTGTTATTTCTTGGAAACGGTGGAGCTACACACACTATTGAGGTCATTTGCCTTATTTAATTTATCATTGAACTTAATGTCGTCTGCTTCCAGAGCTTGCATTCCTTCATCAAAACAATGTGGATGGACTTCTACACAGCTTGCACAGCATTTGAATAACCACTCACACGTCCATCCTCCTGCTGGGATGGACTTCGTTGCAGGGAGTTGGTTTGTATGGCACAATATTTCAGTGATTGTCTCTTATCAGAGAGTGTTTGAGATCAAGGTAAATGGCTGGCTTTTGGCTGCTAGCTGAATGTGATTCCTAAATTGCACAGTTTTCGTAAAAACTGTGGAAATGACAGAAAAAAATAACTAGACCTCTCTACTCAGGTCATCTTGCTAGCAGTGTGGTCTTGTGCTCCCTGAACAATATTGAATTATTTTAGTCTGAGAAGATTAAAATGATAATGAATATTTAAAAATATTCATAGATCCCTAAGAGCTGAAAATTCTGATCATTGGTTGGATTCACTGCCAGTGGAACAAGTCAGGTTCTGAAAAACAGTTTTTAAAATTAGTCAGATTTTTTAAATGAAAAACTATGCAGAATCACCTGTTGAAAGCAACAAAAAAGTAAAAGTTTCCATTGCAAACTGAAATCTTTTGGAATTTCACCTTCCTTTGGCTGATTTTCAGCATGTTCTGCTTTTTCAGTGCAGAAGTTTCTTATCAGCTTTTCTGTTTTTATTACCTAATAAATCTCTAACTTAATTACAGTTAATATAGTGTTGCCAAATATTCAGAAATCTTGAGTAAGTCTTCCAGAATACATAGGTTTGGGTTGCTTTTTTTTAATAACCTGTTTGAGGTTCTCCTTGTTTGACTTATGTCTTTCACACTTTTAGGAAATGCTCTAATTTTTTTCTGCTTGGGTATCAGGACTGGAAACATGATTTTTTTAATGAAAGTTAATAGCCTCCTAATTAGTATAAATCTAGGAACTAGGTCTTTAAGAAAAGCATCGAATATCATGAGGCTAATAATAAAATTGCTAGAGCTGGCAATATTGTTATCCAAAAATGAATTAAGATTCCTTTTTTTTTGCCAGAACAATAGTCATTTGTCTCAAATTTATCAGTAGCCTTTTAACTTTTACAGTTATGTCAGAGGTGTGGAAACATTTATTTTTATTTCTTACCTACAATTTACTTGTCTCTCTCTTAACGATGTTGTCTGGGTCTTCAGGCAAAGTATTACACATCAACTTGTCATTAAGTCACAGTTTTGAAATAGATCTCTTTCCTTTATCCTGTGTATCCACTGATAATTAAATAAGAATGCCAAAGTCCTTCCTTTCCAAACAAGGCTTTTTTTCTTCTCTTTCTTTACTTTTTCTTTGTTGGCTTTTGGGGGGGGGGGTTGGATCTTTTTTTTGTTTTGTTTTGTTTTGTTTTGTTTGTTTCTCCTGGTTTTTATTCACTTTTCACAGTCATTAATGTTCTCCTGCCTTGAGAACAGAAGGAAAAAGAACAGCAAAATATATTTAAATACTAGCTCAACCATTAAGAAAGTTGAAGACATCTTCATTTACACATCCAGGACAAATTCCTCTTCTATGCTGCTTCATATAGGCTGTATGAAAATGCCACAATTATTAGCAAGGAATGTTGTGTGGGTTTTGTGTTGTTGGGTTTTTTGTTTGTTTTGGGGGGGTTGTTTGTTTTTTTTTTTTGGGGGGGAGGGTGTTTTTTGGGTTTTTTTCTGTATTGGTACCTCTCAAAATGTAAGGAGAACCTTATACTCAGGGTTTCAGAAATACTCCTTTGTAATTTGTTATGCACACTACTGACATGTGTGCCTCAGCAGAACATTATCAGGTAAGCATCCAGGTATACTTGAAAAGACTGAAGATTATCTGTTTTGTAAGAGATTAAACACCCCCTCTATGCAGAGCTGATGTGATTTGTCTCAGCCGGGCAGCCAAAATGGAGTTTGTCTGGGTCAGAAAGAAGAGGCTGAACTTGTCCTGGTCTTGCTCAGGGAAACAGAGAAGCATGGATGAAAATGAAAGAAGGACAGTGGTAGGGTGGAAAGCCACAAAGTAGAAGTGCAAGAAACTGAGCCCCGAAGAAAAACTGCTTCTATGGGAAGGATGTCAGAAGTGGAAGGCTGAGGTGGTGCCTGTGAGAAGACTCAGTCCAACTGGCCCAGTAGCCACTGTCTTCCCTCCGTCTTGTACCCACCCTGGCTTTAAAAGGTAAAATTATGTTCAATGCCATTCTAAATGCTCCCTCACTTAAAAATGACAAAATGTGCTTTCTTTTTACTGTTATTACTATACCCTTTCCATAGGTAAAACCTCATCCTCTCTACATTTTGGCAGCTCACTGGAACACAGGAGTACCAGGCAATGTTCATGATCAGAAGACTTAAATCTGCAGACGTCCCTAGAACAGGTAATAGTTTCCAGCCTTTTACAGAACCTAGCTTATTTTGTACTTCACTGTTATTCTTGCTCTCAGAAGTAATATTTATTACCAGAAGACGGCATAAAAAGTCATAAGTAGCACTGCAAAAATACCTTGCATGCTGCATGTAGATTGGAACTGACTTCCTAAGGATTTTTTTCCTCCTATTGGTATTGTTCTGCACATATCACTCAGAAACAAGGTCAAAAATCAGTAGTCCACTGAGGTTCATAAGTGCCAGTTGGTATTCATTTAAAAAGGACAATCTTCTTAGGTGCTGGATATTAGAAGCCTAGATTATTACTGCCTGGTTTTAATTCAGTACATTTTTATAACACATCAGATCAATTACATTCTTAGTTTTATTGCACACTGAAAAGACCATCATCCATTGTAACTGCCAACACTTAGTTCAAACACAAGACTGGGAATCTGCTTTGGACATCATCTAAGACCTCTGGCAAGTCCTAGGTAATCTGTGCTGCACGTTTTTAGCTCATATTGAAAAGGACATTAAGAACAGTTTCACTACAGGCTGATATGAAGAACTAAGTACTCCATAGATAAAAAAATTTAAAACCCCACCAAACCAAAACCAACCCACCAACCAACCAAATCCCTGATTTGCAGTAGTAAATTAACTATGGCCTCCAAATTTTAAAGTATTTTTTTTCTCTGCTGGAGTAAGACACTTCCATGGTTCTCCATTTTTATCTCTTACCTATACAGTTGTGATGCATCAAGCAGTATGTTCTGCAACTCATCTGTTTTACAAGATTGTGCTTTCCATTTCCATTTCCATGTTCAGTTAGAGCGGCTAGCTAAACACAGAAAAAGTAACAGCAGAGAGCAGAACACAAGCTCAGGGGTTCTCACATCTTCCCAGTCATAGGTTTATTACTTCTTCCCCTCTCCTGCTAAATTCCACATGTTCAGACTGCAAATTCTTAAAGACAGGTATATAAAAAAACAAGTGTATATTTTATATACCTTACATATTATACATAATATTATATGTATATAATATTATTTTTAATACTTGTATATATTTATTATATGTTATCTATTTGAGAAATATCTTCATACACTAGAAAAATAACAGCCTCTCCCTACAACTTTCCCATTGCCCTTTCTGTTCCTTGATGGCTTTTGCATTGAATTTTGTGGTATCATATAATGCGTTTTCATCCAAAACATTGTGCAAGTGTGTGCAGGATCATAACAATAAATGCCTCTCAACATCAATTACAAAGGAAGACAGGCAAATCCACAATGGATCGTTTCCAGTAAAAATGAAAAAAGGGAAAGAGCTCTGGCAATATTAAGATGAGCAAAGTGGAGGGTCAGAGGTGAAATCTACGATGTTTGTTTTAGTAGATTACCTAGGAAGAAGAGTTCTAACTCTTTTCAGCATCACATTCCTACACAGGTTTTGACAGTCAGTCACCCACGTGGAAGAAAGTTCTGTGGATAGCTTGGCAGGTCAATGATCTCAGGTCAACTAATCAACCTTGTCAATCTGTGGAGGGGATATACCTTAGACTGCCTGGCCTAGACCTCCTGTCATCCGCCTCTCCAAGAAAGTAAAATCCATCTCAGATACTTAAACTACCATGGAGGACCTACTTCCTTGGTAAACCAGCATTAGAATAGGACAAAACCAAAGGCCCCCTCAAAAGGAGGTGGGTACTGTAAGCAGGACTCTGAAAGTCTTGTGTAATAAGACAAGAACCTGTCCTTCAACATCATTTAAAGCTGGCAGTGGATCACCCATTGATGGCCAAGGACCTACTACCAGAGGGACAGAAAGCTAATGGCAGCCCTCCTACAAGTGAAAATAATTAATGAAAAATTTATGACCTATATTGTAGAAATTGCTGCTGGATAGTCCCCAGATAAATTAAATTAATAAAGTTGCAGCCTAATTAAGCTGTATCTTTCTGTTTTCTTGCATGGCTGGGGCAATGATGCAAACTCAGCAGAACAGAGGAAAGGAAGGATAGAGTGTGAAGGGCTGAGGTTTGAAAAACAGAAGACTGAGTATATTAAAAAGAAACTCTAAGAAAAGGGAACGTAGACAACGTGAGCAGAGGCTTTTGGCTGTTACTATGCTTAATTTTAAGAGTGTTCCAGTTAATGGAAGTTTCAGAACTGTACAGAAAAAAATATTTTGGCAATGAAGAAAGAAAAAGGAATTGGTTCTGTGTGATACTTTTTTGTTGATCGAAATAAGTGAGTGCATTATGGAAAAAAATGAATGAAATCACAGAATTTTAGGTGCTATTACGGAACTGACTTCATGGTTTTGTAAGATTGTCTTAGTAGAAGCTTCCAGGCAGAGAAACTTTTATCAGACTGGAATTTTATTGCTGTTTCAGTTTTCTACAGACTTTTTCAGTTATCCTGAATTTCATATTATGTGAATGTATTGTACTTTTTGTGACTACTTCATTACATTTCTAATATATTTTCACATCTTCAGAATGTTAACCATAAAAAGTTTCAATGTTTAAAACCACTTAATAGAGATGGAAAATGCATTAGATTATTCAGAGAAAAAAATCATTACTAATACTACATTATAATCTCATATTCATTAGCTAAACTGTGATATTTGTCACAAAAATAGTTTCTCTTCCAGTACTTTAAGGTGGTGAGGATTTTTTATTCTCTTTAATACTATCCTTATGATAAAGTAGAGTATTTGTTTAAATAGGAAAGTGGATCTTGCTTTGTAAAGTTATTGCTGGTCACAGAGGTTGCAGACCTAGAATTCATTTTTATCTATCTTGAATGTGGAGCTTTCACTGAAAACAAGTAACAACTAGATTTGATCAACTTTGAGTGCCCTCCATGAACAATGCTAAAATTTCTGACATCCTCCTGTATAGTTTAAACCTTTAGTCTTCTCAGATTCAAACCTAAAACTCTCTGCCAAACACAGGGATGAAAAACTATTCAAGCTAAGGATAACTGACATCATGAAGTGCAGCAATAAATAAATCTAAAAGTAATCTCTTTAGTCTTTTAAAAAAATGTAATGCATCTTAATGCCAGAAAAAGTGCAGGCTTGATGATCCTTTTCAGTCCCATTGACTTTAGGAAGACATCTCATGCTTAGACCAGAGTTTATTTATAAGGGTCTTGCCAAAGTGGGGCCGCAACAGGAGTCATGCTCATGTCTACAGGCACTGCAAAGATCAGAGTTGAAGCCAAGCACATCCTGCTCTGTATCTGACAGCAGCAGCTTATTGGAAATTACACTTTCAGCACATAAAACTCACATTTTCATTTGTTTTCCTTTGTTTTGTTTTGTTTTGCTTTTGTTGTTGTTGTTGTTGTTTTTTCTTGTGGTTTATGGAAATATATTCACCTGCTTTCTTCCACTTGCACAATTGTGTTTACACACTTCAGGAACAGTTCATGATGTGCTATTTTGTGATTTCCAAAGATATTAATATTTGCCTTTTTAAATTTTCAGTACAGTGAGTTAAACCATCTGGCTAATCAAGAATTGTACAGACAGAATAAAAGTATGTGAGCAATGGAAAAGAGTTATAACAATTTTTTTTGAGTGCAGCGGCATAGCTGTTGGCAATAAAACTACATTTTATATCTACATTCTATGTAATTACTGTTTGAGTTGAAAAATTTGCAGATTGAACTTTCTTAAACTTTCTGACACAAATCGCTTTAGTGGATATCAATTTAAAATTAGAAGTACAACTTGTGATAAAAATGAACATTCGTTACTTGTCTTAACAATACAAAAATGAAATTCTTACTTTTGTGAACTTCAGTTTTATTAAGTAACTTTCTATAAGACAAGTTTCAGCAGATCAGCACAAAATTTTCTTAATTTCATTACAGGCTGTAAATTAAAATTAATGAGGCTGACACCCACAATTAACAATGAAAAATGCAGATTGTTATAATTACTTAAGCAATAACATTGCTTTACATAGAAGACTTAAGGTGCTCCACAAATTATTTACAAGTGTTACATAAAACACAAAAAATGACAATTTCAATTTATTTTGTCAGTATAAAAAACAAAAATCCTTACTAAAACCTTTCTCATTTGGGAATCTCTCGCCATGCATAATTAAGCAAATTTGATTGCAATTAAGTCTGGCTTCTACAGTAGAGTTTTAATTAATGCAAATCTGGCATCTACATCTATAAGATTAATTTTCTTGAATTAAAAGAAAACAACAAAGCATATTTGAAAGTGTAGTTGTATTGTTGAAAGGCTGAAATGCAAAATCTGATTATTTTTCAGTCTTCCATGTGGATAGCCTTTGACTTACACTTTAAGGAGGGATATTTTATTTGGATCTGTTGTTTTGTTTCTCAAGGCATTATTAATCAGGATCATAGCAATTACACTAAGCTTCTTCTAAGGAACATCTTAAAATGTGATTATGTACATTTAGAAGAAGAAATAAATGATAATATAGGCTAAGGAGTGAGGGCACCATTACACTGCACAATGCTTTTTCTACAAGCAGCATCCTTGTCACTTGTTCCAGGCCTAAAAAATCCTGTGGAGTCTGTGAGAGTACTTGAGATGTTTTCAGATGTATTTTAGTAAGAACTTATCTTAAAATTCCAAACCTGGAATAGCTTTTATATAACATAGAATTTTTACTTTTTATTTACTTAGCACTGTGCTTTGAACCGATCTTATAAGTGTTTTCTCTGTTGTAAATTTGTTTGTATTTAGTTTAGTATCTTTAATATCCTTAAAAGCAAAAGAAAATTCTTTACTAGGAATTCTGTTCCTATGAAACAGTCCCATAAGAGTCACCTCTTCTGTCATTCTTTCCACATAAAAAAGTACTGGTCTCAGAAATCACATGGCTTGTTTTGCTCTTAAATACAGTACCATGTAATTTTATTTTGTCATCTGCACAATAAAACAATCATATGGAAATGGACCATTAGTTAGAACAACAAATATTGCATTAAAAACTATTATTCTCACTGACATGTGAGAAGGTAAATTCCTCTTTTTTTCATTGTTTCCCCATGCAGTTGTCAGAAGTCAGGTAGTTCCAGGGAGGCATTTACCCAGTTGGCAGAAATGCTCTGTTGTGAGAAGCTGAAATTTTTCCTTTCTTGAAATATGTTCTGGTATTTAATTCTAATGTTAGCCATAGTTGCTGTGTTTTTCCTTGGTCTTGCTTTTTAAAAAATGTGCACTGGGTATGCAGAGAAGATATCGATTCCTTTTTAGTCAAGGGTGAGAAGGCCGAGCCAAACCCGTCATGGAGGGAACGTGGGTATGAAGACACAGGTGCCTCTGGGAGAAAACGAATCACCAGAACTCTTCCATGCAGACTCTGGAGATGTGTTACCCTGATGTGAGAAATAAAATTACAAACAGTGTAGTTTTCCTTCCTATCTAATCCAGTTTCTTTCTAATTTCTTTTCTCTGCAGTCCCAAACCCAGAAATCTCCCTTTTGTTGTGTGAAATAACATCCAAACTGAAGGCTTCCCGAAGATGCTCTATCAGGGGAACTCTTCTTTTATATCTCTCTCAGGGAGAGCACAAAAGCATCTCCTGAAGGAGCTGTAACTGCTGCCACATTTGGTTCCTGCAGTATAGTTATTATTATGGCTCCCAAAGGCAGCTTCCAAAGCACCACACTGAGGTGCTCACAGGGCACTAGAAACAGTCGGAGGTGAGTCCAGCCTTAAAATCACATGCACTGCTTTTGCAGCAGGGGATTTATTGACATGAAGTGTGACATTCTCTTTATTTTTGTGTGGTTTACAACATAGCCATGAATACAGATTTTTTATTAGTTACGTATGTTTTCAGTATATTAAATCATAGTATTTATTTTTTTGTTGAAGTTAAAGTCTAGTAGCAGGTTTAGACAGAAGATTTCTAATCCTATTTTCCAAATTTTCAGCTCTAAAGCAAGGCAATGTACAGAAGATATCCTGCAAGTCTCTCATTATGGATCAACTTCTCCCTTTGCAGGTCTGGAAGAGTAGCCACATAAGTGCTTCGTGATGGTATCTTTTTCACTGAAATAGTCGAGTGTCCATCACTGTCTTCCCCCTCTAATTTAGACATACTTGGCACCAGAAACCTGTATTTAAGCACTTGTATTGCTTCTTTAAGGTTTGTTGTTGTTGCTGTTTTGTTGTGGGGGTTTTTGTTTTGTTTTTGTTTGGTTGGTTGGTTTGGTTTTAAATTATTTTTTCTGTGTGTGTCCAAAATGAAGATATTCATAGACTTGTATCATCCATCTGTATCCATTGTCTGATAATTTGGACGATGTTTCAAACTGGGCTCCTTACCCTATATTGAGACGTATAAACATCTGAGCACATTTTATAGATTGCTGAGTATTTACAACTCATTTTGGTTTCAACTTATGGAGACTTATCACCTCTGAAAGACTAGGTTGCTTAAATGTAGAAAGATAAAGTATCATTTAAATGATGGTAAAAGAAGATTCAGGCATATGCTTCATGATTTCTAACAGGGACACTGCTATACTTAAACTACAGGTACCTAGTCCCATCTGTCTGAATCAGACCACCAAAGCTCTAACCTTTTTAAAACCTATAAATGACTTAGAATAGAATAATTTCATAGAATCATTTCAGTTGGAAGAGACCCTCAGGATCATCGAGTTCAACCATAACCTAACCTAACTCCAGCACTAAACCATGTCCCTAAGAAGCTCGTCTAAACGCCTTTTAAACACCTCCAGGGATGGTGACTCCACCACTGCCCTGGGCAGCCTGTTCGATGTCTGATAACCCTTTCTGTGAAGAATTTTTTCCTAATATCCAATCTAAACCTCCCCTGGCACAATCTGAGGCCATTTCCTCTTGTCCTATCACTTGCTACTTGGGAGAAGAGACCAACACCCTCCATGCTACAACCTCCTTTCAGGTAGTTGCAGACAGTGATAAGGTCTCCCCTCAGCCTCCTTTTCTCCAGGCTAAACTCCCCATCTCCCTCAGTCACTCCTCATCACACTTGTGCTCCAGGCCTCTCACCAGCTTCTTCACACTCCTCTGCACTCTCTCTATTACTTGGTTGGGTACCCTAGGAGTTCTAGGAGTCCCTTAGCAAAAACCTTTTCTCAAAAGCCATAGCCATGTTCAGATTTTCATGGCTTTTTAGAATGTGTGTCACACACCTCTGTCTGCTTGTCATTCTGAATACAACCACCATGACAGAGCAGCTCCCAACTTGCATTTTCTTCCTTTTTTGAAAATATTTTATTTCTTCTTTCCTACTATTTTTTTTTAATCTTTGTTCGCTTTTCCTTTTTTCCTTGTTTTCCCTCTTTCCCACTTACGTCTTCCTTTTCCCCATTTCCCCCCTTTTCCTTATTTCCCTTTTTTTTTTATTTTGTCTTTTTTTTTTTTTTTTTTTTGAGAGAGAGATATTATAAAATTAGTCATTCCTCTTAGAAACTGAGACAGTCTTTGTTTCTCAGTCTGAGTCGCTCAAGCCTTTCTCATTCAGTACCATTCGTTTTTTAGTGGCATGTTCTGACCACCATGGTAGTCACTAGTTTAGCTAAAGGCTTAAGGCTACTCCTACCCTTTTGTTAAAAGGAGTGAGAAGGAATCAAAGGAGACATATCAAGGTGGCAAGGTAGAGAAAGTTTGTTTATGTAGCACAATGCTTAGAACAGTCTTCTGCTATTCCAAATCAGTGAGGTTTGAGGGGTTTTTGTTTCAAACTTTTTTTTTTTTTTTCCCAAGGATTTTCAGCAGTCTCAGCCATGATATTTTTCTACATCAATTATGTAGGAGATCAATTTTTCAGGCATTCTCTGAACAAAGTTAACATGCATGCACACACACAAATACTCTTGAAAAAAGACACATCCCACAGAATGTAATAGCAACTACTTTGGTTAAAATTGTGGTCAGAGGAAGAAGCTGTGGTTCCCCTTTCTTTCATACAATTAGTTAATCAAGCTTTTCCTGAAAGTTTTATAACCTTATGGGTGAAGAATGAATCAAGACATCAAAACTCTCGAGATCAAAGATTATCAAAGTTAATGAGAATAAAGAAAATTAAGAGATCATTAATAGTAATGACACCAAAATGAGAACTGGGAAACCAGTCCAGGAAAATCTAGAGACTCTTATACCAGTCATTAATCTGAAGACTATGATTAAAATTTAAGAAGTGATTCCATCATCTTGTTGTGCAAACATGCGGCAAACATCCCTCTTCTGGCTTGAGTTTTTCCAAGAAGCCTAGGGCCATTAGGCACTCAAATCCTATTAATAAATCCCTGTCTTGGTCTACACTTTTTCAACATCTAAAAAATACTAAAGGCACATTGAGGAGGTAGTTCCTGTTTAATGTTCATTATCCATTGAAGGTGTATTGAAAAATAGTTTTTCTCCTGCAGTTATGAAAGAATTATAAAGGTCTTTCCTGAGTGAATGAAATAAGTGCAGATTTTGTGAGCCTATGCCAAAATCTATTTAATTAGGCCATCATTCTTAGGAAAATAATGCACCAGCAGCTTCAGAGAAAGTGCAAGGCGTGACATACTTGAATTAACTCCATTTAATGCTGTTACATGCATCTTGGAGCTCAGATTTCTTGTTGCATTTGTCAATTTTGTTTTGTGTTGGAAATACCTTGTTTTATATGGGCACTAATCAGAGCAAGAGGAAGAGCCCAGGCAGATGGGACAAAACCGGCAGAATTGCCCACGAGTAATTAAATGCAGAGGGGAGGATGGAAATGGAAATGGAGCAAAGAGGATGGAAGAGAGTTCTGAGTAGGGTAAGGAAGGAAAAAAATTAAGAAGGAAAAGGAAAAATGGTGTAAGTGAGGTGTACCACCTAATTGTAACAACAATTCAGGGCTTTCACATGGAAAGTAGTAAGTCCTTTTGCTGTGTTTTCACTTGTCTGACAGCTTTCCCACCTCAGTCTGGAAGTGAAATATTTTATGGGTTAGGAAGGTCACAGCTAAGTTTCTGTGCACTAAGAATAGAGCTGCAGTTGTTTTAGTTTGGGTAGATCAAATAACAACGCTTTTTCTAAAGCTGTAGAAGATATTCTGACTAAAATAATGTTTTCTATAAATTTTTCTAAATTAATAAATTGATTTCTCAGAAGAACATTATTTTTTGCCTTGTTTCTTGAAAGAGCTGTGTTCTTCTCAGCTTCTTGAGTGTGAAGGGAGATGATAAATTCTTCCTGAACTTTTTTGGGAAAAAGAGTTGAAGAGTAGTCATTTTGAAAAAGAAGAACAATAGTTATGATCTGATTTCATCCCACTGAAAGCAACTAGAGATTGTTAAAAGAGTTGACCTATTTTGGGGGCTATTATTTGAGTTTCTGTGAAATGCTTGTAGGGTTTGCTGTTTGGTTGATTGGTTTGTTTACTGATAAGGGTAAAAAATACATTGTAATCATTAGTGAGGAAGGGAAAGAGGGATTTGGAAGGGATTTGGAGTGCTAGGAGGGGAAAAATGCAAGAAAATCAGGGAGAAGAAATGAAGAGAAACTGATGTGTAGAATATGGGAATAAAGATCTTCAAAGGCTGGAAGAAAGTAAATTGCTGGATATATGCACAAATTGAAGTGATCTATGGAATAAAGACAAAAAGTGAAAATCCATTGTACACATAATTTCCTTTCTGCTGCATTAATGAAATAAAAGAGCTGAATTCAGCTTACCTGGCCAGTACCTACTGTCCTGCTCTAGAAGAGCATAAGGAAGTGAGGGAACACCAAAAATTTAAGCTTCTAAATTAACCTTTATTTTTAAAAATGAGAAAGGAAAATAGGAGAGACTTATACTCTGTACAGTAAAATTAGAACTATCACTTAGTATTACCTTATTTGAAATTGGTGTCTGAGACTTGCTATTTGTAAAGTTGAGCATTTGCAGAAAAATACAACCTAGAGGTGTATTTGCATCTTCAAGACTTGCAAGTGAATAAGAGTAATTGTGAGCTACATCTGCCAGAAGTTGTCTCCAAAAGGAAGTTTTAAACGTCCAAGTATGTAGGGAAAGAAGAAGGAGGAAACCCATAACAAAACAGAGGAAGAAATCTAGTGTCTATAGTGATGGTGGTCTTTATACAATAAAACAATTTTAAAATCTAAGTTATCTTCATTACATGATTGCTATGTGATAACTAGAATATACTTGTAATATAATTTAACTTAGTTCTTTATCTAGAAAGATAACCTCAAGCTCAAATGTAGACTTATTTTGTCCAAATATTTCAAAAGTTCTTGTTTTTATTCCCCAACCAATTGATTTGTTGATTTAAAGTTACTGACATGGAAGCTTACTCAGTTTGATGCGTGATATCTTTTCTCTCGCTTTGTCTCTGTGTTGCAATGATTTTACTGAAAATAAGAAAATGATAAACACTTCTTACACATTGAAGTTGAAAAATAAATAAAAAAAATAAAGTAGCTTCTACATTAATCCATTTGCCTTTCAACCCACAAAATTATTTTAGTCACATGCAGTGATTTCTAGACTTTCTTATTTGCTGAAACATAGTATCAGTAATATAATTTGCAAGTGACTTTTCAAGGTATTTTTATATTACTTAAAAGGTATATTTGCAGAATTCTTTATGATTCCTTACAGTATTTTATTATTCCACAGTCTTTGCATATCAATCTCATTTCTTTTAATAACACGAACTGCTCTTACTCATTCATACCATAGAAATTAAGGGCATTACTGTCTGCGTCAGGATTTAATGGAGACTTCAATGAGAACAGGGTATTCTTGATTTCAACTTTGTGATAGTGTTTTCCTTTGTTACATCACTTTCAGTGACCAGAATTCTGCAGTTAATCCAATGGAAAAGTTTAAAACAGAAGGTCAAATGCAATTTACTCATGAAGACAGTGCTCTGCCATCTTGAAAAATATGGTACAAGGGCCTGAATAGATTAGTTAGCTTATGATTTTAAGTCAGCATTAATGGATGAAGAATATAAGAGTTTAAGGTCTTACAGATGAGTCTAGAAAGTTATTTATAAGGTGAATCTGTACTGACAAACTAATTATAGCATCAGTGTTATTAAACTTGTAAAGTGTTTCTGTAGAAAATTTGTTTCCACTTGAATTGCTGTTTATAATAGACAGAAGCAAACATTTTAGTAAGTTGAATTGCAAAAGGCCTCATCTGCTTATGTAATGCATTTTTAAAGAAATTTCTGTAACATTTTTTAAGTAACTTTTCTAGAAAGCTGTAATTAATATGACTAGTAAAATCAGTATATTTCAGCAATTAAATGTTCATGCTTCTAATACAGCATGTCACTAGATGTCACTCTGGATTCCACTTTTCGATATTTTGATGATTTCTACCTTTTTCTGCCTTTCTGTGTCTACTTTCCCCACAAGAAACCTGAACAGACAATGTAAAATGTGCATGAATAACACAGAATTGCTGACCGAATGTCAATTTTCTAGTGTGTGACTTCTATTGATCATTCATTATTGACATGAAGGTCTCTAGTGTCTCTGCTTTCCTCTTTAAACTCTTTCTCAGCTAAAATTTCCAAGCAACAGAATCAGAAGGCCTTGAAGAATGGGATGATTCAGGTCTCTCAGGATGTTTTACAGAGTACTTTGACCTCAGGAAGGCATCAGAGGTACTTTTTATAAAGACTCAACAACGGTTTGGAATAAAAATTTAAACACTGGGAAAAAAAGAACCTCCTACTTAAATCGAACAGCTTTCATTGACACTTTTTTGGTGTAAGTATAACTGACTGCTTTTGGCAAACATAAGGACTTTTTGAAACAGTTTTTTAAATGTATGCATTTCTCTTCCTTGTAGCCAATAAAATATAAATAGCATTTTCATAGTGACGAATGACATGTAGTACAGTATTCTATGATCATGGTTCCAGGATTTTATTTCTTTTAGTTTTGTATACATTAATTAAGCATACACAATCAGTGCTGAGTGCAGAGACAGCTAAATAAACAAATGACACTGAAGAAAGGTCTTTCTGCATACTAATCATATCCTACATCTGCAAGCAAAAGCTCTATAAATCGATTTGCTCTTTCACATCAAAAGACAAACAGTGAGGCAAGTCAGCAGTTCCTTTGTCAAAGTCACAGAGATTGCTGTTCTTCACAAATGCATTTCTACAGAGCTGAATTCAACCATTTGATGATTAGCATTATTGGCAACTCTTCAAAGAAGATTCATCAAGTAATTTGCAATTGGATTGGTTGCCATTTTTGTGATTTTACCCCATGAAATTGAACAAAAAATGATTGACATTTGAATTCTTACTTGGAGGACAAAGTGAACTAGCATAAGAAAAAGAAGCAATCGGACTCCCAAGAGGCTGGGAAGCTGCTGTGATGTCTCTGGTGATTCCCAGATGGACCAGATCAGATAGTTCTGAAAACGAAATGACTTGGCAGGAAGATGTAGCTTTCTGTGAATGTAAGAAAAAATAAATAGGCCCAAAGTGCTAATTTTTTAAGATGTTCATTTATATATCTGGATGGATGTGTTTATGTAATCCCTCCAAACACTCCATCCATTCCTGTGTGAAAAATCTCACCGAGAAGGAAGGAAAATCAGTATATCAATTAATGTGCTTTGTGTGCAAGAATTGAGTTCTCTGCTATCAGTGCACATTAGATATGTATTGCAAAATGAAAGAATAAGACAACATATTTGTGAGTGCATGTAAATAATATGCAGCTGTGCAAGAAACTGCAAAGTGGTGTGATTGAGTACAGGAACTATTCAGCCTTTGATAACCTTACTTGCTCACAGTTTTCCATTTTTCAAAATGAATACACAAAACAAACAAGAAAAAATTGCCAGAGATTTTATATTCTTCTTTTTTTCTGTTATCCCTGTTTCAGAAATAATGAATCAGAACCCTCTCTCTACACCAGTAAAATTACAAAGATGTTTGAATACCTCCTTTCAGTGTGCTATTCCCTGAAACAGGGGGAGGATGGAACTTAATACAGAAAGGGATAGAAAATGAAATGAACATCAGCTCATTTGCTGATAGCTCCGTAGATAGCCCTTCTTCTGCAGGATATTTATTTTGTGGGTTTTTGTTATGATGAAGCTCATACTCCCATAGCCTCAGTTTTGGAATAGATTTTCTTTCCTATGTTCTGATCTCTAATGCCTACAGGTATTTTCAGACAGACTGATCATTCAGTTACATATTAACGGTACATAAGTTCCAGCAGATCTACTCCATATACAGTTATGAAAGTTGAAACTTGCTGAAGACTCATTTCTAATCCCTGAATTCTCTAATTCTGCAGTATAAATAATCCTCTATCCATTTTTCTTTCTTAAAAAAAAAAAACAAAACAAAAACAACAAAACAACAAAACACTTAAATCAAATCAGTTCCTTAATTGTGAGTTTTGACTGAAGTAGACTTCCATCATCCAAAGTTACTGACCCATGGATAGCTAAAGGCTGAACTTGAAATCATGTTGCCAAACAAGATATGTTTCCAAACATATTTGTTGAGTAATAGTAATGAAAAAATTGCTTCTCTAGTCATGGCAAAGATGAGAATACTGCTTTATAGAACACATAGTAATTGAATTTCAGAAGGTTTTGAGTTACATTGTCCAGGATTTATTTGTCTCAACAAGCGTCTCTAAGTGAGGGATTTCGAAGATAGTTGGATCCCTACACACAGGATGCAGGGACTTCCTAGTCTAATCCTGATCTGGGTGGAAACAGTCATTAAAACATGTTTCTTTTACAAGCTCAGTGGCTGACCTTATGATCAAGGCTGTAATACCTATCTGCAGTGTAACCGTCACCTATCCGTGCTATAATACTTATCAAAGTAGATATTTTGCTTTGTGATAGGATTGATGCAACTGCCTGGTATTGTGTGAAATCATAAAACAGCTCAAGGTGTTAACCTCCTGCCCCAGCTTCAGGTGTTTAAGTGAGGCACTAAGGCTGGCAATGTGGTAACCCCGAATCCTGCCTGTCATCAGCTGGGAGGCTGACTGGGAGGCAGAAGCTCAAACTGAAGATAGACAGATGAGAATCCCTGCTAAAACCCTTATTAAAGGTAATAGGAAAAAGATACTCCAAATGCTGTCTAGGGGCATAAGACACCACACCTCTTTTGGTGAAGCTATGATGCATACATATATATGTGTATGCATACACGTATATGTGACAACTGTAAAATGATGAAGTTGAGAAAAATATCTGATATTTTTCATTTTTCTTAAAATGACTATCCATGGCAAAATGGCACATATATAGTGTTTTAAAGACGTTGTTTGTTTCTTCTTCATCATACTTCTGCCTCTCTTGCAAGTTAGGATATAATGTTAATGTTGGTGGTAATTTCCAAATAAAAAAAACAAACCTGTCATCTCAATGGAATGCACTGACTTTTAATTGAATGGAAACTTGAAATACAAAGTAAACAAACAAACCAATTCCCTCTCCCCACCCTCCAAAAAAAAAAAAACCAAAAAAACAAAAAAAAAAACTAAATAAAAAATTACTTCAGTCAGTGATTGTCCTTATTTATAAGCTATATCAGCTAAATCCCAGTCTGTGTTAAATTGTTTGAGAAAATTCAGCAAAATACAAAACAGTGAATCTGCCAAATGACATGAGTTTTTTGAATTTTTCACAGAAAATCGTACTTACTTTAAAGGTCAAGTGAACAGAAAGAATCAGCAATGCTGATTGGTGTTGATATTCCAATAGCTTTGGTCTTTGCCCCACTATGAGATCCCTCACAATATAATTGGATACTATGAAAAAAATGACAATATAATTACTAGTTATTCTAAAACACCTATGACTATTGTATCTATGGCCTTATTTGAAATAACTATAATTTTACATATCTGTTGATTTGATTTATTCAATGCCATATTCAGTTCTAGAGTAAATAAATGTGACTCTCACAGAAGTGAACATATTTGCCTTTAGTGCAAATCTGGTCCTCTGTAACGGACTATGGATGAAAAATTACAGCAACATCTAGAGAAACTGAAGGCCTTAATATTACTCTCTTAGTGAGTTTGAAGAAAATGATTCATCAAATATTTTACCAAATGCTGATTCTTGTATGTAAGTGTTTCTTATATATATTTTTGGTGTGTGCTATTCAATATATGTCTTCAAAAAGAGATTCATTGCCTTGATGATCCAGGTTTTGCGTAATGGTATCTGAACTCTTATAGAGTACCATCCTCACTGTTCAGAAAGTTAGTTCTTTGAGTATTACATCTCCAAATTATACTAGCATTAGAGAGAGATTGTTTTTATGAGCGGAAGTCAGGATATCAGTCATATTAATTGGCTAGGTCATAAAGCTGTGAATTGATGAAACTAACTGCTGTTCTAAGGGGAATACTATGGTAATGGATTTTAAGAAGACATCTGATTCTGGGGATTATATTAGCCAGACTGACTATTCATTCAGTAGCTGCTCAGAAATTACTGCAGTGCTCTTTATTTTTCTAACTATGGTAGAGCTAGCCATTTTCAATGCAGTCTTCGTAGTCTACAAAGTCTGGCCAGTGTTTGCCAATCAGATATAAAACATCAGGCCATATGAGTTACAAATGCCAAACAACTAGAGTTTCCTTTGCTGTTGTGCGAGTTCACCTTTGAAAACCTGTCCATTTTGCTTTGGGTTCAGACACAAATAGAGACCTGAGCAGTGCACTGCTTAGCATGGAAATAACTCACTTCACATCCCTGGGACCAGTCATTCAGCATTTAGCCTTCCCACACAATGCAGGTACAATGTGAGGTGGCTCAAAACTAGACTCACAAAAAGGGTACCACCAAGCTCCTTAAGCAAACAGATTTCATTGGACTAGAGCAGGAAATCAAGACTAGTGGTTAAATCTCTAAAGACTATTTTTATTATTTATTATTTTATGTTTACTATGAAATAGTTAGGAGATAAAATACTTAAATAATCTAACAAGTTGTTGAGTGCCTAGTTATTAGTTTAGACTGATGTTACCTCTTTCAAATGTCTTGAACACCTATTACTGATGGTAACCTAGCTTCAACTAGAGAACATGTTTCCATTTGGACGGATTGATCCAGTAGATGGGCACTTCCTGACCACATGGAACATATTGGCCTTGTCCTCCTGTGCCAACAGAAAGATCTCTGTTCCTCTGGGTTAGTTCTCTCCGACCTCTTGAATGCAAAGATAACCATACAGTTTCTGCAAGAGGACAGAGACTATCATCAGTATAGTGTTTAGATTGGTAAATAAAGCATATTCTTAGTTCATAGATTAGATGTATTATCCTTCTGAGTTAGCTAGACCACAGCAGGCTTTTTTTTTTTTTCACAAGGAAACTGCAACTAAAAGTCTCATGGATCATCCATTGACTACCCATGGCATGCCACAATGTCCTGGTCTCTTACTCCAGACTGTGGTATGCCACGGTTCTCATCCTGCCATGGACACTGAGGATGGGGAATACTTCTTTACTTCGCCCCTTGGGTGTTCTTAACAGTTGACAATACAAACATGAACATGAGAGTTTGGAAGTGATGCATGGCACTCTAGTTAAAAAAGTAGCATTTGTTGACCAAGATTCTATGTCATGGGAAATATTTAAAAGGAAGAGATGGAAAAGTTCTTCCCTTTTCTTCCTGCTTCCTTTTTTTTTTTTTTTTTTCATTTTTCCTTTTTCCTGCTCTCTTTCTTCTTTGCTAGAACTCTCCATCAGTGTTCAGCTTTTCTTACAGACAGCCTTTTACCCCTGAGGCACTAGGAGATTTCAGCCCAGGAACCCACAGTTATTTATTTCTGTTTGCTGTCTCCTGGACACTACAGTGATTACTGCACTGCAGTGTTAATCCGTTTTCTAAAGAATAAGTGTCTTCCTTCATAAAGAGCCATCATAATTGACACCATTGGCTGTAATTGAGATAAAATTGTGCTGATACTAGAATTATTTTTCTCAACTGTGGCTTGAACTATGTCAGGAGTAGCAACCCGTTTCTTGATTAGGATAATAAGAAACCACAAAACCACTAAAATAAGCAAGATAACTTATTAAAATTAGTGTTTCAAATTTGAGATCTGTGTCTTAAGCTTACTCCACTGTAGAGAGACCTTTATCCTCTTGTAGTTGAGCATGTACAAAGAATGACTATAAATCATCAAGTGTTGAAACTTGGGGCATATCCTTGATTAATGAAGTGGATGGCATGATGCCTCTTGAGCTGTGGATTAGAGTGCTATAGTTTATGTGCTTACACATTTTTATGTACTGGAGTTGACTCTGACTCTTTAACTTTTAACATGCCAATTAAGTCTATGGTTTAAACATCTTAAATAGCTGTCTTTGAGTGCAACCCATTAATTTATCTTCTATTGATGAATGGAACTGTTTAGCAAAAATACCGGAGAAAAGCAGTTTCAAAATTAACAAAATTCATTAATCTACTTGTGGAACATTTTAATGGGCAAAATTAGTCTTTCCCCCCACCTACAATGAAATACATCAGACCTTTGGAGAATACTGCTCTTTAGTACTATGCTCAAAGCAAAAATAACACCTGCAAAATTGTTCAGAAAAGTTGTAAAATTACAAGGCTTTGTTTTTCCTATTGTTCTGTTACCTTAAAGTGACCTAAACTCTTATTGCTATGACAAAGGAAACAGGCTGAAAATATTTTGTATAAGAATACCTGGCTTTCTAGGGCTTCTGATGAAACATACCTGAGCATCCTAGTGGAAATAATTTTTCTAGAGGAACAGAAATTCAATTAGTAGGTACATGTAAGGTGTCCTTCTCTCTCTCTTCCACAGTACTGGAAATCTAAACCTACAAATGCAACATTATATTCATACTTTGTTTGTAAATGTAATTTTTCAATGTGGTGTAACATTATTGATTATTTATGTTACATTTTAATATAGATGTCTTTTTAAACTATGTTTAGTCGACAGAGTACAATTTGGTAAAAGTTTGAATTCTTCCTTCCAACTAAGGGAAATAGTAGTTGTTAGACATTTTTTATTGATAGTATATGAAAATAAACACTTGTGGAATGTCTTAAATTCCTAAAAGTATTCCCATTTTCTCTGATTTTCGAGTAAATGAAAATTGCTTCGAAATAGTAAAGGTGGAAGAGGAATATATTGTCTATCAAACTTATATTTTCATATTCATGGTTTGTTTCATATCTCTATCTTTGAAATTTTGGGTGGTTTTTTTTTAGCTTTATATAAAATAATGACATACCAAATAAGATGAGCTGTTCTTCTGGTCTCCAACAGCGACCTATATAAGACGTCTTCAAAGAAACTTCACAAAAACATACAAGAGGCAACTGTGGAAATACACACACCTGAAAGTTGGAGCTTCTTTCTGGTTTGTGTCTTGAGGCATATCTTTCTCTTTGTTTCTTTCTTTAGATGGTCTCCTAATGCTCAAAGAAGGCTGTACGGAAGTCACAAAAATCAAAATTAAACTGCAGAAATATTATCCTTTACCCTCCAAACGTATCTAAGAATTTTCTGAAGAAGGTGTTTTTTCAAATCTCCTGTGTAGCATAGACTGAAAAGTACCTGCTGTGTAGTGGAAGATACTAGAAGGCTCATCTATCTCTTAATAGAAAATTCAATGGTCAGGAGATGTCATTACAGTACAACACAGTGTGTTGCTTTTTTCAGTTAGTTGTATAAAACTGTCTGTCTCTTTAGCCATTTTATCTTTTCCGTCTCTTTACCCTTGTGTTGTTGTCTTCATTTATCACGACTTTTTTCATTTTCTGAGGCTTCAGGATTTTTCTTTTCACTCACAAAATGTCTTCATCATTTCTCTGTTAGTCTTTAACATCTAGCAATTGTTTTCTTACCCTCTTTCAGTCATTATAATGAACAGAAACGTACTTCAGCTGCACATAGATCAAATCTATTAGAGGTTTGTTTTGGAAGTATTTTGAAAGCCACTGCAGAAATGCTAGTAAGTGTTGAGAACAGAGATTTCTTAACCTTCACAGAGCTGACTATGCGCACAACTTTCACATCCAGCTCGCTTCATGCACCAACAAAATTGCACCTTTGTTGCATGTTTTCCTTTTATTGTCTTTAAGGGGAATCTATCACCATAAATCTTAAATATCACAAAAAATACAAGTAAAATACATAAATATATGTAACAGATGCAGAATTACCTCCTGGGATGCATGTATTATGCATACAGAACTGTCATAATATCCCTCACACAATCACACTTTTTTCCTCTGCTCATGCTCTTTATACCTATCTCATTTTGACAATGCAGCCATTTGTAATGTGGATACTAAAATGTAACTATCACTATAAAACCATATTTGTCACTTTTTGGGTTGCACTTATTTGTACAAATACAGAATTAAATAAATCTACCTAGATTAGAAAAAGCATTAACCATCTAAAAATAATTTCCTTTGTTTTTTAACTGATTTACTGAAAATAGAACTATGATTCTTGAGAAACAATTGTCTTCCAGACAAATGGATACTCTGAGTCTAATCCATGCGGTACAATTTCTCAGTTTGTTGATATCTTAGCTTTTATTTTAGAGGAGATAAAATAAATGAGATTTTGTTTTTAGCACTCTAAGATTGACAATAATATGGTAAGGGGTCATACTAAATCTGGCACCAAGATCCTTCAAATGGCAGTGATTACCTGAGATACCAGAAGTGCAGTATTTACTCTAGAACCTATGGGCTATTTCTTGTCTGAGAAACACTTACACAAGGCTAATCAAGAGATTTTTTGTATTATTATTATTTTGAATGTGCTCAGTATAACATGCACAATGCAAAAGCTACAGTGGTGACAGGATGTCTTCCATTCCCTGCACTGGGTATGGAAGCCTTAGAAGTGTTCATCCTACAAACATTTGGAGCTGAATTTGGAGCAAACAAACCTTACAAAAGTTGTGCTGAAGTCCTAGCTGCCGCTGGGGGATATACCAATTCAGAGACAATGCATAGAAGCAGAGAACAAAGTTTCAAAGCCAATAAGCACATAATATCTAGTAGCATCATTACTGTATAGAAATTGCCTGTTGACACTGAATTCTAATATAACAGGAGTGTCTTTGAGAACATTTCCTTTTTTAGTTAACAGAAATGACCACAAAGTTAATGATTTTCTTTTAAAACTAAAATAAAATGTATTGATCTGGTGATCTTGTATAGCACCTAATGTATGAAACAAGTTGCTTTGGGCTTTGGCAAACTCTCAGATGGATGGTCAAAGATTTTTAATGTCTTATCAGTTAAATGCTTCAATAAAGTCTACTACATGAGTTAAGATATTTCACAGCACTAAGTGGTAGATAAGCAGTAACTAAAATTATGCAATGAATGCAGGAGGTAAATACATCACTTTTTTATGACTTTATTTCCTTGCACTGTATCAGGCAAAATGACTGAACATGACTGCCTCTGTCTTTGCAGATTCGTAATGTGTGTCATGAGAGACACAGACACTGTCCTCAATATTTTTATTTTTAATTGTAATTGCTTTCTAAAGATATATATGAGTAAAAAGGTTTTTGAGGACAGGTCTGTGCTGCAGCCCTTCATATCAACAGTATTAATAAAAAATTAACAAAAATGTATGGAGAAATTATGACAATTTTAACAAACCATTTCTAAGTAATGTTTCAATTTTTTTATTATATTGCATATATAACAGTGTGTACTGCATTCAGATTAACTATGTTTAATATCGCAACTCTTTTTCTGCCTTACCTTTCTTCCTAAGTATGTGATATGAACCATGACATTACAATCTTAAAGCTGTAACAAGAATGAGTTATGTTTGTACTATTTCCCATTCTCATTATATTCTTTGTCACACAATGAATTAATGTTGTGCCATTCTCTGTTCTCATTACAATCTTTTCCTTATGAATGGGGCATCAGAATTTTAATGTCTTTTGTAATCTCTGAGTTATAGGAGTGTGTTACACTACTATGACCTTGTTAATATTTTGCGTAGTGATTGGCTAACTGCACACTGCTGCGTGTGAGGTTACACTGAGCAGCCAATCAAGTGGTTTTGACAGGGGCTAATTCAAAGTGTTCCACTAACCTGAAGTAAAGCCCAGGGACCTAAGTGTGTTACTGCTGCTCCCAAAGACGTCTAAACACAAGAAACTGTTCATTCCCTTCCAAGATATTAATCAAATATCAATATTTTAGCTTCTGCAAATTATGATGCACTTCCATGAATGACAATATGCAAGTGTTTACACTTTTGGCAAATCCTTTTGTTCTTTCTTTGCTTACATGGTTTGCACAGTTTTATAACCTGTTGTGTATCGCTCCATATTAAAAATAAAATAAAATTTAAAAACTTGAGGTTTCTAAATTTCTGTTGTTCTTAAATTAAAAGAAATTGGAAGTTTGGACTTTATCTGCATTCTGGATCTGACGCACTGGGAATGTGGCTGACAAATTAGAAAGCTTAATAAGTGAGTGCACATACAATACTTATTTTCCACTGCTGAAACCTGGAAATAGGGTACATCCACTTTCAATTCTCTATGCTTGCAGCTAACATTCTGAACATTTTCTGTCATGTATTTAAATGCCTTCTTGTCTTTTTAGAGGATCTCATTTGATACAGGTTTTTATGATTAGTTTAAAAATCTTTATACTTAAATCATAATGTAGTCTAAGTCAGAACATACTGCAGAAACCTGGAAAACAGAATATAAATTATAAAAAGGATTCATGTTTATCAAATATGCTTTTCATGTTAGTTGACTTTTGAAAGCATTTTCCAGTTTACCCAATGTAAATTATATATATGATAATGAATAAATGTGGATTTTGGGTTTTTTACTATTTTTTCATCCTATCATGTAATAAATACATAATTCAGTTAGGAAAATGTTAATACTAGTGGATTGAATATGATGACAAGTAAATTGGCATATGTCAGTCACTACTGTGTTGGAATAATGCCAATAGCAATCTTTTTGAGAGACCATACTTTTCCATTTAACAGAATAGTAACTATAAACAACAAACAGTGTTTTACTTAGGTGCTGCTGAAACCCGTAACTACTAAATCACAACCCACCCATCATTCTGAGGTATCTAAGTGGATTATTTTTATTATGAAGCTACGTCATTGAGAATTGTGCAAAACCACTTTGACCCTATGGAATCTGTGAGAATGAGAACACTTACTGGAGCCTAAGAACTCTTCTGTAAGTCTCAACAAAGGGTATGTAGAACATATAATTCTTCACCTGTTGTCCAGTTTTATTTTCTGTCCTGGGGTGGCAGCAGGGTGGTATCAGAAACACCAGTAAGCAGTGGTTCATTCACTCCGATTCTTTCTTTAAATGTTTTTTCTTTGGAACTCTTCACCATGCATTCTCAGCATCCCACAGATTTTAAATTAATTTATCCTCCTAATATTCCCAGTAAGGTAAAGAAATATGTTACAGCTGGTGAACTGAATGTAGATAAAATTACTCGCCTGACTTGGCCTAGTAGCAATATCATTAACTTTGTCTCTTTACACACAGTCAGGTGTGTGAAGGAAAAGTCAGGGTCTGGAACAGAACCAATGACCAGGGGACTAGTGAGCAGGGTTATTTTTATTATTTTTAAGGAACACCACTCCACTGAGGAACACCACTCCATTGTAAATATTTAGAGTGTGGGGCAGAGAGTGCACAAAAGAACTTCTATACTAGAAAATCTGTGTAGGTCCAAATTCAGATTGTGAACAATCTTAGCAGGCATATATTCTGGAAAGGCATTTGGCTTTATCCCTTCTGCGTGACTCTTTAAGAATAAACTACATATGGATAAGGAGTTCCCTTCCATGTGTTCCTTGCTGCATTGCCATGTTTCTCAGGAAGGTGCATTCAGGAAACTAAACCTACCACTTTCAGCGGCCTTTTCTGGGAAGAAACAGAAGAGGTTGTGCTGTGACACAGGATCATAAAACAATATTACAGATTAATTAATTTATGCAAGAGTCAAAGGGCAACAGCCTTAATAGATTAGCTCATTTGAAACTAAATGAATATCTAGATATACCTATTTTTTTTTCTCTTTGTTTACGTCTTTTTACACATTCAGTAGATACTCACACTCTGGTCCTTCGCTTTTAAACTGGATGATCCTGTCAGCATTCAATCACTAACAGATTCGACTGTATAACAAAGTCAAGTGAGGAATATCTGTAAAGTTTTAAAATTTTCTTTGGACACTAGACTTAATTTGATTTGGGTAATGTGGTTAGGCTAAATTAAGTTCACATAACACAAATTCTGTCCCAAAACCATGGTGTCCACAACTTATGTGAGAATGAAAGTTCATTTATTTTGAACTTTGAAGTAGTCCTTTAAAAGGTTAAGCTCATAACTCTGAGGTTTGTTACTACTGTGTTAAACGCAGTAAAGTTAGTTAGTTTTATAATTAGTAGCTTCTAACAGATAGAACATGACTTCAATTTCAAAAATTTTTTGATGCCTAGATCTGAGACTACTTTCCTTAAAGGAAAACTTAGGTGGTTTTTAATTTTTTTGTCTATTTTTTCATTTACTTGAGTTGTTGAAATGAAAACTGTACTCTTTAGAACATTCTTGGTGCTATATTCCACCTGTTCTTATGCATAAATGTTGTGTGTAATACTAAAATCAGTTTAACAGCTGGTTGTATTAATGTGATTAAGAGCTGGGATTCAATATCATGTGCAAGAGTTCAAAAATATCTGAAAGCAGTGGCTAAAACTGAAATAGAGCAATGAAATGCCAAAACAAAGGCTACTGCTGCATCCTGAAGTCTGTCCTCTTCCATAAGGGCTTTTATTTACATGATTGATGTCCTTTGTTCCACTGCATCTTTTTCATCTCATAACCTCTGGCCTCCCTGAACTGTAACAGAAAAACTAACTGTGATTTTGCAAGATAGGGGCATGAAGCTCAAAAATATGTATAAATGGGAACTTGTTGCCAGGCTGACTGAAGGAAAAAGACCTAACACAGCGTATATTATGTGACTACAAAATTAGGTTGGTTTCTTGTTTTCTATCGGATTTTGTTTTTGTTTTTGTTTTTCTTTTTAGTAAGAGAGTAAAATAGTCTCATTCAGAAATCAGTTTTCTCATTTATCTGAATGGTTTGCTCTTACGTATACTTACTTCAAGTCACTTCCACAAAAGAAGCTTCTGTAAAATATATTTTCTCTTAAAAAAAAAAAAAATAGAGGGCAACAAACAGCTATCAGTAGCCTTGGAATCCATGTTAATAAATATAAATGTCTGCTGAATTCAGAAAATTCTAGATTAAGCCTAGCAGTATACAAGATTTATTTGACATGACTGCCGGTAAAGCATAGGTCTTACCTGTTTCACCTGTTCATCTCTGGTTTAGCCAATTTTATAGCAGTTGAAGGCTCTGAAGGGCTTTGTAAATTATGCAAACATAAACAGTAAATTTTGAGAGAGGGAAAAATTATCAAAGTGTCTTTCCTGTTTTTTTAGTCTGCTTCAAACAAGAACTTAAAAAAAAAAAATTCTGTTCTGAATGGATATAGAATATGTTTATATCATATATTATATGAATTATTAATTGTATGTGTGTATATATATTTAATTCTCACTTCCTTGAGACACATCAAGTCTTTTAGGCTTTACATTTAATAGTGACTTCTAATAGCTACAAGGTATTTCTGAAATTAGAAAAAAATCTACATCAAGTTTCTACACAAAGATAGTTTGCCCAGTATTCCCTGAAAATGAAAATTCTCACAAAAGTAGTGACCAAAATGCAGCCACCTCTGCTTACAAGTGCTCTAACACTGCACTTCTCAGTGTTTTAGCGTGTGAAGCAAAACAATAGGTCTTATTCAGCTGAAATTGTGAGGCAAATTTAGATAAGTAGAAGGTAATTATCCAGGTTAGAATTTGGCCGTAACACAGGAGCTGACACCTCCTATCAAGAGATATGTAATCACATTACGTGATTTTCTGCAAGAAACACTTGACAGAACAGCACTAATTTTCAATGTTCTTGTGAAAAGCGTTTCGCAATATATGTTATTTTCAAGACTCCCAGAAAATTCTTTGTAACTGCATTTAAGACATTTCCCCTAGTGCAGAGACATGTTTGGGTTTTTTTTAAGAACATGTTCTGAAAAGCACTGACAGCCTTTTCAGCAAGAGAGCCAGGATTGTCAGCCATTGATGCAAAAACCTGAATCTGCTTTGACACCCCAGAATAAGCTTCTGGCAATGTTATGTCTTTCTCTTAGCTGTTTGGATAAATCACACAGCGCAGAAGCTGCATCACACATTATGCCTAAGTTATAAACAAATGCTGCTGAGGTAAGGGTATTTCTCAGGCCAGTGTACTGAATCTCTGGATGTCACTTGGCTGCATCAGAGAAATGTTTGCTCAAGGCTTGGCTGTGCATTCCAAGCAGCTTACACAGATCTTCCACAAGACCCAACCAGATGTCTGTATCACTGCTCGCTCCATTCTTACGCACCTGCATTTCTCCACCAGCAGCAACTTATTTGGTGAAGCTGTCAATCCAGAGGAGATCCATTATAAAAGAAGAGAGAAGAATTTGTGTCAATCACTGGTGCTATTCTACCTCTAACCTCAGTAAGGCTTGTGATCGTGACACGGGAGGAATTTCGTTCCCCGTGACTGTCTTTGTGTGACACCTGATCACTGCAGATTCCTCCTTTCATGTGGTTTGTGGTTACTGGCAGCTGACCTGGACAGAAAGGAGGATCCACTTAGGTATAGTGGTACTACTGAAATATTCACAAGCTTTTTAACAGGCTTACCTCTCTATCTAATGACTCTTAAACCTCTCTGTTCGCTCATTTGAGGTACCACCTGCACTGTGTGTCTTCTTGAGTGCTGCAAGATCCAAAGCTTTGGTATCTGCTCCTAGTTGGGAACAGAGGCTTGATGGAGATGGTGCTGGAAGAGTCCTGCAATAAAGCCTCTGTGAGGGAGCATTACCAGAGCAGTCAACAGACAACATGAGAAAGATTCATTAAATCTTTCTTCTAGTCTAAGGGGCCTTTTCACAGCCTTGAAAAGCATATGTATGTGAAAAAAAAAAAAAAAAAGACTAGGCACAAAACTACCTTCCTAGGCTAAACATCTAACTTTTTGATGAGATAAAATTAAATGGCACGAATATCAACACCACCTGTGTCAATTGTTTAGTTTCCTTTGAGAGAGAGTGGTTCAGAGACTTTTAAGGCTGTTGAAGAATGTGGGAAAGGCAAAGGAAGCCAAACCAGGTACGTGGCATCGTGATGACCAGAAAGCATTAAAACAGCTGGTGAGTCAAGAATCAAGAGATGATAAAACCTAAAAAGGGAAATTAAAATATCACATACAGAACATTTTGAACTTGGTAACTCCAATAGGTATTTTGTCATTGAAAAGGTAATCACATTGAGATAACCTTGTGAGACAATAGAAGCCACCAAACAATTAAAAGTCAAATACTGAAGGAGAAAAGAGACATCCAGTCCTTTTGTTGGCCCTTCAGAAAATGAAAAATAGCTCAAGGTTTGGGCAGGAAAGGGTAGCATCATCCACCTACAGATACCCAGCTAATGACGTTATAATAAAAATGAGAGGTTTCCTTAACAATGCCAGGGAATTTCCAGAACAACTCATACACACATCAGCATGCTTTGCAGTGTATAATCAAAATAAGTAGAGTAGTTTTAGAAGAGAATTGAAAATAGACCAATACTAATGATGGCAAGCTTTCATTCCCATATTAGAAGTGGGTAAAATAAGGGGGAGGTCAGCCCTGAAGACACAAAATGTAAACAACAAATCTATGGATTAGTTTAGAAAATTTCTTGCTTTGTTTAGTCTTCAATTAAAGCAAAAAAAAAAGTTTAAATAAAGGTTCAAATTTGAAACTTTGAAGAATGCTCTTTTATTTGATTTGATTTTGTTTTGCTTGCTTTGATTGTAGGAAGAAAGAAGAATGGTAGTGTTAAAATCAGATTTGACATTTGCAAGAAGTCATATTGCATCTCACAAAAGAAGGTATAGAAGAAGATGGAGTTACTCTGGACACATAAAGTATCAATGAACTGAAGTTCTTATAAGTGTCTGTAAAAGGCAAGCAAGACAAATGAAGTGCATTTATTAATTCTAAAATTGTGGGCACAACTGAAACAGACTGGAGTGATTCTTGTAAGTGAAATCAAATTGAAGGTGTCCCCTCAAGTGAAGAGGTGAAAAGAGAAGATACTGGAGAGTAACATCATGTGTACAGTTTCAGATGGGAAGACTGCTGTGATGGCAACATCTTTTGCATAAAGTTATTAGTAACAAACAAACAAACAAAATAATAATAATAATAATAATAATAATAATAATAATAATAATAATAATAATAATAATAATAATAATAATAATGAACTTCTGCTACAGACCACCACACAGGAGGGTGTAAAGAACTTAAAACTGCTAGCTTAGCTCTCGAGAGACAGTCCATGACACTTATAAGAACATAAAAAGGAGAGGTGAAAACAGATTCACATAATATATTTATATGAGTTAAGGAATTTCAAAGGTAATACAAAGAGTTTACAAAGTATATTAAGATGAGAGTTGCTATTGAGAAAGAAGAGGGATACATAAGGGGAAGATACATACACCCTAACAGGCTCCTGTGCAATACTGTAATCAAATGGGATTAAATATTTATACAGCCAGATATTCCTGTTAGTACTGACACTGGGAGTAGAGGCATCTTGCTGCAGTTTATAAATTCCAAACATTATTTGGGTACAGGCACTACGTGAGTCTGTATTTGTGTTTGTGAGCACCCAGTGCAACCTTAAGTCCTGAGTGTAATGCCCCTTTCCTAGGATCCTGAGGGCTCAAAAGATCTCTATCTTGTGAAAATTAGCTGAATTGTATATTGATATTTATTCAGTGTGAACAGCGTTATAAAACATGCTGCTGTTATTTCCACTTCCCCCAGATGAGATCACTGTTGGCTGCCTGAGTGTCTCCTCTGCTCCAGCCTAAAATCAGGCAGGTGGGCTTAAACCTGGAGGAGACATGGAGAAGCCTTCACACAACCCCACAGCAGGCTCAGCTAGTGTGTGGCCACTAAAAGCACAGCTGGGCAACTGAGACTGTGCCTCCCTGCACAGAAAAACTTCTCTGGATCAGAACAAAAACCTCTCGGTTGGCACCATTCTCACCTGGGAGGCAGCAGCTCCCAGCTGAGAGGCAAATCCGGAGCCTGCTGCCCTCCTCGCAGACGTGTGCCTGCCTGCCACCTCATTTGGAAACAACAGCAGTAGGTTGCTCGAGGTCACACACGCAGAGTAATTGCAAAGAGATATTGTGGTGTTATGGAAATAGTCCAAAGGAAAGAAAAGAGAACAGCAGATGAAATGCATGCAAATTTTGGTTTCATATACAAAAAAACAGCATAGAAAATGTTTTCAGCCAGGACCATTATCATGTGAATTATGAGCTGAGTGAAAATTATGTATGTGACAACTAATTGATGTCATTTTTTTCTGATATGGGAAAATATCTTACGGAATATTGGTGGGTTTCAGGTTCAGTCTTCTATCTAACCTTTAAATTAATAATTTGGAAGACATCATAAATTCATTGAGAGGATTAATGAGAAGGACACAAGAGCCATAAAAGGCATCCTAGAGAGAGTAGGAGAGAAAACTGCAAAGTCGAGTACACGCTGAGCTGGTGTGAACAAACACAACCAGAGCAAAATAATCTGAAATACCAACACCATACAGAAGACAGAAACTGAAAGGATTTTATGTGGGATGAGGAAACACATTAAACGTGAAATCAAACTGTGATGTGATGTGGTAGCCAAAAAGTGTCATCCTTTTTGGAATGAAGCACCTCACCACAGAGTATGAAGGTATTACTCCTTTTCACTAGGACTCCAGTGTGATCCCCGTCCACAGTACTTCATTTCTTCCTATCTCATTATCAGAATTACAGTTTGGAAAGAGCCAAAGAAATTGTTAACACTGGGTGGCTGGGGTGGGAATAAGTAACCTAAATGTGGAGACTTAGCTAGCAATGTTTAAAGGGAGAACATAGCACATTAAAAATGTCCTGGAAGTGCCAGGGATGGAAAGAATTGGCTGCTACAAATCCTGGCCTAACTGAGCTAAGGCTGAAAAAAAATAGATAAATGCAGGCAAAATAACCAGGTATATTTCCTGCCAATTGTCTCTATTAGGCTATCTTCCAAGGGAAGCTTTTTTACTTGAGACATTAAAAAGTGGATTGGACAGAATTCTGTGAGATGTATTGTTTTATATAGCTTAATAAGTGGTTTCTGTCACTAATATGGGCCAAATATATCAAGACTGCATAGAGTTCCTGCTGCTATTAGGAGCAGGTATTCAAGCACAGAATGTGTCTCCGTGGTTCTTCTATGGTGTTCTTCAGCGAGGTGCCCTTGCATTTACCATTTCCTAGAGATCTTTGATCTTTTCAATGGCATGTAACAGGCTGTAGGGATCAGCGAACGCAATGTTTCTTACTGACTGGTATTTAACGTGAGATTTCTAGCTGAGAGTGGGACCGTGTTTGAGTATGTGCTGTTTCCAATTCACTGGACTTATTAGCAGTTTATACTCTGTATTTGGTTAAGAATGTTCTCAGTCACTATTCTAGAATGTTATTAATCCTCTTCATTATTGTTTTTAATCATTGTGGGTACATACCACGTGCCAAGAATAGGCTGTGAGGTTTAGTTTTCTTGTCTGATAGTTTAATAATTCTCTCTTGAATAGAACTTGCTTTCAGAAAGATTTATCAGGTTAAAAAAAGGTTTTGATTTAATATTTGAAGATGGAGTTAGCCTCCTGCTGTGCTTTAAGCACCTGAAAACCTGCTGCAAAGTGGCATTTCAAAGATAGCTTAATATTAAATTCAGTTTGCAATATTCATATCTAATTGTTGTAAGACCCGTTGTTCTGTTAATAAGTGGCAGAATAACAATGTTATTATGTTTGGCTTTCACATGCATTTTTAGACCTTTGTTAAAGGACATTGTTCTTGTAAAGGCTTTCCTCAAAGCAAAGAAAAACATTTACATATACAGTAGATAAACTCCTACAGCTTCAGAGCAGACTGGGTGTTTATCATCTTGTGCAGAACTGATTTGAGTGTTATTCTGCTCAGCTATTCTCAGAATACACATTGTATTCTCATTTAAGCATTGGCTAGTTGTGTTATCCAAATCACTGCATTATGAAAATAAAATATCCAAGAATATGAAATGATATGAATAGGAAAATATGCCATTTTTTATGAACAGCATGTGATCTAGTCCTCTGTGTTTTCTTCTACAGCAGAGGTAATGTAATAAAGAATTTTATATGACTTCAGCACTGATATTATTGAGTGATTTAAAACCATTTTCTCATTGTAACTCAGCTGTTCTGCATTTTTAGAGATTGTTTTTACCAATATTACTGAAAATATCAAGAGAGCAGTTGCAGAAGTGACACTGGCTACTTGCTTCTGTTGGATGGCTTTTATCTCGCATAAAACTATTAAGCATACAGTCATTATGAATCATTAATAGCCTGACAGCAAAGTTGACTGCAGTGGGAAAATCAAGTCAGTTTTATTATTCATTAAGACATTCCTGAAGGAGCTAACTTTTCACAGAAAGAATAGACAATAGAATTATAATATTTCATACTTATGAATGTGGTCATGTGTTAAACTACTTTGCCTTCTTATAATCAGATTTTTTCAGTTACTTATGCTAATCATTTTGGTAACATTTTTATTGCATGCATTCTGCTTAATTCAAAACCTGTCTTCCAGGACATCGAAGTAAAGTCTGAATTTCTTTATAACAGTTACATTATACACATCTTCCCATATTAAATTTTAGTTTCTCAAAGGAATTTTATAAACTAAAATTAGGCCAACTATGAATTTAAACCCAGTCTGAAGACAGTGCCTCACAATCCTCTTCACACAGGTTTTACTGTTTCCCAAACAGAACAAAATATCACAGGTTTTGAAAAATTAAGTGCAATTGATGCAGATCAAGGTCAGGGAAAGACATGTATACTGCTGGCTTCATGTACACATTCCAATAATTACAAATGCACCGAGACATTTGACTTATTTATTTATTTGATTGATTGATTGATTGATTGACTGTTTGATTTTGGCCTCTTCTAATATGGGACAGTACCAGCAGCTCTAAAAATCAGAGCCAGAGAATTAATCATAGGGTAGGGTGCTGTAGACAGATACCAGATTTCAGCTGTTCTTAGGGTAAAATTTGTGATTTCCCTGAGATTTGTGAACTCAGCCTAACTTTTAGAGATGCTTTGGATACAGGTCCATGAACACAGTCTGTGGGGTTGGCTCAGACTTTGCCTATATGAGAGAGTGAAGCTCCCCCCAGCTTCTGTGTATTTAAATCATGCACTCATTCAGCTTCCAATTCTCTTCATGTTGCTGTCTTCAAAACGTGAATTCCAATACCTCACAAGGAAAACTAGAAGACGAATGTAGAACATGTTTCAGTATTTTTGATCATAAATATAGAAATGGATTCTCCATGGTCTCGAAGAGAACAACACTGGACTTTGTAGACCAATTTCCCCCATATCCATGCACATGGAACAGTGTTTTGCTCCTAGCTTTTGATTTGGTCTGGTTTCTGAACATGGCTGAGAAGATGAGCTTATATGACTGTGCAGAAAAACTTATTTAAAAGGAGGCATCAAATTCAGAGATGCTATGTCTTAGACATTAACATCACAGCTTGGGAAATCCAATGTTATCACCAAACTCCTCATATTGTTCGAGCCTGGCATTTTAAGATGTGAAGACATTATTCAAAACGTCACCTGGTATAAAGGTGCATTCAGAGCAATTAGGACTAACATATCTAGAGCTGTGAGTGCTGAATATCTGCTTGCAAACGTTGGTTCAAACTGCTGTAAAATATCACTTTAATATTAACAAATATAGGTTATCTTCTGGCACAAACCATGCTTCCTTCACAAGCATAGAGACAGTGCTTTTCATAAGCCACAAAGTCAGCACCAAAATTAGGGAAGTGGTACTAAAAGAGCTCTATGGAAAAGCTAGCACATCCTGAGAACAATCTGTCTTCAAGTAGATTCTGGTTTCTACCACCTATTCCGCTACCCCAGCTCTTAAGGTCTGATGCAGATGACTAAATCTTGCAGATGATGCCCTTTACTGTAGAAGGGTGTTTGATATGAGGGACACCTCTAAAGGAAATATCTTATTTTCATCCACCTTAAACCAGGGTGCCCATATTCACAGTTTGATTCCTTCCTTCATCTCAGACTTCCTTTAATCTCTATCTCCAGAGTAACTCTGATTACTGACAGCTCCTTCTTCAGCTTTTTCCCTTCCTGCTTTCATTTTCCTGCTTTGTTGTTGCACCATAGAATTAAATATTGTTTTATTGTGGTACTGCATTTTACTGTATGGATAATTACAGTAACATACTGATTAAGAACTTCAGACACAGGAGCATTTCAGTGTACTAAGCATTATATATAAAAATGACTCCATCAAAGAGTGCTTACAAGATACAGATGGATCACAAACGAATACTGACAGATAGGGGAATACAAGGATACAGTAAAACCATATTCGTAAGTATGATAAGCTGTTTTCTTGAAAGCATAATACAGTGCAAACTGTCACCTTTGGTCAACCTCTGAGAACAAATGAAAGACAATGTTGTGCAGGGCTTTCATTGAAAAGAGATGAGGGAGCCACTGAAGAATTCCAAGAGCCAGCTAAAAATGATGAGCAAGGCCAAGGAAGCATTTGTCAAGATCAAAGAAAAGGACTTACTTTTCTTTTCTTACTTTGTAAATATTAAGACAATAAGCACCAACAAAAAATGCCTGAGTGAGTGAGTGAGTGAGTGAGTGAGTGAGTGAGTGAGTGAAAAATGTGTTTTGGAGATATTATACAACAAGAAACTGCTAGACTTGTTGAAGACATTGGTAGAAGGTTAATGATACCTTAGTCATCTGTGACATTGGGCTGATGGGCCTGAGTGACAGATAGGATGCAAGTATTCTTTGCGACGATTAGAAAGCAGATAAAAAGGGAGGGATTGTGAGGGAAGAATACCAATGTTAGTTCAACCATGTTCTGTCATTGTTCCCTATGCTTAGGTGAAGAGGTCTTACTGTCTCTTACTGCTCCACAGTGTATCTCTGACAGTTCATTCAGGGTCTTCCATTTAATCATTGGCTTTATTCCTTTCATCTGCATTATTAAGTGGTGGCCCATCCCTCTCACTCCTTTCCCACATTCCCCTCAGGAAGTTTTCTAAGGTTCCTGACCTCTCAGCTTCTCTCTCTACTGGCACTTTAAGTCCATCTGCTCTTCTCTCACTGTCTCCTCTCATAAGACTGTAAAAAAATCATTTTTTCAGTTATTTACTCGAGTACATATGACAACTGTTTTTAACAAAGTTCATCCCATACTTAAACTTGGAAGTACCTTGAGAACCGGTATGTTCAAGACACAAAGTATATGATACATACTAATTTCTGCAGCACAATGTAAAACCCCAGAAGAAAATCACCACTTTATTGCTGGTGTCATCCAAAGAATCTATAAATCTGAATTTTATATCTGCAACACGTAAGTAAAACCTGGCCTGTATTTCTTTTTAACATACCTTCATTCTAATCATTCCCTACACTAACTGCAAGTGTCTCAAACTTGACAGCTAGTTTAGCATTAGACAACAATAGAATATTTCATTTCTGTAAGTTTACTTATCTTGTTAAAATTCATATTTGCTTGTAAAATACTGAGAAAGGCTTTTAATCATTTGCTGTCAAAGTGCCAGGAGGGTTTTTACATCAAGAATTGGTAAATTCAAAAGATCCTTTTAAAATATTTTTAAAAATATATTTTCATACAGGCTGGAAAAAAACAGTAAAACATATAGCTTTAAAAAGAGAGAGAAGAATGAAAGATAAAGGCCAGACTTCCAGCTCCATGGGATTTCACTCCATGCAGTATCTGCATGGGTGGTGGGTCTGGGGTTAAGCAAAGTAGACAGGAGGATTTTCAGGCTCGAGAAAAGAGAAGAACCTGGAAGGAGGAGCTGCCTGAGATCAGCTCCTGCAGGAATCACATCAGAGAGAATGCAAGCAGGATGGAAATGGGAGCTACCATCTGCTGCCAAGCACGAACAAAGATGAAAAGTCTGTCAAGCACTGGGGAGGAGGCTGAAGGAGGAGGAGGAGGAGGAGGGAAAAACAATGAGTTGAAACATAGTCCTCTCTGTTGGCAAAACAATCTTCTCCATAGCATCTTCTCACAGCCCCAGCTGTTTCTTCACTGCTGCTCTGCTGTGATTGTTCTACAAGCTGTAATGAAAAAGCAGTGAAACCATTTTGTGGTACCTTTATTAATAATAATAATATGCTATCTATTTGTATTTATAGGCCATCCATGCCCAGGAGCCTTTGGTAACATAACAAAATATAACTAAAACACAGCTTAGTTTTAAAAAAGGCAACATGGCCCAATTAATTCCCCAATTAATTAATTTATTCTACATAGCTTTGAATTTTGGTCTAAGGATTTTATGTAGGACATTAAAAAAAAAGAAAAAAGAACAGTTCCACTGACAAGACAGGTAATTATTTTATTCAATGATTTTTCTCAATGCAAAGCTATTAATAGCTGGATCACTAGTTGAGGGGCCAAATTCTGCCCTGAGGTAAATCCAGCACCATTTCACTGACTTCAAGGGAATTACTCTTTTACTGGGACCAGAACTGGGCTGTTAAATTTTAAGTGCCCAGTTATTCAGAGAACTCAACTAAATTATTTTTCTTCCTTTTTTTTTTTTTTTTTTAAATTTTCTTCAAATATAACAGTTAGCTCTAAATCACAAAAGCAAACACGAAGTATGTAATGTGATGTGGGTCTAGTTCCTCCTCTAGGAAAAAGAGTAGAAATAATGTCCCTCCCAGCTCCTTGAGAAGCATCCACAGGCCTCATCTGTGTCCACACGGTTCTGTGAAAACACAGCCGGGGTTTGACTAGACCTAAAATACAGTTCACATTGTTAGAAAACAAATGGTATATGAAAGGTAAGAGGACAAAGGCAAACATGTTCAAATATTTAACGTACAAGGCTGTACATTTTTTCCCCTCCTCCCAAAGCTTCCAGGACATTTGTCACAAATACGTCATTAAGTATCACAAGAAAAGGTTGTGTGTGTGTGCTTTGATTAGCCTTTGGGTGCTCTGAAGAGGAAAAGGATTCAGGTTTTGGGATCACGGTGTCTCTATACTGTCAGCCTGGTGATGGCTCCTCATTCCTGTGGAGGGATGGAGGGAAGAGGTGGGGAACGAAAGCTGATCTGCCCCTCTTCTCAATGGGGGATTCACACCCACATGCTTTCATGTGCCTTGGTATGTTTAAATAAGGCCTCATCATTAGGTAGCAATAACATTATCTGTTTGCCGTAATTTACTTCCATGTTCCGAAAGTGGATCACTGACATGTACACTGACACTGGCAATCGAATATCAGACTGAAAGGGAATTTGTGCCTTGTAGATGGTGCTAAACCAACACACATTGGTAGCAGCCTTGAGAGAATGGGCATTAATGTTTCTTTACTGCACACAGAAATTTTGTGCCGTGAAGTGTTATCAGGTAGTCCTGCCTGTCCTGTCTTATGAAATGAAACATGTTAGTGGCACATTTTTTCACCTTAGCAGTAACAGAAGATATTTTTTTCATTGTTAACAGCTTTCTTTCATTCTTTTTCATCCTTCTGCATGCCTTCTTAATACAAGCAGCAAAAATAGTCTACAGAACACCCAAATTCAAATTGGAATACAAAACCACACTGAGAGGAAATGTGGTTTAATAACTTGTTAACTCGGGACTAGAAAAATTCATTTTCCAGAATTATTTTAGAGTGCTCAGGTGGACTTGAACAAATCCCTCTATCCCTCTCTTTGCCTAAATTCCCCATTTATATAAGACAGTCAGAGTCATTTATATAAAGAGAGTCTTTACTTGTCAATGTAAGGATAAGTACCAAAAGCTCCAAGTGAAACACAATAAAGTATCTGAGCAGCAAATATTTGCAAAAGAGTAACTTAAATTTCAAGTACACTTGTTCCTCCATCCCTTCTCATCTCTAAAGTTTTAGAAACAGGGGGGTTAGTAAGTACATCTGTTCCTCTCAGATGTAGAATTAAACGTTACAAATAATTTTATTTAAAATGGCAATAGGCAGATTTCAATCAACACAAAAATGAATGAAGATGTTTCCTTCTTTTTTTGTTTATTTAAAAACCACTGTAGATACCACTTATCAAAATTGAACTGCAGAAAAATTTGCCACCACTGATACATTTTCAAACATTTAATAAAACACAACTTAAACAGTAAAAATGTATTTTTCAATACCAAAAGCTTATAGTAATCACCAAAATTACTCTGTTGAAAACGACAGTTCCAAAACCTCGTTAGCAAGGAGTCCAGTTACTATTTAATTGTAAAACAGGACAGGAGTATTCACGTTCAGCCCAATCTGTAACTGTATTTCATTATGGTCCTTAATTGCCTGACTTTGGAGGGGTTATTATACTTCAGAACATTACTGTATACTAATATGTAGTCCACCAAAACTGTTTGAAAGGTGGGGAAAAGCCACCCTTGAAGTAAATAATACTGAATAAATATGAAGCGAAAAATCTATTGTGTGAGTAAATGTAGAAATCTCAGATAAATACACAGGGTGTGCCACAGTTACAACACAATGCTTCCAATCCAAATAATGTGTTGTGTTGTGTGGGGATTGTGAGACCTGCTAGGATGCATTTGTTGCCAATTATTTTTATGGGAAAGATCGTTATGATACTGGTATGTTGTACAGCATTTGTGCTGAACTCACTCTGGAATTTGTGTTGCAACATTCTAAAACTTATTTGACACTTGTGGTATGGAATTTGATGGCCTTAAGCTTTTAAATTTAATTTTTATAATATCCACATTGTGAAATATTTGCGGTACACCCAGTTAAGCTAGTTCCTAAAGCATGAGTGAATTAATACTGTGATTTTCAAGAAGGAATTCTATGCGTTCCAAAATGAGTCTATGCGTGTGCTACACAATTGTTTTGCAAATGATGCTGTAAATATACACTGAAATTGAAGAGAATAATATTTTACTACCCCAGAGACTAATGAATACCCTATTTTTGTGGTTGTTTTACTGCTTACTGAAGCACAGGTAAATGCTTCAACTTGTTACTAAGGTGTTTGTAAGCAATTAGTTGGGGTCTCAAAAAGCTTTAGTATCACAATCCAGATTTTTTCATTTCCATTAACATTCCCTTCAGTTGCTCATTGCGAAGAATTCAGCCTAAGAAAAGATACAAGTCTGGGCTGCCTGCCAAGAGTTTTGGGTTCTTAACAGATTTTTTTTCCCAATTGGGTTCACTCACTTCCTGTTTGAGATGTCCACTTTTGTCTGTATTTCCTGAAACAAGTCACTTACATGCCTAACTCCTATACATCTTGAGTGCTTAAAGAAAAGAGGCATGTTGGTAGTGTTATCACCAGTTGTTATCAGCCATACTCAAATACAAAGGCAAACACTTCTAAATCATTCTCTAAATGCTGTTCTCAAAATACTAACTTGTTACTGCTATTGCTTGTGAATCACTGCTCAGCCTCACACCTCATCAGTGAACAAAGCGATTTGAGACATCAGTAAACCATATAATCTAATGGACTGGCTTCTTATTTTGATGGATGTCCCAGTAACATGGATCAACTCAGACCCTCCTGTCTGACCGGTCTCCTCCTACACCACAGGTGGTCAGACATGATCATGGTAGGTACCACTCACCTCATGCTTGGGGTTCAGTGCTCATAAGGTCCACACATAAGACGAGTGTGATGTAATTTAGAACTTGCATGCATTTAAAGTAGGTCACTGGAAGACATATTCAGAACTGATCTTGGCATTTTTTTGTTCTTGATTGAACTCAGGTTTATATTTTTTTGTAGGACCTAAACATTTTGCACTTCTTTCCAAAAATGCTCTTCAGCACAGTCTTAGAAACTAGAAGTTGGAACCAGTAGACAGAGTACTCTATATCATCAGTGACAAATATGAAATATTTGATTTCCTAATGACAGCTGAAAATGATGCCTTTTTGATTCCTCAGAGTATCCCTTTCTTCGGCTACTGCTCAGAAAGGATGTGGTCTTCTGTGCTTTCCGTGCCACGTCTGCCACAGCTTTGTGTGGATGATCTATATTTTAAGACATCAAAGATTTCTTTGTCCATGCATGTTTAGGCACCTGAATAAGTATCACAATGTCATCTGTAGGAGAGACCTGAGCTTTCTGTATGTGAATTACTATAGTGGGAGAGTATCTAAACATATGGACACCAACTTGTGGTACGGGTATTCATGAACTTTTTCTGTGTGCATTGCAAAGTTCATCTGTGTTTATGAATTTGAACACATGGTGGATTTTCTTTACCCAATAAACTATCGTAAGGACAAGACTCAGAAGTCAAAAGGAGTAACAATTACAGAAACTGAATTGTGAATACAAGTATCTGTCTATAAATATTTGTTTCTGCTTTGGAAAATCGTGATGAAAAACTGTTGACCTTTAGGGAAAACATATTAAGAATATCATGCAAATTTTCTGGATCAAATAGTAAGTTATGTAGTGTTCTTCTAAATGTACTATCTAATGTATCACCCACTAAACCAGGAACTAGGCAAAATTCACAATGAAGGTGACTTGTCTTTAGAGTGAAATATATTGTCAATGCAAACATGTGGATTTAGAACCTGAAGAACAAGTTTTCATTTCTTTCATTTGTGAATAACAACAAAAGAACTAGTTCATCTTTAATTTTTGAAAGATGAAAAACAAACTATGACAACCACTCATGGAACATAAATAGAACATCAATGATAAATTATAAAACAGATAATTTTCCTTAGTGAATAATGAACAACAAACACTGAAAAATTAACCATTTCATTTTATGTTGATAGAAAACTTAAGACCATACCAAACTAAGTTTTCTTGTTTGAACAGCAGAAAATGAATGACAGTTTCAGCCTTCAGAATAATAATGAGTTCTGGATTAATTTGTGTGTACTTTGCTGGTGAAATTCAAGAAATATATATCAGATTGAATATTCTCATGATTTCTCTGAACTGACTGGGAGTTCATCAGCTTCTAGAGATGTCAGCTGTACTCTTGTAAAAGCATAAGTTTATTAGGAAATTCAAACAGGCATTGCAGCATTTAGTTTGAAGCTCGAAGAATACTTTGATATGAAGAGCGAGCTGGGGAAACTAAGGGAAAATATCACTAGGAATATGTGTATTTGTCAATGTGTGTATACTGCACGTGTTTTCATGTTTAAGGCACATGTGCCAACTATTTTTAAGGCATTTGCACCTCCAAAATATTTTCCTGTGCAGGCCTGCAGGTTGTGTTTCGGTTAAACAGCAGCCAACACACTGCTTCTCAGCAGCACGATTTCAGTCTGTGAAGCCTGTCTCAGTTTTGTCTCTTTACACAGTGTGATGGTGCTGTGAGCAATATAACCTGATGATATGTGGCCTACATTTAGAAAGCGTATATCCATATCCATTCCAAGACAAAGCTTTGCTCAGTGAAGGAGACAATTTCCATAATACATACATACATATACATGAATAATGTATTTCTGCACTTAATTTACTACTTCTGCACATTCCTCTTTAGGAGTGTTTGAAGAAAAAGGACCCAAAACCCTCTCCCTCTCTCACAGACGACGGTAGTTTCAGAAGAGGAAGCAAAGGGACACAATTTTTTCTGTCACCTGGTGGACAGTTTGGTGCCATTTTTTGGCCAAAAACTCCTTTTACATTTCCCACTGAAGCTTCTGACTTCCACTGGAATGTCCCAGTACTTGAGCGTATCTGGAAGCTGTGGGATCCTGGTGTTTCATAAATGGTTTGTGTTTCATAAAGCCTTGCAGACATTGCAAAGCTTTTTCAACCAATATTAGGGGGTCTACTAAAACCTCATTGATCACTGACAATGTGCCCTATAATCTTCAGCAGAAGGACTGAAGTAATATTGTAAAATACTTTACTTTTTCCTCTTTCCTCTTAACTTCCTTTTTGTCAAAAATGGCATGTAGTTTTCACGATTTTTATCAGATACCAACTAAAAAAATGAACAAAAGATAAACATATTTCTCTTTTTTTTTTTTTTTTTTTTTAGAGCTGGCCACTTCATTATTTATAAACTTTATCTGTGAATAAAACCATTAACGTTACCTGGTACTAAGTGGCCTACATCCTTGCAGTTCTCTCTTAAATAAAGCAGACCTCAAAAACCCATGGGCATTTAAATACCCATACTTTGAGTGCAGGCTGAACTGAAATGCAGCTTTCAATGATATGCTGTTTTCAATGATATGCAGTTTTCCAGCTCCATCTTGTTTTCTGAAAATAATTCAGCTGCCCAGCACCTATCCTAACACTGGCAGTCTTGTGCCATTTCTCTCCCTCCAGACCAGATCTTGAAGCACCAAAGGTCACCAAAAGGTATCAATTTCAGCTTTGCCTGCAATGGAAACTCATCCAACAGTGGTTCCCACTGAAGTCAAGAGCCTTGGTTACATCATTAGCATTATCCTCCTGGTGTAGTTTGGATGTCGATCCCCCAAATTTCCCCACTTGGGTCCATTTGCACGATGGTGTCATGTGAACAAGACACATTCCTTTCAGTCCAAAGGAGAAAATCCTGAACTTGAAACAGAGGAGATGTAAAGCTCCCAGCAAAACCAGCTCCGACCTACTTATCAGCTCCCACTGTGCCAAACTACTGGCTAAAACAGACATAGTCAAAGGGAGTTTTGACATGTTTCATCTGACGACAGTCTTGTATCTGTGAAATCAAACAAATGGTCATTTTAAGAAATTAGAACAGATTTTGAAATTTACTGATTAGTTTTGTGAAAGACATTTCCTTTGGAGCACTTAGAAAAGACAGAACTGCTTGAAAACACAGATGATGTTTTGAGGAGGCCACTGATTTTTACAGTACATAAACTGGAAATCCCCTCACTTACCTTCTTTAGGAATCACATAAGTTAATTTTGTGTATATACATGAGCCCTTTTAAATGATAGGGGAAAATTCCACTTGCTCCATATCTTAGTATATTCCTGTTAATATGTATTTGTTTCTTTCCTTTATCAGGCTGCCTTAGGCCTACTATCATGAAGAGCTGTGCCCTAATACATATGCAGAGTCACCCAGATGTATCTCTGTGCAGTGGCTGTTGCTTTTTTCGTGCTGACTTGTAGCATTCATCCATTCACAGCACTGAAAATGCAGTGCTTTAAAGATCCTCAGAGTGGAGCTCGACCACAGCCTACCAGAAACGCAGGATCAGATGCTGGCACCTTGGTGCAAGGTCACTCCAATTCCCTCTGTTTTTCTGTTTTATCCCAATGGGAATTCAACAATACAATCTTGAGTGGAGTCTTCAAACTATACCATTAGCTTATTGAGTAACTGCACCTGCTTTTAAATTTTAATGATGCACTTTTAATATGATAAATGTATTATACTTCAATGGTTTTATATGCAGGTCGAATAAACCATGAGTTTTGTTACTCTTCAAATATTACTTTCCAAAGAATAGTCCTATAATTGTATGGGTTACGTAGTTGCACATGTGCCTGGTAGTCTGAAAGTGACTGTGGTTCTGTACCAGTGAATGCAAGCTACTTTTGACTGCAAATGGGAAGTTAAGGGTTTTTTCGTAACTTGAGAGCAATATTACCTAGAATAGGGCTTATAAAGTATTTAGCCTGTGTGGCCACTGTGGGAGGGAGAGGATGTTTTTTTCCTGATGGTTGATTATAGCAGGATTCATTCAAGAAAGGTTTCCAACATTTTGTTTGAACTGAGTTGCTGGAATACGTTTGTGGTGCACATAAGGTTTTATTGTACTAGCCAGCTGCTGAAGGAAGGGTCTGAAAATTATCATAAATAGTAACTATTGATTTTAGAGAGATAAGCAGGCAGCTACAGTGAATAATAAGAATTCTGCCTTTTAATGTAGCCACCAAACATTTTTGATCACCAAAATACTGAGGTGTAAAATACAAATAGAGAGTTTTGCTCAGGAAATCCACACTTATAAAACAAAAGGTTTTCATACTATTGGTTTTATTTACCTATTTGAAGTGAAGCATATTTGACTTAGGAAATATTACCAAATAATTGTTACTGGATAGCTTGTTTATTTACTACAGAATAAACACACTTTAGCACAACTTTCTCTACCCTACCTTGTCAGATTCATTAGTGCTGATCTAAAATACTTCTGCATGGTTCAAATTAGATGTTTGGAGGTTTTGCTGATTCTCAATTGTTGATCCCCTTTTAAGACTTTTAATAAATGTGCCATAGGGATGAAAGTGCTTATTTCTGGACACTTATCTTCAACCAATTAAACTGAGACCAGAAGCTCAATCTTGTTTTAGTGTAATGAGTTCCAGTTGTTGTGTTTTGGTATGTTTTAATAAGATTAATTATCCTTTGCCTAGGCTAATTCTTTCCTTCATTCCAGTGGCTAACAAAGAATGGACAGTCACTGAATTACCTGAGCAAGAGATAATATCTAGTGTAGGAATATTATCCAGCTGGCAAAGAACTAACGTTACTGGTTTACACCAGCCTCCAGGCAGAAATGGAGTCAAACATCTGTCACATTGCAGCAATTTTCATCTGGCTAATGGGCTGTTGGCTCTATATGCCAACTAGTGTAACCACAGATTACTTTAAAGTATTTCAGACCACTGCAGAATGATTTTCAGAATAAAACAGTCTCAACCAGGTCTTAGTTATTGTCCTTCCACTAGTCTCTATCAGTAATGGATGTAACAGAAAATATTTCAACCTTGGTAGGATTCCCTTCCCTTCTTCTCCCTTCCCACAGAGTAGATGTAAGATCCCTGTCAGAAAACATCTGAATTCACGAATGTCTCTAGTGGTTGATCATCTGGCAGAGGTTGCATTTAACTCCTCTTTAAAGCCTACAAGATTAATCATCTCCTGAGTCAAAGCATGAAAGTAACTACAAATGCAGCCCATTTGGTTACCATCAGGCTTTTCATAAGAATAAGGTCAGATACATCCTTCTTGAAGGATGGTTGATAACAAAATTGCACTCGGTGACACTGATTCACTCCAGGACCTTGGTCATAACCCATCCCTCATTTCTCTGTCCATAAATGATGCTTTCTTATTTAGGCTTAGGGGGCTAACCCTAAATATTTGAGCTGTACACACAAATGTCACCAAAAATTGTAAATTTATCTAAGATGTAGCTCAATTCTGAATCACAGCATGGGCAATTTGTGATAGCAGCTGATGCAATGTGTGTATGATATTGGATTAATTCCCTTCATAAAATGTTCATGGAAAATGTGAACTTGAAGACGGATGTAAATGAGAAACATGGGTCTGTTTTTTTTCCTGTTTTTGGTCCTGAGAGTTACTTGGTGAAATTTTTCATTAGGAAAACTGAAAGTAGATTTCACAAACCGCTATTTGCAGTTCAAGCCACCTCCTTACAGGGTTAGAATAAATTGATCTGGGGCGAGGAAATCTGTAAAATTAACACAAAATGCCTTCCTTCAAAAGTCTGGATGTGCTGTATGTCTGTTTTCCTCCGGCAGCCTTTATATTTTCACACTACTAATGAATGAGTGCTTAATTGCCACAGTGAAGCTGTCTGGGGTTACTTCCCAGCAGAGTCTCTTGCCAAGGCCAGCTGGAATTCTGCTTGTGTTCTGCAACTGATTAATGGAGGTTACTTGTGTTAAACATAAATAAATAAGAGCCCCCCACACCAAAAAGTATGGAGTTAAAGAAATGCATAGTGCTCCCCTGAAGTCAATTTTCTTAAATTAGAAAACTTGACAGTGAATCAATACAATATCTCCTCATCTATCCATAGGAAATAACCAGCTGAGATCAACCTAACTGGTTAGAGTGCCACCACTTTCACACAGAAAAGCAATTGAAATAGCTTTTCTCTGACATTAAGAAATCAGACTTTTTTTTCACCAGACAATCTTGAAGTGATGCTTTAGAGTAATACAGATATCTGGGCTCTTTCCTGTTTCACAGAAACAAGAACTCTTCAGACTGATTTCTCCCTACAGGTTTTTTTTTTTTGTCTTAAATATTTAAAGCTTGAAAATTCATTTGATGTGGCTACAAGACACTTACATAAAACACTAACATTACATACCTCCATTCTCCACTAGATTCAACTCCACTATTTCTCTTGCATTATATAAGCCCTGGATAACCTTGGCCTTTGTGTGATAGTCATCTACTTACTTAGATTCTCTGTTAGAAGTTCAGTAGAAAAATATGAAGTTTTTTGTTTTAAAATTAGTCAGACCCTTTAAAGGTTATCAGGGAAGAGACTAATAGACAGTGCTCTCTAAAGGATTTTCTGCATGTGGACTAGAGGTTCACATCATATCTGTGCTGATTTTGAAGATAACATCTACATATGAGATGTACTGATTAAGTTGGTGGTAGTTTTCAGTATAAATACATGGCTGAATAGGGAGAATATGAGGTACCAACATGAGTGCTGATTTATCCCTGTCCTGCAGAAGTAAACTGCAAAAGTACCTACCTGTAAACTTTAAGTTATGTTAGTACAACACCAATGCTTCCAGCAACAGAAATTCTCTGCCAAGAGATATAAACTATAACAAGTATCAATGGAGTGGATGTGCACACTGATTGTCAGGCAAAGTGAATGAAAGGAAAAGCTTTGATTTCCAAACCTAGAAGTTGCCTGAATGTTTCAATGTGGCTGTTCTGGCAACTATTTCTCAAGCCTGTTTTCTGTAAGGCAAGTAGTGTCCTATGGTTCTCCCTATTATAAGCAGAAAGACTTTTATCTTTTTCCTGCCCTAAAATGGAAAATGGTGGTTCATCCCGCAAGCTGCTACTTACCTGTGTAGATACTTAACAGCCGGGATTTACAGAAATAGGCCTAAAACTGTTGTCCTTGGTTTCCTGGTTTGCCAGTTGGTTAACCTATTTTTAAAATTTATCTGAAAAAAAAACCAAAAACATTCTGAATATCATGACAGCATTCCAGGTGAGAGGGAGACCCTCATGAGTCCTGGTCTTTCTCCACCACAGAGCATTCAAACTGTGGGATGGACATTGGGTGATGCATCTGTGTTCCTGAATAAGAAAGGTCAGGAGGCATCCCTTGCCAAACTGCACAGGTTGCCTGACATGCACACTGCTAGCTCTGTCTCAAACAGACTGTAGAGCAATATTTGAATTTTAAAAAAAGGGTGTTTGAAATGAGATCATGTATCATCTTTGAAGGGGCAAGGCCTGTTGGGATGGTGCTGGAGGACGACATAAGATGGAGAGATGTGCACCTGACACAGATCTGCCCATTGCACCTTTCAGGAGTGATCACTGTTGAACTGTCCCCAGACAGTACCCAGGCTTTGCCTGCAGTGAACATATGCAGAGAACGGGGCAGGGGAGAGCTAACAATAAAATCAAGTGGTTGGGAGTGGTCTAATGTTCAAACTATTTTCCTTTTCATCTTTTATTTTGAAATGTAAATATTCCCTTCAGCCTGTGACTCTGAGGAAGCCAAATATTGCAGTCCGTGAACTGTGTGCTCCATGGCCTTGAGGTCAATCCGTGGACACAGGTGCAAAGACTATAAGACAAATTATTTTTGGAAACAGCATGTGCTGATGCCTCTGCAGCAACATTTTTATCAGAATTTCTCATTTGTATGGAATTTGGAAAATTTGGAGAGTTGATGTTCTTTAAGTTGAAATTTTTAAAAGTTCTCTTGAAGCGGAACCTCTGCCAAAAAATCTCAAAAGTATTGGGGAGATTTACCATCTTTCACAGTATCACAGTATCACAGTATGTTTGGGATTGGAAGGGACCTCAAAAGATCATCTAGTCCAATCCCCCTGCTGGAGCAGGAACACCTAGGTGAGGTCGCACAGGAACATGTCCAGGCGGGTTTTGAACGTCTCCAGAGAAGGAGACTCCACAACCCCCCTGGGCAGCCTGTTCCAGTGCTCTGTCACCCTCACTGAGAAGAAGTTTCTTCTCAAATTTAAGTGGAACCTCTTGTGTTCCAGCTTGATCCCATTACCCCTTGTCTTATCATTGTTTGCCACTGAGAAGAGTCTGGCTCCATCCTCATGGCACTCACCCTTTATATATTTATAAACATTAATAAGGTCCCCCCTTAGTCTCCTCTTCTCCAAACTAAAGAGACCCAGCTCCCTCAGCCTTTCTTCATAAGGGAGGTGCTCCACTCCCTTAATCATCTTCGTTGCCCTACGCTGGACCCTCTCCAGCAGTTCCCTGTCCTTCTTGAACTGAGGGGCCCAGAACTGGACACAATATTCCAGATGTGGTCTCACCAGGGCAGAGTAGAGGGGAAGGAGGACCTCTCTCGATCTACTAACCACCCCCCTTCTAATACACCCCAGGATGCCATTGGCCTTCCTGGCCACAAGGGCACAGTGCTGGCTCATGGTCATCCTGTTGTCCACCAGGACCCCCAGGTCCCTTTCCCCTACACTGCTCTCTAATATGTAATCTCCCAACCTATACTGGAACCTGGGGTTGTTCCTGCCCAGATGCAGGACTCTACACTTGTCCTTGTTAAATTTCATCAGGTTATTCCCTGCCCAGCTCTCCAGCCTGTCCAGGTCCCGCTGGATGGCAGCACAGCCCTCCGGCGTGTCAGCCACTCCTCCTAGCTTGGTGTCATCAGCAAACTTGCTGATAGTACACTCAATTCCCTCGTCCAAGTCGTTAATGAATATATTGAATAATATTGGCCCCAGCACTGACCCTTGGGGCACTCCACTAGATACTGGCCTCCAACTAGACTCCGCACCATTGACTACCACTCTCTGGCTTCTCTCCCTAAGCCAGTTTGCAACCCACCTCACTACTCTATTGTCTAGACCACACCTCCTCACCACCTGTACTTTTAGAACATCAACCTAAAAACATAGGAACATAGGGCTCAATCTTTTAAATAATATTTATGCAAAGTAATTATACAAATGATCACATTGACTCAATGGATTGCTTGTGGGACAGAGGTTGCAGGGTTGCGTTGTTGCTTTACATACACATTTACTTTAAAACTCTTGTCTTTTCCAGAAAGAGTAAGGTTTTAAGCTATCATGTTAACCACCATTTTATTACATTCCCCCCAAAATATTTACAAGTGGTATTTTTATGAGTCTCATGCCTGCTTATATGGTTATGATCAAATTTCACTGTAATTTAAATTGAGATAAATAAAGAATAGTGTCAGATGAGATTACTTGATGTGTAAATGAAAGCAAAATTTAGAAGTTTAAACCACTAGGTACTTAAAATAATAATCTGACTTCTTTTTTATGGTTTTGATGCTACTGGTGGGATTCTTCTGCACACGTTTGTTAGTAGCCTCAGCTACACGTATAATGAAAGGGAAAGGATATGTATCTCTGGAGAGAGCAATTCTGGCCCAAGATAGGTGTCTAAAACAGGTTGGATGAATTATGCTCTTCACAGGCTAAGGAAGAGATAGGTGGTTCTGAAATTTTGCTCTGGGAAAGGCGAATAAAACCACCAAGACTATTGCCAGCAGAATTGCTGACAGGAAGTTTCATACTGCTTTTGGAAAATGTGTGAGATCCACAAGCTGAAAAAAGTTGAAAACTGTAAATGGAGTCTGGATGACACACTAAGACTGAATGCCTGCTTTTGAAGTTGTTAATATAATGGGAAATACTGATTTATACCCAATTGTTGTACCTTGTTGTTTCTCTATGAAAAATTAAGGATGGACTTTTAGGAAAAGTAAAATATTGAGAATCCATTGTAAGCTTTTTGCTGAAAATGAATGGGATATTGGGGAGATCTTCACTTGTTATACTACTAAATGGTCTATAAGTCATTTAGGTCTTACTGGGACTTCTGCCAGTTCAATACATCATTCTTTTTAATTAAAATACTAGTACTACCCAAAAGCACTAAAACCCATCAAAAATTTCAAAAAATCTTTTCCTTGTTAATGTGAAATGTTACTTTGACTGAAGCAGGGCCATGATTTTGTCCATGGTATGATCCCAACAAGAAAAGATGTTTCATAAGGCATTACGGTATCTATGTGGATATCTACATACAAATAGATAATTTTTTTCAAGGGGTGTTTAGAAAATTATGTTTTATTTAAGCACAGATTCTTTCAGTTTTGTAACTGAGTTATGCAATGTTTCTTTCCATAAGCTCACTCTTTGGACAAATTATGAAGCACCGTGTCTGAGGAATTGTGTTCTGATTAGTTTGTTCAGACACAACCATTTTCATAGCTGCCATTGCGTGTCGACTTTCTTATATTTACTTTGGACAGCAAACTGCCAACTACCTGCAAACGCTAGCAACTTCATACAATTTGTTTTGGCAAAAGGTCACCATGCAGAAAATTTTCTGTAAGATGTGGCAAGTCAGATTTCATACATACTATCCTCACTGGAACTAAAGCTCAAGTTTGCTGATTCTATAATACTCATCAAAGACCGTGCAGCAGAGACAGATATGCTAGTCAGGTTGCTCTATTCTTTCACTGCTGAAGTCTACTGCACTGTTTAATTTCTGATCTTGTTAAAGTCCTGTGTAGCTCCTACAGTTAAATTATATCTGATCATAGGAAGGGAACATTAAGTTGGATTTTAATCTCAGTTGCATTCAGAGCAATTCCATGAACGAAAGTCAAGATATTTACTTTTATGTAAATGAGTTCAGATTCAGACTCTTAGCATTTGTTTTATTTTGGAAGGGAAATTTAGCAGTTCACATTGACAGCCAATAACCTTCTTTTATCTGTACATCACCGCAGAACCAAGTGTTGTGTTTTGTTCTCCTCTGTTCTTATGGCAGCATATTTTTCAAGATATCATATTATCCTGTTTCCTACAGATTCTACTGCTTTTTCTTACAAAAAAGCCTTATAGATAACAGGTTTGTGTCCAGCTTGAGGTAAATCAGATTAAAGAGATGAATGCTTTGAACTGCATCTAAAAGTATCCAGATGCTTGATACTGACAATTTCTAATTCTCTTGTTCTTCATTTAGGCTTCATTCCCCAATACCTTTGCTTTGTTCTCCATTACTTTTACCAGCAACAACTTTTTGAGTCAGAGCTCTGGATGGACCAAAATGCTGTATCCACAGAAGAAATGAAAAAATGCATTTAGCAGTCTTGCCCCCAATATAACAGTCTTGCCTACTGACTTAAGTGTGGATCAAAGGTAGATTTTAGATATTTCAGTGAATGCTTTGCTGTGCACAGTCAGAAAAAAGACACCAGGAACCAGATGTGAGTGCAAAATACCCTATAATCCATGGGACAGAGCCTCCCTGGCACCATGGAAAATGATGTTAGTTGACAACAAAATATGAACAACTTATACCCAAGAGCAGTAAGGTCTCGACATCTGCTGGCTCACAAGGAGTCGAAGAATCCTCCATATGCACATATTTTAAGGAAATGCATTGATTAGGTCATTATTCTGACACTGGTGTTGCAGACATTTATAATCACCAGTAGCTTAATGTATGTTTAAGTGGCACACTGCTATTAATAAGAACATTCACAAACATGCTTTTTTATGTATGTCTCCCTGTATTTCAGTTACTGAACCATGTGCAACACCGAAGAAAAGCTTAAACTTGAAGGCAGAGAACATTCCCTCCCACAGCAGCCTCAGACCTCCTGGTTAGGGCTCTTACTGGGAAAGTGTGTGATACAACTTTGAACTCAGCTTCTTAAATGTTAATCAAGTTACCCTTTTGTTTTTGTGTAGCAAGCTCACACACCTACGCCCATTCACAGACGCTTGTTCCCACTCCCCATCAGAATTTCTCTCCCCTCAAACAAAGCCAGGAGACTCAGCATTTCACGAAAGTGTGGCAACAAAAAGCTGTTGAAGGAGTTATGGGACAGGGAAAAGAATTAGGTGGAAGAGGAAGGAGGAGGGCTCCTGAGGTGTTTTGGCTGATGATAAAATAAATGCCTCCGTAAGCAGCAGACCCACCTCAGGACATTTTGCCACTCCTTCAGCTTCTTGTTACTTTCCTTGTCCAGTCAGGCTTTAATCTACTACTTAGGCCAAGGGATTATCTGTTTGCGTGGCAGTTCTCTAACTAAGAAAGAAATCCTTCAGGGAGAAAGTGAAAATAACATCTTTTTTCTTGATTTGTTTGAAATTGATCGCCAGTTGTGCTTACAAGGCAAAATAAGAATCCTGGCATCATTATTCTGAACCTCCTCAAACTGTAGTTGTGACTGAGTTAAGAATTGCCTCCCTGGTGATCATCCAGCCACTGAGCTATAAGATGAAGTGGAACTTGCTACCTGTTGTTTCCAGAAAGAAAACTGTGAGCTGTCTTGAGTTCCTTGAAAGAAAGGACAGAGACACTGGTTTTCTGAAGCAAGTTATGACTGTGTATTCCCAGTGAACATAAACAATTTTCTGGAGGTCTATATGATGCACTTACTCCCCTGTAGTCACATTGATAGCCATTATTTTGAGTTAGAATTCAAAGACCTGACTGTTAAGAATAAATGACATGCTCATGGATGGTCACTGCTAGAAAAATAAGAATGCAGGTTGTTTTCCTTGTCTTTTGCTCTAGTCACTACATTCCAGAATGAAATATCAAAGCCAGCATTAGAAGCTAAACCCCATTAGTACCAGGAATTATGGCTGTGCTGTAAGAGCAATAGAGACAAAACAAACGCAGACTTACCTGAAAGTCTAGGGTGAAGGTTGTATTCCTGCCTGATCACATAATTTTGTTTCTTCCATTTTTTCTTACTTTATCTTTCCACGTCCTTCAGAGGAACATGTTTTATTGGCTAAGCGTTAGGATTCAGAACAGTATGTCCAGCTTTCTTGTGGTCTTGCTCTTTAGCGAAGCCACTTACAGTTTTCCACATGCCACTCGTAAAACGGGTTACTAGTATTTATTTATAGCAACAGATAGAGCTAAGCTAAGCTGAAATGTGTTTGCTATTCTTGACTAAAAGGTGCTGCGCAAAATGCAAATTATTATTGTTTCTCTTTTCTTCATCATGACACCTCTTGGCTCCGATTTTACCACAGTATGCTCTTCTGTCTCTCCTTACAATTGTGTTATATTGTTCTCCTTGCTCCCTCCAATCACCTCATCTTTCCTTCCGCATCAAGGAGCCTTTCTCAGTCATAGTTCTGGCATTTGGGTATAAGGAGCATGCCCCACCAGAAACATAATAATATTAAATGACTATAAAATGTGGTTATCTTTGGTTCAGCTCTGGATGTCATTTGCAATAGTTCAATAGAATATTCAGTAAAATAACTGATGATGGGCCTGATTCCTTTCACTCATGGCAGACTTATCCCTGTGTAACTCCATTGCCTCAAGCAGCATTCAGCTGATTTTAAATAAGTGGTGGTGAAACAAATATAGCTGAGATTTTTTTTAAGCATACATAGTAGGTCAAGTGCATACCATGTTAGTGGGCTTCACATTTTCATCGTTACCCACCAAACAGGGAGGTCTCTCTGGAGCTCTACATCCTTCAAAGGCCTAGATAAAGCACATAAGCACTAAAGATAAAGCCTACAGTGCAGGTATTCGTTTTTCAAAATTGGGCAAAGAGAATTTGCCAGTTTCAGAGAATACTGTAAGATCCTACCTCCTGGCAAACCATTTCTTTTTTAACAAATATGGGTGCTTCTAATACAATCTATTTCCTGTAACTTCTTTCCATATGGAACAGATTAGGTTTACAGAGGAGCAAGAAAATTCCTGGTGTTAATTCGCAGTTTTCATGATATAAATACATTAACTTGAGCATGAACAGTGAGCCAGATAGGATGATTCTTGCTAGGTTTGCATCAAATTATTTCCAACAACATTTGCTATTTACATAACACTAGTATAATGTTTTTAAATGCTTTGTTGAACTAAATTTGTCACTGTGACCTCAGTGAAATCGCATTTTTTTCTATCCAAGGAAATTTTCTAAAGGCTTCCTAATAATTCTTAGATACAGAAGTAAAGAGCTATAAAAATATTAATTATTGAAAAGCACCAAAAGGCAACCTAAGAAATCAGAATTTAACTAATTTCTTTAATCAAAATATTCAAAACCACCTTCTGTTTTTTACTGAAAGACTCCTCCTTGAAACAGTAATAATCAATGTGGATTTGGGCTCGAGAGGTCACACTTAACTAACTTACAGAATTTTTCTGAGATATTACTGCCATGATAGATAAGAGAAATTCAATGCATGTGCTATACTTAGATCTTAAAAAAGTAGCTGACAAGTTTCTATACCAGAGATAAATTGCCTAGGTAAAGTCATGGAACAGGAAGAATAATAGGGTAATGGACAAAACACTGGTACAAATGCAGAACACAAAAGATACCTGAAGATGGACATTTCATCCTAGTAAAGAAGAAAGAAGTGGATTAAACATATAAACTAAGAATAAGTTTGAATACTAGTCACCTAGATCTCCCAGACTGGAAAGGGAAACCAGACACTGAATTAATCCATTTTTGTGCTTACCCCACTCCTCACAGGGCAGGAGGTGTATAAACCTGCCAGTGGTGGTCATGCAGATGGAATTTAGATCTGCTGTGCCTGCCATTATTGGACCAACGTAGCATTTATAATGATAGAGAAACTGTTATTTAAGCAAACACCAACAAGTCTTCCAAGTTGTCAGTGATTTTAGCGTCAGGCGAGCGATGACTAACAGAGGGTGCTTCCAATACCTTCTATGTACCACAAAGCAGTGATAGGAATCAATGTTCTTCTCAGGAGCAAGGAATGAGGAAGGAGTGGGTCTGAGGCAAGAGAAGGCTGAGACATCAAAGCCACAGGCAAGCAATGGGTCTGCAAGTAAATTGGAATGCAAACTGCATGGTTACTGATGCACAGAACAGGGGTAAACAGTGTCCATGGTGTGGATGGTACTCCCTTCCTCCAAATTCTACTCCACAAAGCTCTTCCACTTGATGTTTGTGTGGGATTCACTTCTATACTATGTTTGGCAAGTATTTTCCTGTAAGCAGTAAGTAAACTCTTGAAGCCAAGCATAAATAAAAAAACCATAATGTATATTAGGAGTAAATGTGAATCAATCAACTATTACACTAGTGCTTCACTGATAAGAGGAGTTGTATTAATGTAATTCTGGCAGCACAGTGTAACCAAAGGGTTATATATGGGACAATGATGGGGAAAGAACATCTGTGACTTCAAGAAATAGGTATGTCTGTTTGTGAAAGAAAAAATATTGAGGGAAAATGACCACAGGGGAGATGTGTTGTTCTGGATGAGACTAGGTAAGACTTATATCTTTATTAAGTACTTCTAGGTGGCTGAAGTTCTTAAAGTATATAAATAAAAGCATTCTTAGAGTACTATGAACAAATAAACATGAATATTATAAACATGGTACTCTCAAAGCTTGATCTATTTTTTATTAAATGCAAAAGTTATAGTGGTATAAAATTAAGAACGAGATTCTAACTGAAAGATTTAAACCAAAGGTTTCTTCAGAAACCCTCACACTATCCCCATAAGTATATGCATAACAATAGGCTCTTTCATTATGTACAGGATTTTTTCATCAGTCACTGAATAATAATTATTGTCTACTGTAGCTTCACCCCAGCCTACCTGGAGTTTCGCTACATTGCAGCAGAAAGTTGATTTCTGAATAGACAGCTCCTCAAGCACGCAGTGATCTACCAGATGCTAAGAGGATACACAGAAACATGAGGGAGGGCTTAAGCCAGTATATAGGAGAGAAACCAGATGTGTGAAAAACATTATACAGACACTGTCAAAAATGAGGAAAGAAATAGCTTGGAGAAGCACATGGGTGGAAAAGGTGACAATAATATCAAACAACAAAATAGACAACAAAATGCCTAGAGAGGGGAAGAAAAAAAAAAAGAAAAAAGAAGAAAACAAACCTCACAATACTTGAAGATATAAAAATAAGTAAATATGAAAATATTTGAAAATAATGAGGCACCCGTGGGTTTTTCTGAGATGTATATATGCAAATCCAAGCAGCATAGCAAATATAACATCAATAGCAATAATAATTATAGCTCTGAAATTATCAGGGCCTTGAATAGGTTAAGGACTTTGGTGTATCACTGCATCTAGAGTTACATAGGGCTGCAAAATGAAAGATACAAATACATAGATCTTTTTAGGTGCTGCTTGGAAATTTAGTCTTAAAGCACATAAATGTTTTAATCAGAGTTATACGAATACATTGGTGTAATCTTAATTGATCTATAGCATGTTTAAAAATGCATAAAAGCATCCATGCACAAAGCCATACTGATTTTGTTGATATTATACCAACATTAATGTTATCTTTAACATTTAGTTCACATCATACAAGTCTTGTGTAGATAAAGAATAGTTCAGTTGATTTGCAGCTGTTACTAGTTGACAATAGCTGTGCTAAGTTTTCAGTGGAGCCTCAGGTTCCACCCACAACACTGCACATTTTTGAACTGATTTATAATTTAGGTGTTTTCTCTCAAAAACCTGAACAGACAATGGAAGGAAGAAAAAAGGTACCAGCCTAGGACAGTCTCATTCACGCAATGGACTTCATCTGTGTCTGATAAATGTTGATACTCAGGCAAGGCAAGTGTTTCAAGAGCTTTTTCTATGGTTCTTTACATGTCATTTGCATGAATTAAAATAATTGACCAAGTACAGAGTAGACTTGAATCTGATCTACTGTGTCTTTGGAAAGCATAATATCTTTGGGTAGTATTAGAGAAGTGAGCTGGCTGAAGAAAATTCCCTTATTTAGAGCAGGTTAGGTGGGCAGGGAAAATTGCAAAATGAACACAAATAGGCAACAACATGGAGGAAAAAGAGGAGCAAGACTGAAAAAAAGTTTGTTGTTTTGCTTTCTTACACTGTTCCTACAATCGTTTTTAATGGAGGGCCTACTGAGTTATGTTGTTGTACATGAAAGCAGAAACCAGGATTAAGTTAGGATAAATTGACTAATAATAATAAGACAACAGCAGAAGAAGCAATAAGGCCCCAAAAAGACAGTGAAAGTAATTTATTGACAGACTAGGTAGGCATTGCTAAAAATTTTAATGAATTCTGAGCCTCAGTGTTCACAAAGGAGGATTTGGAACAGATGTCAGAAACAGACATAAATTTAACAGCAGAGGTGGAAGGCATACTGAAGAAACTCAAGATTGTGCCAGAAGAGGTGACCTAGAAATTAGAACATTTAAAGACTGACAGAACTAAAGAACCAGAAGGTACACATTTGATGAAGCGTCCCAGAAGAGATAGGGAAACCTTTAGCAAGTTTATTTATAATCTCTTTGGAATTGAAAAGGGCAAAGTAGCACATATTTAAGAAGTGATCTAGCTAAAATCTAGAAAGCTTGACTTGTAAGTTGAAAGGTGAACCAAATACTTTCAAATGTAAAGACATCAATTAATTACACGGACTTTCTAAATTTGTACAAGGCCACGTGTGTGAATTTCACAGTCACCCAGAGGTGCATTTCTATCTTAAGACCATATGAATGGTTATTTATCTACTAACACTCTTAAGTTCTATGTTTCTTGAGTTCTGTGCTCTTTCTCTCTTAATGAGCTCTATAAAATGTCAGGTGATTACTATTAGCGTATATAAACAGTAGAGACTTTACAGTTCTAACAATACTAAGACATTGGAAGCTTTGGATCCTGTCCTCTTAGAGTATAAAATCTAAGATGTCAAACAGATTTAACAAGGAAATTGAACCTAAAAATATTAAAAAATAAAGGAAGGACTCTAAATAGTAAACTTTGCTCGTTCCTCTCTGAAGAAGTCCTATTTGTCATTTTGGGACACTGGCAGGACTGGGACACCACAATTCAAGAAAGAGGGGGACAGACTGGCCAGAGTCCAAAGGGTGGCCAGGAAGATGATCAAGGGGCTGGAGAACCTGTCTTAGGAGGAAATACTGAAGGAGTTAGGTCTTTTTTCCCTGATGAAGAGAAAGCTCAGGGTGACTTGTGTCAGTGTTCCAGACACAGAGAGGATGGAGGCTGTCTCTTCACAAAGAGCCACATGGAGAAGACAAGGGGGAAAAGGTACAAGTTGCACCAGGGGAAGTTTCATCTCAGTACAAGAAATAAATATTTTACAGGGAGAACAATCGATCACTAAACAGCCTCCCTAGGGTCATGGTAGAGTCCCCATCCCCGGACTTTTTCAAGATGCAATTATAGACAGGGTACTAAATAATCTCATCTAGGCTCCCTTTCCTGGGAAACATTAGACCATATGATGTTTTGAGATCCCTTCCAACCCGGGCAGTTCTATGATTCTATTCTATGATGAACTGGTTTATTTCCTGTACCCTTCAGTGAGCTATGGAAATGTATTTGGCAATACTGAGAAAACGCTCACTAACACATGTAGCCTTATACTCAGGTTTTTGTATTGGAGATGCTCTTGGTATTCCGGGGAGTCATCTGTGCCTCTTCTTCTGGCCATGCGTTTTTTTAGGGCCAAATCTGACATTGCCAGGCATTTTTTATGTAGTCCAGAATCTCCTGGCTCTGCACTGTCCACCTGCAGGATGCTTAAAATGTCTGTGATTTCCAGTCCACAGCTTCTGTTGCTTGACTGCTTTTCTTTAAAAACGTAAATCTGGCCATATATATGATTTGTTAAACCTCTGAAAATACCAGCTCATTGAAATTTTTACTCATCCCTTATTTTATCAAAGGAATTTCCTGTGATATAAGCCTTTAATCCAGAAGTTTTATGAACTTAATTAAATTCAACAGAAAGAAACTATAGCAGCTATGGAATGGAGATATTTTGCTTAGTTTGAAAAAAAAAAAAACCACACAAAAAAAAAGTTTTGAAGAAATTCAAATGGATTAAAACAAACCAAAGATATAAAAAAAATTCTTTCTGAGCAAAATTTTTTCAGAGACAACCCAAGAGAAGTTTGCTGCAGGCCTGGTGATGTATCGTACTGGCAGTATGTTACATTAATGGCCTAAGAATTGACATGTATATTATAAAGGGTAGTTATAAGTTCTAACAGTTGTGAACATGGGAAGTATCAGATAAGTATAAGGCCAAAGTATCACTATTAAGACAGATTTTATTCACCTTATATAAAAGTAACCTGAAACACAGAATGTGCAGTAACAGGCTGAAATTTGATGACTGCACAAAACTGGAAAATAAGTCAAAATGAATGAGATGGACACTAAAATAAAGAGCAGTTGGAAAGGCTAAGACCAAGGACAGATATATGGTTATGAAATAATACAGAAAAATGTAAGAGAAAGACACTGAAGATGAAAAGAAAGATTTTCAATTTTCAAACAGCAATACAGAAAATCTAGGGGTACTGGAATATATCGTGTAAACCTTTGACCCATTGCTTATAAGCAGTAAATTGTAAGGAAGTGAAACTAGACCCATATAAGAAGGCTTGTGAAATGTAATTGAGTGGGAATTATTTGACGGATGTAGAAAAGGGATCATGAAAACAGTGGGTTTTGTGGCATAAAACCCACAACTAATGGATTACAAATATCAAATAAGGAAATTCTGATAAGGACTAAATTCTATCTTGGGAGAGATTTCATGTAAATGAACAGGCTTCTGCATATATCTCCATAAAAAAAAAAGAAAGCTGACATAACCCAGGTAGGTTTCACTTGTTTTTAGCTAACATTCTGATTACATTAACCAATACCTCGGGTAGTTTATCATATTATAGTGTTCAATTCAGTGATTGTAAGTTCGCTGAAGCTCACCTTGTGCGTAAAAAAAAAAAAAAAAAAAAAAAAAAAAACCCAAAACAAAACAAAATACAAACAAAACAAAACAAACAAGCAAACAAAAACAACAACCAACCACACACACACAAGAAAATCAAATCAAACCAAACCAAAGCAAAACAAACGCCGCAATGCCCAGAAGATATGGGTAGTCATTTGATAGATGGCTGTATCCAGCCCCACACCAAAATCTTGAGCTGTTATCATTGTGCTTTTGCAGTAGGTTTCCCCCTAAGAACAATTTATCGTTTATCCAGAGATATGCTCAATTTGGGACTGCTGTACCCAAGACTAGGTTATCCAAGATCTGAGTGTTCTGCCTTCAGTTTGAGCAGCAAAGCTGAGATATCTCAGCAGCCATCAGGACATGTATGTCCTTAAAAGTAGGGCAAGATTTGTTTCTCTGTGGTGGGTTCTTGCTCTGAAAGTTTCTGGCCTCCTTTCTGTTGTAACGGTTCTGGAGCACAAAATGAGCCACAAAATGGCTTATATTTTCATTCCCTAGTCATCTGTGCAGCTTCTCCTGAAGTCCTTCCTTTCTACAAAAGAGATCTAGGTTATTACCCCATCAGTGAATGTGAGGTTTACACTTCAGTTTTATTTCACAGAGATTGTCTTGTGAACTGGTGGGAGTATCTGATGTACATAGCCCAGTACATGCCCAGTTTGAACCCCTGTATAAAACAAGCCAAATACCTAGATGAGAATGTGACTAGTTCTTCCTGGTCCATCTTCAGTTATCTCATGTTGTTATGTACACACGGAAGAAACACCGAACATAAATAAGATAAAAATCCTGGCTTGACTCCAAACCACCCTCACTTACCTGCGTGCTCTCTCACACAAGCATGTGATTTACCAGCAGGCAGTTCAGTGAATTTCAATGTAACATAACAGATAAACCAAAGTCATTAGATGCACTGAACATTTTGCAATATTTTTAGTGCTTTAACTATAATTAATAAATGTTGTTAACAGGTTTTTGTGAAATGATACAATGTAGATAAAAGGTATGGAATTTTTTTTTTGAGATACACTTTTTATAGTAATTGGGATATAAACACCTCAAATCAGGATTTTATACTAAAAGGGCAAGCTAACCTTACTAATGGTGATTACTCACTGTATAATAGAAAAGGAAATAAAAGCTTTTTTATAAAATGTATCAAATCCTAAGAGTGCTGTTAAACTCATTAAAGAAAAAATGAAGTTAGAGAAACTGGTCTTATTTTTTTTCACTCCCAGTAGAGTTCATTTCTACTTCAACAACTAAGCCAAGGTCACATTTAACTCACTTCAATTTCACCCAGTGCACAAGCTAATGTCAATAGTACAGCTGCCATGCAGAGCTAAAGACTGATGGTTAGACAAAGCCATTTACACAAGGCTGGGTCTTTCATCTTCTCTCAGCTAGTGACATAAGAAAGCACTGAGGTTATTCTCAACTAGAGACTAAAACTGGCATATTAGAAAAAATGTTATTCTCCTTAGCTGTCACACAAAGGATCTGAAGAAATGTAGAAATGTTTTTTTCCTTGGTCATCTAGGGAGATCACAAAGTGACTCTAATAGCCTTCACTCTGAAATTTTCACATGGTTTAAGTGATTGCCAAGTCTGATATTTTCCATTTACACTTCATTGCCATCAGAAAAAGAAAAAAATCAATATACCTACCTACTCAAGTGTGTCACAGGATGAGCTTATAAAAGAAGACATCAGTCTTTTTAGGGCATGAAAAATATACTTATTCAAATATATCTTATTTAAAATGACATAAATTGCAGTGGTTAGTCAAGATTCGATTTCCTCTAAAATATAAGACTTAAAATATTCCCTGACTTGCCAAGGAATAAGAATCCTTCAAAATGTTGATATGTACAAATGTACTCGTTTTCTCTTGTAAGTTATACCCGCCACAGTGTACCAGTATTAGAGACTGTGTATAGGAATTTTAAAACGGAGGTGAGATCTAACACATTGTCACATTTTTCTGAGACGGCACAAATAACTGGAACCTTGCCAAAGCATAGAAGCAATGGCTTTTTTAATTTCATTGTTACTTTGAATATTAATTGGAGTTGCCTTAGATTGTTGACCCTAATATGATTCCACATGAAGTCATGCAGGTCTAACCAGCTCATATGCCCTTCACATACTACAGCTCTTACATGTGCCATCTGTCCCATTAAAGATTTCTAGCAATTTCCACACAACAATATGCAATGTCTTTGGTTTGTATTAAAAAAAATATCAGAGGTGCAAGGGAATTGTCTTGTCAAGAGATGTGACTGCCTGGCCGTTGTCAAGAACATTTGACAAGTGAGAGCGGAATTTGTCCCTGACTCTCCAGCTCTCAATGGAAGCTGAAAGGTCATCATTCACCTTATGATGTCGCTTCAACCCCATTATCTTTTCTACGTTGTTTTAACACCTCACTCCGGCAAAGGGAGTGAGTAAGATGTTGAAGAACTGAGATGGTATTTCAGGCTATCTGCCAGCAAGTGCTAAATAATAATGGAATTTGTTTGCTTACAAATTGAGCAATTGAATTTAGACATTGAGCAGGTCACCTCTGTGATTTTTCCCATCCCCAGCTGGTCAATCATCTAAAAAGGCAGAAGTACTACGGTCAATCCCAAAACTCTTTCCCCCATGTGGTAGCACAACACACCAACCATACAGCTACTAGGCCATCCCCCACAGTTACAAGTATTTCAAGGTCAATTTATCAATTTAACAGCTTCATCTTCTTAATCACTAAACTTCTGTCTCTTTGAGCTTGTGCTGAAAGACTGTGGCTGCTAATTAAAATGGAGCTTTACTAGCAAGTACACAAATTAGATCCTGTCAGTAAGTTTATTCTAACTATTGGTCATTTCTAAATGCCTTTTTAATCCCCTAATTTTTACATTAAAATTCAAAAGCCTAACAATCTTAATCACCCCTACATCAAATTCATCATTAAGAACAGGAAGCCAGATGGTATAATTTTGATTTACCGGACTTCAGCGTGAATTAATGTACTGAGTGCCGATAATGAATACATCAAACCTGATATTGCAGAAACCTATGAATCTGGCATGTTAAATTAATAACACACTTTGCACAATGAAAGCATGTAAGCTCATATAAAACCAAGGAGTAATGGTCCCTTTTATTTTAAATGGTCTTTATTAGCCTGCAGTTTTGACTCTTCAAAAAGAAAAAAAAAGAAAAGATGAGCATTGTGCTTAAGAAAGTTCTGTCTCTTTCATATCTGTCCTTTTCATGTAGGCATGAAGTGAAATGGAAATAAAAATACACCTGATTATAAACTTTACAGTTGTGAAAGATATATTGGTGGAGGAAGGGCACCAGTGAATGGACTGAATCCATCCAATTTATGCAGAAATTATTGGTAAATTTTTTCTGGTATGCTGAAGTTCACTTATCCCAAAATGTTATAGTACAGTGTTGTTTACTACATTGGATAGTTATTCATTGCATGGAGCGCGTAATGAAATATGCAGATGATTCTGAGTTTTTTCTTTTAGTCTTTTCTTTTTAATGTGTATTGCTTCTTGTTCCAATATGTCTTTGCACTGTATGGTGAATATGAAGCCGAATAACATTATGTTGGAATGGAGGGTCAGGAATTGGTTTTAGTGAAAAACAGAGCAATCATGTATTTGGAAGCAGTTGACATAAAAGAAGAACCAGATAGATAAGGTCCATGTCTACTGCAATTTCTAATTATCTAGCTATTATATAGCATGGAGATGGCATAGATATTAGCATTTTAGAAAGAAAATTGATGGATAGTAATTTTAAATATTCCAGAACATTTGAGCCGGTGAGTAGCTTGTATTCTAGACATGAGAGTCTACATAGGGCTAAAATTACTTAAATATTTCTCTCCGAGTGTATGATTTTACATTTACTTAGTGTAAATTAAAACTGTAACAATTGTTACATATTCCGGTAGACCTATAAATACGAAAACCCAAACTAGTTCCTATTCAGACCAAAGACAAAATTACCTTCAACTTTAATGAGAGCAGGATCAGGCTCAAATACTTAATCAGAGGATCTGCAGGTTGTTTTTCAGATATATAGCAGCAACATGAGTAAGAGTAAATTCTCCAATACAAATTCTATAATAGCTCTGAAGTATGTCTGAGTTATATAACTTCCAAATGAAACACAGTTTGAAAAGGTTTATACTGAATGACCTAAAATTTACAAATGTGGGCCTATAGACCACAAGCCAGAAAGCCAGGGTGAGAGCAGTCTCAGTTTTGGAAACCACAGACTGTTTGCTATAAAAGCATTTAGAGAGTTACAGGATGCCTAGTCCAGGCCCAAGCGGGATAAAGCTGACTGAGTAGGTTAACATGAGCATAAACCCTTCCCCGACTTTATTCTGTCTCTCAATCTCTGCACAGTAAGTGAATGTTTCAGCAGTCTCAGTGTAGCTGTAGGAAATATATTAAATATAGTGAGGGAAGGATAATACTGGGGAATACATTACAAACCTGAATTAGGTGCTACTTTCCAGTTGGCTTTCCTTATTGCTCGAGTGTGTTCTTGCACTTACCACTATGGCATATAATTTGTATTGCTTAGAGATAAACTCGAAGATTGATTACTAAACAAAACAAGGGGTGCATTACGGATTTGTCTAGAGAGGATATAAAAACCTCTTATGCCTCTTCTTTATATATTTTAGTGGTTTTAGCCTTCAAAGAAGTAGTACTTTACCAATATTTGGGAAAGGAAAAGGAAGATAGTTGTTCCCGAAAAAAGAAATTCATGCTGCAAACTGTTCTAGCAACTTGAACAGAATTAGTCAGTTGTTCCTGAATGAAAATGTTTCTCTCTTTTAAATATCTAGCTGAAGCTCATTTGACAAACCTATTATAAAATGAATAAATGTAGCTCTGTGTGATTTGTCCATTGTCAACATGTTAACACACTTTATTTGAAGGTAGATTGATGAAGGGTGGCTGAAGGAGTTTACCCTCCTGAGTTAAAGAATAGAAAACCCTTTTTTCTTAGCATTTTTCTTTTTTTCTTAGAAGTTCACAAGAGTAGATATACAATTATCCTCGACTTGCTGATGCAAAGGAACAGAGCATTTAGTTTCTTGTCACTGTCTCTGAAATTCCTAAAGGTACAATTAGCATTTCATTTGACATAATGTTGAAAGGTTCATAGATTGATCTTCCCTAAAATGCAGCAAGAATTTTTTGAAATGCAAATTTTGACATTTATTAACTTTTATTCCAGATCTGTTTATAGACTGTAAAACTGTGCATACATTTAACTCAAAGAAGCTAAAAGGACAATGTTTAGGTGGATACTCTGTGTTATAATAAAAGTCTATTTTATTGTTTCAACAATGAAATTTTTATTATCAGAGATTTATGATATCAGCACAGCAGTTTTTACTGCATGATTCACAGTGTTTTTATAGATGTATATTCAACAAAACAAGGAGAGAAATTGTACTGCAGTGCTCTCTCTCAGGAGTGCATTTCCCCATTGAAATAATGTCAGCAGTTTTCCACCTTCAAAGCCCTATGTTTTCAAATCAATTAACAATTCTAATTGTGCTGGAACAGTTGTTCACTTAGCTTGGCAAATGGGACAGGAAACGTTATTTCCTTTCTTTGCCTAAAATGAAGACTTTAATCTTCTGAACCATATTTAACATATAAAAACCCACACAACTGAAAAGTTAGGCAGTTTGGAAACGCAATTGTAAATGTTGTTTTTCTCAACATTCTGGTCTTTGTAGAAGATTAGAGCAAGAGCACTACAGTTTCCCCTCTGGGTGCCAGCAAACCATCTTAGGATTCATTCTGAATATTTCAAGTGAGATTTGTATCTGCCTGGACAGCTGTAAGAGTTATTGCTTTTGCAAGATGGTAAAACAAACACTGATTCTGACCGAACTAGTGATACCGGAATGCAGATCCGTATCGTGTTACACAGGGCTGACATAAAGTAAGTAATACAACATGCCAGAGCCAAGACTTAAAGGCCAAATTTACATTCCATTTTATTTATATACATATATATATGTGTGCTTGGATAGGGGCATACTGAAAGCTATAATTACTGTGACTTCATGCAGAGACTAACATCCAACAGTTAAAATAAATATGCCTGTTTCTTCTGCAAACCCCAAAGCAATTTACTAGATGGGCAAAGTAATATTACCCTATTTAACAATTGAACAATCTCATGGTACAACGTAGAATCATGGAACAAGCCCTTTTCAGGATTAATGAAGTCAAGGACCATGCAGCTGAAAATCATGCATGATGCTCTATATTAAACAAAATGAGAATCCTCTAACAAAAAATTGTACGAATACAAATTTAAGGTTGTATATTTTCATAACACACTTGGCATTACTCAGAAGGTCATAAAACCAGAATAATGTGTATTGTTCATATCAAGAGAAGTGCACAGTACAGATTATCTCTATGAAGGATCTGGTGAGCTTCAAGATGTGTATTCACCTTAGTCTTAACCTTGTGTAAGAACTTGCCAAGCATATGGTCATACCTTCTGCATAAAACTCCTGAATAATCAGAACTTCATTTTTACCACTACTGTAGACATGCCTTGGACAGTGCAATCTAAGCAGTCTTCACACACTCAGCATTGTTGGAAATACTGTTTCTAATACGACGCTTTTTCCGATCAGTTCCGAGATAGAGCCAGAACAATTTTGATTCTCATATTTGTAGGGGGTTTTTTTTTATTTTTCTGTTTTTCTGTAGAGTCATTTAAATTTCTTCAGTATTTATTTGCTTGCCTATGTGATAGTGTATTTAGACAGCAGGTCAAAGTAAAAATGGCATAAAACGTTTTAGGAATTAATTACGAATCCAGAGTCTAGAGCTGAATTTATTTGAGTACACATAGATTATACATTTTTTCCCACCTCTTCCCCTGTTTAACATGGATTCATCTGTTCTGCACTCTCATGACTAAACTTAATTGCTCACTACTGAAATGGACAATACTTTCTTACTGCACAATTCACTGATGAAGAAATTTGTTGCATCTGCTAGAGAAACGGCATCATACAAAGATATTGGTTCCAGTATTGTTGTCAGGTTTCTGATTCAGAGCCTGAAACTTGACCCAAAACAGATAGAAAGTTAGATGAAACTCATCAGAAACTATGGTCCCCCTGGGGTAGTGAAGAAAAGGCTGTAAAGAAACAGGTGGATAACGGTCACTACCTACCTGCCATTCATGAAATGATAATAGTATTTGGCACAGATTTAGTTCTTTTTGTCTGCCTTCTCACCATACATCTCTCTGCGGAGTTTGATATCAGTTCCCTATTTTGTAAATGATGAATTAAGCCACGCATTATTCAGGGTACTTAGTCACTGTGACTGCAGCATCTAAATTCAAGAAAGCCTGCCTGCCATCCAAGGCTGCCAAATCTTCACTTTTTCTGTCCTCTCAGTGGTGATGAGTAGTCATAACACCTAAACTAGGTAATGATAGGAGACAATATTAATGTGATTTGCTCAATGCTTTTGTCTAAACTGATAGCAGAGACTGCCGTAGAACACAGATACACGTGTGCCACTGCAGACACATAAATATGTTTTGCCCCAGGTGACCATGTTTTTGAAGCAGTACTAGTCCTAAGAACAGACTTAGACACCTCTACTGAGACTTAGAAGGAAATGAGAAAAAAAACAGCACTCTTGGAAATATTTGGCGCTTACTGGTCACCTTAATCTATCACTTTCCAAGAACAGCAGGAGGCACACTCTGACACCCTAGTTCCTGCCTAATATTCCTTTTCATTTCAGAAATAGACCCTTTCTCTAAGCTTCCACGGGGCTTCACTTAGTGGGTTATCATACTGATTTTGTCCCAGCACCACCAAGCTTACCACAAAATACAAGGCAAATCTTATTCTCCCTGATAAAGGATGGTGTTCTTTTTTGCCCACGTCTACTGGCTAAAGCATCCATACAGGCTGTCCCCTCGTATCCTCCTGGGAGAAGGTTTAGTCACTAGAACTGCACCATTTGCTGACACCTCTGCTGAGTATGAATGTGTAGGGCACCTATTTCAATGTGAGAGCCCTGTGTTTCTTGTCCCTACCTGTAGTATTTTTTCTGAGTTTTGCATTCAATGATCATTAGCTTATATGCCTAAATGCCCAATATTTTGGGGGACAGAACCTAGAATGACTAAGCAACTCCACTCACCAGGCTAGAAAGCCATACTCCTAGCTTGCTTTTCCCTCTGGCCCAATGAATCTCAAATCTACCTTGGCACAGTAAGGCGTATCTTATCATCAGGTTAAAATGAGGGCAATTTCTTCCAATGTGTGTTAAACTTTCAAGATTAAAGCTTCTACAACAGAAATGTATAAAAGTTTGTGTCCCAAAAAACTCTTTTTCTCCATTTCAGTCAGCTGGTGTAATACATTCTGTTATCCCTTTTTAAAAACCTTGTTTTTTTTCTTGCATAATTTCTTAGGGAGGGTGAACAATGCTCCTTCCCTGGAGTAGATCTGTTCTCCTAAATAAAAGATAACAGCAGAGCAGGCTTCAGTACTGAATCCTTGCTGTCCACACTGCTTAACTCAGTTCATACCCTATTTATGCTGCCTGCAGGGTAAATCCACTCTAGAGGAGACTAGTCCTAAGGGGTATAAAAGCTGCCAGTCAGGCCCTTGTGGCCTCAAAGCCAGAGGCTGGTCCTTGGCCCTTTTTTATTTACCAGTATAGATACACCCAAACAGGATGCAGTGGTCTACTGTGAGAAATAAGTTTGAGAAGTGTGTTACATTGCTAGCTACACAGGGGTAACTTTTTCCTTTAATAGGAAGGAAAAACAATATTAATTCTTTGGAAAAAAAAAAAAAAGCAACAAACAATATGGAGGAGCTTTTCTTCAAAAGTCAGTTTTGCATTATGGATTCTCAGGTGGTGAAATGGCTTTCCAAGTCCTTAGTGGGACACCTCAGCTTAAGAAAGGCGTGGGGCTTCAGCTGATTTTTCTCACTGGTGTTTCTCATCCAGCCATCTTTACCTGTTTCAGGTGTCACTCAGATACTCTTCCCTCTACCCTTCTATTACATGAGTACCTCAGGTATCTAATACCTCATGACAAATTCTGTTCTGGAGGCAATTCTAAAAGTTAGGAACTACAATATCTGTTTCTGTCCCTTGTCAAACTTAATGCTGTCACAGTGTGACCCTGAACAGGCCTCCTCAACCTGGAAGCTGCGGCTCATACAGAACCTGCCTCTTGTTTGTTCCTCCGGAGAAGAACGAGCTGTTCACATCTGGTTTGGTGCAAGGTGTATTCACTTCACGGTCAATTCTCAGATGCCTGTGAGAAGATTATCTGGGTTATGGACTATATGTGTCATGCTTAAAAAAAAAAAAAAAAAAAGAAAAAGAAATCCTTTTCTGACCTCAATCCGTGTTTATAGTCTCATTCTTAAAAGTTAAAAGAGTAAACAGAATGTGCCAGCATTTACTGTATGTGTGTTTGGTTTCATCTATGCTTAACTTTATTTGGTGATCCTGTCCCCTCCTCTCTCACTGTTCTTGGAGAGTTGACAGTAGTTATGCTTGAAATCTACTGCTATAGAGTTATACAGGGTTTTGTATCTAAAGTATCATGAACACCTACAACACTGTAAAAACAGTCATCATGCTTTGGGATGGCTTATTCTTGACCACTCTTTGCCCTCTCCAGTGTATAACCCGCTCCTGCTATTCCCTTTTTTTCCAGTTCTTTGTACCTGTGAGCAACTGATTTCTTTTGATAGGAAGTTTGATTGATGTCTTGGCTGGATATCTAAGCATTTCGAATTCTGTTTCAGTGTTTTTAGTGCTTTGTACTGTGGTAATTGTACAACAGTTAAATATTATAGGCGCCTGAGACAAGATTAAATAAATAAAATTAAGTGTGGTATGAAATGTTATCCTCCATTGTTTTTCTTTGTATATTTTGGTTTATTTAATGAATAGCTTGCATTTTCCAACTGGTATCTGTTAGGTATTTAGCATAATAATTTGGTGATTTCTATCTTCAATGTTTTTGTTTTTATACAAAGTATTTTATGACACTTATTCCAACTAAGTTGATTATTTTTCATGTCATGTATTTATTATAGTTCAGTGTCATTGAGATACACCACATAATAATAGGATGATAACATGCTTATTGATCTTATTTTAATCCTTCAGCTTTATGTTAAAATATGGAATTAGAAAAATGATAGGTTTCCCCTTGGTTACCAATATTTATTGCCAAAAAGGCTTATCTAATGAAAATATTTCATCTTCTTTTATGGAATTTTAGACATTTAACATCAATTCAACAACTGCATTTCTGGACCTCATATACAAATATGCAAGTGTCTCTAATATTCTGATTTTTAAAAAAAGATCAAATATTCAGGGGAATGATGCATGAAGCTTAATAGAACCTGTCCACATTTTATAAGACTTATTCTCTCAGAGGAACTACAGTGGTTGTTTGGATAATTATTACATTAGTTATTACGTTAAAACAAAAAAATATATATTTATATATATTTATATATTTTTTTATATATATTTTTATATATTTATATATAAATATATATATATGATTAAGTGTATAGTAAATGTTTTCAATACAGTTGGAGCTAACATGTATTTCTGTTAAATACAATAGAGTTTATGGCATGTTTAAGACAGCTGTGAAATCCTTTTCTGTTGTATTGTCTATTTTTGCAACTTATTAAAAGATTAATGTAGTGGTTTTCATGATTTAATATTCATTCACACATGCTACAGGGCATCCATGCATCAAAAATCATCTTTTATTAAAACATATAAGCATACTTTCAGTGTCATATCTAGGAACTGAGACTTGAAATTCTGGCCCCAAGGTCTGATACACTGCATCCTGTATGAAACAGTAACCACTAGACATTATTTGCAATGAATTGACTTGATTTTCCTTTAAAAAGTACTCCAAATATCATCACAAAACATTTTCATTTCACCCATTTTAATGGTTGATAAACTGAGGCAGAATATTAGATAAAGAATGTGTCAACTGTTGTCCCAAGAGAAGTACCCAAAGGCAGTGAGTAGCTAATTTTGATACCTTATGTTTTCAGTAAGAAAACTTTAATTCGGCAGCTCTACAGTGAGTTCAGCAGCATCTTCCAACTTTTTTCCTTTCCCCATGGCCCCTTTGTCAGGATTTTGCAAGGGCTTCTGCCTAGACTTTGTTTTGGATGGAGCCACAAACTCACTTGTGAGAAATATTGACACCGGCTAGAGAATTTTTCAGCTGAATTGCTTTGCTGATTATTAATTCTGTTGTTTAACAAGTATGTTCGGATGTGTGTAGGGAATTTGGTCAGTAGCTTGTACTAAAAAAATCAAATATTCACCAATCTCTTTGGTTTCTCTCATTAATCATGCAAAGTGTTAATAATGCAATTATGATTTTTGGAAAAGCTCAAATGTCAATAAATAAAAATACATAACTCCAGTATTTTATTGAGTTGGGAGCGGGGTGTGATTCATGATCCCTCCATAACTCTGCAGGGGACAAGTGTAAGTGTGAAGGAGAGGTGAAGGTTTAAGAACCAGAGAATTTGCCTGGAAGACCTTTGCTCACAATTGCTCCTTCCTGGATGACCTCTACATCATACACTGATGATTTAGGCTGTGATCCAACAAATATTCCCATGCTTCCCTGCATTTATTGGAGAAATCTGACTAAATCTGACTAAATTTCATAAATTCATCCTGCTTGCAAGGGTTTTCAGGATTAAGCCTTCTGACGGATGGATTTATCATGGAAATAGTGAGACCTTTGTTAAAATTCATCTTTTTCTTCATATTTTAGATCTACCAACACTTCTGAAATACGTAGTATTACAGGAAAATTTAATGAGAAAACCTAGTAATACTAATTAAAATCTAGATACTTTAAATTTTATTTTACTGCTGTATTTGAGCACAGTTGTGTACTGTCCTCCTCTGTTACAGGACACCAGTTACTGCCAAAACACCTCTGGATACATATAAAAAATAGGGCCACATATAACCATTCACTACTGAATTATTGTGTATAATAGGAGTGTGGAAACTTTGCACCTGTCAGTTCTGGCTGAATTTCAAAACTGTGTGCAAGTGTCAAAAAATGATCTGCCAGGCTGTGCTAGTGATTAAGGTCCCACTCACATTCTTCAGCGATTTAAAAAGGGTGTTTATCCTTGAAGGGTTATTTCTGTATGAATCTGTCCATCTCATAACTAGCATGTGAAAGGTTTACTGTCTGAATTAGGGATAAAATGACAGCTCCAGTGACAGTAGCACAGCACTGTCCGTTTTGTGGCTAGTTTGAAATCACACAGGATGACATACCGGCCCCACTGAAGTCAGTGTGAGTTTTGTCATTGATTTCCAACCTAAGTTATTTCTGTTGATCAGCTTTTTCTGGGGACCAAGCTTTTCCCTGAGGGAGTGCCAAAAAGATGTGCCCTGGCTAGCCTTCCTAAATCTTTGTAGGCCATGGAGAGACTCCACAGTCCTCTCAAGGGGGTGTTTCAGAGCACCTAGGTTAACCTCTTTCTTCAAAGTCTCCTCTGAAGAAGGATGTTTCTCTTCATGTTTGTTGAACATACAGTGAGCCTGGGAAGATCACAGACCTCAGTTAGATGCTGAGGTCAGACCATGGAAGCAGTATGCTCAGCCATGGCATTTTGGCTGTGTACTGGGTGATGTTGCATGGCAGGCAAAGAGCCACCCTCAGTGTCTGTGAAGAGATGAGTGGGTATTTCATGACCCTTGCTGCAGCTTGAAGATAGGATTAGTCCATTTTCTCAGCTAAGGATGAGAAATTTATTGCATCCAGAGAGAGAAAGACCTGAAAGAGGTAAATGAAGGTCAGTGTCTTCTTCCCAACCCCATTCTTTTACTTGGCAGTCTGAGGGGAGCCATGACATGAAGCTTAGTGATATGCTGGGAATAAGAGCTGGTGAGGCTGGTGATGCCTCCTGTCCTACTGTACATTGAAGATATTCCAATAACAGCATTCTGGTGTATGCATTTAAATTAAAGAAAGACGATTATACTAATTACATAGAAACCAAATGTTCACCTAACCTGCTACTTATCAAACCACTGTATATGATGATAGTGTAACAGTTGCTGCACATATACTGAGGTCTATTCAAAGAATTCACTGCCCAGAGCCATTTAAAGTCAGTATTCATTAAAAATATGTATCTCTGCAAATGCAATTTGGGCACAGTGGAAGGCATAACCTCCTGACAAAGGCTTTCAGAGACTGACAATGCTTGAAACATCTAGGAATGCTCCACAGGACCACAGTCAAGAATCACTTGTGGTGGTTAACACTGAACAATCCTATTTTAGTTGTAGAAAGGGACGAAGTCATGAGTCTCATCTCTCTCTTACCTTCCTCTGTGCTGGACAAGAGTTATATATTAGCGAGAGCAAATAAATGCAGAAACACTGGGTGAAATAATGGTTTCTCTGAATAGGTGAATGGTCCATCCCTTCAGTGGGACCAAGCCTTCATCTAACAGGTTTAGAAACTTGAAAAAGAGATTCCCTTGTGGGACTTGATCTAAAAGGAGCTGAGTATTTCTTGCATGAGAGCACGGACTCTCATTTCCTTCTCAACAGAGGTTTGTGTTTTGTGGTTTCTTTCATGCCTTTTTTTTTTTTTTAATAGTAGAAAGGGACGTTTTTGGCCCTTCTGTCTGATGAGAAGGAGTCAGCTACATGCATCATGAAGATATAAAATCAAGAGCCTAAGAGCTGAAAGAAATAATAGATTTTGCCCATAACATTCTCCAAACCCTGTTGGGTGAACCACAGAATCAACTGGGTTGGAAAAGACCTGAGAGATCATCAAGTCCAACCCTTGGTCCAGCTCCAGTCCATTTACTAGATCATGGCACTCCATGGGACTGTGAGTCCACCACCTCCCTGGGCAGGCCATTCCAATGCCTGACCACTCTCTCTGTAAAGAATTTTTTTCTAATATCCAGCTTAAATTTCCCTGGGCAGAGTTTAAGCCCATGCCCCCTTGTCCTATTGCTAACTGCCTGGGAGAAGAGTGACACAGACTCTGTCAAATTGTTATCTTTATAGCTGCCCATCTTCCTCAACATGCCGCTTGTTTCCTTGGGCTGTGCTCTGATTTCTAGAATCTGATATAGACTCTACATCACTTGTAGGGCTTTGGGGGAGAGGGCTTTGGTCAGATTTATGCCAACTTCTTTCTCTACGTGCTAAAATGATATAAAATAAAATTAAGTACAAATCTGTTTTATAAGGAGGATTTAAGAATTTTTGAATGATGTTGCACCTGTAACGTAGACTTTAACCATGTTCTGGACAAAAATTACAGAAGTCATCTAAAGTCTCTGGTTACAAATTTCCTTTAGAAGACATTCGCTGATTATACCTGACTTCTTTGTCACTACAAAGACAAAGCAATTGCTGATTAAAGCAATTAAAACTTTCTTTTGTTTGCAGAAAGAGATGTATTCAGATATGGGTTTTTCTTTGTAGACATCTTGATAAGCACCAACAGATTGAAATCAAATCTGTCATCAGTTGTATTTTCTCTTAGACTGTCTACTTCACATACATACTAAGAAAGATTTGTTACCACAGCTCCCTTGTATGTTTTCTATTTGTTGTTGTAAAATGGTAAATGCTGAAATAATACTAGATCTATCAATCTGATAATGTAATGCAATACATCTGACAGCTGAAGAGAGGAAAAAAATGTAATGACTTACATAGTATTTGGAGTACTGAATTTTTTTGTTGTTATGGTTTTCTTCAAAAACACAACTGTGCTGTTTGGGTGTCTGCCACCATGGAGGGATATAAAGCATTATTGTGGCTGGAGGTTTCAGCTTTAGCTGCATATAAATTAACTGCCATGTAAATATAAACATCAATTAAGTTCTGTCACTTGTTAAATATTTATTTACTAAAATGATTTAAGCAGAAAATCTTGCTAAGGGGAAAATTGTCTGCTTCTATCTATACACTGCTCGTACCTCTTAGGAGTCTGCTTTGTTTCTATTGTTTCCTTATTTATAATCTCTTATGTGTAGTTGCACAGGTTGCAGTTTCAAGCAGCTGAAAATTTAAGATGCATTTCTCACCAATGCTGAGCAGTATTAGGCATGTAACTCCCATTAATGCTAATGGGAATTAAGCAGATAAATACCTTCTTGCATTAGTGGATAAGTGGACTCCCATTTTCTAAGGTGAAGCAGACCTAATCTGTGCAACCAGAACATGGTTGTATGTGACAAGATCAGAGCAGTGCCTAGATATAGAGGGGAAAAAGAAAACATCTGCAATATATTTATCCTTTTATTTTTACTGTCTCACCAGAATAAATTACCAATAGCTTTCAAAGGATGGCTAGACTAACACAAACTTACAGGGAAACACTGTTAAGTTGCATGGTCTTTTTCCACTCTTGGCTAGGTGATACATGAACAGATACTTATGGCACTCAGTAGTCCCTCGTTTCTTTCACATATTAACAATATTATTCAAAAATGGGTTTCCTTTCACTTCTATTGCCATAAAATCAGTACATTAGAATAAAATCTCATGAAACAGAAGTTACAGAATGAGTCATTTATACCACTGAAATATGCACATCATCATTTTTCTTTCTGGAAATAATAATTGTTATCCCCATTTGCTCCTTGTGTTACACTGGATCCCATATTTATTTGGTTCAGGCAGATGAGATTTTTTTCAATAAAAACCTAGATATTTTTAATTAATGTCTATAAAAGTGCAGGGAAAAAAAATCTAGTCCTATTCTGGAAATACGATTGATTGGAAGCAAATGGAATACCACAATGAAACTTTCTGATTTATGGTTTAACTTTTTTTGAGATCAGGTTTAAAATACAGAATGCTTTCATCTGGTGTATAAAAATGAGTGTGATCAGATACACAGACGTAAGAAGGCACTGGGAAGTTCTAAAAAGGCATTAAAATATTAAACATCATGTGCAGAAAACCAACTCTTTGGACCCACGTGGAAATTTTAAAAGGCAAATAAAATTTGTTAAGCCTTAATTGGTTTCAAGACCAGGCATATGCTTTCTTCTAGATTTACTTTTTAAAGATCATAAGCATGCCCATACTGAACCGAACTAGTACGTACAAACCACACCAAAAACTTTGAGTTGTCATCATTAAAAGTGTCCAAGAGGTAGGTGCCTAACTGCCATAAATGCTACTTCCCAAAAGTTCTTTTTGCATTCCCATCTAAATTTTCAATAATGATAGCAACCATACAAACCATTTCAAAATCCTAATCAAATGCCTTCTCAGTGCATTCATAAAATGAAATGCTGATGCAGCACATTCTATTTAATTGAGATACACTTAAACTAGGAAGTCCGCTTAATCAGGATGTCTCCCTGGGAACAATTTCAGTCCAATGATACTTAATGGCAATGACTACTGCTTAATGGGGATGGCAATTCTGCTTAATTGAGATTTCTTCCAGTGATGTAGTAGTTTATAGCTGTACACTGTTAAATAACTGAGACTAATTTTGTTATGTTTTATGTTTTACTAAATATATTTTAAGTAAATGTGAGAATTTCATGTAATAACACTTGAAAAATGTTAGACTCTGTAGCAAACAAGGCCTTATAGCATTAAAAAATCTATCTGGGGCAAAGCAGAAGGAGATATGCTAGAAACATATTGACTGAAAGCAGTACTGTTAGAGGAAATGAAAAGTTTGTCCTGCAAGGGTTTTGTGTGTGTATGAAACCTGTAAAAAAAGTAGCTTTAGTGAAAGAGAGCTCCAGATTTCAATCTAGATCCATGTTTTCTGAACCTTCGATCATCAAAAGATGGGGCAGCAAACAAACAAGAAGTGCAACCTAACAACAAAGCTATGGAGTCAGCACAAAAAGCAGCAGATATGGCACATCCACTATGTACATAACATGGAGGGAAGGAGGAGAGATTTCTGAGGTGTCTTTGTGAATGTCCTCTCTTGTGAATGTCATGAAAGAAAGCAGGAAGAAGCTATGTGTTTAACGTGTAGTTATTCAATGCAGACCAGTGAGCAACAGAAAGGGTATCAACCATCTGAATAATGGGTAGAGTAGAAAACCTCCAGGATGGATGTTAAGAGACACAAAGTGTGTGAGGAAAGGGGGTCCAAATCCTACTAAAGACTAGTCACATCTTTAACCACTTTGCGGAAATAAAGTGGGATGTAATGTGTCCCTCGTGTGTACCTAATTTAGCTGCTGTATGGAATTGCTAATGAAGCGTATATTTGATCTACATGAAAGACCCCATCACCTACACTACAGAGTATGTGCATGTTGAACAGGTAGATGAGATTATCATTCTACAAATACTTGAGGAGCATTACTGTTAACAGTTAACAGGACTACTGTGCACCGGTATGCAGCACACCAAAGTTCTCTAGCCTTGTCATCCAGAGCATGACTTGGGAAGTGGAACCATAGACTCTAATGTTAGTCACTGGGTTTTTGTTAGAGTATCTCACCCATAGGATGCATTTGTAAAACAGGGAAGTTCAGAGTTATGATTAGACAAGACAGGCTACTATTATGCCAAGGAAGGCTTAGAAGGATATAATATTGAAAGAGGACTTCTCTTCTGGGGAACAACTAGACACCAACATTGCAGGATGAATTATGGATTTTGAAAAAGCACTTTTTCTACAGCAGACTTTGCCTGCTGAAGAAATATTGCACAGCTGTGATAGTTGATAAGCATATTCATCAGCTTTAAATCTAAGTTGCTTAAACCTTTAAAAACCTTTGACTAAATATAGTGTTTTTAGGACAGTAGGATTGTGTGGCTAAGAAAGTCATCATGATGTCATGTTTCACAGTATTGTCTTCATATAGATCTGCAAATGGTGCTTAGCTCTCATCTTCAGCACCCTATCCATCCCTTACCCTGTCTTATAGTGAGACTGCAGGTCATGCCAAATTTAGTCTAGTTGCTTCATGATCTGCAGAATAACAAAGAAACTTGCTATGGTCTTTAAAAAAGTAAAAATGCAATCATGCTTTGCTTAATACTGTACTTCCTTCCACTTCCTATTTGGTAGCTGCAGCACAGACTCTTAGAGGTGGAATCTAAAATATGACATTCTGTCAAGGCTACAAAAATCCTGAATAATCTGTAGCAAATCAACAACTTCCATATCATCAGCGAAGGAAGGTGGTTCTGACTTGTTGAACCCTGGTTATTATAGGCTTGAACAACTCCTGATATAGAGGAGAGATATGCATGATTATGCAGGCAAGCACAAGTTAAGTAAGGCTGACTCGTGCTCACTGCAAATCTAATTGACAATTTTGTTGCCCTTCTCCGGCTATTTAAGAAGAGTAGTGAGGTCAATGGTAATGACATGTCTCATGGTTGGAAAATGCCACCCACTTGGTTTCTTTTCACAAGGCATTGATTTCAAACTTATAAGCTCAGCTTTGCTACAAGGGAAGAATACTTTAAACAGCCTTTTCCAGTGAATTTTCTGCTTGTGAAAGGTGACTGACTGATGACTGCATAGCCTGGAATGCTCTGTTTTCACAGAGGAGGTGCTGTAGCTTTGCATTCCTTCTTTCAGTATTACACTGGCAGTTCAGTCTCATGTTTACATATGTACTTCAACCTTGATCTTGTAGGGTTATTCCTAGGCTGGAAGCTTCTATGTCTTGGCAAATTCTGGAGACTTACAAAAAGACCCCAATTAATGATATTCGCAAAGATTGTTAACAGATTTTTCAATGTTGCTCATTTTAAATATATAATAATACAGTTTTCTTGTTGTGAACATCACAATTAACAACAATGATGCAGAATAGAAACAGAAAAAGGACAGAAATGATGCAGTCAAGCCTTCCATCTGTATAAACAATTCTCAGAACCAACACACTCGAACAAATGTCTCCTACTGCCCTACAAACCAGGAAAGGTCCTTGAATTCATACAGTATAAAATTATGTTTATTAAGAAAGAGATTGAAATAGAAACAGTTTCTCTGATGCCAAAAAAGATGTAACAAAATATGTCAGTTATATTTCAGCTGTTATTAAGACTTTCTGGAGAATATTAATTAACTGATTCCTGTATACACAACAATTTTTATAAGCCAGCAGTTCACCACCATATGGCATAAGAGCAAACGATGATTTCTATTTTGCTGAAATGAGACCCATGTTTAGGAGTGACTTATGTGTACTTCATTGCTACCTAACATACTTTAAGAACATAAAAGATAAAGGTATTATTTTTTTTCTAGTCAGAATACATTAATGAAATAGAATTAAACCTTGACATTTCAATGGTTGTCTTAACCCTTAAATAACCCTTAAATAACTGGGCTGCATTTGGCAAAGTATTGCCAGCAGGCTGAGGGAGATGGTCCTTCTACTCAGCACTGGTGAGGTCACACCTAGAGTGCCGTGTCCAGTTCTAGGCTTCTCACGATGAGAGATCCATGGACACACTAGAAGGAGTCCAGTGAAGGTGCATTAAGATGGAACATCTCATCAATGAGGAAAGGCTGAGAAAGCTAGGGATGTTTAGTCTGAAGAAGGTTTCTGGAAGAGGGGTAGCTGGGAAGAGGGCGTGTGTGTAAGGATCTTATCAATGTGTATAAATATCTAAATGGAGGATAAAAAGACGACAGAGCCAGGCTCTTTTCAGTGGTGCCCAGTAGCAGGACAAGAGGCAATGGGGCACAAACTGAAACACAGGAGGTTCCATTTGAACATCAGGAAACATTTTTTTACTTTAAGGGTTACTGAGCCCTGGCACAGGTTGCCCAGAGAGATTGTGGAGTCTCCATCTTTGGGGATAACCCAAAGCCATCTGAACACAGTCCTGGGCAGCTGGGTCTCAGTGGCCGTGCTTGATCAGAAAGGTTGGACCAAATGACCTCAAGAGGCCTCTTCTACCCTCAACCATTCTGTGATTCTGTGACCGAAGCATTCATCAAAGATGAGAGCAACTTGGATTCAAGCCTTCCTCTGTCTGATATCAAATAAGGAACCTGGATATTTCACATGAGAATAAACTGCTACCTAGGCAGAACTTTGATGTTCTGTACCTCAGGGTTAGCTACAAAGCGTTGTATATGCTTTGAATCGTATGGCCAAGGTTGCAGAGAGATTAACACGGGTCTTTCAACAGTGAAATAATTCCCTGTTGAATCACTCCTTTTTACCCTGTGCCTTTTGGAGCGTACTTGTAGGTGCTAACTTATTTATATTAATAAACATACTCACAAGATTTCCTGTATAAAGTGCTTAACTTCTCTTCTTGCTTTGAATAAAGGGAGGTGCTTATCTACACTGCCATGGGGAAGAAGTGTGACTCAGAAGTTTTTAATCATTCCCTTGGATCTCTCTGTTGTTACACTTTCTTTACAGTACAAACCAGCCTTCCCAGCTCAAGACCAGTAAAAGCATGAGAAGACACAGCAACTGTTCTATCCATTTGAAATTCATCCTGATTCTGTCACTGTACTTGTGGGCAAAGGAAAAAAGCTCTGTCTGTTTTATTCACTTTCTCCACTGCATGGAAAATCTCTCTTTATTTTATCATTGTTTAAAAAGGAACAAATGACAGATAAGGTTTCATTTTGACTCTTAATTCCAATCAAAATGGTCTCCTGTGGGTACTGGACAAATTAGTAAACATTTAATTGAAAGACAGCTCAGAATGTAGATATACTCATAAGCACTTAGGAAAATTTAGATGCCTCCAGGGTTCTGTGCCAGGTGAGGAGGGGTTATCCTGTTATTATACAGGATAATAGAATGCTTATTTTATATCTGCAGCTCTGCCAACTCTTCTTGTACTTAAAACCCCAGCCCTGAGGTCATGTGAATGTGCTCAGATTTCATTTTAACTAGAAAAACGAAGTTTCTAGCATCATAGTAGAATAGAATGCTCAAAAAAAAAAAAAAAAATTAAAGACCTAAAATGGAATCAAAAAGAAAGATCTAATCATAGAAATGTTTAGGTTGGAAAAGATGTTTAAGATTGTTGAGTCTAACCATAACCAAACACTACCAAGTCCACCACTAAACTAGATCCCTAAGTGCCGCATCTACATATCTTTTAAATACCTCCAGGGATGGTGATTAAACCACTTCCCTGGGCAGCCTGTTCCAATATTGACAACCTTTTCTGTGAAGAATTTTTTCCTAATATCCAACCTAAACCTCCCCTCGTGCAGCTTGAGGCCATTTCCTCTTGTCCACTTGCTACTTGGGAAAAGAGACCAACACGCTCCATGCTACAACCTCACAGAATCGCAGAATCACAGAATCACAGAATGTTAGGGATTGGAAGGGACATCAAAAGTTCATCCAGTCCAGTTCCCGCACTGGAGCAGGAACACCTCATGGGGTTACATAGGAAGGCATCCAGGCGGGTTTTGAATGTCTCCAGAGAAGGACACTCCACAACACCTCTGGGCAGACTGTTCCAGTGTTCTGTCACCCTCACTGTGAAGAAGTTTCTTCTCATATTTAAGTGGAACCTCCTGTGTTCCAGTTTGTACCTCCTTTCAGGTAGCTGTAGACAGTGATAAGGTCTCCCCTCAGCCTCCTTCTTTCCAGGCTAAACAGCCACAGCTCCCTCAACAGCCCCTCATAAGACTTGTGCTCCAGACCTTTCACCACCTTTGTTGCTCTTTTTTGTTGCTAGAATTAATATTTGTATGTGCGTGTACTTTACATATATATACACACATATGCACATACTTATAATTAACTCTGTTTATCAAGATGTTTTTCTTTTCTTTGGGGCTCATGATCTTTTACAGTGTGGGTGGGGAAACCTATTTCTGCCAGTTTTCAGTATAGACTTGTATATATAACTTCTTGAAGAATGAAATCCAACTCATGAAACAAATATTACCATAACAAAACTGTGAAAATCATTCTGCAAATTGCAGTTTCCCAATATAATAGAGTGATATGGGTTTGATTTTACTGATATGAACACCAAAAACTATAGGATTGCCACTATTATAAAAAGAAACTAGTTTAAAGTTTCATCGTTGAAGTCTCTCAGAACCTCATCTAACTTCAGCAAATAAAACCTAGACTGTGCATTTACTAAAATGAAAAAATATATAGTCTACACACATTATTTTATTGTTTAAATGGTTCTCATTCATGTTTCATTTCAATAATATTTCCCCAGCTTGTAAAGCTTATGTTACATTGAGCTCCTCTTTAAATTCACAATGCATAAAACTGCCAGGTGGCCTAATAACAGAGTGCATTAACAGATTGAACTATAAATCAGATGGTTGTGTTCACATACTGTAAAAACACCACCATTTTCTTTCAGATCTGAGTTTGTACACAGATTCCTCAGAGAGCGTGATTGCTCTCAAATATTAAAAAAGCCCATATAGCTCCATTTTAACATTAAGATTGATTTGATATTTCAAACATAAAATTGTTCTCTTCAAACCTACCAGAAAATGTGCACAAAATATGGTCTGGTCTTGACACAGGAAAGAAAGAAATAGGGAAAAAAAAAAAAAAAAAGAGGGAGTTGGAATGTTTTCACTTATGTCACAATAAGACTGTGACTCTAAACTGAAAGTACAACTTACAGCCTTTGTTACCACTGCAAAATATATGACTTAGAAGAACTGAACCACTCTCAAAAGTGTCAACAACAATCATAGGTTAAGAATATTCTGGCGAGGGGTATATAATAGATTCCAATTACTGCAATGGCTGCCTTCTTAAAATAACCTTTTCAGTGAGTTTTCATTTTGGTTTCCCTTACTAGAACACAGTAAATTTATTTCCATGGAACTAGAAGCACTGAATAAATCTGAAAAAAAAAATCCATTTAGAAAACTTTAAGAATAGGAAGAGCTCATTATTTGTGTATTTGTATATACACATATCTCTTATACACATCTATGTAAAAAAAAAAAATTACATTTTTCTGAAATTTTGTTTCCAGAAGAGGCAAAGACACAACGAAACCCAGCAGCTGAGGTTCACAAGCTCATTGGATAATTCATGTTGCAAAGGATCTCAGGAGGTAATTTAGTCCAGCCTTCCATTTAAAACAGGGTCAGCTGCGATGAGATCAAACCAGGTTACTCAGGTCTTTATGCAGTTCCTTTTCCTTCAAAACACTGGATACTTCTACCAGCATCTATTTTTCAGCATCAACTATTATTATTACAATATATGCATGAAACATTTGTGGTTAAAGGAACTAACTATGATTATTCTAACTGCTAACTTCTGAATAAGATTGTGAAATCCATTGTCTCAAGGAGCTTGCAATCTAAGAAAAGTAAGTATAGAGAAATAGCAATAGATATATGGTTAGCATTAATGTGCCAAGCCATGTGAGATACCTCTTTTGAGAGGAATTTTTTAGAAAAATAAAAGAATCGCAACCTCATTCAGTAAAAGGAAATTATTTTAATCAGGTGAGTGAAAAATCTATACCTCAGAGGCTCTCATCAGGAGAAGTTTGTCAGAAGTAGGGCATCAGAAAATAAATAACAGCTATTCAAATAGTGATGAAACAGAATACTAGCTCAGGATGTTAAGATACAGTCTGAATTTTTCCTTTATGTGCAGAGTGTATATCTTTCTGTATGCCTGTGCAAGGTATAGCAAAGACTGGAAACAAATTTTTGAAACAGTGTTAAGAATGTTAGTATGGTTTTCAGAGGAGCAGCTCCTATATTTTTGTAATGTTTAGGGCATTTGCGTATAACCTCTGGGTCAAAGACCATGGGTGAATTTGTTAAAATACTCAGATAACTTAAGAACAGTTTCATTTTTGGAAGTACTAAATAGTCCAAATAGATGACCAGTTTGATATTCACAACCCCTGAAATGCTACCTCAACTTTTTTTTTTTAAGTTTTCCAGAGGATGTTTCCAATGAGAACATTTGCATCCCTCCAATGTTTTCTGTAACGTACAAACACGCATCACAGTGCTGAAGGTGGAAACAACCCCAAAAATTAACAGTGTAAAACTACAAAGCTGAAAAACCTGTGTAGATGCTCCTGTTGTTAAAGGCCATTCTAGATAAAAAGAAGTTCATGACTGCTCATCTTGTGAAAGTAGATAAGAAATCAAGAATGAAATTTATCTCACTTTATCTTGGACATTTAAAAATTATTTTCTCAAGGTATAGGTACACAATCAAATAATTTAGTTTCTTAATTCATTCCTGGGTTTCAGTTCCCTAGTTTCTCACATTACTTCACTTGTAAACTACTCGGTTTGAGTCTTTTTGTTAACTGTTTAGGTCCCTCGAAAAGAAAACAGGCTTGTTTGGGTGATAGTTTGTGCCAGTAGTGATTCCCAAAAGATAGACTAGGCAAGATCGAGCCAGCCTCAGCTTTCTCTGACACATACGATTCCAAAAGTCTTCCTCAAACACAGGTTTACATCCTCCAGCCAGGCCTCAGGGGATGAAATGCACCCTCAGTTTCGTGTTATAAACACACCATCATGGTAACCTGCAACACAGGTTTCACATCATTTCAAACCCTTTGAAACAGATGAAACAAAAAAGTAAAAATGTTTTAGGCTCACAGGGGTAACACAGGGGGATAGGGGTCACCTGTTACCAGGTGCCTTGTGGAGGGAGACAAGTTACTTCAGGTGAGTCTACTCATGATCAGTGTGAAAGTTGAACCTCATGAAAGTGAACCTCTTGTACCACTTGGCTGGAAAAAATACCTTTACTGGTATAGTCCACAAAACATAGATGTTTTAGGAGTACAAATAGCACTGGTCTAAGTTACTGGCTCTGGCTTCTGTTGTCTTCAATGGACTGTAAGTGGGCCAGTTTGGACTTAAACAATCTGTAAATGCCCAAGATGGATAAGATCAATCCCATTGCCAGTGTAAACCATGACCATATTAGGAGTATGCACCTCAGTGAGTATACAATAAACTTGCAGAATTTAAAAATATGTTTAAGATAAGAAGAAATACATAATTAGCAAAAAGTTTAAAAATGGCTTAGAAGCAACAGGTGGGGAATAAGAGACGCAGGCAAGCACAGAATTGCTGGCTTGGGGACTGTTCTTGCAACAAGCTGTTGATTTTCATTCTCTAAACCCAGAAGCTTTATTTAATTTAGCAGTTCATGCAGTTCTGGTCTCCAGTGTCTTCCTTCATCTACTTAAAGGCATTTTTCTACAAACATTAATTTTTAAATATATGTTTCCAAATCCACTGTGCTGGTGCAGGCTAGGGAAGGTGCTCTGTTAGTCACTGCACTTCAATTTTCTGACTGACAGAGGACTATTGGGGAACTGGGATGTGTGTCCATACTGTGGATAGAATAGTGCAACACATTAATGCAGAGACACTGCAGAGACACTTTTGCCTAAAACATCCAGTCCTAAAAGGACCCACAAGGAGCTGAAGCAATCTTACTAAGTGATCCTAACACAACCACCAAACTGGGAAATTTGAGTCATTGTTTGTATAGCTACCCCACAGATACACACCTGCCTGCCAAAGGGTTGCAATTGAAATGCTTTTACTCTCACAAGGTCAGTTGTGGTTACTTCTCTTGTTGGAACCCTGGAACATGGGTTGGAACAACACAGATGAATCAGGCTTGGAATATGCAGACTTCAGCTCTTTACCATCTGACTGTATACTGTTGACGTTTTTAAACAGAGAACACTCCCATATAGAAGAAATCAAGGTGAAGAAATCCAAACTTTAGAAGTGGATATTAAAATGAATATGTGATAACCTCAGAATGGTGATATGGTGATATACCCAACCCTGTTACATCTCTGTTTTTTTCTCATTCTTATAACATTTCACATACCTGTAGCTTTTCACTATGATGTGGGAAAACTTTCAGGTTTAAAGGTATCTTAAAACATACAACAGCTGATATTTACAGCTACAAGTGTTGCAAAGTGATGCCCTTTAGCACTGCACAACATTAAATTTAAATAATGATGATTATAAGAAAGCTTAGAACAAGGAAATACAAAGGAAAGGAGTTCAGTTAATGACTGCAATTTGCAATTGCTCAAGCCTTTATAGAATTTGATCTCTTCATTTTAATTTTCATTTCTACAGCAACAAAAGTTATTTATCTCAGCACACATACCTCAGGAAAATATTCAAAAATCCAGTTCATCTGCATACTCACAATAATCAGCATATGCTACTGGATAACCGTGAAACTCAAACAGTAGCTAAAGACCACATATTGTTCTGGGAGAAATATTAATTTGCTTATTCTACTCTGTTCTTAGCTCATTTAATCTCTTCCTCTGGGTCCCCAAAAGTCCTTGAGCTTTTTGGTTTTGTTTTATTTTTTCTTTCCCAAGTCTGTAATGATTTTTTTTTTTTTTAGAAAACAACTAGGGCTAGAACACATAAAATTTAGAAAATTCCAGTCATGATGAGTGTGATGAGTTTGTTGCCCCTCTCAGCAGTCAAAATGTCCATGCAAAAATTAGACAATCTAATGATGATGTAGTTGCATATCAAGCCCCCACTCCTGTTTCACAGTTATGAGGCCTAGTGCTTTTCTCCATGTTTTGCATTGCAGCACACAGGGCGCGCAGATTAACGATGCAACCATAAAGCATGCTGAGATGGTTGCCAAAATATACTTTTGTTTCTTTTGCTTACTACTTTCAACTATTGCATTCTTTATGTCTAACATTTGATGTAAGTATTTATTCAGCTTCATTTAATTTCTTATTATGTCCCACTCTTTTGCCAATAGTGTAGTTGGAGAGCATATTTTCAACGCTTCGCACAATAAGATTCTTACTGCTGATGCCTTGACAGAAATGGGGATATTGATGCCAGATTATGGGGTTTTATATAAATTTGTTTCTTGCCTGTATCAAGTCAAAGAGGCAGTATACAGGTTTTTGCTAACATTGCTGTCTGGTGCTGTACTGTTCTGGGCCAGAATGACTTTTTGTTTCTGAACCATAGATCCAAGAATCTAGAGCTTACCATGGATTTTCTATTGATATTCAAGACTTGATCTCAAGGAACAATTCAGATTTTTCCCCTGTTTTCAAAGAGAGATGGTAGCTTATAAAAAACTTAGGAGAAGACAGGAAACACAAGGATTTCAATAAAGGGATCTGTGAGGGCATGCTTCTAGATATGCAAAGGTCTGTGCACACACAGCAAATCACTGAGAGCTGATGGAGTCTGTGTGTACCAGCTCCAACCAGGAGCAGGCAAAGTCAGTGGGATGTAACACACAGCTCTAAATGTGCAAGAAAAGGCTGGTACATATAAGAAATACAAATGTCTAGAACAACTCAGCAGTTCCCATTTGACCTATTTACATGAGATCTGGGTTTTTCTATCTTTGTTTTCAGAAACTTGCACAGGAAACACCATAGTCAAGTCATGATAACCATAAAATTTTAAAAATTATGTTTTAAAGAAGTAACCTAAAGCAAGAAAGACTATATCACACAATCCACTGTATCATACAGCCCACCAGATCATACAATCTACCTGAGCAAACTTTCAAGCCAACTCTAGAGCAGAAAGTTTTGCCTCTTTTGATAATGAAAGAGTGAGAAGAAAGCTGATAGAGAAACACATGAGGATTTTCTAGCAAGCAACGAAACAAAACATAGTGCAGGGAAAAAAGAGGAGGATTATGGAAAGGCAAGCATCAGTAGATAAGAATTTAGCAAGAGAAAATAAATTTAGATATCAGTAGTGTTAATACATTAAAATCAACTTGCAGGGGAAAGAGCAAGTATTAAAAAGTTTTACATTCTACTAAAAATGGCATGATTGAGACCAGAAATGGACCCATTTAATCATAGGCTAAGCCAGTTGTAGGCCAGTGCTGTAAGCAGTATGCTCTAAATGTCAAATATTTGTTATCAAAACACTAGTGAGCAGGGTGGGAGGAGGCTTTGCTTAGGAAAAATGCAGAAGAACAGAGAGAAAGCTTTGAAAGCTGCACATGTGTAGAATCAGAAACAACTACTAAAAATGGGTAGTTATCATCTACTTTATAACTATTTAGTAAATTCTGCAGTAATGACTATTCACAAAGACATGTGGAGAGTAGTCTGTTATGATCCTAAATTCCAGGAAAAGAATTTACAAAACCATCAGCCCACCTGCCTCATTAGTCATTGGAAAGAAATGTTATTATATAACTTCCTGAACAAGCTGCCACCACTGGAGGAAGTATCACTAACAGAAAAAAAATTAAAAGGTTTCACAAGTAGGTAATGCACCACAGAAGAGATTTAAGTCTAGAATGTCACCTTATATTGCTTCATTTTTTCCTTTTGTAGTATCTTGTTTGTTTTTTGAGGGAGTGGTGCAAACACTATGAACTCTTTGGGACAAGGAGAACTAAGTATAAACACCTACAGTATAGAGATGTACTCTGGTTTACAGTCAGTGGTGAGAAATAAGCAAATTTAGGCAACAAATTACCTTGCTCTAAAGTAACAATTAAAATAGGTTAGATATACCATGAGAATCATGCTTCAGCATAGTTTCTTTCCTTTGATAACAAGTGACAGGTGACAAAGTCAGACGTACACATTTTGATCTTAAATGTCTAAATTACAGAGATAACACCCACTCAGGTCCCTGGTTTGTATTTTTTTTTTGCACTAACAGTGCAGTTCTGATGTTTTCTTGGGGCTTCTAGGCCTCCTACAATACATGTAAGTGAACAGAATTCAACATGTAAAGAAAATAAATGGTAAGGTCAAAGCAATGAGCTAGGAAAGCATTTTTGCCATAGACTTTTGAAAGGCTGGGTGGGAAGAAGAGGCAGTAGTTGAGACATGAAAAAAAAAAAACATGGATTCATCTTTTCTGTGTCTTTTTACTTCTGTGAGAGACCCTTGCAGTAATCACTATTGAAATTTGTCTTTCATTCTGCCACTTTGAACTTATTGAAGAGTATAATGGCATAATTGTCTGTAGTTTTCACTTGAGCTCTGAGAAAAATAACAGTCCTTGTTTTACATTAGATTGGCTTTTTCTTGGCACAGAAGCCCTTTTGAACCACTTTGAGATAATATGTCCTGTCTGATGCTCCATTGCAGTATCTGGTAGGATTAGGCTCTATGACATTCATCATGATTAACCTCAAAGAGATAAGAAGCCAGCATAGGTGGCTTTCTGCACCACTAAGAGACAATTTAAGGTCTTGGTTTGGAATACTGGGCTTTTTTCTGATGGTGCATTTTGGGAATGACTTCATTATTTTTGGACAGCACGTAGTTAAGTTTTTTTCAGTATCCACTGAGATACTTATATTTTGCTTACTCAGTTGCCTGTGTTTGAAAAACTCTTCTGTGTGTTGACATATTAAAAGTAGAATCTGTACTATTCTACATGAAACCTATTTTCTCATGGTTGAAATAGAGATTTCAGACTACTATGAAAATGTCACAATAATACTATAAATAAGACTCACAGCATTATATTTGATCCAGTGGAGATTCATATATGAATTTCTATATCACTGCTTCAACATACTGTCTTCCAAAAAGGGAGGTACTAAATCAAGTATTCTGAATATTTCTAGGGACTGGTGTTGCAGAAGAGAGAATCTCATGGTGTGGCGTTGTTAACATTTTCCTTTATCTCTGAGAAACTCTGTTGTGATGGTTAATGTATTGGCTCTAATGCATTTGTCCATAACAAATTGTTAAATAAGTGTTACCAACCATTATGACCCGCACTATATCATATCACCCTAAGTATTTCTTCCTTTCAAAAGCACTATAGGGCCTAACAAAATACATTCCTTCTTTAAAAGGTCAGTGCAGTGGAAAGTCACTGGAGTCAGACTGGAATAGCTGCACAAGCCAACCTGGCTGAACTTGTTTTGTCTGAATGCTAATCAAATCTGTATCTTCATATAAACTTTTGTGCTTGCTTAGCCTTGTTTTAAAAACAACACCTTCTAGCAGTTGGGATCAAATCCAATTTTACACAATTTAAGGATGAATATATAAATATTACTTAGCATGAAGATGAAAAGTAGAATTACACTTCTAACAGTGAACATATTTATCCAAAAATATTGCTCAATAACATAACCACAACAGCAATCATTTTAATTAAAAATACCTTCTAATCTCTATGTGTTTTGGAATAAGGATAGAAAATCTCTGCCACAAATACACATTGATGCATGGAATAACAACCAGCTTCAGGAAGAAGACATAATGCTGTTATTGCTGGTTATTCGTCAGCTTTAAGATGTAAAAAACACAAAATGTTTGGATTGGAAAAAAGGAATAAAATTTTATTTTTAATGACTTTTTGATAATTGCAGTATCTAAGATTATTAAAAATATGTGTTGTGATCCAGAACCTTAATTTCAACTAACCAGCTTGGATTATGGACCAGGGCCTATCAATAAATCAGTCTCTGTGTGCCAGGTTAGTTATCTCAAGAGGGACACTTAAAATTGCTCTTCACATTAAACAAAACAAAACAAAACAAAACAAAACAAAACAAAAGCAAAAAGACCACAACACAATTAAAAAATTTTGCTACTGAACAGGTTTTCCTTGAATTTGGAAAGGTTCAGACATTAAGACACACCTCAGCTATAACCTATACTATAACCAAGTCTGCTCTGTTAGTATGATGAAATCCAGATTATGTCTCATTATTCACACTGTGTGATGAGACATTTAGAATTGAAAGAGTGAAAACTACCTTTTCCCAATAAACTCCATATAAATTAGAATTTAGTTGTTAAAACACTGTGCAGAGTGCATCAGAGGGAAGGCTAAGCATTGGATAGCTGAAATAGGAAAGAAAAGTAACCTTTAAGTGTCTTGTCTTTCATGTTAATAATATTGAATTTAGTGAGTCCTTCCCAACGTTTTACTTGCAGAGCAAATATTTTCTCTCTCAGTTATTGAACTCATGGTGTGATGTCAGCTAACAGCACCTTCAATTTCTTTAACTAATGAATAAAGATCACCAGAAAAGTGATGAACTACTACAAAGTTTTAAAGGAAGGTGAGACAAATGAGTTTTTACATGTAGTTCAGAGGTTATCTTCTGGGGTTTTTGAAGATAAGTAATGTGGGTTTGATTCTGCTAGATGTAGGCTCATAGAGTAATTATGTGTCTAAGTTAGGTTCTGTACCATTCTACTGAGACAATGTGGTAAAATTCAGCTGGCCTGTTGGAGAATATCTGGGGTCTGGTACTACACAGAAAGCAAAAATGTTCAGGAAATTTTGGTTCTGCTTTCATTTTGCTATGTTAATGAAGATTAATAACAATTCAGAGATAAATTTTAGGTGTTAATGAATTTATCACTAATCTGGCATTTACAGTTTCAGCAGCACTCAGTTGTGGGTTTTCCTTTCTGGTAAAGTTCTAAATACAATGATCAATGCATTTGCCAACTCTGACCACTGTAAAGTTTCACAGGGATTTATCTACCGTAACTTAGGAGTCTAATAGCAGCTTATGCTTTAGTATCTTAGCTAGTGCCTTACAGTTTCACTGTGGAAGCAGAAAACGGAATTTGGAAAGAAATAGTTACCTGCTGAAAGTGATACCAAGTGTTGTTGATTTAACTTGCCACATTCTCCAGAGCTGGGGTGCTCTCCTCTTTATTTGTTCACACAGCTATTCATTTTCATCACTGCAAATGAAAGAAATGATCAGTGAGATTAGTAAATTGTAAATTTGTGTGATTGTTAGGGATGGATGAAAGACAGACATCACTATAGTTTGGCATACGTGGAGTTCTTGCATTCAAATTCATGGCTGTTCTATCATTATATGTTAAGTGCCAGTGCCTTCATTGACATTGCATAGTTATCTTCTAGTGCTCTCACTGTTTACATTTCTGTCTTTGTGTACTACAGAGAAACTGCTGATCCTCAGGTCCTGCAAACCAAAGTCTTAGCACTGCCTTGTGTGAGATCTTGTCAAAGGCTGCAAAGGGAAACGCTGCTTCACTGAACCTGCCAGAGCTCTGTAAAGGTCTCCTGCAACTGAGATTCTCCAAGTCAGTGGGCATTTGAATATATATTGAGGTTTCTAAGATTCCGCAAATCATTTTAATTTAGGATTGGTGGAATATAATATGTTTTTACGGTTAAGTGAAAAAAATCCCACAAAAATTAAATATCTAGACTTTGTGGGGGGGAAGGGAACAGAATATCTTAAGCATGTTCAGTGACTACTTGAATAAATATCAGTTCTTCTTCTTACTTTCCTGTTATTTATTAAGTGTTCTGCAAATTTTCTCTCTCTCTTTTTTTTTTTAATTATAAGCTGTCTTCTGATCTTGATATTATTGAAAGCAACATATCCAACATTGTAAAAGTTCTATTTAAACTGTGATTAATCATAAATGCATGATACCACATAACTTGGTTTAATGCCATATGTCCTAATTTAATCTCTTCTAGATATATCCTGGTTTAATCTTTTCCTGATTCAATTTACCCAATCAAGAATTCATCTAATTCTATACATCACAGCTCATACTCTGCATATGCTTTCTGTTCTACAAGTGACATGTTGTAAAATCTGCTGCTTATTCCTAGTGATTTTATTAATTTTCCAATCATTTACCAAAACTGTTTGTTGGGGTTTTTTCCTTCCAAAGTCACTCATTGCTACTTCCTTGAGTAAAGCAGGTATTTCTTTTAAAAGTACAGATAAGGTCGTGGTGGTTATACACATTTACAAAAGTAAGTTTGGTCATAATAGATGGCTGCAGTAATGAAAATATACCCAGGAAAAATAGGAGGAAGTTAGCAAAACTGAAGTCTGAGAAATGAGAGTCCACAACAGATAATAAAGGGTAAATATATGATACTTTTATCAAAACACATAAGAATCTAAACATTAGCATTACCTGGATTTTGATGGATTGATGGCACAATGCTGAAACTTAATATACTTTTTGTATAAAATAATGACCCTTTTAAAATGCAACTTTTCAGGATGAAATAGCCTGTACAAAGCCTACAGATTCAGCATCATATTTTTTAAATGCCATTTTGAAGTATTCAGTGAAAGTTCTCAAAATGTTTCTAGGAAACACGGACAGATACGTGAGACCTCAGGACAGAAAGACAGAGGAATATTACTGATAGAATTCAAAGAGAAGGACAAGTGGAACTTCGTAAAGGTCAAGTTCTAATGATAGGCAAAATATGTTGGAATTTGGTTGAGGCTAGAGTTTGGCTCAAAGGTATAAGCAAATAAAATTCTTGGACATTTTTTTTTAATTAAAATGCTCTGTGTCAAGCAGAAGCAGTCCATGACCTTATAGCAACTTTTCAGAATTTAACAAATAAGTTTCTAAGAGTATTATCGTGCACATATGTGTTTCAATGTGTTCAGTAAAAGGAGTGGTTTGCAGTGAGGCATTTTATCCATGCTCGGTTAAAACAGCAGAAGGAAGAAATTAAGCAAATAACAGAATAAGAATTATATAAAGTTCAATTCCTATATGATTTGAGACTGTACTACGCCACACATGTATACAGGGACAGCTGGTATTGAGTGTGCTGTTCAATCTTCAGCATTTTACTGCTTAAATATTAACCAAGCAGAATCAAAAGTCTCTTTACATTTTTCCATTCTTCCTTAGGTTGACAAGCTAATTACTCTGTAAGCAATCTTCCTTATCCCTAGGACAGTTCAAAAAGTCAAATATCTTATTTTCGTCCATATAACCTAAAGTTCAGGAAATGTATTCCTTTTAGAAGAAGAAGAAAAATACAAATTTAGAGAAAACTTTATCCTGAGATAATTCAAATACTCATATTTTCCTCATAAAAGCAGAAATAAGGTCATGCACAATCAGAGACCTTTAGCAACAGGGAGGCGGCTGTAGAGTACCAGGACCTGGAGACCCTTAGGAGAAAATGGGAATATAGTATTCTTCAGCATGAGGAAGAATGAGCAAAAATGACTGTGTAATTCATAACATTACTTGAGTTTCTTATCTGAGAAAGTAGGTACTAAGAAAAAATTGAGAGTTTTCTTGTTTGGTGCTTTTAAAGTATAGTCTGATATGACAGAAATGCAACAGCTTTTCTGTTCAGTGCTTCAATACCATCAACCTGACCCTGACAACTATCTGATTAAGCCACATGCAATTACTAAGGTTTATCCACTTCCACAAACTTCCTTTCTGTGTGACTTATAAGGGGTTTTATATCATGTTTAGATACATTTAATCAGAAATGCAATGTAACTGTAGCTTTCAATTGCAGTATAAGTTAGAATAGACACTATTTTGGATTTGAACAAATGTTTGCATCACTCATAAATTGACAGTGTTCTTATATCACCACTACAGAGAAATATGTAATCTATCTTCTGGTGCATAAAATTTCTTTGAAAGAACTGTAAAGAATACAGTTCCCCAAAGAACTTAAATGCAGCATGAGCATAGTTCATAAACAGTACTCAGAAGTTAGCTTAGGGTTATAAGCTAATTTCTTGGCACATTCTGAATTCAGTGCCTGTATTGGTAGCCTCATGCATGAACAAATTAAAGTAGGATATCATTTATGAGCATACATATAATCAAATATTTGGTAATATGTGCATAAAAAAATCTATTTTTTTCCTAGCAATGAGATATAAAGAAGATACTGTAACATAGATTCTTTTTAATTTGTCCAGTTACTTTAACTGATCTTATGGAACTCCTGTCTGGTATAATATTTTTCAGTTGTCACCAAAACACTTCCTCCACAGAAGGTCACGCACTTCGACACACATTCTCCTATGCTTATGAAAAATAACTAGCAGTTAGTGAAAACAACTGGCTTATTGAAGGAAAAGAAACTGAAAAGTCTACTGATCCAACCACAAAGTCTCAGGTTGGTTGTATCATATAATTTTGTGAGTTACAGGTAAAAGTGTTTTTTTAATAAATGCAGTGGAGGTGTTTCTAATGCACTTCTCTTTAACAGCTCTTCAATAATGATTTAACACATACTATAATAAAGAAGCTTGTACATGGATTTAATACATTTTATTTTATTGTGCTCTGCTTTATCTGAACCAATTTTCATTCTACTTTATCTCAAGTGACGAAACATTTACTGCCTGTAAGCATGATAAAATCATTTTAATGTTTCAAAGCGATAGCTAAGGAGTTCTAAGAACATATATACCCTTTCTTTGTCTGTTTCTAGTCAATAAACTAATAATGATGTCTCACTGGTTAGATTACAGTGCATTGCAACAGTATGACCAGTTTGCATTGTCAGCCCTACACAGAAGGGCTGCCCCACTGAAGGCTGACAACTTTATCTCAAACAGTTCTCTGAACTTTTTTCTCTCTCATTGTCCAGATAAGAAATTCCCACTCTGAAATGTCACCTCCTTCAGCATTCACTTCCCCCCACCCCCTCAGCTTTACATTTCCATTTGGAAGATCCTAATTTCCCACCTACATTTTGGGGAGAGCTCTAGGTGACTTTCGGACATATTCACATTCTTCTTACAGCTATTCCTACCTGCAGATGACAATCACAGCTTTCTTCCCTGTGTGCGCTTCCGACAGAAACATTTTGGTTACCTGATGTTGTTTTTTCCAGCCAAACTAACAATGTTATATTCCTTACCAGCATTCTTTGACACCAGATTCCAGTTTAAAATCAACATGGTCATAACCGAGGATCTCACCTCATTTTCCTTCTTCTCTTTTCTTTTTGAGTCACTACGGATCAGTGTTTCCTGTTCTTCTTTGGAGGCCCTTGTCCCTCTCATGTTGTCCACCTACACACACAAGCAGATTAAATGGCATAGAGCCAGTGTGGTCTTTGTCTTGGTAGCTTCACATCAGCTAGCAGAGGTGAGACTAGCACCATGTAGAGACATTCCAGCTGCCTCACGCTAGCTACCCTGAGTACCAATAGCAGTAAACCACAATAAACCAGAAATCTTGAAATTTAATCTTACTCCTTCTTAGCCTTCATTAAATCCTGTGCTGTTACAATTACCCAGTAAGCTTGTTTAAAGTTAACTCAGGGATTTCTACACTATACTTCAGTCACTCATGGCTGAGTGAAAAAATACTCTTCAATGCAGGCAATGTTTTCTTGTTTTAGTTTTACATTGTTCATAATTCATTTTATTGCACTGTTTCCTTAAACTCCATAAAGTATTTGTATACCTCTGCTCCTTGTTTTCACTGGCTAATAACTAATTTACTTCTAGGTTGTAGAGAGTGACGGCCAGGAAGCTCAGAAGGGATAAGGCTGTGGTCAAATAAATAACAGGAAAATTCAGGAATCATATTCTTCTCCCTTGTTTCTTGTGAAATGGAAGCAAGAGCACAATATTTATGGATTGAGCTGCAGCAATTCAAATAAATATTATTTTTATATTAAATTTGTCTTTGTTTATAGCAAAACTGAAACAGCTTTCTGTTCATTTTCTTCAATTTTTAAATTATGTCATATGGTTTCCCTCCTGGTCACATCTTCAGCTCTCATTCAGACATTTTCAGCAATTTACTAGCAGCCGTAGTCTAGTACTAAATATAAGAAAATGGAAGCTCTGAAGTACATTTTAATGGTGTGTTATAGATATTAAATACACAATCATTATAGTAAGGGTTACCTTTTACTTTTGCTTTATTGCTGGTTCCAAAAGTAGGCTCGGGAGAAGAGATGTGGGAACAATAAAAATTTCCAGAAGTTATACTCAGTAATTGAAATGTGTGAGTTTCATAGTGGCTTGGCTGTTTTTTCTTTTCTACATGAATATTTACAGCCCACCAGGAAAGAAAACAGGAGTGCCAACATACCATAAGTGCATCTATCTTGATATTTTTTGGTCCTAACAAGACTATCAGGTCAGTATTTTTGGTCTCAGTGTATTCACATCAATTTCCTAAAATTTGTCTGTCTGTGAGAGTTGTTGAACTACTTGAACACCTGAATTTAGTCACCACTATATTAACACTAGTTGACGGTGGGAGCACTTTTCAGTGTGTTTACCTTCTTTCATAATGGACAAGAGAAACCTATTTTCTCAAAAAAAAAAGGCTTGTATAACACCGTGGATGAAGTGAAGCCATTTGACACATATAAAATATGACAGATTTGCTAAGAATAATCTACTTTCTCAGTAACAGTTATTACAGTTTAGGACAGGTTATATGTACAGAACACCTCACCCTTAACCTGGGAACAGTCCTAACAAGATACTTTTCACATTGTGCATTTTAGATAATTTTTGATATCCAGCTTATGAAAACACGCATTTAGCTTTTCCTTTCCCCTTTGCAGTGTCAAGAAATTGTGCTTGTGGGCGACACACCAGCTGAGTTCTCTCTAATGCATCTGACCCCACTTAAAAATTAATGAAGCTGCACATGTGGTTGTCAGTAAGGCTGGGCAGGACCGATCAAACTAGCAGATGTTCATTCTGGACTACAGAAGGAAACTAAAATTCTACAGGGTTCATACAGGTATGTGACAATTTTGACCAACATGGTCAAGATGAGGGAAAGGCTGTGGATGTTGTGTACTTAGACTTCAGTAAAGCATTTGACATCATACCCCACAGCATCTCCCTGGAGAAGCTGGCAGCTCATGGCCTGGATTGGTGTACTCTTCAATGGATAAAGAACTGTCTGGATGACCAGGATGAAAGAGTTGGTGAACAGGGCCAAATCCAGTTGATGGCCAGTCACGAGTGGTGTTCCCTAGGGCTCAGTATTGGGGACAGTTCTGTTTAATCTCTTTATCAATGATCTGGATAAGGGAATTGAGTGCACTCATAGTAAGTTTGCAGATGACACCAAATCGGGTGGGAGTATTGATCTGCTGGAGGGTAAGAAGGCCATACAGAGGGATCTGGACAAGCTGGATCATTGCACTGGGGCAAATTTTATGAGGTTTAACAAGGCCAAGTGCCGGGTCCTGCACTTGGGTCACAACAACCCCAGGCAGCTCTACAGACTCAGGGAAGAGTGGCTGGAAAGCTGCCTGGCAGAGAGGGATCTGGGGGTGTTGATTGACAGCTGGCTGAACATGAGCCAGCAGTGTGCCCAGGTGGCCAAAAAGGCCAACAGCATCCTAGCTTGTATCAGGAATAGTGTGGCCAGCAGGACTAGAGGAGTGATTGTGCCACTGTACTCAGTGCTGGTGAGGCCCCAGCTTGAATACTGTGTTCAGTTTTGGGCCCCTCATCATCAGAAGGACATTGAGGTGCTAGAGAGAGTGCAGAGGAGGGTGATGAAGCTGGTGAGGGGCCTGGAGCACAAGTCTTATGAGGAGTGTTTGAGGGAGCTGGGGCTGTTTAGCCTGGAGAAAAGGAGGCTGAGGGGAGACCTTATCCTTCTGTACAACTACCTGAAAGGAGGTTGTAGCATGGAGGGTGTTGGTCTCTTCTCCCAAGTAGCAAGTGATAGGACAAGAGGAAATGGCCTCAAGTTGTGCCAGGGGAGGTTTAGATTGGATAGTAGGAAAAAATTCTTCACGGAAAGGGTTGTCATCAGTGGAACAGGCTGCCCAGGGCAGTGGTGGAGTCACCATCCCTGGAGGTGTTTAAAAGACATATAGATGAGGCTCTTAGGGACATGGTTTAGTGCTAGAGTTAGGTTAGGTTATGGTTGGACTCGATGATCCTGAGGGTCTCTTCCAACCAAAATGATTCTATGATTCTAACATAAAATTTATGCTGTATATTTATTTCTGATTTGTCAGACGGTCCCTAAAAGAATATATTTGATTTTGGCTGAGAGTTACATTTTCTTTGGGAGGTCTAATTCCATCAGAACAGGGTTGTCATTCAATACAACTGAAGTTGCCTTTTGCCTATGGTAGGAGAAGCAAAATGTTTGCCTTTAGATGAAAATGCCATCTTGTACCAGTATCACAGAATCACACAGAATCACAGAATGTTAGGGATTGGAAGGGACCTCGAAAGATCATCTAGTCCAATCCCCCTGCCGGAGCAGAAACAGCTTTATTTCAAAGCCTTGCTGGTACTAATGCCCACAAATACAGTCTCCCTGTTCATGGGCCTTCATCCCCAACTCTGTTGCCCAAGGGGAAGGGGCAAAAATGGCAACTCAGGGCTTTGTGGTCACTTGTGAACATGGACAACCTGGGTGGTAGTCCACCTCCTTCTGCACTGTTGCCTGCTAGCAAGCAAAGAAAATCAGTAATTAATATTAAAAAACTAAGAAAGTTCCCCATTTCTGCCCTAAAGCTGGACATTTTCCCAACAAAGCATGGCACACAAACAGCTGGTTCTGTACAACTGCATGGGTAAAAGCAGCAGGTACAGAAACAAGTAGTTGTCAGCAGGATTTCCCAAGAGCTGACATGCCTTCACCAAAACAGAGGGCTGTTCTGCTAGGGACTGATATTTTTGAATGCGTTTGTACCTCACATTCCCCCTGATCCTTCACCTTTGCTGTGGATTACCAAATATGACAAACAGTGAAACAATTCCCTACTTGACTATGATCAAATTAAAAAAGAGAGAGAGAGGAAGAATTGGGGAAGAAAAGGAACAGAGAAACTGGGATAAGGAAAAAGACCATGGTTGTTATTCTTAAAAGTGGCAAATCAGAAACCAGGACCAACTCCTGTAGCCCTAAAGGACACAGAGTTCTAGTCTCCCTCAGTGTGAACAATAGTATTTGGAAGTACTATTCACTTTTCCAAAGGGATTAAATATTCCACAATGGGGAACTGGAGTTCAGAGCTCCCTTTTCTCACTTTGTCACCTACCATGCAATAGTATGTAAGGCCTGGGGTGGAAGATGATGTGATTGAAGAAACCAATTTGATAGTGGTAAAGACCAAAATTTTGGGCACTGCTTTCAGTACCATTCATGCATCTGACACACAAGCCCAATGTTTTAGAATACTTTGTATTGTAAATGACAATTCAAATACAATACATTGTGTTGTTTTACAATATTTCACTCTGGGAACCACTATCTGAACTTTCACCATTCAGAAAAATCGATTCAAGCTTATTTTTAATTATAATTTGCATCTACCAAGATAGTCAACAACACTGAGAAAATTATGCTTTGTAAAATAAAATTATATGGAAGGTGATAGAAATTTAGAAAATTTCAAAATTAAAGTTTCTTGCTATGTGAATTATCAAACCACATTCATATTTTACATAACTATTTATGCAGTAGCTGTGATCATCACAACATCACAGAAAATTTGGAAGACTGTATTTCATGTAAGCAGAATGATTATATTCAGGCAGAAAATACTGGTCTCCTAGCTGTCATTAAGTATTTAGTGAAGTGGTGTCAGAAAACTGCTTATCATCCTATAAGAAATAGTAGAATATGAGATCTGTCCTGCAAGGTTTACAGTTTGAAAGAGATATAGGAAAAACAACATTCCCTAGGTAATCCAGTAGTAGGTAACCATTACAGTATACTTCCCCTGGCTTCACTTCCTGTTGTTATTTTGGTTTGTTTATTAGTGATTTTAGGTTAGAAGAGTGACTTGCAGATGCTCTGGAGTAACTTTTCAGGATATTAGTTTAGATAGGACAGTTCTCTCAGCCCTCCAATCCTTTTGGCTGTTCTTGATGCTGGTAAATATTACAGTCAATTGAATTAAAAGCATAAAAAGGGTATATTTTATGTGAAAGAAGTTGGAATAATATGAGAAAGAGACTAAGCAGGAGAAGAAATAATTGCCCAGGCAGATAGCAGCAGCAGATGGTGATTTCTATTGGGAAATGCATGCAAGGATTCAGAAAACAAGTACTGTATTATGGTGCTTTTAAAATCTGATGGCAGCACTAACATCTTGCAGAAAATGGATTTTGAACTGTATCTCAATGCTTTAACAGAGACAGAGCAGTTAAATTTGAAACAATGAGGAGTATATGTATAAATTTGAATTAGTACTCATCCTGTCCATCATATACACTGAACCTAAAAACTTTTTGGAGAGGGCAAAGAACTGCTGCAAAATGGTCAAGAGGTTAAAAGGGAAAGTTTGAATGGATTTGTATGACTGGAACTCTGCTGATGGAAACTTAGAACTAACACTTTAGAGACCAGAGCTGGAAACCTACTAGGGAGTCTTGCTGAAGTCAAGGTAGACAACATCCACTGCTCTTCCCTCATCTACCCAGCCAGCAATACCATCATAGAAGGCTATCAGGTTGGTCAAACATGATTTCCCTTTGGTGAATCCATGCTATCTACTCCACATGCTTGGAGATAGAATTGTAGAATCATAGAATCGTTTTGGTTGGAAGAGACCTTCAGGATCATCGAGTCAAGCCATAACCTAACCTAACTCTAGCACTAAACCATGTCCCTAAGAGCCTCATCTATATGTCTTTTAAACATCTCCAGGGATGGTGACTCCACCACTGCCCTGGGCAGCCTGTTCCAATGCCTGACATCCCTTTCTGTGAAGAATTTTTTCCTAATCTCCAATCTAAACCTCCCCTGGCACAACTTGAGGCCATTTCCTCTTGTCCTATCACTTGCTACTTGGGAGAAGAGACCAACACCCTCCATGCTACAACCTCCTTTCAGGTAGTTGTACAGAAGGATAAGGTTTCCCCTCAGCCTCCTTTTCTCCAGGCAGATGATGCCCAGAATAAGTTGTTCCATCACCTTTCCAGGGATGAAGGTGAGTCTAACTGGCCTGTAGTTTCCTGGGTCATTCTTCTTGCCCTTTTTGATGACTGGAGTAACATAGCACCTCTCCTATTTTCCAGGACCTTTCAAAGATGATGGAGAGTGGCTTTGCAATAACATCTGCCAACTCCCTCAGCACTTGCGGCTTCATCCCATTGGGGCCCATGGACTTGTGGATGTCCAGTTTGACTAAACAATCTCTAACCTTATCCTCCTCAATGAAGGGAAAGTCTTCCTGTCTCCAGATTATCTTTCTTACCCCCAGGGTCCAGGATTCCTGAACACTGGTCTTAGCAGGAAAGACAGAAGCTAAGAAGGCATTCAGTAACTCTGCCTTCTCTGTATCATCCATCACCAGGGCACCCTCCTCATTCAGTAGCGGACCTACACTTGCCCTAACCTTCCTTTTGCTGCTGATGTATTTGAAGAAGCCCTTCTTGTTGTCTTTGACATCCCTGGCCAGATTTAATTCCAAGTGTAGCTTGGCCTTCCTCACCGCATCCCTGCATACTTTAACAGCCTCCTTGTATTCCTCCCAGGTGGTTTGTCCCTTTTTCCACATTACATAAACATCCTTTTTTGTAAGGTGAGAAATTACCTGTTTTATTTTCACTAAAATAATCTTCCATCCCCTGAAAACTGCAGTATTTCCAGTTACCTGGCTTCAGCTTTGACTTTAATGCTCTTCCAGGTACACTAGCTTCACCTTACTCTCTTTGAGGTAGGAGTCATCTCATTGATTGTCTTGAGTAAAAGGAAATGGCTCATGCATCTTTTGTACATTATAACAAATGTCCTTTTGCATTATAATTGAATGGTGATTGTTGTGTTCAATCAATGAGAAAGGTTAAGGGAGCTTCTCTGCCAGCATTTTTAATGGAGAAGTCGATTAAGATTCAGTTTAATCATTCTGGCTGCTTCAGAATTAAAGCAACAAAGACCATCAATGGCACTATAATTACTAGTCTTTCTGTAAGTTTACACCGCTATTTATGCAGCCATAAATTTTGTTATAATGCATAATGTGACCAGGTTAACTTGCTTTGTTTGTAATGCAAAATATTTTTCTTAATTGTGCTGTGGATAAGAAATTGTTGTGATGAAGTATATACAATTCAGCCTAATAAAAAAAGATTAAAAAAGTAAAAATAACTTCTCTGTAGAGTCTGACTGAGGTGAATCAGCCTGATAGCTTGTGTTAAATAGTTTAAAGTCATGGCCTTAACCTTGGGACACTGGAGACATATTTTACTTTATTGAACATGGAGACTAGCATCACTCCCAGGTGAGTAAAAAGGGTCAAATATATTATTCTAATCCCTGTTCCAAACAGAGAAAAGGTCATTATACACTACCTATTGCATGCTGCCAAAGTGTGAAAAATTCACATTGGGGACATGGGTGCAAATCTATTTTAGACATGGCCTTTAAAATGTTACTAAAATGAATGATTAAAAGGTTTTGAAGAAGAAAAAAAATCTTGAAATTGATCTCATTTATTAATTAGTTTAAGCTTATAAAGGTCTTACTATAAATAGCCAGAAGGCTAGAAGAAATTGCTCATTTCAAATGAGAGTGAGGTTATCAAATAAATTTGTTTCTTGTAATATTAATACGTGTAAGTATGGTTATTCATTTCATCTGCTCCTGCTGAATGGCAGATGACAGGATATCTTGATTTATCCAAGAGGCCTAGATAAGCACATTCAACACTTCCAGCAAATTAGAAACACAGGATACTTTTGTTACTTTTTTTTTCTCTTCCCTATAAGAATTTCATTCAAAAGACATTGAGGGTTTATTTTTTTTTCTCCACAGAGAGGGGCAATCTTTCACCAGACTTCTCATGAACCTAGAAACTTGTTTCTCCATGCAAAAGCACAATCTCCAGAAATGGGTCAGTGTAAAAGAGAAAAGTAGTCCTTCGGTCTGTAAAAAGGACAAGATGCAGCCTCATCCCCCACAAATTCATGTTTTTTTGAAAGCTCAGCTTCCCTGAAAAAACTAATCAAATTTTTACTCCAGGTTAGCTAGCAAAGCTATTTGTAAAGCTGCATGAAGACGAAAAACAGGAGTGTTTTTTCACTAGTTAAGTTGGTGGGATCCATGTGGCCTTCAGAGAAATGAACTGAGGCTCACCTAAAATGGAAAAGTTCCTGCCTGTGATTTGATAAAATACTCTTGGAATTTTTTTACTGTCACCTTTCATGACTATTTATTTCTGTTAATAGCACATTTCATATCTTGTAGTTGTGCATCTTAACTAAAGATTGTATTGCCACTGTAGCTTGTAGCTTGCTGTTGTCCTACAACTTTTCCTTCCTTTTCATCAGATCCTAAACTAGTAGGAGAGGATCATCTGACTAACAGCAGTTATTGAGTGACAATTAAAACAAAATATCACATTGCACAAAATTCTTTCAGTGTACGACTCCTGAGCTTGCCATTTGCTACATAATTTATGCTTCTTGGAATGCCAGGCTTGAAGGTGTAATCATAGGTATTGATATATACAAATCTGGAGCTCCTACTGGCTATAAAACCGCACGTACGCATCATAGCAAGATATGGTTCTTTAATGTATTTCTATATCAAGCCAGCTCTTTCAGTGGCAGGAAATTATGAAAACCACTAAAGAGGACAATTTTAAAATGTAACTCCTTAAATCTGTCTCCAAAGAGGTAAAGACAAACATGTAAATCAGCCATTTATGAAACATTCATGTTTGAATTTAAAAGGCATATCAGTATACAGTGAGCATCACTGATATTAAAGTCAGGAGCTTAATCCTCTAAAGAAAACAAAACACATACAGTGCGTAGGCAGCCTGGCACCGTTCCTTCAGATTTTATACATGTGAGTTAGGGTGCGGAGGCTATACTTAATTTAAAAATAAGATTGACTAATCTATTTGAGTGCTTACAGCCTTGTAAGCAGAGAAAAGAGTAGCGTGCCAGAATGGAAATCATATGGGCCGGGAATTCCCCTTCTGTTGACCACAGAAGGTATAGGCATAATCCATCAAGAACAGAATGCATGCCATACTTTGTTCATTAGCATTTAAAGAGGCTGTTTGGCATCAGACAACAAATACAATTCTTGCAAGAACTTGGCAGCGGACTGTTTGTCAGTTAATGACAATCCACAGCTTTTTCAAGGAAATACTGAATGTTCCCAGGGCTATTTCTGAATTCTTTTCAGCATGAAGCTTGAAGTGGGGCTAACACATTTGTATAAGGGTGACCAGCTTCCAAGAGAAAATATCAGTTCTGAACCTGAAATCAAAAGAGATTTGTTGGCAACAGATCAACAAATTGTAGTAGGATTATGGGATATGTGATATCACATATCTTATCTTTACATTTATGCATTTCCTAAAATACTACAGTGTGTTTTGCATCTCCATAGGCTACTGTCTGGAAAATGATGGATCTTATTTAGGGCTTGGATATCAATATCAACAGTGTGATAAGATACAGAGAGAGAGAAAAAGAGAAAAGGGAAAAAAAAAAAAAAAGGTTTTGTACCTTTAAGTTAATTATCAATGAGTTTCTTTTTGTTAATCACTCTATTGTTAATAGCATATCAAATTCCCTTCAGTCTCTATGTCATAAACTCTTCACCTGTGCTTAAATCAAATATTTTATTTTTTTGAGGTGGGATCTGATTCCAGTCATAGATAACTAAATTTAAACTCACATAGGTGAGTCTTCATGTATAAGACATATACATGGGACTCAGTAGCCTAAACACAGGCATCTAGTACCACCTCAGATTCCATCCAAGCCTGGAAGTTGTTACACAAGACGCATAAGGAAGTCACGCCTACGGAGATGGCCATGTGAGATATGTACCTTTAGGACATCTTCAATGGCACTAGACACCTATGTTAATGCAGTAGAATGCCAGTCTTCCTGTCTGTACTCTTGTATCAGTCACTGACATCTATTTAATGCCAGAGTTCAGAGAGCTATTCGGCAGCCAAAATGTAGGCATCAACTTCAAGGAGAGCTGAATGGCTCTCTAGTCTTGCTGGACTGCATCTGCTAAATATCCACTGACAGACAGGAGAGTTCAAACCCACCTATGTCTCATGGAGATGCTTAGTCTAAAGTTAAATCCCATCCTTAACATTCTGTAAAGAAGAAACAAGAGATGATAACTTAAAGAAGAGTTTATTATTTTATTTTATAAGATATACGACTGCGCATATTTTCAAACGCTCAGTTGCCATACCTCTTTTTTCTTTTGTTGTTGTTTGGGGCTTTAGGGGATTTTGTTTGTGTGGGTTTTTGTGTGTTGGTTTTTTGCTTGCTTGTTTGGGTTTTTTGTTTGTTTTTGTGACAACACTCAGGAAGCCAGCTATTTGTGTCACACTTACAAACAAATTACTAAACTCAAATGTAGGTCTGATGCATGGCTGTGACGCTACAAGTTAGACTGTTTTGTAAGTGCTGCAGGTTGTATTGTGTCCTTCTATTGTAAAGGCAGGGACTATTTGCTATCTCAAGAGACAGATTTTGAATTTTAACATTCTATCCTACAGAGCTTCAAATATTGGTTCCTTTCTTTTTTTCTTTTCCTTTCTTTTTTTCCTTTAAACATCCAGACAGATTTATAGAACTTTACTTTCTATATTTGGCTTATGGGCTGAAGACAAATTAATAGTAACACTAGCTTCAGGAAGCTTGAAAAGCATTTTTTACTGGGATGAGGATACCAGCTGATATGATTCCTCCTGATCAGTCTGAAACTCTAATGAGACCAGAACAACAGGGAAAAGTTAAGTACTTATGGGACCTAGGAAAAGATGCTTTGTTTAAAGAACCACAGTTCCTTTGGCAAGTAACTACCCTGTACTGTCCAAGGTGAATTCTGAATATTCTCAATTGAAGCAATATATTAAGCAATAAAGTAAGCAAGATGACTGACAGAGGAGTTCTTATTAAGCTTGAATTGCAAGCTTCACTGCTGAAGTTGCATATAGATTTTAAACTGAAAGTGTACTGTTGTTAGTCTTGAAGATTTCTCTGATGGAAACTTTCCAGAGAGACTATCAACAAATTATATTTAAACACACTTGAAAATACTTCTACATTGCAGGATTCCTGGAAAAATGTCTGAGGGTAAATGAGGTCCAGCTTCAGTAAAATTTTCTGTCACAAGCTTCATTTACCATGGAAATTAGTTCACAAGTACACACCTGGATCCTATAACCCATGAACTTCATAGCTAAAAAGGGATGATAATATTGTACTGAATCTATTCTATTTAATGTTTTATCCTTCCACATTTTCTACAACATAAATACGGGTTACTTACAGTTCAGAAAGTATGTTGACTTTGCAAAATGAAAATCTGATTATCGGAGATACTAATATAACCTTGCTAGCTGATCTGCTTCATGAAGAGAACACCAGCAAAGTCAAGGTATCATTTTTACAGGTTGGAAGTTGGAATACAACTAAGTCTCATCATGATATACACCAACATTCAGATTTCTAGCACATCGTAAATTAGTCTCCTATTTTTTGCTGATAGTGTTAACTGTGCTAGTCAGGTTTAGCTAACACATGCTACAATCACGCTTTAATTTGCTATAGAGAGGTATCCTATAGAGAGCCTCATTACAACAGCTGTAGGACAGGATGCTCTGACTGAGAAGTCAGAAACCTCATCAGCTCACAAGGTAAGACAACTGTGCTACTACTGCATGAAAAAACATGTCAGTACAGCAACAAAGTAGGAAGGAACAGAAGGTCATACTGGAGAAAATATAAAGCATGGGTCACTCCGCTAGCACTAAGAGCTTAAATGGAGGTTAACTGGGCTAGACTTTGCTCCTGGTCCAACTACGGACTTCCTGTGATATCTTGGTAAACTAGTAGTTTTCCTGTTGTCTCACAGAAAAATCCTTCTTTACACAGGTATGAAGAATAAAGATATTAAAGACTGTGAGATACATAGAAGTTACAATACTGCAGACTGCATAAAACAAAATGCAAAAACAAGGCATCATATACAATGCATAAGTCAGAACCAAACAAAAAGATTAGAGATAAAGCACACAGATCTATCCAGACAGAACGGGTGGAATTCAGCTAGCTGAACCTTAAACCTCTGACCTAGTCCTAGCCTTTCTTTATAGTAGATGGAGAGCTATAATCACTTTTAAAGCGCAATTCATCTAACCAAATACAGTGTCTCCTTTGGAATGAGATGTTCTGCTCTACTGCTCTCCACTGACTATAAAGAGCCTACAATCATTAGCTCCCTTAGGTTAGACATCTACACTCAGATGAATCCAGTCCTCAGACTGTAAGAGGAGATGGAGCACAGTCCACATGCAAGAGTTGCCCTTCTGCAGTGTTTTGTTACTGCAGTGTTCCCCGTGAGTCAGTTTAGTGAGTACTGTGAGACCTGATAAGGCCTCAGTCTTTAGCAGCGTTTTAAACTCTGGGCTGTGCCGTGTTGAACCTGAGGATCAAAAGAGAAAAGCTTGGAAGAGTTATAATATCCTTCATATGTTGGCTGCCAGAAAAAGCAACACTGATAAGCTACCTTGTTATAGAATTAATAAAGTTCTAGATGTCTGTATACCTCCCTTTTGGCCCCTGCCATTCACAATAAAACCATTATTTCATGTTAACAAGAGCCTGATCCTGCACTAATTGAAGTAAAAAAGAGTAGAAGCATATTATGCAGAATGATTGGCAATCATAGGCTGAGGTAGACTGATCATCCAATTAAATCATAGAATATTAAAAAGGTCAAAGTAATATAGAGCTAGTTTAATTAATAGACAATGAAATAAAATTCTGATTCTCACACTCTTGAATATAAGCCCAGTCCTGAAAACAAATTACCTATTTTATTTATGAAAGTAGTTCCTTTGACTTCAGGGTACTTCGTAAGGGCATGTGGACCTTTGCTTATGGATTAACTTGCAGGATCAGTGCCTAAGAATTTAGTTCTTCTATCTTGTCCAGGTAGTTTTGCTAGAATAGTTAATTTTTTTCATTCCTTATCTGCATCATACAAGGAGGCTCATATAATCCTTTTTGTCTTCATGAACAGTAGATAAAGATTCAACCCTTTAAAACTTCATTAATATGTTGTCCTAATGATATCAAAGGTATAGTATAATTCAAACGTCAGTTCTATGTCTGTCTTCCGTGGTTTATGTGGATTTCTATTAATATTTAATTTGGTTCATTACCTTATTTATTGTGTTGGTTAAAGGAATTTGAAGATGGAGGTGCTGTGTTAACATAAAAGTCTCCTCACACTGAAGCAGGAAGCAAACATGATGCATGCACAATAATGTTGGGACTTTGTTTATAATAAACATTTTAAATGACTGATTTTTCTCATAAATACTCTAAGTAGGATGATCTATGAGATTTCTAATTTATTCTTGTTTAAAATTTAACCATGCTTTTTTAAAGCATATCAATTTTGTTAATACCATGTAATTAAAACATGTCAGTGCACAGCAAGTTTTAGTCTAAATTAATGACTATGAGAATTATTTTAATTAAATAACCAATTATAGAAAAATCGCAAGCATGAGAGCTGACATTTAAATGAATTTCATTTAAATTGCTTCTTAACATTGTCCCATCTAGGACACTAATGCAAAATGAACTATTGTATCAACATAGATTATCACTATTTTTGTATGCATGTAATGTATTCATATTCAGTCACCGGAACAGAGCTGAATATTTTGTATTGATCTGAAACGTCTATGAACAAAATACAACAGAATAAGCTGAAGTACAGATGAAAATCCCCTGTAGTTTTGTGACACAGTACAGCTGCATTTCTCGTCTGCACACATGTATTTTCATATTTCAGTTCTTCATTCACTTATAAATTTCATTTTCCGTTTGGCATAGGGTGAACTTCTAAAATTGCTGAGCATTCGAGTGGCTTTTTAAATTCTGTCTCTCTTGTAAACACACAGGAAAAATCATGATGGTCTATTCAGTTTTCATGTCACATTGAAAAAAAATTCTTCTGTTAGAAACATTTGCTGGAATACATTTTGCTCACTTTTAACTGGAAAGTAAGAATAGCTTAGATAGTTAACTAAATTACTCTTCTGCACTGCACAAATCGTTACTGCATTTGTCTAACAATCACATTCAATTTAATCAGATGCATGGTGCAAACTGTGCCAGGAAACTCCTGAAGCTATTTTCAAAAGTGAGTAACAGTATAATACATTGCAAAATTGTTCTTCTCTGCTGTAGCTTTAAAGATGTCACAGAAAAAGCGGAAAAAAAGGCTCCTGCATTTTTGTTCATTGATTAACCAGTAATGTTATGTATAAATAATGTATCTGACAGTATGGCAGCCCACTTGGGACATTGTGCCATTTACTACAAAATAGGATGCAACATGCAACTGAGCAGCAAGAACAAATTAAACATCTTTCCTTGGTAACTTTAGCATTTTTATTAGGTGATAAACATCACAGCGAGAAGAAAAGCAGATGTAGATATTTCAACAATATTAACCTTAATCTAGAGCCATCTAGAGACACAAAATAATATTTATACATTCCTAAAAAGTGCTTAAACTGAGTACAAAGTGTGTTCTCCTGATCTCTTTTTGTTTTTTGGGACTCCCATGGAAACTAGTTGATATAGCCATAGTGTAAAACCAGGATTTTGTTCCAGAATGCTGCAACTAATTCAGTGAAGTATTATGTATAATCTTATCTTGTTAACTTGTGAAACAGAGATATCACTGCAGTATGTACTGTGGAAAATTCGCAATGTTAATGTAGGTGTGTTTTAAAATTGTTGCCCTTGTGAACTGCTGGTGTTCTAGGTCAAATTAAACTATTATATTAGAAATTTTCATTGAACACAGCCTAAAAATTTCACAAGATTTTTGTGTTCAGGTTCAAAAATGTTTATAAAAATATTTAATCACTAGAATAGAAAGTTCTTTTAAAAGCTATCAAAATTATTATATCATTATGAAAGTCACCTAAATATCAGCTCAAAGATTCTTGGGTCACTGACAGTATTTTAAATGAAATCAATGAGACCCTTAAGCTGCAAGGAAAACAGAAATTACAAGACAAAGAATGATTACTTTGTAAAGTAAGAAAAAATAAGTAGTAAAAGAAATTGATTCCATTTGACAAAGGATGATTTTATAGTTATATATTTATCTCTATGTACATATATTAGCAGTTTTCATAAAATGAATATTTTTTCCCAGGTAAGTACCTGTATTAACTGATTATGATTGAAAAAAAAAAAAAAACTTTATCAAAACAAAAATGTTAAATAGCAGTTTTACATAATTATCACTAATAAAAACATAACAATGGTATTTGTATTCTCACATTAATCCAAAAGATTTAGATAGCCAAACCTTAATGAAAATCAGTGTGAGGTGTTAGCCCTTTTGCCTGCTGTGGAATTTCCTGCATTAAATATTGTAAAATGGAACAAGAGAGTATTATTCAACATGATTCAATACCATACACCTTGAATTTGTAACTATCATCACTAAATCACATGATCACTAAATCAAAGTATCTTTCTGTGTATTGAGCTAAATACCCAATTTAGGCTCTCTACTCATTGTCCTTTTTACAGACTGCAAAAGCTGCAGCAGTTTATTTCACATCTGCACGATAATTAATCTAATATCCCCTCATACTCAATAGTTACAATGGTTAATGTTTATACCTGAGGTAATTCCCACTGCACAGTGAAGAGGATTATCCACTTGATTAAAAATAAATCTTTTCACCCCTGCACTTGATTCTGTACCTCCCTGGGGAAGCTGACCATAATTTCTTTCTTGCTGTACCTCATTCTAGAAGTGATGAGCCCATTTTGCATGGCCAATACTGAATGTAGCACTGGGCTTTTAACAGGACAGTAGTTCAATCTTTTTTTTTTTTTCATCCCAGCTCCATCTGGAAACAAATTCCTGTTACTCAGTTGTTGCTGCTAAAACAAGACAGCTATCATGCATTTCCCTATGTTGTGGCCCATGAGATGCTGCTGTTGTTATTTTTCTCTCAGAACGTGGAATAAGCTCAGCTGGAACAGTAGTAACTCAAGTAGAAACAAATGAAAAATGATTGCTGGAAGACTACTATTCAGTCTCAGGTTTGGAGAAGTTTGGAACAGGAAGAAAACAAAATGCAGAGATGAAAAGGCCAAAGGGCAAAGTTTATGACTTTGATTTAGGCATCCAAAGGAGGGGATTCACAACAGCTGGCATGCTCAGCCAGCTAAGTTCCATACTAAATGTTTCAGTGCATCCTGACCCAAAAGCCACACGGGTGCCCAAGCAGGTTAGGAAGCAGTCATTCATCTGCAAGCAGGCTCCTAATTGTGATTCACCAGCACTGCAAATTTCCACATTTTATTGTACCTTGTTGCATATACTTTATTTTCTATTTTGTTGGGTTACAAATGCTAGACCATGTCAAAGTGTGCCACCAAGATGATCAGAAGGCCAGAACACTTTTCCTGTGTGGACAGGCTGAGAGAGTTGGGGTAGTTCAGCCCACAGAGAGGGCTCTGGGCAGACCTTATGGTGGCCTTTCAGTACTTAAAAGGAGACTATAAGATGAGGGCAGACTTCTTAGCAGGGCCTGTTATGACAGGATGAGTGGTAATGGTTTTAAACTAAAAGAGGGGAGACTCAGGCTAGACATGAGGAAGAATTTTTTTACAATGAGGGTGAAACACTGGCCCAGGTTGTGCAGAGCGGTGGTGGATGCCCCATCCTTGGAGACATTCCAGGCCAGGCTGGACGGGGCTCTGAGCAACCTGATCTGGTTGAAGATGTCCCTGCTTATTGCAGGGGGATTGGATCAGATGACCTTTGAAGGTCACTTCCAACCCAAACTATTCTGTGATGCTATGACATAGACACATGTTTAAGGTGACTCAAAGGAAAGGCAGCTTCCTTCTCAACCGATAGGTTCCCTGTGAGTCATATATGTCTGCTTCAGAAACAATTGTATGTTTTGACTTTTTTTAGTGTACCAGACCCCACGCTTCTGGGAGAGTAAGCTGGATTCTAATCAGGCTTGTATGTCATCAGTGAAGCTATTCTATCTCCAAGTTTCCCACTAGAATGCCAAATGCTGCCCTTATTTGCACCTTCACAACCCTGCTGGAGACAAGGTGTCTACTCAATTGTAATAATTTGGCCTGAGAAAACTTTACTGTTGGCAGTGACTTTCAGATCCCAGTACCAGGTTTTCACTGCTGGCAGTTGAAAAGAAAAATACTTTTATGCTTAGTATGAGTAAAACCAATACAGATTCACAGAGACAGAGAAAATACAGAACTCTACCATACATTTTTGCAATGTTTCATTTCAAAACTACAGCTTCCTCCCCAGCAACAACAGCAGCCCTACAAATCAGCTCAGGGTGATTATTTGCCACATGGTGATTTGTAAATCTTTATGATTTGTAAGGGATTTAAGTAAACTTTCTAAGGAGTCTGAAGAAAACTATGGAATATGTTGCTGTATTTGCATGCAGGAAATTACCTTTGCCCACTGAAAGAACGAATCTAAGCGTAATAATAGATGAGAAAACATTCATAATGTTCTATTCCAGCAGATGATTATGGCAACAAATTAGAGCAGATTTTCTCTTGAATAAAGATTACCTCCTCAGTTTTATTGCTCCGCTCTGCAGGAAGTCCATACATACTGCAGTGATGGATGTTATATAAAAGTTCAAGAGCACCAGCATCACTAACTTCTACATGGGATTCTTCCACCTAATAGTTAAGACAACATTGAACAGAATTTCATGTACATATGCACTTTTGCATAAGTGCCAGGGAGTGGGTAGGCACACAGAATGATTTCAAAAGAGAAAGCTTGATAACCTGGATAATCTTGATAACCTCTAAAGGATGCCCCAACCAAACAGTGAGCATCAGTGCTCAGATTTTTCTTACGGAGAGTGAGGAATGACATGGACAGTTTTACAGTTCTATTTGAACTATACTTGTGTTTCTGAGGGGAAAAAACATCAGCCATTTCTTGGTTTATATGCTATTCAGTCAGCTACCTGTGTGTTCACTTGTAATACAATCACACCTCAATGATTGTAACTGTCTAGTATCCAGAATATCACAAACACAGATGTCCAGTCAGCCATTCAGGGAGTAATTCATAATTTCTGTGTGAGCTGCAGTATAGATTTTAGTAAGCTAAGCCAAAACTAATACAAAGAATCAAAGTGATAATGGAAATATAAAAGATCCTTTTGAAGTTCTGCCAGGGCACTTAGAAATGTACACTTTGTTTTAGAAATGAATTTGTCTACATTCAGGTTCCTGCTATTGGATCTTTTTTTCTGTCTCTCTTTCCTTTCCTGTCTAGTTGCAAAAGTCTTCTCTCCAAATAAGGTAAATCCTCATTATGGTCTTGTTGAGCATTACTTTTCTAGGGAAATAAAACAACTTGAGCTCTTTAAGTTTACTACTGTTCAGCTCACCTCTCCTTTCAGATGGCTCCTTTCAGAACTTCCATCAGATTGTTAGTGAAACTGTGAAGTGTGGTGGCAAAACTGGACACAGAATCCCTCTGAGGGTTTTTCTAATGAAAATGAAAAGTTGACACTTCTCAGTACCCTCCTGCTGAAATGTTTAGGGATTGCATGCTTGTATGAAGCTTACAACATCTTCTGTCCCTCAGGCAGAAGTTACTGCTTCCTGTTCCTGAAACATGGCTGCTTATCATGCACATGATCCTGTTTTGTTGCAATATGGGGTCAAATAAGTCCATTTGGTCTGCCAGTTACTGTCTTCTGGCCCAAGCACAACTATATATCAGCTTTTCCAACAAGGTAATGAAAATTATATAAGAATTCTATGGATTAGCTCTCAGACAAGCCATCACACTGGAAGGCAGCAATTCATAGAATCATAGACTATCTCAAGTTGGAAGGTATTCATAAGGATCATGGAGACCAGTTCCCTGCTCCTCATAGGACTACCTAAAACTAATCCATATGACTAAGAGCATCATCCAGACACTCCTTGAACTCAGACAGGCTTGGTTCTGTGACCACTTCCCTGGGAAGCCTGTTCCAGTGACCAACCATCCTCTCAGTGAAGAACCTTTTCATATTGTCCAATCTGAACTTCTTCTGACTCAGCTTCATTCCATTTCCTTGTATCTTGTCACTGGTCACAAGAGAGGGGAGATCAGCACCTCCCTCTCTGCTGCCCACCATGAGGAAGCTGTAGGTGGTGCTGAAGTCACCCCTCAGCCTTCTCCAAACTGAATAAGACAAGTGACCTCAGCCTTTCCTGGTAAGTTCTGTCCTCGAGGCCTTTCACCATCTTGTCTCCCTCCTCTGCATATGCTCTAATAGTTTGATGTCCTTTTTATCCTGTGCCGCCCAGAACTGCACACAGTGCTCCAGGTGAGGCCGCACCAGTGCAGAGCAGAGCGGGACAATCACCTCCCTTGACCAGCCAGCAATGCTGTGCTGGATGCACCCAGGACATGGTTGTTCCTTTGGCTGCCAGGGCACACTGTTGGCTGATGTTCAACTTGTCATCAACGCAACCCCCAGATCTCCTTCTGTGGGGTGCTCTCCACCCTCTCGCCTCTCAGTTTGTGTGTATAACCAGCATTAATAACAAACCCAGATGCAGAATCCTGCACTTTTTCTTGTTTAATTTCACACAGAAATTGGTTTATTTTTACTTTTAAATCCCTAATTTGTTTTTCAGTCTGTCATGGTTTAACCCCAGCCAGCGATTAGGACCACACAGCTGCTCGCTCACTCCTCCCCCCAAGCGGGATGATGGAGAGAAATGGAAGGAAAAGAAAAAACAAAACAAACAAACAAAACCAAACAAGAAAAAAAAAACACAAAAAAACACACACACAAACACAAAAACCTTCTGTGTTGAGGTAAGTATAGCATAATAGGACAGCAAAGGAAGAGAAAATAATAATAATAATAGAATCTACAAAATAACTGATGCACAATTCTTGCCCACCACTTGTGACACCAGTAGCCCATTCGTTCCTGAGCAGTGGAATTTGCCCCCTGCCAACTTGTTTATATACTGAGCATAATGTCATATGGCAAGGAATGCCCCTTTGGCCAGCTTGGGTCAGCTGTCCTGGCTTTGCTCCCTCACAGCTTCTTGTGCACCTGGGAAGCTGAAAAGCCCTTGCCTACCTAACAGCAACCAAAACATCAGTGTATTATCAAAATACTTCTCATACTAAGTCTAAAACACAGCTACTAGAAAGATTATCCCAGCCAGAACCAGGACACAGTCACAGGACACAGTTTGTTTTCATTTAAGTATGACCTTTCCACTCCATTTCTAGATGGAATAAGCTTGCATTTGACTCTACTAAGCAGAGTTTGCTCTGTAGGAAATGATTAATATACTAAATAATTTTAGGGCAGTGCTTATATTATTGCTGTCACTAGTAAAATCTATAGGCAAACCATATGGCAAAAGTTTGGGACTGTCTAAATGTAGAAGATAACCTACATGTTTTATTGCTCCCATCTCAGTTAATGGCAAATTATTATCTATTTATTTATTACCTTTTTATTACTTCCTCTTACTTTTGTTGTAAGGAATAAGAATCCTGCCAAGAAGAGTTTAAGCAGAGAACCAGACTCTGATCTGCTTACTTATTCACACTGAACAAGGGTATTTGTCTAACAACTGGAACATGTATCTTGGTCTTAAATTAAGACCTTTATACAAAATAAAGATATTTCAGGAATACTCTATGTTATTAAAACATTTCTGCAGCCTAAATTCATTCCGCATAACTTGATACCTAACACATAGATAAAGTAGTGGTGACTTCAATGTGAAAATTCCAACTTTTGACCAGCTGACTTGCCCTCTGGATTGTGCCTATCTTTTTCCATTCAGACCCCCAGTTGCCTGAAGTTAGGTACACAGAGTCATATAAGATAAAATCAGATTTACATGCTTACAATTCTAAAGTTTTCCCAGGTTGTTGCTAAAATCCATTTGTGTGTACTACTTCTAATATTTTAGTTTAACCAAAAAAAAAGGATCATTTAAAATAAATTTTATTAATAACACTATATCAATCCTGTATGGTTAAAGTAATGAAGTCTCTGGCATCAATAAATGAAGTACCCACAATTTCCACGAGAAGCTATTAGCTTGCCCTAGCAAAGATTTTTGACATTCAAGATACCTGCTATGGATGCAGCAAAATAGAACAGGGTTGCAGCTCTTCTCATTTGTAATAAACTATTCCATAAATAAACATTTGCTCTATTTCCTTCCTACGAAAATTACCTTTACTGCTTGGATAGATTTTCCAATATATAGGTCAATCTGTCCTAACCTTTTCTGAAGGAAAATGAGAAATGTTCCCTATGAACAAGATAAAACATACTGTATCTAATGGCACTGCTTGCAAACACCAAATAGCAGCAGACTCAAGAACTGCAATATAAAGCTATCAATTAATTTTGTTGTAACTGTATGCACCTGTGAACAACTGCTTAATTAAAGAGGCAAACAGAAATCTCTCACAATAATGCTTCAAATTACTTGCATTTATGTGACTCAATTAGTTGGAGTGGATAAATACAATTGGAAAGCTGCCATGTGGACTTCTGGAAATAAAGAAAAGATAGAACTAAAGAGATACAAAACCAAATGGGAGGACTCAGGCAGATAAATACAGATAATTCTCAGAGGTTCATAGGCCTATACAAACAGAGAAGATAAAAGAAAAAAATCTATGTAAATATATATAAATACCTCATTTACTGTCACAGAGTTCTGCTTTCACACACAGGAACCTTAAGGGGATTGTTTGTTTTGGGTAGAGTACTCACAGGGCTCAGGTTTGCTTTAATTTTGTGATCAGATATATTCATCCAATTCCCTTTGCTTTTAGGGAGTGTCAGAGGTGTTTACTGCTGCTGTAGGCAGCCTAGAATGTCTTGTCTACTCTCCAAATGTTCCTCCAGAAGGGCACAGGTCTTCCACAGCCTCTCACCCATCTGCCCACCTAAATGTCTCAGATACCCCGGGGGGTGTTTGGATCACGAGCACATTTCTGAAACTAATCTCCTCCTGGTCCCCTTTTCTGTGCTGTGGTTCCGACCACAAAGTGCTCCCAGAGCATGTGAACCAGGCTTTTGGGGGATGAAACTAAACTGGAAGATGCTCTCCATAAGCCTGATGAGTCAATATTCATCCTCTGGGACCAGACTAGAGATAGCCCGAAGTGAAAAAATGTGAGATGTATGTAGTCCTGAGCACTGTGAGAGTGCCCGTCTTGGTTTTCACTACCTCCTGATGTAGACATAGCCTAAGGCATTTAAAATTACACCAGACACATTAGGCACTTGGATTCCTTCTTCTGTTTTCATGTGCCTGTTTCAGAATAGGCCATAACTCTATAGGTTATATGTCCATTATATGTCCTGTTATATGATCATATATATGTCCCATATGTCCACTCCTGAAAATGCCTTTTTATCACTTTCACATGCAGTTCAGTGTTTCTCAGTAGGATCTGAGGAAAGCCTACTGCTGACAGTCATTGTCTGCAACAGGGAATTTTATTAACACTGAATGATCAGCACTGGGGGACAGTTAAACAAATCAGACTTTCCCTTCTTCTGAGAGCACTCATCTAGAAATAGCAAAGGGGATTAGAAACAGGATAGATTACACTTAAAATCCTTTCAAGTGTAGGGTCCAAAATCTGGTTTAGATATTAATTATCAAGTCTGTCTTCTAAATACAACAATTGTTTATTATTATTCATATTTTATTAAAATTATTTTTTAAATAGCTGTCTTTCCTGAGCTTGCAGTCCCAGGCATTCTGGTCCTTAAAGAGTGGCCAAACACACCTGAATTGGTATTTGGGTCAGTGATTTGCACATTGACATTGCAACTGAGCAGTGGGATGTTCTTCCAGGTGGAGTAGGGAACAAATGCCCAGGGCAGAGCAGGGAGCAAGACCTGCTGAAAGCATAAAGGAAAAATAACTATTTTCTGTGGAAACAATAATCATTTAACCAGCTACGATTACCATTTTAGACTTATATTCAACAAAGGCATCAGTTGTTTCTCTCTCTCTCTTTCTCTTTCTCTGGAACACTTAACGAGCATATTGTTTTATTGTAGACAGCTTTTCAGTATTCAAATACACACAAAAGTTTCTCCCTTAATATTTTTGAGGTTAACACTGAAATGAATGTTATTAAGTCACAATTATTCATGGGTTTTAAAATAATATCTGTCCATTTGAGGCAGAAGGGCTACATATTTCAGATGTTTCGTTATACCATTTTCACGATGCTAATATAATAAAAAATGATAATTAATAATTTGGGTTTTTTTCATTTTCGTTCCTTCTTGACTTTTGATTTCCCTTACCTTCTCATTTTCTTTTTTTTTTGTAGCCGTAACCTGAAGATCTCAAGTTTCCTCATAATAATTGCTTTGTTTTTTTCTTTAATTCTACATTTTCCATTTAGAACAAGGTCATAAGATACGGATAGCTGACCCTGCTCTTATTTCCCCTCACCAAAGTGCAAATCATGCAGGTAAAGACACAGGATACAAATAGATTTGTTAGCCAACCCAATCTGGCTGTAAAAATCTACCTGTGACCTAGAGGACAAAACTCCTCACACTTCTAATTGAAGTCAACTACCCAGCTGACAGGCAAATATGCTTTTGAGGGCTCTTTTGCTGCTGTGATGATAGCATCTTGAGGTTGTTCCCAGATGGAGGGGAGGGAGGTAGAAGTGAGAGTCAGAGAGTGTGACAGTCACTCATCTATCTTGGAAACACTGAGGACCTTGGAAATATGAATTAAATTAGGCTTCGATTTCATGAACACTTTAATCTAACTTAAGTACAAAACGCTGCTAAAGGAGATGATCTCTCCATCCTCCCCACCCCAACTGTCAGTTCCCACCTTTTCCCTTGTGCCAGCACGTGAGATCATATGGCTACCTTGCAAGCTAGGCCTGGGAACTGATCCAGCACCCAGCCTCCCAATTATTAAGTTTTTTTGGCTGGATCAGTTCCATTTCTGTAAACGCTAATGGGGGGTGGGAGAGTGGAACATACAGGCAGGAGAAGCGTTGAGAGAATTACCACTTTCACTAGAAGCCTGGGCTTAAATCATCTCAAAGCCATTGGTAAAACACAGTCACCCACAGGGCTTTGGATGCAGCCCTGACTCAACAGGACTGAGAGCCAGCACTGCACTTCACGAGCAGCAAGATGTGGGCCTGGGATAATATGGAGGAAAGCTGCTACTTTCAGCACTTGCTGCAGGTCTTACAAGACTAATCAAACTGATGCAAACTGCGTTGCAATATCAAAGATGTACTGTGATAGCACTGAGCATTTTAAACGCAGAACAACAAGCTTCTTTAAAAATGATTAAGGCTAGAAAAATCTCATCGCTTTCACTCTCTTTCTTTTCCTTTTTTTTTTTCCTCTGTGGGGCAAAGAACTCAGGCTTCATAGTTGTTAAATGAACTGAAAGTTGCTTCTGCCCAAGCTTATTTTGATCATTACTGATGTAATCAAATTATTCTTGTGTAATAAGAAAATCTAAAGATGGAGGAGATATTTCTAACCAAAACAATGCTGTCAAAAAAATAACAGAGTACAGTTTCCTAACTACTTATGAGTAGTAGATGACTGTTTTTTCCTTCTCCATGTAGGTACTAAACATCAGTAACAAACCTAGCAGGACTCCCATGTCAAAAATCTTGGCAACTTTGAAATTTTGTCTCTGCCTTCTGATGCGGCATGCGTTATCTTCAGCTAGCTGCTCCTGCTGAATGTAACTGTGAAGACCGAATTTGTATGGTGTTTGTGAAACTGGTATCCAAAGTGATGAGAGGCATGACAGGGTTGCATGGTCTTGGCCCAGTAATCCATAAATGTCACATATAATGTTCTTGTGGCTACAAGCCAAGAGTTCAGGAACAGTGTTGAACTTGTAGGACTGTGACTCTGTGTGACATCTCCTGTGCACTCCAGAGTGAACCCTGAGGACCAAAACAATGCTGTATTACTTCTTTTCTTTTCTTCCAGTATGTTCACAGCCTAATTGCAGTGACCAAGCAGCTGTAGGAATACTGATAAATGCAATGACAAATGTGTCTTTAGGGTGAAGGCTATGCTCAGGTCAAAAGTCTTGAAGTTAACAGCTCTTTCTTTCTCCTTCCTTCCTTCCTTCCTTCCTTCCTTCCTTCCTTCCTTCCATCCATCCTTCCATCCTTCCATCCTTCCATCCTTCCATCCTTCCTTCCCTCTTTCCTTCTTTCCTTCTTTCCTTCTTTCCTTCTTTCCTTCTTTCCTTCTTTCTTTCAAGTTTGTGTGGGATTGTACTTGTGGTATCCAAATTTGCCATAAATTAATTAGAATTTTTGCAAAAATTTTTGACATATTCCCACAATTTTTTTAGCTTCACTAAATATTATCAGTGTTCTGCCCAAAGACTATTCCAAATGGTATGGTCATAGTAGAGATGTATGTAGAAGCAAGAAATGAATGAAAATAGTATAGCAAAAATTCAGTTGTTCAAGAAAGACCTTTGCTAATCTTCCTCTCAAGTGCGAAATAAAACTGTAGTGTGAATAGATTAGGCAGAAAAAAAATCTTACATAAAAGAGTTCAACTGCAATGTCAATTTCTTTTAAAGAATATATTGATTCCTTCTTGCAAAACGTTACTTCAACCTAAGTTTTGAAATTGAAAATCAGTTTTAAATGGCAAAATATTGTTTGTTCAATGTTCTGTTTTCCGAACACTTTTGTGCTACAAAGACATTTCACCATTATTCTCCCTGATTTCTTTATCTCAATAAAAAAGAAGGGGAAGAAGAAACTTTGATGCATTGTCATGCTGTGATGGGATATGTTTTTTGAAGTCTTTGCACTGCCTTATTGGTCTTTATTATTTAAATACCTGGTTTAAATTTATATGATGAATTGAAGTCTAGGGGGGTGTACCCATATTAACTGTAATCCAGCCAGCACTTTGGAGTTTGCTGCTACCCATATTACTTTTGATTTGTGTGGCAAATCTCCAGGTTTGAAGTTTCATTGCAAGTGCTTGAAATCGGAGTAGAGTGAGCATTGTTATTTTCATTGTTTGGAAAACAAAAATGTACCTCTGATAATTTTTGTCTTTGATTACTGCTTCTTCAAAGGATTTAAAACAGAATGAAAGCCTTTGAAAATTTTAGAGATGAAGAGACATGAGAGTTATTCTGTATGCACCAGATAAACAGATGTCTTCGCTTTCAAACTAAACCCAGAAAATATAATCACAAGCTTCATCAGAAACAGATAACAATCTAGGTGCACAGTACTTTACATTTTACTAATGTGCAATGGGAGAAATAATAATACTACTTCCTTCACTTGTCTAAATATTTGTTTCAGACTAACAGCTCAAAAAACATGTTGGTAATAGCAAACAAAATATGATAAATTCCTTTGAGGGGAAAATATTCTCAGCATAATGTCATTATAAGCACAAGTAAACACACTTTGAAATGTATTCACAAATAAGTAAGACACTCATAACACTGAAGGTCTTAAATTGTGAATTCCCAAATTAATAGCTATCAGATGTCATGAGTTCTTTTCATCCTGTATTAGAGTCACACCAAAAATGTCCCAATAAACTTAAGCTGAAGTTGTAATCATCCAAAGGATGACTACATGACAGGGCTCATTCTTAATATGTGGAAAAATGCCTGTTTGGAAACATGTAAAACTGTTTAGAAATAGCTGATGATGTGCATTACTAAGCCAGCTTTTGCAAAATAACTTCCAGAAAACCCTAAGATGTGGACAGATTTAAATCACCTACAGAAGGATCACATAAGAAAGAAATGTAGGGTTTCTAATGGTCCTCTTGGTTCCAAATACTCAGGACTTTAAACTAGTGTGTACACCTGAAATGCAGATAATGGGCAGGGTAGGAAAAGCCTCAGGAAACTTGATTAAATTAAGCAGAGAAAAGCCTGAAGGGATTCAGATTCAGTTTTTGGTTTCCTTAGGCTGCATTAAAAGAAACAAAGTGATTTCTGTAATTCCAAACCAGCTCAAATTATTTACATCCATTTATGAAATGATGTGCTCCCACATCAGAAAGTCGGTTTGCTCTGTACAACGGAGGCAAGATAAAGTATGGACAATATATAGTGCTGTAGCTCACCAGAAGAAAATTGAGTTCAAAAGAGAAAGTACAGACATAAAAGTCACACCCATTTCCACTGCAGAAAATAATAATTAAGATACTGTTCACAGAATAAATGGTACCAAGAAAAAACGTTCTTCAAAAACACAGGAAAGAAGAAAGAAGATAAAATTCCAATTCAAAGAGGAGAGAAGTGGAAAGTCATGATTACATTTAGGAGAAAAAGAAAGATCAAGCCTTAAGTTAAAGGAAGGATACATAGGGAGATTTAGAGGCAAACAAGGTATAATGACATATTTGAATGGTATGTATATCAGTTGTCTCTCTAGGCTTTGAGATCCAGATATTGCTGTTAAGGTCTAAAGTTAGGCTCAACAGGATTTTAGTATGAATGCTGAGATTTAAAATTGAAAGTAAAGATCTATCTCTCTATTTAGTAGCCAACACATGAATATTTCAAGACTCTAACCAGTAGTAGCACTATAATCAGTACAATTTTTGGGCTTTCATTAGTAGCTAATTATGATTATTGTTCTTCTGCATACATTGCTGTACAGACAGCAAGCTGGATGAGGAACACAGATTACAAGAGGTGGAGAAATAATGAGGTTGGGGAGAATTAAAACCTTTTCAGACCAAATGTGTTTGATTTGAATTAATTTTTTAGTTAAAGACCAGATGACATATCCAAAACCCTGGTCTTCCTCATGACTCCTTCATTGTGCAGTTATACTTACACTTTGACCTCAAGGGAACACTTTTTCTTCATGGTGGCACCACACCTATGTCTGCACTGGTGCATCCAGCTTCTGATCCCTGGCAACCAGTCCAAATGGCACAGACTGGTTCACCACCACATCGTTTTGGGCCAGCTCCTCTATAGGCGGGTCGTATTTTTCTCCTGGAAAGGTCTTCTACACTTCAAATTTTGCATGTGTGTTTTCAGTCTGGAGGATCTGAACTGATGTGAGTACTTGCGTTGTCATCTACAAGATGAATGGTTTTATTTTATAAAGCTGCGGGGAGTTGTTGCATGTCTGAAGATAGTGAGGGTGCTTAAAAATGAAAAGTCTCTTGGGACAATGTTGGAGGACTGCTGAGGAAGAAGGGATAACATGTTGTGTGATTAGGACATTGAGGAAAGTCCACTGAGTGAATTATTCTCCAATGGGTGCCCAGCTTTTTTCTTTGACAGAGCTAGTTGTAGTGCAAAATGCTAAGGTAATAACTGGGAATGATTGGGTGATCAGCTCATTGCTTGCTTCTTTCCTTTTTTCAGTAAATATGTATCTTTAGGCCTGATTATGACCTTGATTCACACTGATGTATATTAAGCACAATTCTAGTTGTATTCACATCAATGGAGGATAACAGCTGCTATGACTCAGAGTCAGAGCCCTTGTGGATACCATGTTTTGTCTGCTGTCATGTCCAGTGTATTTAATAACTATTTGATTAATGACATACATAAATCAGATATTTAATAATTAAAATGATACATAGTGTATAGATGAAAATTAACAGTAAATCAGGTTTATGCTGCCCTCCATGCTCTGTCTTCTCTTTATCCTCATTTTTTGTTGGTATTGGTGTGCTCTAATTTCCTTCTGTGTCTCTGTAGATCCCCCTGTCCATTTCCCTTTGACACTAGTTTGGTCTACTATCAGTTGAATACAAAACTGAATTCTTAAGGGAGATCTTTTCCAGTTCTGTCAGCTCTCGAACAGCTAAACTTCAAGTCAAGGCTGGTTTTGATTGGTTTGGTTTGTTTGCAAGCAAATATGTACCCTGTATATGGAGAGAGGAATGGTAGCAAATAACTATGCATATAAATTCCTATTTATCAAAAATGAAACTATTATAGCAACATAAAAATCAATGTTTGTCCAATTATTTTCTGCAGGCAGTACAGTACATTGCAACATAGTTTCTCATTAGATTAAATCAAAACTGTTCTTAAATACCATTTTACCAGCTGTTACTGAATAAAGGGTGAAAGAAACAGTTTGTAGTATCAGATATGTAGCTTTCTGGCATACATCTTTGCCAACATTGCAACAGCTGTGTATAATGTTTAAAAGAAACAAACACCCTTGATGGTTATTCTTCAGTTCTATTGAATTTCACCATTTTTCTCCCCTGAAGTAGCATCCTATATTTGTTCTACTATATATTGAGCCCATGGCCAGTAAAAATGTAACAGAAATAACAAACTAATTCTCAGATTTTCTTTCTTTCAATTATTAACAAAATGGGGTGAAGATATTCTTACAAGCAATCACACCTCTTAAGTAATTTCTTAGGAGGACAGCTTCATTTCTTCATTTTTTTTTTCTTTTTTTTTTTGGAGTTGTGTTCTTTATACACATGGTGTGAACTATGGAGTTGTCACATGCAGGGACTGGAGGTGGACTCGATGACCCTTGTGGATCCCTTCCAACTCAGGACATTCTATGATTCTGTGTGTTTTGTGGGGGTTTTTTTGTTGTGTTTTTTTGGTGGTGGTGGCAGTGGTTTTCTTTGGTTTGTTTAGGTTTTGGTTTTGGTTTTGTGGACTTTTTTTTCCTCAAATATAGATATAATATAGTCTGAACAGAAACTGCTAATGCATATTAAGTGTTCCATATGTCAGAGATACATTCAGATGTCTGTGAAGCTTGGGCCATATTGAGTTTCTGGATGCTGTGACTCCCAAAACTAATCTCAGCCTATTCAATGTAATTTATACTTGATCCCTGATTTCATAGGGGCCCTTCTGTGAACTGCTAATAGTGGAAACAGCCCAAGCTGCTGCAAAATGACAATGTGACTGTTGTCTGCTTCAGCCTAGCAGGCAATATAATCACACAACCATGGGAGGAGCATCCCAATAGTACAAGAAAATCTCAGCCACAGGACAAGTTGCAGATTGTCTTCTGTGTGCTAATCCCAGATCTAAACATTGAATCCTCTTGTTGCTTTGTCTAATCATTTTGCCTTTCTGCTTTGCTGCCCTGTTTGAAAAGTAAGGATAATAATAATAATATTTAGCTTCTGCAGGAGATACTGGCTTTGTTTTGTTTCATTCTTCACAAATGAATGTAAAGCAAAAGAGTGCTATTATTAGACAGTGTGGGGGTGATGAGAGTAGACTTGGAAGAATTATTATTAAAAAACGTAAAAAGCTTGGGAATGAGAAGATCAAGATCACTAAAAGAGGGGTGGGGGAAAGAAACCCAAAGACAACAGAGGGTGAAGAAGACAGAAGTAAAGCATGCCTTAGGGTAACAAGGGAGTTATGTTTGCCAAAGGGATAATGTCAAGCAAAAACATTATTCTGATTAAAGAAATGAGCATAACTGAAGAGTAAAGAGGAAACCATAAAAAAAAAAAAAAAAAAAAAAAAAAAAGAAGAAGCTGAAGTAAGTGATACAGAGTAGAATGGAGTGAGTTTGAAACAATCGAATGAATGAAGGAGGAAAGCAGTTTGTAGAATCTTCCACATTTGATGGCAACTAGAATCAGACATTGAGCTGCACTCAGCTTAGTAGCAGTTTGTGGCACAGAGGCCGCTACCTGCTGAGGTTGTGGGTGAAATCTTGTCCCTGGTGAGGTAAAAGGTGAAATTCTAATTACCTCCAGTGGGCCTGTGATTTTGCCCCCTGAAATTAGGACTTCTTATTGGAAAGCCAGCTGCTTAAGTAAACTAAATTAATTCAGGCACTCAATAAGGAAAGGTAAGTATTTGAATATGCATGAAAAAATACCCAACCTGGCAACAACATAAGGAACATAATAAATAAAAATTGAGTACAATCCTCAAAATCAGTCTTGATAGTAAAACATTATTATTTCAAAATTAAAATAATTTGCATAATACCATATATTTAAGCAGAATTCTATAAAAATAAATAAGACGTGTTCCCTGTGCTGGAGAGACTTCATTCTTAATAAGACATAACAAACAAATACAAGGTAAATTACAACAGGTAGAAGAAAACAGAAAGAGCAAGATATTTAAAAAATTAAAATTTACAGGTGGCAGAAAAAATGGAATAGCAAGTTAAAGGTATAATTTAGGAACCATGTTAGGTTGCAAGCAAGATCCCTTGCTTGTGCAGAATTGTTCAGAAACCCCCCGCACTTCACACAAATTTGCACACAAAGTGCACCATCTAATTTTATTTCTCTCTTGGTAGAGTCAGTTTTCTTTAAAAGTTCTTTGAAAGCTTACAAGAAGAGACAATCCTCATCCAAATAAAACAGCAAATATTCCATCCAATCACTGTTTTTCTGTGTAGGCACAGAATATTTATATGTAGTTTTAAATTCCAAATTGTTTTTGGTTTTGTTTTGTTTAGCACTGAATTCTTTCAAAGAACAGGTCAGTTGATGGACTCAAAATACAGGAAAAAAACCCTTTTCTAGAACAATGTCCAGATAGGTCTCCTGTCAGCTGCCCAGTAAGTTTCCTGGTTAATGTAGGTGATGTGAATAAATGTTAGTTAATGAACATCACTTTTTAAAATCCTCAAGTAGTTATGCTCGACATTGTAATCTCTGTTTTTAAATATGGGGTTTATGGAATTGTTCAGGAGACATTTGGAAAGGGAAGGCCCAGAGTGAGGCCTTCCTTAGCTGAACTGCTTCTAGAGGACTTTGAGGAATCCTGTACTGTGATGGGCCATCTCTGGAGAGGTTTTACCTGAGTTGTTCCAAAAATTCTTTCTCACTCATAATTTTCTGCTACAGCATGGTCCTGAAATTTGGAAAATGGCCACTACATAGTCACAGGCATCTTTCTAACCCCTAAAAAGATTACTTGTATATCTCTCTTCCTGACACAGGAAACAATCAGGCATCAGGGGCAGGCAGCTGAAAGACCAAGCTAAACAGCTTAAACATTACATATATGGTGGAAAGGAAAGTGGGCGGCTGCCAGGTCTTTGGATCCTAGAAGACTTTCTCTAAACATAAAGCTTTGTGGTGTGATTTAATCCAGGAGAGAGGGTAGGCTGAAAGTTCAGAAGGAAGAGAGATTTTAATTTAATGAATGGTTGAACCAATAGAGGGATGAAACCATTACATACTGGTGAGGTATTTTTAATAAAATACCTTCAATTAATTTAACCTGCAAACTGACTGGTTACTGATGGATAATGCGTTTTCGTGAAAGTGAACCCACATGCTTCCTTTATTATACCAAATTAAAGTTTTATTCATATAATGTAAAAAGAGGTAGTCTTTGAAAGATTAACTCCAATATCTTGAAGCATTGGCTTAATAGCATTCTTTAAAAGTCAGCACACATTAAACAATTTCACTGCACAGTCATGCTTCACATAACTTTTTTTTTTATACCATTCTTGATTCCTGAAGATCCTTCCCTTGCACTAAATCACCTGAAACTGTAAACCTCACTTTGTCCACTACTGGATTCCTGGTGACGGTATTAGCATTTCAGTGGATGGCACTCTAAAACTAAATCATATTGGGGAAATTGTTTTACAACTGCAGTTAAACCTGACCATTACACTGATGTAAATCATGTTTTTGTAGCAGATGAGGTATGATAAAAATAATAACAGTAAAGAGATTTTGAAGATGTAAGGTGCATACAGTGTGATGTGACTTTTTTAAAAAAGAAACAAACAAACAAAAGCAAACAAGTTCAAAGCAATTCCATTTCAGAGCATTGTGGGGACAATATCCATTTGAAGCACATTTTGAAGTCCATTGGGAAAGGGGTGTCCAACTTCTCCACCTTTCTCACTGAGTCTAAAGACAAATACTCAAAATACAAGAGGTCTTCCATAGGTCCTCTGTCTCAGAAAAGCTTTTTATCTTCTCAGTTATCTTCTCAAACTGCTTAAACTTAAAACTGCCAGATGGATATGGTCAGAAGTAATGTTACACTTATCCGCCAGTAAGTGTATCCTTACCTGTGCTATTCCAAATTCAGTCTCCTTTATCCTTCTATATCTGTCGCTTGTCAATCTAATCCCTATGCTTGCAATTTCTTTGTGCATTAAAGTTGTCAATAGCAAAGCGGTACTGCTATGAATATAAAAAATTGCAAAGTTAGGATTACAGTTCTATAATTAAACAAACATATTTCTCTATATCTCCTTCAGGTAAGCTGGTTCTAGCAGGAAGTTCATGGTCAGTGGCCTTAAGTACAATTTTCCATTATATTCTTAACAGTGCAGTACTTGCTCGATCGGTCTGTTCAAGGAAGGTGACTAACACTGAAGGCTTGTAATGTATGTATTTCATTTTGAACAGTGGGCTAAAAGCATAACAGGTAAGTTGCAAAACAAAACATGTTCATATATAATATACAGTATTTTTGACACAATTCTGCAGTAGTAACATTTCTCTTGTACTTAGTTATTCAGCCTTCCAAAAACCTGTTCTGTCACAGCAGAGAAATCTGAATCTGAGAGAAAGCTTTCTTTTTCTTTTCATTTTAATACTGTCTTGGAGAACAACTTTTTAGTTTGTTTTCTAATTAGACACTCCCAAAGATCAAGAATTAGGGAGTTTGCTTCATCTTTAAACAGCTGGGTTCCCAGCTGGGTTTGTGTAATGACTTCACTAATTTCCTTTCTTTTAATGTGTTTGTTTTCTATTGGAGAAATGCATTGTTTGGAGTTAGAGTTCCTTTGCAAACAGTACTGCTTCCGCTGTTTTAGTTATCCTGCAGTCAGTTCTATAGCTCTGATTTATGAGCTAACCTATTTTATCTAAGCCTGCTTTATGATAATCTGTAATGGTTTTTAGGCTTTCTAGTTTTTCAGCTGTTCTTTAGGTTTCAGGGATTTAAGATACATTCTTCCAAGATATCATTAGAAGATAGCAGAATGCTTTCATGTATAATAGAATCATAGAATCATAAAATATCTTCAGGTTAATTTGCTGGGATCTTTAACAGTCTCTTTAGTAGCTTTCTGTGTGTGGTTTATGAATCTTACACATTTGTTGTTGACAAGTTCTAACTTCAGATTAAGGGGATTTTGTTGGAGTTCAGGGCTGAGAAAACAGATGGTTTGAATTTTTGGAGAAAGTAGCATTGTAAAATTGTAAGATTCTCAGATTGTCATTAAAATTTCCCTTTTTATGAAACTGTATTTTCTATAGTAAGAGACATGATGCACTCCATGACAGAACTGGACATATTATATGTTTTGGTATTTATTAATCATAACTGATGTCTTAGGTTTCCAATGATAACCTTTTATGAGTGTGGGGGGGGGGGGGGGTTGTTTGTTTGTTTTTTGTTGTGTTGGTCGGTTGGTTGGTTGGGTTTTTTTGCTTTGCAGAAGTCTGTCAAGGCAGAAAAATCTCCTTCTGAACACAAGTTCCAATCTTCCTTTTTGTGATACAGGTGTCTACAGCTTGAATATTGCCCTGCAAAATACTCTGCTCTCTGTTTTCAGTTCTTTAACCTTGTTAATTAAACTTACTATGCCTTTTTCACAGAAGGGAAAACTAAGAGAGAGAGCAAAACCAATGCTTTGCTAAATAAATAACAAAACCCTACTTGTCTTTGTTTGTAGCTTTCTTTTTTTGATACTTTCTTTAATTTGCCCCTTTTTTTCCCTTTCACACCAGACAACAGGATTCACATAATCGCATGTATTTTCTTTCTAAGTAATCTGTATTTTTTAGTCGCTAGGTGAGCTTTATCTTTTTCATGGATGTCAGATAAGACAATTAGTGGAAAAGAAAGAATTTCAGAGACCCGCTGGCATTTGTAAAACTGTAGCCAAAGACCACATCTGAAGTGCCTTTCAGAAAGAAGTACCACGCGACTAAAATACGCTGAGGCAGGATTTTGCTCAGGGGTGTCCCTCCTCTCCGCACACACCACACTGACACCTACTAGCCTCTTAATTCTATAGGCAGAACCAGCCAAGTGTGGAAAAGGGTTTACTTGAACACTGTCAAGGTGGAAACTGTTTATGTTGAGCTTCGGAGGCAAGTTCAGGCATTTTTATTTTTCATCCCTATCAGCTTGTTGCTGCCAGTTCCAAACTTAAGCTGCCCTTCAGCTGCCCTTGCACCTTTTCTTACTTGTTCCCCTATGTGCCGACACTCTGCTTTCAATTTTGATCTGATGAAGGTAGATTTTACCTGAAGAAGTTGTTCTTGACCGGACACAAGGCAAAGCTGGGGGAAGACATCACTCGTGGCAATACACTCTGCCACTGTATAAAATAATTTTATCTGGAGATTATCAAAAACTCAAGAGTTAAATCATAGAGCTCCTTAATGTGCAACCAACTCTATTAAGTATAGAAACATTTTTTTCTTCCACAGCACGTCAATTGTCTTTCTAAATGCTTGGAGTGCTATATAATCATAGTCGCTACTGTAAAGTGCAGAATTCTCCTGTGAGATACTAATGTTCTATTTATAAATTATTGTTTTCTAAAATACACGGCAGTTAATTATGTTTATTCTCAGAAACCTAGTGTTCTCATTTCAGGGTGGGGCTCTTTTGTTTTGTTCCTTTGCAAGCAAAAAATGCAGCCTGTAAAGTAATAATGTAATGTAAGGCCAGAAGGCACAAACATTTCTTCACGGAGTTGCATTTGGTTTTCAGGTACCTGCTTTATACATTAGCCACTCTGTGAACTGCCACAACTCTGAATGACTCTGCTCAGAAACAGCATGGGTGTGACTGGATTTATTAGCTCAGGCACAAACGTAAATATGGTTATACTGCCACCAAAACCAGTTCAGATCCAAAAAGTGTAGCTTTCATTTGACAGAGAGACGAAACAAACTCTGGTGATTTAAGCTGGTCCAACGCTGAGCCGCATGGGTGTTTCAGCACTGTGTTCCAAAATCAGAAGTAAAAAGGAGAGCTAGATGCTGCTTACAGTTCACTAGTGTTGATGAGAGGCTATTCAGTGTGGCTTCACTGCTAAATTAAAAGAAGGCTGGAGAGAGTGCTGCTGCACTTGTCCATGTTCATCCTCACTGTTTAATTGCTGGTTTATTCCCTGGATTAATTTCACAGAATCACCGGGTTTCAGCTTGGCTTTTTCCAAAGAAATTGTGGTCTAGGGGAGTCAGCCATCAGCAACCTGAGCAGAGCTGATCACTTCAACCTGGACTTTGGGTCATTCCTGGGCTGACTTTTATTTAGCAGTAGACACTGCTTTACTATTCCCCTTAACTCTGTGACAACCTGAGCTGGCTCCTGCAAAAGGGATTCAAGCCTCATGTTCCAGAACAGTGTTCCTTTATCACTCCTGTTAAAGTGTCTTAGTGTCTAAAATAGTGCACTAACATAGTAAGAGAGTGAGTCAGTAAGACCCAACAGCCTCGTTGTTGGGACTCAGTCCTCAGGGAAAGAATATGTGGATTCGAAACAGTATTTTAAAAAAGACATTATATGGTATATTACATCTTGAGTTTGTAAATTAAATGGCCTCTGAAAAAGGAAGAAATGCCTTAGTAGACTTCACAAGACAGTAGCTAATTTCACAGTGTTCTTTGTCTTTAAAAACAATCTGTGTGACAATGGGATCAGACTTGCCAAGTTTCACACTTACATAGAGCTGTTGTTTACAGGAGACATGTGTATGATTTTTTCTCTCCCCAGTTCCACTTGTATCTTTTCTGTCCAACAGTCAAATGTATTTGTACAGCCTCTAGACATTACAGTGTATTGTTTCAGGTGCATGTCTCCATAGTTACTGTTTACAGTGTCTTCCTCTGCTTAGACCCTTGTCTCAATAAGCTTCTGCATTTAAAAGTAACACATCTTTATTCTTCAGCAAAAGAGATTCCCCTCCTCACCATCTTGCTGATTAGGTAAACATTTAGGCAGATATTCCTCTCCTATATCTTTGGCCATCTAAAACTTAGGCATCTGTCATGGCATCTCTTCAACTGTCTACATGTAGTCACATAGTCTAAGCTGGTTACCTAGGCTTCCTCTGCAAACAATGGAGACAGAAATTTGCAAAAAAATGATTCATTCATATTATTTTAGATTATTCCCTTAAGAAGCCTGAAATAAGATCCAAGAGATGAACACCTACACCTTCTCTCACAAGTGACATCTAATTTTTTTGGATCAAGAAACCAAAGCTGTGAGAAGTTTAAGCACATAGGCCCTGAGATACTGTTACTTGAATACAATCTTCACGGATAGCTTAAGCCCAACAGACCTCAGAGCTGGAATAATATTCAGAATTTCCCAATCCTCTGTATGTTGTTCTGGACTGCAGATGACGATTTCTCTTTCATTCTTAATATCTCCATAAAAATAAAATCAAAATTAGAAAAAGATTAAGGAAATCAATCTTTCTTTTGATTTTTGTTTCTCTTTTTTTTTTTTCCCTGTCTTGTAGGTTAAGAGCTGCCTCAAATACCATTCTCAGCTGATATTAACTTATGTAATACATCCAGAATACTATAATACTTCTGGGAAGAACTAGCATCAGAATGGCATCTACCTCCTTCATATTCTTTCTTTGCATTTGTCCAGTGACATGTCCTATATCTGGTATTTTGTATAGATTGTATAAATTACAGTTGTCATCATGGCTCTGTGACTTTTTGAGAACAAACTAATTTAATATGTTTTATTCCTGTTTCTTGATGCCCTATTCATTTTGTTGCTGCTCCTCTTAGACTCACCATTAGCTTAAATAACACTGTCTCAAAGACTTGTAAGCCTAAAAAAAAAAGTTTAAAGACAGAAAAAGATTGCTTACCATGTTGGGTCTTCTCCACTTCCCCTAGGCCCAATGACATAACATCTTAAGTATTATGAAATTCAGAACATAAAGTACTCACTTTTTTTCACAAAGCATGTGACTGTTCTGAGACAACTGTGCCTCAGAGGCCGTCTTATGAGACCACTGAAAAAGCTATTGCGATGAAAAAGCAGCAGAAATAAAGTAGGAGAGCAGGGAATAGCATCTAAACTCACCTCTGTGAATCATACAGAATAATCTTTCTTTTTAATATATTCAGTACCTAATAACAGCCCTTCCTCAAGGGCCTGTTTACACAGTAATGAAAACATTTTATAATACGGTTCCACCGTCAAAACCTACTTGCAGATCTGCAACACACAACATCACCATCTACCTGATCTCCATCTATGGTGCATAGTTGAAGTCCTCGGTGACTACTTAACACAGGTTGTACAGGGAAAACTTGAGAAACATTTGAGATAAAGCATTTGTGATTACTCTTTTACAACGTAAAATAGGTTGTCAGGAGGTATCAACCTAAAACACAAAAAAGACCATATGTGGGGCACAATACAAAACCCTTATTTGGAATACAGACTTTCAAGCACCACTGTTCTCACAAAATGGAAAGAAAAGTGGAAAAAAAAAAAAGCTTCATAACCTAAAACAGCCCAAGCATGAAATGAAGAAGAATACTTATTAAGGACACTAGTTATTAGATAAAATAGAGACGTAGCTACAGCTTTGGGGATGCCAAGCACTTATTCTGAATGAGTGCTTTAGTGAGCTGTCTGTGGAGTCAGATTTTATTACATCCTCTATCTCTGGCCCAGTAAATCTTAAATTCATTATTGAATGGTGACATGCCTCCAGCAGGAGGGCTGTAGGTTACGATGCCCATGCATTGTCCCAGTGTAGGAAATTCAGCTTTAATTCTTCCATCCTTTCTTCTTTAGCATGCAAAAGTAACTGGATTAGGTCTCCCTTTTCCTGGTCAGGTGATGCCAGTTCTTCTTCTTCTCTTTTGTTCTTTTCAAATGAAAACAGTGCTAAAACCAAGTCCATGTCGTGTGTATTCTACCTATAGTTTTTAATGGAGTTTATATTTTAGCTTTATGAAAATTTTTAAAATAATATATATCCTAGTTCTCTTAAAGATATTATATTATCAGGAAATGTATCCTTTCAGGGATTTTTACATGAAGCTGGAGCTCAGTTAGTGCAGCTCAGTCTGGATAATATGGCTCCCAACTCCAAATCCTATGCAATTTTGCCTCTCCAGGACTTCTGGTCCATTAAACAACTAGCCCAAAGCTGCCTGGTGGTTTTTAAGTGAGACAGGACCAGAGCCCTTTCACCAAGTTCCCAGACCTAATCTCTCTCCGCGGTACTTGGTTGTTAACAATGCAAAAACACAAATTCATTTTAAAAGGAGTCTGTCTGAAAGCAGAGAACAATTTTTTTTTTCTGGTTTTCTAACTAAAAGTTGACTGGAAACATTGCAGAATACAACCACGTAGTATCTTTGAACATACGCCTTATGTTAGAGCATATAGGCTGCAACATTTTTCACTGTTCTATGTTAAATCATGCATTCAGTTGTTTCCATTTATACTGCATCAAAGCAGTTGAAATCCAATTGAAAAGTTTCTTTAGACAGCCATTGTGCAGGAACATGATGTCAATATTAATAAAGGCTGAATTTCCCCTTGGCTCACTTCTTACAGATAAGCTTTTCAATAATACACTGCTTGCACCAAAGGTCTGATGGGACTGGGAATAGTAAAAAACACTAATAAAAGAATGTTGAATGTTTTTATATTAAATTTCCCCACAGGCAAACTGAAAAGCCTACTTAGAGTACGCCAATCAACATGGCACTTATTAAATGTAACAAGAGTCCTGTTACAACAGATCTTTAAAGCCCCTAAATATGAATTAGAAAATAAAGACAAAAGACAATTACAGATGTATTTCTAGACTGAAGCCCTGGACACCTCACCTGATACTTACTAACATGACACTATGTTTGATCTTCAAAAAGACTTCATTTTTATCAGCCTACAGCTATATTTTTATTACTGTTATTTACTGTAGTTAAGAATTTTATCCTTTCCATTTCATGTCTTTTAAAGTGCATTTTTATGTTTGAGAAAAATACTGTAATTATTTAGAAATAAGTGAAGTCAGTAAATAGGGTACAATACCCACATAACTTTGGGTTGAGTAATCTAAAGAAAACTGAAGCATCGGAGTAAAAGTGGTGACCACAGTTAGGCCAATTAGAACAAACACTCATGTCTTCTACTCAGAACATGGATGACTGAGTGCCTGAAAAACATTTCATTGTGAGGATTACATCTGTTTCACAAAGGCTCATCTCTTACACCTGAATTTAAGTAATATTTTCACCCTGTCAAGGTAGGGACAAATATATTAAATCTGTCTGTCTTCTGAGATTGCAAGCCCCAATCTGAGATTTTGCCTTGGGCACAGCAATAAAAAATAAACTCAATTGTTAAGCATAATGTTTATTTTCTGTAGACAGAAAAGAAAAAGGTTGCAAGACCTTTTACAGGATTATCATTTGCTCGTAAACAACCAGCTTAAATTAACCTAAATAGATGTGAAACATTTAAACTTCTATGAAACTGGTACAATTCCTGTAACAGTATTCACATTTATGTTAATTTGGATGTATTAATTTGGGGAAAAAGAGGCGATTTTTATTAAATAAGAAAATAATAATAAAGCTTTTGTGCAATTCATGTTAACATTAAGTATGTTGCTTGAAGCTGTGAGCAAAGCATAAGGCAATGGTTATCAAAGTCTGTTCTGCAAACTCAGTAGTTTTGTATGTCTGTCACATGAAAACTTAAATGTCATTTAAAAATGCTGACAACACACTAAATATGTTCCCATCACGTGTGATGAGTCTGCACTGCAGTCCATTGGGATCTTTCAGGTGATTTCCTATTTATATTGGATCATACGTTAAATAAACAAGTGCTGTATTTGTCAGAAAGTCATACATTTATTAACAGGGCAAAGGACAATGTCTGTCTTAAAATGTTATTCAGGCTATGGAATACTTTGAAAATTTAGCTTAGGACTGTTTTCTGTTTTCACAGCCCACGCCTCTAAAATACATAAAATAACATCTTGCATTTATGGATAAATACTGAAATGGACAGGATTAGGTGTCGTATCTTCCTAGATAACTTAACACTTGATAAATATTTGAGTTACTGTTTCAATACCAGTATTGTATTGTATGAATAAGATATGTGTTTTATTCAAAGTTTACTTAAGCAAAACTTGCAAATACATTCTACCAGGTATTTCTGGATTTTGCTGAAGACTTTCAGAAGTAAATTTGATTGTATGATCTTTGTAATACTGCCATACACAAACTGGAGGATGAATGCTATTGGTATCAGCAGATATCACCTATTCCTCAGTGTGATTGCTAGCAAATTTATTCACCAAGTAGCTACAGAATCAGCAAGAGGTCATTCGATTTTACATGCAAATTTGAAACTAATTAGTATTTGAAAGAATAGCTGGTCTGGAACTTGTATGGAGTAACCATAAATTCATTCTCTCTATTAAGCCGAAAGATAAACAAAAACATCTGGTAAAACAAGTTATGGATTCCAACAGGAGATGTTTTCTGAATAAAGTTCAGTAAAATGTCGGTAAAACCAAAAGGTCTGAAAAGTTAAGGGATGAAAACAGAGAGGAGACTTGATATTACTTTGGGAAGGATGATGAGTTTGGAGAAAGATGAGTTTCACCTACTGACATGAATAACAATTTTAAGAGGGTTATCGAGAAAATGCAGAGAGCAAAAAAGCAGTAGAAAGTATAGAAAAATTACAAAAACTTCCTAAGAGGTCCAGAATTTAAAATCAAGTAATAAAAAATGAGACTGAGGGAGGCATTTCAAAAGTTACTAAAACAAACAATAAGTCTTTAAAACCAGAAACAAGAATACAGAAAGATGTATCCTATAGAGTTACTGCCTCTGTGTCATAATCTAAATGAATAGTTTCATTTTTAATGAGCATGTTGCAGCTAACTCTAATGGCAAAAGCCAGACGAATAACAAGAATGACGTTATAAAATTGGAATTATTATAACCAAGATGGGAACAGAACACCCCATTCTTAATGCTCTCAAACCACGCGACTGTTTTCTATCTGTTGCAGGATGCTAAAAGAGCCAACATACAGAATTACAGGTCCAGTGGTGGTTTTCTATCATTTCAACAGTGAAAAAGGTACAGCTGAAGAAAAATAAATACAATGCATCAAGGGAGGAAGCAGGGGAGAAATCTACCAAGACAATTTATAGTCTGTTCATAGGCACTTTACTTCACTTTTATAGAATAATTTCAGTTCGGGTTTAAGACGTTTAATTGTACTTGAGACAACCTACGAATGAGTACATCTCATCTGAGTGAGTGTAATTTCTCAATTTTTCTGATCCACCTACGACTGCATAAATCCTTGGATTGATGGATTTTAAGGTCACAACAAACCACTACGGTGATCCAGTCTGACCAGTATCTATACAATCTCATCATTAGTTTCTCCACTGAACTAGTGGCTTCTCTTTGAGCAATGTCATAGACTTTTAAACATGCTCCTTTGATTGGAAAACTCTTGCTGATAGAATTTATATGTCATCAAATGGGTCATTATGTACAAAAGTTATGTCTTATATTACATGCATGTAATCTTCTGACATACCAGCTTCTACCCATCAAATTGTTCCATTTGTTTATGGAGTTCCAGTTACATCAGAAAGTTGCAAATGATACAGCAATACCTCTGTTATAACTTTGTGAATATTTCATTTAACAACTAGCTGAAAGCAATACTCGAAACCATCTACAGAGTTAGCAATATACTCAACATGGAAATTATTCTTTTTCAGCTTTTACCCATGTGCAAATGCAGTATGAGACAGATACTGTCTTGTCCTTACCTGAACACTGTCAGACACTTTTCACTATCAAATCTGGATTCTCTGAAGCCAAAAACTGTGAAAGTTTTCAGCAAGGCAAGCTAATGTTTAGATTGAATAAACAATTTTAAGTTGTTGTCTTTTTTGCTTTGTCCTAGGGAAAAAAAAAAGGGTTACAAGTTAAGATCAGTTTCCTGTGGGGAAGCTGATGAAATGTTTCATTATCTGTGCAGGGAGGCAGGGAGGAAATGTCACTAACTTAGCATGATATTCTTAAAGTTAGTATCATCTCACCCTGAAAAAAACACAGGAACATATTATAAGAAAGATCTGTGGAGTAAAATTTAAAAATCTGAGGTAAATTTCTAAGGAGATCATTTTCTTCTCCTTCCCTGACATATAATTAGAGCCCCGCATGGAACAGTTAGGTCAGCCTCGTAAATGAGGGCACCTTATTACTTTGTGGCATCCAATAGAGATAGAAAGATTGAATATTTTAATTTGAAAAAAAAAAAAAAGGTTTATATTAATATTAGACATTTGCAACAAGTAGAAGATGACTTTGCCTTTTCTGCCACTATTTATGCTCTTGCTTCACATTTTAGTAGAGGCATCTGAGCAGAGACGAGACTGTTAAACAATCAATTGAGCATTTGTTTCTCACTTCACATTGATATCCCAAGAGGAGGGATGTTGTCCAACGAACAACAGTCTTATGTGTACATAAGACATAGGATATTTATTCTCTTTCCTTCTCCTCTTTCTCCTGGTGGGAGCCTGAAAGGAGAAAGAGAAATTTCTCAATCAAGACACCCTTTATTTTTCCTCATCTACCCCTCAATCAAGCATATTTCAATTAAAGAACTATAATGACTGTCCCTTCTTTATATCAGATAATTTTGAATTTCTTCATGAACACTGTTACATTTTAAGCTAAATTATAATTTAGCCGAAGTAGGTGTAATTCTTAACTTATTCATCACATTTTGCAGTGTCTGATATTTAAGAAAAGCAAATTAAAACTGGCCACCAAGCGGCTGATCAAAAAGAAATTTGATTATGTTTGCAAAGTTTAACTGCTAAAAAATGGCAATCTTGTCCCAAAAGACCTCTAAAGGGAGGCTCCCAATGAGTCAGTGATAAAATGGCTTGGACTTCCATGACATTTAGCAGGCCTGAGCAAGCCAATCTCTCTGCAATGGCTTTATCAAGGCTGCTTGCTGACTGATAGGAGGAAGCTGCATAGTTTTCTGCTTCCTTGTGTATACACAGGATGCCAAACATATCTCATGAAGAACATCTGCACTCTTTTCTCAAGAGAGTTTGGAAGAGTACAAAGCAGCAGGGCCAAATGTTGTGGCATGTAGATTCTGTTGCCATATCAGTTACCCTGCTATACCGTGCCAGGCAGAGCTGCTCTGTGGGTAACCAAAAAGGCAGTTTAATTGCCAGGGAAGAGTGAATCCATTAATCCACTGACACCTTCTCCTTCCTTCACTAAACCCACACGTGGGATTGAGAGCGGTGACATGAGGTTTTGCCCCCAGAAAGTGAGAAAATAAATAAGCAAACTCTCAAGCTTTAAAAAAAGAAAGTTGGAAACACCAAACTGGGAGGAAGGGCTGACACACCAGAAGGCTGTGTTGCCATTCAGTGAGACCTGGACAGGCTGGAGGACTGGGCAGAGAAGAACCTAATGTAGTTTAACAAGGGCAAGTGTAGGGTCCTGCACATAGGGAGGAATAACCTCAGGCACCGGTACAGGTTAGGGGTGGAGCTGCTGGAAAGCAGCTTTGCAGAGAAGGACTTGGGGGTTCTGGTCAACAACAGGTTGACCATGAATCAACAATGTGCCCTTGAGGCCAAGAAGGCCAATGGTATCCTGGGGTGCATTAAGAAGAGTGTGACCAGCAGGTCGAGGGAGGTTATTCTCCCCCTCTACTCTGCCCTGGTAAGGCCACATCTGGAGTACTGCATCCAGTTCTGGGCTCCCCAGTTTAAGAAGGACAAGAAATTACTGGAGGGAGTCCAACAGCGGGCTACAAAGATGATTAGGGGCCTAGAGCACCTTTCTGATAAGGAGAGACTGAGAGAGCTGGATTTGTCCAGCCTGGAGAAGAGAAGGCTGAGAGGGGATCTCATCAATGTTTATAAATATCTCAAGGGTGGGTGTCAGGAGAATGGGACTAGACTCCTTTCAGTGGTGTCCAACGATAGGATGAGGACAATGGGCACAGACTGAAGCACAGGAGATTCCATCTGAATATGAGGAGAAACTTCTTTACTCTGAGGGTGCCAGAGCACTGGAACAGGCTGCCCAGAGAGGTTGTAGAGTCTCCTTCTCTGGAGACATTCAAAACCCAGCTGGATACATTCCTGTGCCATCCGCTCTGGGTGAACCTGCTTTAGCAGATGGGTTGGACCAGATGACCTCCAGAGGTCACTTCCAACCCAAACTATTCTGTGATTCTGTGAAATTAATAATGTTTTTGAGGACTACACTAGCACTTAAAAGCCTGATGATTTTGAAGGTATGATGCAAAACAGAGATCTGTGCAAAATCAGATGGCAAGTTACTCTCATTACCATTACCAATTCAGGCAATGTCTTAAAAAGCATTCTGAGCATGTGCTCCAAAAAGAGATTGATTTGACTATTTTATCTGTGAACTTTTTAGTTTGTTTTATGATGAAGATTTAAGCAAAACTTTAGTTTTCAAAAATAGTTCAGAACAAGAAGCTGGCACCACCAAACAATTATGCCACCTCTCCATAGTTCTTGAATGGTGAATAGATCCTATGTGCAAAAAAATAAAAAGCAAGTTTCCATGCACACAAGGGCAGGGGAGGATGAGATGGAATAATTAGATGGTTGCTATAGTAACACAGATAGAACTAGGACAACCCACTCACATTAAAAGTTTGTCTTAGATTTTGGTTAAGTTTTCTGAATATAGACCTTTTTCATGGCTTTTAAAATTCTAAATTCTCAGTTTTCCTGTGATTACAGTGAAAACTCGTTTAGGTTTTCCACACAATTCAGGTATCAGCAGAAAGAAAACTTCAAAATTGCTAAGGTAAATTTGATTGGGTATCTGCACACTATAAAACAGGAGCAGTGATAAAGACAGCAAATTCAAGAGAGAGTTGGCTCACTGCTCTTTCCATTCCATCAGCACTCCAGAAGTTTGATAGAAATAATAAGTCTGTGTAAGACCACTGGTCTATCCTGAACATCTGTTTCTCCCAAATACCAAAGAGTTTGTCCACTCATAGTTTATCATCTCCAAGAGCTAACTGGCTATTTCCCTGGAAAATTTGGAAAAGCTACCTGGAGAAGAACACACAGTGCTGGACACTGTGCAGAGGGACTAAGGACTAGACTTAAATTACTACCTCAGTTTTTGCAGCAGGGCAAATCTGTATCGATGCTGTCTTAGATATGACCAAGTATGATCAGCATGTGGAAGAGCTCAGGACTGCCCACGTAGACCATCCTGTGCTTCTTATCAGTAAAAGGAAGACAGTACTTGACACCTTCACAGAGACACTTGAAGATAACCAGTATTAATAGTTGACACTACCATTTACTCACTGTTTTCCAATTGTTCTGTCTCTCCTTAGCACATTCCTGATTCTCCTTGCTGTGAAGAAGCAGCTGGCCTTGTTCCTGAGATGTATAGTATACATGGTAACTAAATGTCCCACAGAAACTTCAGCTGGAATCCAGAGTCCTGAAATTTCAGGCAGAATGTGGTATGCAGCCAGGCTTATTCTAGTCTTTTCTGGACTGATTATTGGATAACATATACACTGGTCTGTGCTGCTGGAGCCATAAAAATGAGCACCAGGTAAACAGGAAAATTATTTTGAAAATTTGGCTTCTTAGTAAAGCTTAGTTTCTCATTTTTTTAAATTGGCAATAATGATGCTCATGTGAGACCTGTGGATGGAAGTTCCTCTAGGACCATAAGTTATTATTAATAGTAATTGCACTTCTATTGATAGCTGAATACTTCATCTGTCAAAAGTGGATTAATGCTGTTGAAGCAAATTCAATACTATTCTAATATACATACTGGATACACCAGGCTTCTTTTCCTTCTATAGTCTTCTTTTTTCATTGCATGTTGCTATTTTTTTGGCTTTTACTGAGATGAAACTGAGCATATTAAACATCTCGGAAAATAAACTACCACATACGTTTCTTGTACAATGGCAGTATTCCCTAGCCATTGCTGAGAACCATGATTCGTCTTGGGAAAGTAAACACCTAATGAAATTACTTTTTTTTTTCTGATATTGTAGACTGACATACATAACCATCCATCTAAATGTGGAGTAGATGGGATAGACCCTAGAGCAACAATAAATGAGAAAGAAACAATTGATAGATTTGTTGATTTTTTTATTCAACTTCTTATAGACTGTGGTGGCGTTCTGAGCATTGAGGTCAATGTCAGCATACTCTTGTGTTCACTGGGGATATCCGCTACTGTTAGAAAATTTAACTGTAACACTTGATTTATTTAAATAAGACCAAAATATATTAATGTAAATATTAATAATCCATGTATAAATAATCTGAATATTGTCTTCTGTAAAAGCTGAAATAAACAAATGTGGTCGTAAAGTTCATATTGTAATCTCCTGCGCAAGTGTGCTGTCTTTGTTATTAGTATCAGAAATCATGTAAACCTGAAACATTTATAAAAGCTGGTCTTCAAACATTTGCGATTGTCAGGACGTACTTTTTCTAACTGAACTTGAAATTTTTCTGACTGAAGCTAGTAACTAGTTTTTTTTATTATTATCAATCATTAGAAGTAAAGAAACAAATTCTGATTTAAAAAGAAAAACGTTATCTATATACACATAAAATTAAGAAAAAAAAGCTCAAAAAGAGTACTTTAAATTTAAGAGAGCTGTTCTCAGTGAGGTATCATTGACATTGGAAGAGGTGAAGAGCACTGGAGTCCTTTCTGCTTAGACTTTACTGACAAGTAGGCCAGGTACTTCCAGAGCAGAGAAGCACTGAAGGCACTGGTGTACAAATGCTTCCTCTCTACTGAAGTGTTCCCACAACTAAGGTAATTCACGGAGGTCAATTATATTAGCATTCAGCTCCTTCTAATAAGTAGACTAGCAGCAATGGAATGGTGTGAAGCTGAGGATATACACTTCACTGAAAACTAAATTTTCCAGAATCAACCATCCTGAGCTCTGGATGGAGTTTCTGGGCTAAGCAGCAGATGAACATGGCTTTGAACATCACAGTTTGGGATAAAGAAGCCTACATTCAGACCAAATCCAGCTTTAGTCACCTGTGTCCTTTTATGGCCCCTCATATATTAGACGATTAAAGCAACTAAATAACTTGCATTTTCTAACTACTGTAAAATGATTCGGGGTTTAGGTGACTAATTTCAGAACCACCAAGTTCCACCGATTTCAGTTATTCTTTGTGGGGAAAAAAAAAAAAGGTAGATGGAATTGTTCAGTTTAATATATAAATTATGTTTTTTACTCTCTATGGATTCCATCTTCTTTTGTATGAATAGCCATGCTCTCTATTTAAAACAACTAACATCTCTTACAGTGTTATTATATGTACCAGTACATGTAAGATCTACATGATCTGAAATTGAAAATATTCATAAGGTTAACCTTAACACACTATCTTTTTTGTTACTATAGGCAAAAAAAAAAGTTTGACAAAAAGTGTTTAGTACAGAAAGTACATAATTGCGCATATTCCTTTGCTAATAAATAAATAATCAGTCATTCATTCACTTCATATTGGCTGTTATAAAGATTAATCATTATGAATTAACATATTATTAATATCCATATTATATGTAGATCCATAGAAATTCCATTGCAATATGGCAATTATTAATGTACCATTATTTTAAAGTTAATTATTTTAGCATTAGAAGTAACTATAAAGAAAGGATTCAGAGAATTTTTTCCTATTATTTTTATTTAAAATAATTTTATATTTTATCATATTAGAAAAGTGAATCTATTGAGAGAAAAATGAAGGATCTGGAGATATTTCATTTTATTTCCCTCATTTTTTTCAATTCCAGCTTGTATTACTGATTTTTTCAAATGGCAAATATCACAGCCCAGTCATTCTACTGAGAAGCAACAGCTGTCTACTATGAAAATTAATACTTCTCAATTTCTCCATGGTTGTAATGAAAAAATAAGAAAATTCAAAATTGTATTATTATATTACAAAATTATATTATTATATTAAAAAGAAAAAAAACAACAGTTTTTGAAATTCATAGATGCAGTAAATAAATAAATCTATCTAGCAAAAAGTCATCTTTATTATTATTTTTTACCTTTGTCTTGGTTAAGAAATTAGAACTTCAGTATTCATTATGTGTGCCCTTTTCTTTTTTTGCTTTAAATTTCAAAGGTATATGCTTATTCAATATTCAGTTCACATACATACACACAGGTCCTTCAGGTATGGGGGGCAGCACTGTTTAATTTGAAACTTTGACAGTAATTCCACTTAGAATTTCAGTTATAAGAAGTATCTTAGAAATCATGAGGCTTATTTAAATCACAAGACATTTAAATAATATTTTTATTTTTCATATACTAGGATCTTGATATTTGAACTTTTTGTCTGCAGATCATGAGCACACAACTTTGAGAGCACCACCTTAGTCTCTGGTAGTTTTTGTGTTTGTGCAGAGCACTTCTTGGTGGTTTAGTATCCTTCCGCAGCATGGGAATCCAATTTTAAATAAATCCAATTAGTCTGTGGTCTAAGACCATCCTCCCCTTTAAAATTTCATTTGATAGTTTTCAAAAGAGTTAGAAGAGCAGACTTTTGTAAAAAGATACCTCTGAAAAAAAATAAGATAAACAGTAGTTCAAACTGCTTGTTACTAGGACTGTTTATACCCTATTCCAGAAGGTTACTAGATGGCAATTAAAGATTAACGGAATATGAACTTTGTTTAGGTACTTTCCTAAATCATTTTCTTTCATCTTCACAGTAAAAAGAAGAAAGAATCTTGACTTTGAAATCAATATAAACTGTCATATCAATACTTCAGTGAAATTTCCATGGGTTTTTTTTTACATGTCTTTGAAATCAGTTGTGTTTTAGACTATAGGATCTCTTCAACTCATTCTCTTGATATCAGGAAGCTTGTGTTTTTCAGATTGTGACTCTTAGGAAGAAAAGAAACTTCCTTGCAACACCCAATATTGATGCTTTAAGTGTTAACAAAGATGTTAAAAATCTAAATTAATTACGAGAGTTCATGCTGGAAACATTCCCATAATAAAATATCAAACATGGTACAGAAAAGTTGTTAGGGTACCTATATTAAATATTACACTAAGCAACTTTTGGAAGGGAAAAAAAATTACTCCCCATCTGACAATTTTGATGATACTGATCAGTAACCAATACAGCAGACTGTTGGCTGATGCTGAAGTTAAATGCATATGACAGAAATAGCAGCAGTGATGGATGGCTTTGGATCTGCTGAACTGACAAAATGCTACAATGCTTAGGATGCTTGGCTGTCAGTAAAAACAGGCAACATAGGGACATGATATTTGAAGTCTTTACATGACATAATTTGAAATGATGGTCAGCACTGAACCTTGACTACTTGACATTAACAGTGTTAATTTATATGTAAGAATCTGCCTACCACAGCTGTGATACAGGTCATTTGTTGAAATATCAACATGGAGCACAAACTAACATATGGAAGTTGAAGCTGATGGAGCTACAAAGACATATGAAACTCAAACTTTTGCACTGACAGCTATTTACAGTGGGGCTTATTTGTGTCATCCTTCTCTGGATCTCCTTTCAAAACTAGGTGTTTGTCAGGAAACCATCTCACACATGATCTTAGGGCCCTCAAAAGTATGTTGTGATTCTTTTTTTATACATAGACATAACTTAGAGGAAATAAAAAAAAAAAAAACTAAACTAAAATTAAACAGATAAACCAACAAAAGCTGGCAACTCATAGAATATCATGGCATCTATAGTTCCTTTTCTATACCAAGTCACCATTTCTGTCCATCCATCCTTAGTGTTTTCATTGCATCAGCATCCCATAGTTGTCCATCAAACTTTTTTTTTCATTCTGGTCTTATTGCACTTTTCCGCTCTTTTCAGTTAAAGAAATCTTCAAATAAAATTAATCAAGTCAGTTTAGAAATTAACATGATTATAGCCTTCATTTTTGGGTCATAACCTTTTTCCTTATTTTGTATAATATATCTATTATGGAGACTTAAAGTCCTTTGGAGAAGGCCCATTTGCTGTTATACTTTGTACAACGTCTACTACGTATGGTTCCCATTTTTATCTAATCCTCTGGTAACATCATAGTAAATAGTATCAAAATGGATATGTAAAGCTACCAGGGAAAATGGTTTCTTCTGTGTTGTTGTGTTGGGTGGATTCAAGGCCAAATCTACCTTGCTTCCTTCTTTTTATGTATGTGCCACCTCTGAGCTGACCCACCTGTATTTCCTGAAGGAAAATTCGGGTTTGCACTGGCCTTAGGATGCTCACACTTACCTGACACAAAGGGAGGTGCCCTGTGCAATTTCCAGCAGCTTCCTCTTGTTGGGCAGTTGGTAGGAGGGTGATCTGGCATCTCTCCTATTATTTGACATTCTATAATAATATCCTACCTTTGCTCTGTAGAATGAGATTCATTCACATAATGTCAGCTGTATAAAAGCTGAATTTCAAGAACTGCATCCCCTGTGGTCAACAGAGAGAGACAGGTACATCCAGAAGATGATTCAATCCTTCTCACTTAGACATCTACTTTAGGATGCAATTAATTGCTTCCAGAGACACTTGGTTCACTCTTTAAAACCAGAAATCCATTTGACTAAAAATGACTGTTCAAAGTTTTACTCTAGTTTTATTTTCTATTCAGCAGCCAAATTTTTCTTTTGCATTCCTACATAGGTGTGACAGATGTGCATTAAATTAGACTTAGATTTTTTTTCATCATTTCTCTGAATATTTTTATGATGCTTAAATTTCAGCCATTAGTCTGATACACAATCATATTTGCGTGAGGCAAAAGTATTTGTGATCTCCAGTAAATGTCAACTTTGCTGAAATCTTTTTTTTTTTTTTTTTCCTGGAGAAATACTCATATTTCTGGCAAAATTTGATCTTATACTTAACTAGCAGTGTTTTTAAAATTGTGTGGAGACAGAGTATACTTTTTAAATAAACTTATCTGACTTTTATTACTCATCCTCTTTCTCCTTCCCAGACTTCATGGTGGGAAGTGGCATCCTTCTTAGGCAGCCTAATACTGATTAAAATTAGCAAGAAGCAGTTCTGACCTATTGATTGCAAAAAGAAAATAAATTAATATATATACAGTTTGCTAGGTGTTAGGACTGGTAGAATTGATACTACAAGTGAGGAAATTAATTTTAAGTTTTAAACCCAGCTTTTGAAAGAAAAATAAAGACAAAAGTTCAGAGACCAAAACAATAGGAACTACAGATCATTCCATCAAGTATTAGACAGAAAAAGGAGGTGAAAGAAGAGAATGGGAGAACAGTAATAGGAAAACTAATAGAAAAACAGATCCAATGTGCCTGTATTGATTTTTGTGATTACTGTTCATTAAAATGTGGTGGATACAGATTATCTTTCTTTCAAATACTCTGTATTTATTATTGCTTCATTTGCCTTGAAATGATAACTGCAGGCACTTAAATAAATGGACTCCAAGATTGCCTAGTTTCATTCTGCCATCCTTGTCTGTGATAAGTACCACTGTAGAAATGTTATTTTGAAAGTTCTTTCAGCAGTGTTTCTCTATTAATCACAAGGTATTTCTTTGTATGTCTTCTGTAGTGCTTGTACTGCCTACATTTTCCTTTTTGTTATTCTAATTGTAAGAGAATATTTTCTAGTACAAAAGATTGCTCAACTTTTGGAAACAAGTTTTACTGTGATTTTACTGTATAATTTGTATTTTTGAGTTAGGCACTCTAAGATATGGCAGAATCACTGGCTCCGACATGGACTTCCTAGGTGGCCCTTTGCACAAGTCCATCTAGGTTATGGCCATCTACATAAATTAAAGGTGTTCAGGAATGTTTCTGGGAACTAAGGCCCTCTGGCATGGAACACCCATATCTATGCTAATAAGATTTTTTTCTCCCAGGCAGGGTAGATGTTTGAAAACTGTCCATTGGGAATGGTCCCTGGACTTACCTAACCCCAAACTGAATCACAAATTGTTTGTAGGTGCTAGCTGGCTTAGACAAAATCTTGTCAGAAACTGCTCTAACAGACAAAAAAAACATTTTCAGGCACTGCTTAATTTACCAGCAGATGTGTATCTTTAGATTTCCTACACTAAATGTATAAAATTATCATGATACAGATGGATGTACATTACAATTCTAAGAAATTTTACAAAATGAAAGTTAGGTAAGTAGACGCCTATGAAAATCCCACAAACTGCCTCGTTGCATTACCTAATTGCGTATTTCAATGGTTATGTGCAATTTAAAATGCCTGCCTGTAAAATGGAATTTATTATTCCTCCCTTGTTTGTCTTGCAGGTCTCAGAGAATGACTACACTGCAGACTGTGTCTATGGACTAGAAATCCATGTCCTTATGGAAGCTCCTGGTGAGTGCTGATCTCTGTACTATGATAGTACAATAATTATATACCAGCTAGTCAATTAAAAGCTTGCTTAGGTATGTCTGTGAGTGGCATTAATGATACAGATGTCATACATATAGAATCAGGATTGCCTTTCTAGGGTAAGGAAGGCAGGTGTTACTTCTTTACTTGCACAAACTACAAATTTACAATCCAGCACCTGTGGTGTCAGAATTATTCTCTTCCATACAGAGAGCTGGTTTTTTGTTCCAGGTGGTTATGGAATACTGAATGCTGCTGTTGACAAACTACTTCCAGTTGACCAACTGCAGGTGTAAATCCTACTAGATGACCCCACAGTGACAGTCTGGAAATTCCCTACTTCATAATCACAATTTCAATATTATTATCTTCTGCCAACAAGAGCTAGAAGAGGTCTTTTGTTTTAGCAGTAATCCTCTAATTGCTGAGTTGTTAAGATCTGCATTTTTGCTGTGTATAAAGTTTTGTTATTTCTAATAAATTACGCTTATTTATAATTGACTTAAAACATTCCTTTACTCTCATTACAATTCTAAATGTGTTTTTTCCTTACATGTTCCCACCCTAATGACTTCAAACTCTTAATTCAGGAATGTAGTTAGACTACTTCTCTGAAGGTTTGAAAAGCACTGAAGAATGCCTGATGGACATATCAACTACCAAAGTTTGATATGTGAATTAAGATATGTGGAGAGATCTCCATAATGAACACAAAATCCATTTGTATTAATTTCAGAGTGAACTATCATGTTTACAAACTTTTGATGGCAGCAGTGTTGCATTTTGTTGAAGCGGTAATTCCATAATTTTCAGAGACAGTACACTCTTTAATTAGACAGGAATAGTTATCTGATGGTACCAAGTAGTTTGCCCACTTTTCTTTCAGATTACAAGGAAAACATACATACACAGAATCCACAATGAAAGCAGGAGTGCAGTAACTGTGTAGACTTTCTTCTGAGTGTTCTTTCTGCTTATTTGTACATGCCATCCCCTAATCTGTGCACATTGCCTAAGGCAATGCCAGTCTTACTGTTTTCCAGCTCTTCAGTGATTCTGCCTGACTCTGCTTCCTGCACAGAATAAGTCGTATGGGCCTGTGCCTTTTTCCTACTTTTTTTTTTTTGGCAGTTCACGGTAATCTTTATCAACATGTTCAAAACTCAAGTGCTTAGTTTACAGGACAGTTTGGTTAGATCAATACTGCTCAATAAAAAAGATGAGAGGCCCGTCTGCAGGCAGATAGATTGAAGAATCTTGCATCTGTAGTACTTAGGATGAACAAATGTTTTGTGTCCACACCATGGAGCACTCTATTCTGGAGTTCCTCTGGACCTGCTGTGGTGTTTCTAATGGTCTGGCATTGATCCACATGTTTTGTATGTCTTGACAACTTAAATTGTTTCAAACAGTGCAAGGGCTTTTCTGTAGCTCAGCAAAGAGGTTGGCATTCCCATAGCAGGAACCTGAAGAAATCACGTTGCATGCTGTGGGGTGTGGCATGAGGGGATTTAGAAGTTGCTGAGGGTGCAAAGTGTCCCAGGATAAAGCTGAAGAACAGCTGTGGATGGAGAGAGTCACCTACAAGATAGACTTATCCTGGACTGTGTTTTGAGAGACACCCCTGAGATTAAATATCCACTGATCTCTATTTGGGTATTATTTTTGAGAAGAGACAGTTGGAGCAGTCCAAAATGCAGGTCACAGTGAAAACACAGAGCAGAAACTTCCATTATTCAAGTTTCTGTACTAGAGCTGTTTTATTTAGGAAGATAGCCATACATCTTAGACTGAAAATATAGGGTCAGGTGTGGGATCAAAGCAGTATTTTTTGCCAAAAATTCTTTAGTCTGTATTTGAAGTCTGAAACCAGGCTGAGGAAAAAGCTGAGGTTTATTCACCTGTCAGCACACACCCAGGTGTGCTTCTGTTCTGTGAACAAAGTTGGTGATGCTGATCACAGAGTCCTCCACTCTCTTCTGTCAGCCCTTGCAGTAATGTTACATCACTAGTGTTGGACAGGTCCTTCCCGTGAGTTCTGACATTATGTAAAACATTGGCTGGTGAGATGTGTAGGATGCCTGTGGTTGATCTCAGAGCAATAGTGATCTTGCAGCATCTGAATTACAGAATGCTTGGATGAACAATGTAGACATGTAAAGTCTGGGTCTCAGGCTATGACATGCCCTACATATTAGTAGAGAAGGACAATTCCCTCTCACATATGAGTGAGAAAAGTGAAGAAGTGTATTACATAAAGTTCAAAAAGTCTTTTATGTATTTGTCGGCTGTACTGAGTGTATTAGGCCTACATTACCCTACATAAATCCCAGGGAGCTGAGACTAGAGAAACATGCCACAGGAAAGTATTTCTTTGAATTAACAAAGTCTTATGGAAGTTTGGTTTTGCTTTGTTGTTTGGGGGGATATTTTTTTGTTCCAAAAGAAATCCAGCTAATCTGTTCAGCCCAAGCACTTCTGTAGAAAGGAAAGAAAAAAAAAAAAGATCAAGGAAATGAAAAAAATAGTAATTGACTCAAAAAGATCAATGTGTTTAATATAGCTTTTTCATTAGTCCATTTTTTGTGATTCTATGTAAATTTTCCCTTTAAATTCAGTCCTTTGTTTCTAGTTCCTTTCAGAAAACAAACACTTTTGTTACATTTGTGGTCCATTTTAAACAGTAAAAATCTTTTCTACAACTCCAAATTGCCTGGGTCTTCTCTTTCTAAAACAGAGTAATTTGTCTTTTGCTAAGCACAAACCTACTTTTGTGAGAATCACTTTAAAATAAACAAAGCCAACAAAATACGCCTGACAAGCTTCTCATGGTGTATGTTGTAAGCAGATCCAATAGTATGCAAACACCTGAACCTCATTTTTAAGATCTCAAAGGTCATTTAAATGAATGCACAATTAAGATATTTTTATGAGTTTGATTACATCTCTCTTGCATATGTTTTTGAGAACTGAAGAAGGGGGGTCATAAAATATTGCTTCAAAGATAATTCCCTGGCAATTCTGGGAATGTCATCATAGCATTTACAACAAATGAGTAATGTAGAAGAAAAATGACAGTGTAAGCAAATTGGAACATAAATTTAATTTAAAACATATAGTTTATGAGTTCTTCAACCACACAGTTGAATGGCCAAAAAGAAAGAAGTAATCCTTATCTAATCCTTATCAGTATTTTTCCTGTGTTTGTGTTCCTGTGGTGTGAATTCCTTGGGGCAGGGAATGTTTGTGTATTGTCTACTATTGTAATAATTTAGTCTGGATTTAGAGCATTTGGGTAATGGCTTAAAACAAAAATAATAAACACAGTCCTACTTTGATGTAGATACACAGAAACCACTGCTAATTTGCAAAGTTCTTCCAATTTGGGTTGGCTACAATATTCCCATAGTTGCAGTAATGTCACAAGGTGGGAACAAATGTGGGAATTGCAATGAGAAAGCTTTGAAAAATTGTGTATTTAATAATAATAAGTACCTGTAGTCTCCACTGAAGGTCTCAAATATTTGATGCATGGCATGTCAAAATGCTCTGCATTACCTAATCCAGAGGGAGCAAAGAGTTAACCAGAGTTTAATTTCCCACTCTGTTTCCCACATGTAAGTGACAGAAGAGTCTGATCACAGGCAGAAGAGAAAACATGTTTTGGAATTAGTGTTCTGCTACCAACTATTATACAATGGGTTTTACCCAAAAATAAAAATGCATTTTCTATGTATTTTCTGACTATTAATGACTTCTGAACTATAGCCTTGAATGAGTGAGAAGACCTCAAGAGCATTTCTTCGTTTTTCCTTCAAGTCATTCCACCACTTACACATACAGGCATCAAAATCTGTCATTTTTATTCTGAGAACAATGCTATGAATGGAAAATGTAGCTAAGTAGCTCCGTTTTCTCAGCATCGATTGCTCCTCTCTCCTGGTTATAATGAGGATTGCTTTTGATTATTATTAGGATGGCATTTTGCTATTGCCAAGGCACTAGCATGAATACTTTCATGCTTTCATGAACTCTTTTTTTTTACTGTTGACAGCAGGATTACACTGATTAAATGTATCTGTTCAAAGTAGGTCAGACGAATCCTTCCTTAAAGGTGGAGAAATTTTCACTGTAAGTAGGAGAGATGCTGGGGTGACTGTTCACACTGAAATAAAATCACATGAATACCAACTTTCCTGTCTTTTTGGAGAGGGGAGGAAACTCCGATGAATTTTTCCACCTTACTACAGTGTAGTAATTTCTTATGAAAACATTCTTATCCATTAAAAACAGAACCACAGATCCACAGTGTGCTGTAATTTATGCTTTTAAAGTAGTGCTCCACCAAAGTGTTCTGCAAACATTGTGTAGCCACACAGGAAGACAGCACATGGTCATTAGTTTACTGTCATATGTCCCTTAATATCACTTACTGACAAGCTCTTCATATGAGGAGAAGTCATAGAGAGTACATGTGTTATCGTGCACTTCTCCTTCATTCCAAAAACATCCAGAGCTCTTTCTTGATGTTATGAAGAAGGTCAAAGGCATCACTTTATCTTCCAGGAAATATTCCTGTCCCTAAAACTCAGAATGAAAACCAAAGTGAAACCAAAGGCAGTTTATTTGTTGTAAAATACAGTATGAGCTGCCGTCTTGTGCTCCAAAACAGATATTTTATCTTCTTACCTGGCCAGCACACACTAACTACGTAGCATAGTGAGTACGACCTCATGTCGAAGGCAAAGGAGTTCTGGGATCTGCTTCAAATAATGCCTATGTATTTTACATCAAAATGCTACTCACGTTATTTATATGGAAGAGTCTTCATTTAACAAAGAAAAATACTGCAATTCCCAGGAAATTTCTCTGGGGCAAAAACTCCGAGAAAGGAGTTTTCAGTCTTATTCTTTGGAAATCAATGGAAAGTTTGAAGCCCAAACTGGAGTTACGCACTGAAGCAACATGTTTTAAGCCTTTGCCTACATGACAGGGGAATTTCAGAATAAAGAAGAGTCCTTATTAAGCATGAGAATTGTGGTCTTGGGCAGAATTTATCTACTGAAACACTTAGGTCACACAAATATTCAAAAGAGCTCCTATCTAACTTGCTGTAGAAATACTCAGCTGTAGCTAAGTCCTGGGAACTATGTGTTCCAAGCTTTGCCTTGGTCGTTAGGCCAGGCAAACAGGTTTGAGTGGACTACAAATCTAAAATATTCTAGCTATTAAAGAGGAAGATTACGGTGTTTGAAATTACAGCAGGTTATTATAATTTGGTGGTCCTAATCTTACAGAAATCTTTCATGTACTAGTTGCTTTCTACATGTCGTGTTAGCTTTCTTAACCCCTGCAGGGAAGTCATAATTCTGTGAATTTCTAGAACTTTGTACAGACTTCAAGAACAATGAAAAGGACCATTTTATTTCTCCTGGCATAGAACTTAGGAGTTTGTGGGATTTTGTTTATGTTTCGTTTTTGGTTGGAGGGTCTTTTTCCTTTTGCCATCATTTGCAGAAATTTAATAATAAATTTTAATATTAAATTGGGATATGTCTTCTAAAATGCACAGTAATTTTATCTATATATGCATTTAAATATTATTTCCTACATTAGACGTATCCTAAAAGAAGTCTGACTGCTTTTAGTTTGGTTTTATTTGTTCATTTCCCCTCTCTTTATTGAAAGAATTTTACATATTTTATTGTTTCATTTTGTCCTTTTCAAAAACTGACCAATCATGTTTTTAGCTTCTGTCAGTAATAATGTTACCAATGGATCTTTTTCCAACTTCATCTGAGGTGTGACTTCTTAGGGTTTTTCATTCACTTAACTTATTAAACTTCAGGAACACTGGTGAATAAAATACTAACAACATTTCTTTCAGCATCCACTTTGAGCAGATTTTAACAGCCTTGTGACCAGTGAATCAATGCAGCTCTGTCTCACAGTAGGATGGTAGGAAACTTTGAGATAAAATAGACTAGGTTAATAAATATGCCTTAAAACATAGTAAACACATTGAACAGTGAAATTTGAAATCCAAATAGAAAAACTACAACTGGGTCAATGTAAAAATGTCTAATTTATCATTTTTATATTTTCACATGGCAGACTTTAGGTCAAGAGAATTTTGATCTATTTTAACCCTGGAAATGAATCAAGTAAGTTTTACCATTAGATTGGGTATAACTGAGCTTTTGTTTATTGCATATTATCATTTCTAAAACAGATGCTCTAAGCTATGCTTTTGATACCTTTGCATTGTAAAATTCTATGGAAGAGGAAATATTTTATCTACTTCTCACTGGTTTTATGTAAATATCTGCACTGTTTACATATGTACACAGTGTGGTCACAAGATCCATTGTAACTGCAAGATTGGGCTAAATTATGAGGTTGTCTGGCAAGTCTTTACTGATCATGATATATACTGGGGTCAGTTATACCTTAGATAGAATACACAACCTACAGTGAGGTCCAAGAAGAGAGGTAAAGAAGAAGAAACTGAAGTGGTCTTGGCAGTCAATCTTCTGTATCATGGAAAGGAAAAAGCAGAAGATACTAGAGGATGAGTAGCTAGTGAGGAATTGGAAGAGTTTTTTGAAAAGTTTGGACTCCCATTGAGGCCACTGAAAGGGCAATGTATTTCAGATGGCATGCAGCTTCTCAAAGAGAGGACAGTGAACTTCTTGTCTTGTTTGGGTGACAGAGAGAGCATCAAATTAATAACAAAACGGAAGGGCATCAGTGAGGCAAATGTAGTTCAAATCAGCATGTCATGAACAGATCAAAACAGCAACCAAAAGCATTAAGAAAATACACTGATTTCAGTTGCTTATGTGTCGATTAGAGGTAACAAGCAAGAAGAACTGGAAATTCTCATTTAAAATAATAAATTTTACACAACTGAAACAAGTGAAATCTGGCAGAACAATTCATATCATTGGAATACTAAAATCACCTGTAAAAACCTGCTTGGGAGAGACAGAATAGATAGAAGAAGAAGATGCTGTGAAGGAATTGTTGGCATCCCAGAACCAAAAGATACTGAACACAAGAAGCATGGCTCTGTTCTCTGAAATCTGTAACTGAGAGGCGCAGAACTATCTGTCTTCTGGGTTTTTCTGTAATGTATTCAGGGGTCAGGGAAAAGAAGGATCACTGTGGAGAATTTCAATATGGACCCTTTTATGAAGGAAATTCAAACACTGGAACATGCTGCCCAAAAGGTTGTAGAGTGTCAATCCACACAGATATTTAAAACCCAAGTGGGCATGGTCTTGGGAAACCTGCTCTTGGTGACGCTGCTTTAAGCAGAGTGATTGGATGAGATGAACTCCATAGACACCTTCAGACCTCAACTACCATGTGATTCTGTGAAAATCAATGAAATCCAGCAGTTCAAAGTTACTACTACTACTAACTCAACAACTGAGTATGTTAGAAGAGGCGGATATGACAGAAGGACATCTTAGTACAAGACAACTGTGAGACACCAATGCGTTACAACTTCAAAACTGAGAAACAATACATTAAAGTGTACCAATGACTCCATTTTTGGTAGATATGGGAAAGTATTTTTATTATTTTACATGTATACCTCAGTTTCATGTCTATTTAAGAAGGATGAATTAAACATGGTATAGAGAAAGTCTCTTAAAACATGATAAGCTTTCCTAGAACTGGCTAAGTTTTCTATTAAAAACATGAAGAGAATAAGCCCCACCATGGAAAAAAACTAAGCTATGGAAAACAGGCAAAATTCAGGTTGAAAATATGAAGCAGACTTGTAACTAGTAGAAAGAAGAAGTCCTGAATAACTTCCAGGAGAGTGACAGCAAAAAAATACAGCCATTTTAAAATGATGTTTTATGAGTTCATGGGTTTTGGATGATATTTGTTGGCAAATATCCAGGACGGGGCTGGACCCTGAGACCTCCTTCAGGAATTAAATATAAATACAGAATTTCTAAATGACTGACACAAAATACATTACATCCAGGAAGAGATAATTTTACTTTGAATGTGAGAATGAAGGCTATAAACTGCTTAATGCCTGGAATGGTTTAGATGTTCCTTATTATAATTTAAGGGTTTTTTTTATTCTTGCTGATTGTGGGTAAGGTTTTTGATATGCAGATGAGCAAGGAAAAGACCAATCAGTAATATGTATGCTTATTTTTTGAAAGAACTATTTTCACAAAGTTTAGGACTAGCACAGCTGATTTGGAAGACAACATGAAAGTAGGAAGAAAATAATTAAAACTAAGAATTATTTAATATTTTAAATACTTTAAGGATGTTATTTATTAGTTGATTAAAATATTTTGCTTCTACAGTGCAGATAGAATAACTTTGGCTATTTTTGGCCAGAAGGGGGAAAAAAGTGGGTAACAGACTATTAATTATACAAAATAGCAGTTGTGAAATACAAAAATGTATATAGGGAAACTAAGAAGGGAACATTCTTATAACAAAAATATTGGTTTATTGCTACGTGGAGGTAATAAAATTGTTGAAAATCATGACAAAAACCCTACAAAACCTGTACTTCCAGTTTCACACCTTTGGGGATGACATGCTAGAAAAGGAAAAACACAAGCATGGGCAAAAAGAATTTCTTAATAACAGTGACTTTATTCTCAAAAGAGCTCAGGAGTTACAAGTCTTTGAGGAAAACATTCTTTGAAGAGCTGTTGTCCATCACTCTAACATTACTCTTTCTGAGAATTTTGTTGAAATGCCAGACTGCGATGACACTTGCTTATCCTCCTTCCATGTAACAACAGGCTGAGGTGATCTCAGCCCTCATCTGAGAAACCCTGGCCTCCCTGATGATATAGGAGTTAAATATTTTTCTTACTGAAATCATTCTGATTTACAAAGAATGTACACAGAGGTTCCATTACTCCAAACACAGTACAATTAAACAACAGGAGAGCATTTCCTTTCTCACAGTTCTATACCAGCTTTCCAGACAGCACATCACTCAAAAAGCTCTCCCTGTTTCATTTCTCTCATGACTACACTGTTTTTGCCTGTTTTCATTCCTTTTGGTACTATTATTTGGCTTGTTTTGTGACTCCTTTTCTCTTATATATGCAGAGCTACATGCAAATTGATTCAATTTCCCTGAATTTGTATTCATTGTAATCATGGGGTGAATACTTCTACTGTTTCACTGATTATAAGGAGGAGAATGTTTAATTGCTTCCCTGTGTTTCCCTGTATGGAAATATTTAGCGTCTTCTTTGACCTCAAGGAGCTCTGTCTTTGCCCATGTGTCAATAATGCTTGGTCGAAGTATCCCAAATTCACATACATCACAAGATTAATAAGTAGACAATACATTAAGAACTGGTTAACACACCATTCCCAAATATGGGTTTGTTAGGTTATTTTCAGTAAGAGCCCTTTCTCAAATAATGGTTTCAAATATGGGTGGTAAGAACTAGGAATTAGAAGATGTTATTCAACATTTCCATATGCCTCAGTAAATATCAAAACATTGTTGATACATTATGTGGCTGACACAGAGATTGGCAGAGTGGTACATAATTGTGAAGACCAGGAAGTTATAAAGAAAAATTTAGATTGCTTAGCAAGCTGAACCCATTCAAGTTAAATGCAAAAATATGCATCTAGGTCACATCTAAACAGTAGAAAACTCTGTTTTGGAAATCAGTAGCTCAGGAAACAATGAGAGGTGTCATAATATCATCATACACTGCTTGATAACATGGCAAAGAGAACGGTTTCAGGTCTTTGAGGTACAAACAGGTAAGGTGATGCCTAGGTCCAGAAAGATTACTCTTCTGCTAGAACACTGTGTTCAGATTTGATGTCAATTTGAGAACACAACTCATGTTTAGCACTGCGAATGATTAACCAAAAGCAATGACTGATTAACAAAATAGCAAAAGAAGTGGTTGATTTTTCATTTCTTAGCACCTGAAAAACAAAGACAACATGAATTTCTGGAAATACAATTTATTCAAATGCCGGGTTTCTACAAGCAGACTAAACACTAGAATTGATGAAATAGTTCATGCTATGGTCTTAAATGGTCTTAAACTCTATCATTTCATGAGTCATTTGTTATCGATTGAGTCACTCGGGATTATATTTTCAACCTCTGCTAAGAAAACCCACTCATTTGGGAAACTTGGGTTCAGCTTGGTGCATGGAGAACAGATGGATGAAAGGCTCAGCAGTAGAGTGGTGATTGTGATGTGGACATAGATTCCCGCTCTTGTTTCTGTAACTGCTGAGATCTGCTTAGGTAGTAGTACCTCAGTCAGTGGGGACGGGCACTTTATCTAGTTCAGTTACAGCTCCTGAAGGGCTCAGGTGGGGCTTTGGCTGAGTATTCTGTACAGAAGTGGAAAAGGATTATAAAAAAATGAAATATGGACCCGAGTACAGAAAAAAATGAATTTTTCCTTGATTAGAAGCTGAAGATGTCCTTGACAGCATTGTAAATCACTACTGCCTCACTAGCCAATCCTGCACCTGGGCAAGGAAATAGTAATAACATTTTCTTATTCCTCCAGCACCTAAGTGGAATGTCAATAGCCTGAAATACATAATTTCTGGAATGTTATAATTTCTTTTCTGAATGCATCAACTTGACTGCATCCATTTTGCTTGAATTTCTCCATGTTTCTCCTCATCAAAGAAAATGAAAAAACAAACAAACAAACAAACAAATTAATGACGTGCCTCTCCATTAAGGGTTCTTTTATCGATACCCTATCCCACTCTTCCTAGACCTGTCCTCTTGCACCACATGCCATGATGATATATGTCTCTCTCATTTTTTGTAAGAACAGGAATCATATTGCTTCCCTTAGCATTTCTGCTCTCAGTCTGCTCTATCACCCACCATGGAGCAAAGGCCTTCAGAAAATGATAGCTATAAGACAAAAGTAAAACGTGCAGACATAGGCAGGAAGCAAAAGGAAGTTTGGCCACCCACCTAGAAATCAGGCCCCCAGATCTACAGATGGAAATCTTGGTGACAAGTTCCACTTCCTAAATCTTTTACTGATTTATCCACCCATGAGGCATCAGGTTATGCTTCTCTTTCCAGCGGTCTGTACTCACCACTGGCTTACAGATCATCCTGCCAGTTGTTTCCTCTGTTGTGACATCAAAGCTCTTGTATTTTCACTTTCAATGAGCTAGCTTCTCTGGGGAGGCTGAGGGTGCCTTCTCCAAGCTGAATTAAAGCCTGATGAGCAAGGCATTGTTCTTGGGAGTGAGGGGTAGGTATTTAACCTTCTTTCCTAGGATCTTTTCACAGGATCCAAGATATGTTCCTGCTTAACAAGTATGTCAGATTATTAGGCAAACAGTGGAGAGAACCACCACTTGCACCTGTACTGATTTATAAGAATGTATTTGTCCCATTGTTTACTAGGTGTCCTTTGACCACACTTATGGTTTGGGTAGTTGGGCCCAGTTTTTGTTTTTCAGTCTGAGTTACTGCTTGCAAATCAAACAGCATGAACTCCATTTAACTTCATATATGTATAAAGCAAATGTCTACACCTGAGTGAGATGTCTAAGCTCTCTTTATGGTCAATGAGGGAAACAGACATTTTTAGGAAGAAATTCATCTTACCTATTTGAGATGTTTATATTAGGATGAAATAAACATATCCCCAAACAGGCTGTTGTCCAGAAAGGCAATGCAGGATTAGAAGCTCAGGTGTAAATGTCTATATTGACAGTGATGATACCTTCACTCCAAGGACTCTTAGCATCTCTGTCATCCCTGGAACATACAGACAAGACACCCGCAGCTTAAATGCAGCTAAATCCCGTGCCAGGCTTTGTGTGAACATCTCCCATCGAATCACACAGGTCCCCTACTCCATAATTTGCCCATTCATCACTCAAAGAGCATGGGTCTGCCTGGAATTAAGGTTGCCTAAAAAGTCCCTCGTGAATGTTGGATTCTGACATATGGCTTTTCTAGATAGTTTTCTTTTATGTAAGTGCATATACCCTGCTTCAGTGAGATGTTTAGTCCCAAAGAAGTACTCTGTGTCTAGCCCAAAAATATTTTAGTGCTTTTCCTACTCTGAATGCTACAATAGTTTTAGAAGGCTGCATGATAATTTACTGATGCATCGAAACTGTGTCAGGATTAAATAGTATTGGGGAAAAAAATTAAAAGTGTGGCACAACTATTTAATTTTGACATAATATCAAATAAAACATTATGCTTTTGTACTTTTATAGCTACAAAGTATTGCCTACTTTTCTAAAGAAACTAAACAAATGAAGCAGATGTCCTGTAGGAACAATATATTATGGTCTGGCAGTAGTTTCTCTTTCACTAGCTTGACATATTGTAACCAAAATACATACATAAAGTTTAACTATATATGTAATTATGGTAAATAGTGCTTTATCAGATTTCTATTTATTAAATATTCCCTCAAGATTTAACTGTTCAGTCTCTGTGCTCCTCATTGTCCTACCATTACTGTACCACTGTCTTTTATATTACATACTGTGGATTACGTCATTGTAGCAGTATTTTCTGGTCTCATTGTTGCTATAGAATCTTCATTTAAAATGCTATCATCTTTATAGGTATGAATAGGTATTTCTGAATACCTATTTTTAAGTAGAAACAACTGACAAAATTCCTCAGAAACTGTAAAGTTGGTGCTTATCTTCTAGACATCTTTGCTGGTCGTTAGAATCATCAATCTCAAAACTGGACATAGCAGACATGGGGAAAATTAAATCCTTCACATCTTCAGGAGCCAAAAATCAGAGCAGACAGTCGCAGCATGAAGAGGGAGGAAAGTTTAAATGTCACCTTTCAAAGAGTTGCCCTATGCTTTACTTAGGGCACAGAAGAGACTTCTCATTTGGGAACTGTTCATGTGAGGTCCAGTTTTCCTTCCATACAGCTTTGTAGGGAGGGACAGACTGACACTCCCTTGTAGCTGACGTGATGACCACGGACAGAAGATGTTTAGTTGCAATGGAGCAGAGAGATGAAGTGCCTCAAGTACTAGGCACATACAGAGTTAGATGATTGCTATAAGGGAGGTCTGAGGACTTTGTTGACATGTAGAGCTTGCCACTACCAGGCCTAGAGTGTAAATACTGGGTTGGTTTGGAGTCTGATCAGCACTACATGGTCTCTCCATTGTCTACACCACAGTACATGGTACCACTGTTGGCAGGTTCTTCCTCAAAATCAACACCAGCAGTATTGACACCAAACTGCCTCTAGAAATTTGACAGGAAACACATCAGAACCTGGAGTCCCTTAGCACAGGTATAGTGTTGTTTTTTGTGCTCGCTGCCTCCACAAATTCTGTATTCTCACTCTCAGGCATTTTGCCTCACAGAACAGTAAAGCTGAAACTAAAGAAGGTAATACCTCTTTAGGGAGACCTAGGTCAGGCTTTTGATTACACTAAATGGTTACAATCCTAACAAGTAAAGTGCAACCCAGCTTGATACCAGAGCTTTCTAATTACTTAGCTCATCTTATCTAGAATTCCTAAAATATCCCTTAGCCTTTATAGCTGTGGATGCTTAGAGAGAAGCCCTTAGAGCTCAGACTTTCAAATGTTAGCTTCAGACACAATTTCCATTGTTTCTTCTATTTTACTTTTGGGTGCCAGTGACCTCTTTATTTTTTTTTTTTTTTTCCACAGGGTAACATCAATATCCCATCAGCTCTAGTTAAACACATCTTTCGTGGCCTTTTATTTTATCACAACCTTATTTTCTACGGTATAATTCAGTATAATTTTTTCCCTTGCTTACATGCATCTCCACTGTAAACTTTGGTAAAAAATACAAGTGGCCTTGACCATTCTAAATGAAGCCAGTGCCCTTTATTCACACCATTGGCCTAACCAACTGTGAGCTATATAAATCCCTGGTGCTGGGTGCTCTGAGTGTTTAGAGACTGTTATTCCTTTGTTCCTGTTTAGCCCACTGGCTAACTTGTCCACCAGTCTAGGCTGTTTAACTCAGTGGTTTGCAGCCTGTGGTGCCCAGAACCCTGGGGTTTCTCTGCAAACTATTTCTAAAAGGTCTGTGAAAAGTAATTACAGAAAACAAGCCTATCATTTCATGTGCTGGCTTTAATTTGCTAGCTAAGGGTCCAATGCTTTCAATGGACCTTTTTAGGGGACTATGGTTTTCAAAAGCCTCATTGAAGTTACTTATACATCACATTAGACATTACACAAAACATCTGTTATATATTTTCTATTAATCTCATTATCTCTTGGACTTTACTAACTTTGCATAAAGACCATACGTAACATACTATTAATGAAAGTGGCAGTCTCAATAATAAGTTGTTTTCCACAGTGATGCCTAACAGAAAAGATTCCACTCAAAACAACCCCACATTCCTCTATTGGGACCACTTTATACTTAATTACAATTCTGTCTGAACTGCTAATAAATGTTGGTTTATAAATAGCTCTTAGAAATCTATTTGTTTATATATCTTATAATTTGAGTTCACAGGCATCTGCCTATTTTATTTACTGTCTAGTTGCTTTTTTAATAAATTATTTGTAATAAAATCATTGCATTTTCATATACATCTTTAGCTCCAGTAAATTACACTGCTGAGCCTCTAAATGTGTCACGATGCAGTTTTCTCTGAAAACTCAAACAAATAAATGACACAAGGGTTAAGAAAAATTAATTTTACCATGTTTATGTTTAAAGTTACATAGACCACGAGTTTTCATTTGCCCTATTATGAGGGGATTTAGAGAATAAAGTAGCTCCAGAATCTGAGGTCAACCAATGTTCTTGAACATAAGGGTTGACCAAAAAAACCAAAAAAGAACGAAAAAGTATCAGTTTGGTGAACCAGAAAAAAACAGTAGCTTTGAAATGATCAACAAGTTTCTTTTAAACTCCCCTGATCCTATATTGGGATACACTTAATTCTTATAAGCAATGAAGTGTGAAACATCATCATAATAAAAATCATATGAGTACAGTTGCATCTTCACACTTTGGAGAGAAAAGCAAGGTCCCAACCAGACCGCATCTAATCTCTCTGACAAACAGCTTATCAAACTTCCCAGTAGGCTGTCTTCTTTGTTCTCTGCTCTGCCAGCAAACTTTGTTCTGTTCTTAGAAACAGGAGCTATTTTAACACGTGAGATTTAATGCAGGACCCGAATGATCCTTCAAAATGGTCAACGATAGCCACAAAACTCTCCTCTGCTGTCTCCTCAATGTGTTTCTCAACACAGCAGCTGCAAAGTATGGGCCATGTTTGTTGGTGACAACAGAGACCAGGAGAGACTTTCAATCAAACCTGTGTATAGTCACCCCTGACAGGAAGAACTTGTCACCCTCTGCATTTTGTCTTCTGCTAGGCTAACTGATTTTGGAAACTGCCAGCTTTGACACTTGGGCTTTGCTGCTTCAAACTATGGGGTTATGCTAACTTCGCAATTAAGTCTCTTACACCGCAGGAGAAGTTGTCAATTAATGCTAAGTAGTTTAGTAAGGCACTGACAATCCAAAAGTAATAGTATTTTGGCTTGACAGGTTTTGATAGGGAGGTGGCAGCCCCGTTTAGCTTGTCTGTTCCCTAATTCCTGTTGCTCCAGGGGGAAGGATGGTAGAGACTGTCTTCATAGCAGGACTGGGTATGCTGTATTCCACTTTCTTTTACTAGTAGTAAATGTTTAGCATCTTAGATTTTGAAAAGTATTTTTTCATGTTTCAGCTATTCCACAAATTGAAGCAATGCCATTGTTTTTCTAATTTTTGATAACTTTTTCTTGACTTGAACATTCCTGAGAGGTTAGCGTAGCACTAAAAAATTACTGTACCAGTACACATAGAATCACATAATCACATAATCACCGAATCACAGAATCACAGAATGTTAGGGGTTGGAAGGGACCTCAAAAGTTCATCCAGTCCAGTTCCTGCGCTGGAGCAGAAACACCTAGATGAGGTTACACAGGAAGGCGTCCAGGCGGGTTTTGAATGTCTCCAGAGTAGGAGACTTCACAATCTCCCTGGGCAGACTGTTCCAGTGTTCTGCTCTCCAAAAGGTCGTTCCCCAGATGGAATCTGGAGTTGTTCCTGCCCAGGTGCACTACTCTACACTTGCTCTTGTTCTATTACATTAAATTTTTCGCCATCCAACTCTCCAGCCTGTCCAGGCCTCACTGGATGGCAGCACAGCCTTCTGGCGTGTCAGCCACTCCTCCTAGTTTTGTGTCGTCAGCAAACTTGCTGACAGTGCACTCTATTCCCTCATCCAAGGTGTTGATGAATATATTGAATAGTACTGGTCCCAGTACCGACCCTTGAGGGACTCCACTAGATACAGGCCTCCAGCTGGACTCTGCCCCATTGGCCATGACTCTCTGGCTTCTTTCCTTCAGACAGTTCACAACCCACCTCGCTACCTGATCATCCAGTCCACACTTCCTCACTTTAGCTGCATAGTACCTTATAGTCTGAATAAGCAAATAGAAAGAAAATAAAAAATGTCACTAGTTTTCCCACAGTTTTTGAAAGCATTTTTTCCTACTAGTAGCAGGAAAAAGGAAATAAGGTTTTAGAAAACATTTATTTTCTTTGGCATCTTTCAATTTAGGAAGGAATTTGTAAGTGTTCCCATTTCCAATTTACTTGTAAGCAGTTCAGTTCTCCATGCTCATATGGTTCTGCAAAATTTGGTCATTTTAGCTGTAGAATATATTTGTGTGTGTTTTGAAAGCTGTGCTTGCTAAAACTTAAGAAGAAACTAACACATGCTAATGATTTTGGGTGTAAACACCTTAAGATTCCTGAATCTTAAAATTTTAAAGAACAAGGCTTTCATCTCATCATATTAGCTATAGCAACACACTTCAAGACAAGTAGATGCTTACTTCCTGTAATAAACATTTCTGTAGTGAAAGGCACTGCAGAGCAGTCATATACTGTATTCAATTCTCTAACGTCGTATTAATGACAGAAAGGGCAGATAGAATGTCTTTTCAGACAAAGGAATATAGTGAGTTAAACCGTTGTAGCTACTTCTCTGCTCAGATGGCGTAAATAGGCAAGACAAAGACTTGACTTTGAAAAGGAAAAGGGCAATAGAATATAATAGCAAATGACTTTTTTAAAAAATTATTCTGATTTGTGATATTTTATAACAAAGATATAACCTTCTGCATCGTTCTTCCAATCACTTTTAAAGTTTTAGCCAAAGTGGTGACTGTTAGCAAAAGAAAAACCAATAATATGTTATTTAATTTAAGTTCATCTTTCCAGCTAGTCATATGGAATTTATTAAAGCCATTACAGAAAATATTGTATGCCTACATGGTAAAAGCAGCAAGGTATTACTTTAATGTTTTTATTACCAACTTCATATGAGTCTAACAAGAAAACCTCAACAGTTTCTTATCAGACCCATGATCCATTTGGCTGAATTAATCAAACTGAATTACAAAAAACAGAGATTTTTTTCTCTGGAAAACGATTTTTTATAACTTAACTCTTAAATATGCTATTTTTAAATCTTGCAGCATTTATTTTGTATCATTTTGTAAAAAAAAAAAAGGTTTTCTGTAAACAAAACTTGTAAACAATCTTTGTGCCTCAAACAATGCTTAACGTACCTTATTATATGACTGTTCTTATTATATCATCAGGCACATTTTAACCTCTCAAGTATATTAAAAACTCAGTCTGACTTCACTAAAGTCTTATAAGAAAAATAGATGTTTAAACATAGTTATTATCTTGTTTATGAACATCTTATTTCTTACACATGCATTAATGTTCTACAAGGTTAATTGTTCTTATTAGCACTTTAACAAAACCACATCTTTTTCCTTGTATTAAAAATAAGTCATCGTGTCCTCATGTCCATGAATATATCACAGAAACCAATACAACTTTAGTGTTCTTAAAAGACTAATTACTTTTTGCTGTATATTTCCATGGACAATGTTGTTAAAAACATTAAATAACAAACAAATGCTACCATGTATGTGATAAAAGGATGTAATTCTGTATCAAAGTATTTAGGTTTCAGTATGCTTCCCCTGGAACCCAAGCGGTGGGCTTTCTCAGTGTTTTTATAGATATTTTCCTGTGTTTTGCAGAACTAGCAGACTTTCAGAAAGCAAACTTAAGTTAAAACATGCAGTCTTGATAGATGAAGTCTGTATTTCCTGTTCCTCTGACACAATAAACATTGTCTATAATGAATAAACACTTTTACTGGAAGAGGTTGGAGAAATTAATGACCGGTTTTGTCATCCTGGTAAATTCCGTCAGGGAAAAGCCCACACCAAATATCACTGGGAAATGAAACAAAATTTAAAAAAAAAAAATAAATAAAAAAAAAAAAACACAACAAAACAACAACAAAAAAAAGTTCCTTCTCAGAAAACATTAAAATATTTAGGGATGGTTCTGTCATTTTTCTGGCAGTTTGGCTCAGACCAGTTTTTGCCAGTAGGAAGCAGTAAGTTTCAGAATTGAGTGGGAATGGTTTCAAACTAAGAGTGCCCATACGAATATTAAATTATTACAGAGCTGTAATAGGGCTGTTTGCAACTCATTTCTCTGTACAACAGGACTTCCAAGGTTGGAGATTCGGTACCTTTTCAATGTTGATTTTTGTTGTTTTTTCTCTGAAGAGGCCTTTGTGGCTTAAGGGTGTGGGGAAGAACACAACTAAGCTCATTTAATTGCGGGAAGGGGAGGGGGAAGGGGAAGGGGAAGGGGAAGGGGAAGGGGAAGGGGAAGGGGAAGGGGAAGGGGAAGGGGAAGGGGAAGGGGAAGGGGAAGGGGAGGGAAGGAAAGGAAAGGAAAGGAAAGGAAAGGAAAGGAAAGGAAAGGAAAGGAAAGGAAAGGAAAGGAAAGGAAAGGAAAGGAAAGGAAAGGAAAGGAAAGGAAAGGAAAGGAAAGGAAAGGAAAGGAAAGGAAAGGAAAGGAAAGGAAAGGAAAGGAAAGGAAAGGAAAGGAAAGGAAAGGAAAGGAAAGGAAAGGAAAGGAAAGGAAAGGAAAGGAAAGGAAAGGAAAGGAAAGGAAAGGAAAGGAAAGGAAAGGAAAGGAGATGGAAGACACATGAGTCTTGATGGGGCATAACAGACCCATTTTGAAGACATAACTGTTAAAGTGGCTTAGCTACAAAGTGCAACCATGGTTTTGCAGATCAGGTAGTTCAGGTGACTGCTGCATGTGTTCAAAATCCCGAGGAGGCCACCACTTCACTGCCCACCCACTCAGCTCCACACTGACTCATGTCCATGTGGCACTGAGGGTGAAGGCAGAGCTCCACTCCCTTGGTGAGGCTGCACGTTGCCCAGCAGCCCTGCTTTCCACCAACACCTTCCACTCCACCTCATATATTTTCCATCTCAGAAAGTCTTCTGCCATCCCCAAGGAATTAATTTTAGCACTGATAGAGATCAGGAGCAGCAAAGTAAGTGACTTATTTCCTTGACCTTGAAACAGTACACGTTTTACTTTGCCTCCACTACTGAGAAGCCTGGACCTGGTTTTGAACAAAAGCAATTATACTAATTTGGAATGAAAAGGCATTTAAAACTCTTTTGACACAGCAGTACAAAGGGAGAGGGTCAGTCTTTCCAAGATTTTAAAATGTTCTCTTCTTTCCTTTCCATTGCCATTTGTGAGAGAGAGTTGAGAGAACCTCTAATGCTAATGATCGCTGAGGAACTCTCTTTGTTAAGAAGATTTCCATAATGCATACTTCTTCTGAGGTGTCTGTGTCATGATGTGATTCCTTCTGCCAGCTCAAGCGTGTCCTCTATCCATGTTCAGAGGCAGAAATCGATGGTAAAGCATGCTGAGTGAGCATAATGGAGGCATTCTTAGCCCTGCAGCCACTGAGAGCTCACCCATTGTTGAGTCATTGAAGAAGAGTCCAGTCAAAAAACACCCAACACAGTATCTGGCAAAGGAGACTTTTCTTCCATTAACTTTGAAAAGCAGCAAGGGATAGAACAGAAGAAGATATACCTGGGTGAAGAAGTGACTCTTTCATGTGTTTTCTTGTGTAAGAGTAAGGCAGGGATATATGAACCACTGCAAGGTATTGTGCTCTAACCTTCTGCCTGCTTCCTTGCCTGGTGTCACAAAAGCCAAGTGAACTTTAAAACATGGAGAAATAATGTGGCCTTATTTTCTAATATGCAAACTGCAATGGAATCTGTAAGCACATTATTTTAACCACCACAGAAACTAATATTAATTGCAAATAACACCGAAAGTATGTGAATCAAAGTTTATTCTAGTCTGACTCAGGAAGCAAAGGAATTCTGTTCACAATACTAGTCTTTGTTTCCCTTGCAGCAAAATGTCCTTGCATTAGTCATTTATGGTATTAAGAAACATTGATAATTGCTTTTTATAGTTTTTCAAGCATCACAATTTAGTACACCTATAATTGAAAAGCTGCATTTTGCAATCAAAAAGTAGCATACAGAGAGTGTTGCTATGCAAAAGTGAAGAATTTCCTCTTTCTTTAGCTTATTAATTTTCAAATAATGCTTTAGGGCTTGTTGTGATAGTTCTTTACAAGGTAGTAAATATATAACCAAACAGACTGTCTAGGCTGAAAACTAATTACCATTAGAAACTGAAGCATTTGGGCTTGTTATTTCTGCAAATCAAACAACTCTGAATACAATCTCCATATTAAATAAAATGTTCAGTGAACCATGAAGCTCTTCACAAATCTGGACCACGTTTTAAGAAGCCCTTTTTTCAGTTATTTTTGTAGGCATGTTGTTGCATGCAGAATAGTTGGAATATTAAAATATTTTTATATTAGAGGGTGGGGAACAAAATGAAAAGATTGCATTAAAACTTGGGTTTGGATGCTTTTAAAAGTTACCAGCTAGGAAATAAGTGTGGAAAATAAGTGTATACCTTGAAGTTAAAGTTTTACATGTGTACAGGAATGATGATTGGGAGACATATTCTGAACTTGCTTGCATTCCTGTGTCCTATGGACAGACAATACAAGGGTAGTAAAAGCTATAATAAGGAGTATTTGCTATATGTGCCTCAGAACTATAATGAAGTTTAATGTATTAGCATTTCTAAAGCCCTTCAATTATATGGCTACTAATTAATAAAGTTCTTAAGACTAAAAATAGGCTGTTTCTCTCAAAAAAATAGCTTTTTATATCCAGAACTGAGTTTATTTCAAGGCAATAGCCAAGGAGCAAACAGCAGGTATGTAAGTGGATGACGCTTTTGTTCAAAAATTAGAAGGAAAAAGAAGAAAAAAGAATCCACAGAGAAAAAGACTAAAAAACACAAACATCCCATATCAGCAAAGCATATAAGGGGTGAGGGTAGAAGTAAGACTGGTTTTGGAATCATTCTTCAGACTAATTGCTGATATGCTGCCGGTGTTTCTGTCAAAAAACATGAAAGGAAAGTGCTGACTGATTATATATATATTGGAATATCGAATTAGGACATCCATTCTGAAATATATGGAAAGAATAAACTACACATATAATAAGGCTGCATTTTTATCAAGGATTTCTGGTGATGATACAAACCATGTAAGGGAACTCAAGTACTTTTACACAGTAGCTGTCATCTGATAGCTGAAATAAAATACAACTCTATGTACAAAAAAAAGGGGGGGGGGGGCGGAAATAAAAAGGTAAAATGAGAATACAGCTTTAGATATCCACAAAGACAGGCAATGGCATACAATCACACGAAATCTTATGAACATAATTCAGTGCAGTGTGTTTGACCATCAAAGGCTGTAATAAATTCTATCTGTTGTTTTGTAGCACTAGTTAAGAAAGTAAAACAATTTAAATGTATAACCTCCTCTTTTCACACACCTCATCCCACATGCCTTTATCCAAGCACAGTGATTTGTTTGTTTGGCTTTGTTAGAGCCTAATTAAGATTGGAACTTGATGAGTGCTCATTGAATAGAATTCATTCTGGATAAAATAAGGTAGCAATACTTATCGGCGAAGAAAAAGAATTGGAGGACTGCATAGAGGGATTAGCTTCTTTGACTAAAGTCATACACTCACCCTCTGTTACAGGGTTTCTAGACTGAATATTTCTTGAATCTTCAGTTGTTTCAAAATGTTTGGACAGGAAAAAGTAAGTGCTATAATTATGGAGAATATGTGCTGTATTCATTATACAAGACAAGAAGCCAAATCATTGTTTAAAGCAAAAATTTGACTTCATATTAACTATCAAGTGCTCATAAAACCATTCTTTTTCTTCTTTTTCTACTTCTCTTTTCCCCAAAACAGCTGCAGCCTCTGGGAACCGAAGCCCAGATTTGCCAAAGAGCTAACTTAAAACAACACTTAGACAAAGCTTTTCAGCATCCATTAGCCCTAATCGGGGGTGGAGATCTCCTCCAAAAATATATCATATAGGAAGTCCAAGCTAGCTCTCCAAGGTCAGAGACAGGGCAACCTCATTACTGTGTAAATTAGAGGAGCATAGCACTTTGAAACCTCACCTCACAGAAAAAGGTTCGAATAAACCCCAGCTTGTGTGATGGGAAGAAAAGAGGATAGAAACAAAAAAAAAGCTCAAGCAGTCAGACTTGAAAATGGCATCAGCAATCAAAGAATGCAAGCAATTGCTTGATACGCTTATCTGAAAAATATGTCTAGATACAGTGATTGGCATATTGGAATACCCAGTTCTCTTCTCTGTTGACTTTCTCGTCTCCATTGTGTTTTGTAATAGATATTATCATTAGAAAATTCTCTGATTAACTGATAAACTTTTTTTAATCTATTGTATCAGTTGTTCTTTTGAAAGCACAGTTAATTTTTTTTCTGTAAAATTTCCTACACTGCCGCTTCATTTGAAAGATCAAAGTGTAGTGGCAGTTTAAACTTGTAAAAGCAAAAATACAAAGATTAATTGAATGTATGCATTTGCAAACTGAAATTAAGAAGAATGGAAAAATAATAAGGTATTCACATCTCTAATTACTTTTCAATATTTATCTTTCATTCTGTTATTTTTAAATAACTCTTTAGGAAACATTTAATGTTAGAAGTGGTCACTATAACACACAATAGGTGATGGGTCTGGACATAAATCTTAACTGAGTTTACTCTACTGAGTTAATGTCTCTGTTGGCATAGTAATATTTAGTTTCTAGTCCTTTAGGGTATGATTTGCAAAGATATTTTTAACTGTTGGAATTTGTTTAAATATTTATTTTAATAAAACCACAAAGAAAATATATTTCCTGCTTGAAACAAACCCTTTTCAGAATGCCAGGAGTCACAAGGATGCATGACTGGATTTTGTGACAGATGATGTCTGTACAGTAGATGTTTAATAAATGGAGACATTTTATACTAAGTTTTGCGGATTAATATTTTTCCAGTAGTGACATATGTATTGGAAAAAAATCTTTTCAAAATGAGGTCAGTGCTTTAAAAATGTAAGAAACATTGTCAAATTTAAAATGTTCTTTTAGAAAAGAATTCAGTAACTGCACATTAAGAGTGCCTTAATGTCTGTGACAAGCAAAACATCTGCTTCAGCAGCGGAAATGGAAAGTTAATACTCCAGATAAGCAAACGAGGTTTTTTTTTTAAAAAAAAAAAAAAAAAGAACTGCTATAAACCTCACCCAAAACTCACATGAATTCTTCTTTGATCAAGTTAGTTCAAATGGAACAAGTAACTCCCTCTTCCAATTAGCTTCATATCCTCTATCCCTATTAGCTTTCTTTCCCCACTCTGTTTTTCACCAGATTTCTTGGGTTTATATTTATTCGGCCCTGAGAGAGAGAAGACTGAACCCAGTGTACGCTGTGACCTGGCCCCACACATCCCCACAAGGTAAGACATCAAATAAGTTGGGTATCTCATATCCCCTTTACACTGCTGGTAAGTACAAACTGGGAGGCTTTCGCCACCCACAACTAGTATGAGTCCAACCTTTTGCCCCACAACATGCCCCAAAGTGTTTTTGATGTAAACCAGAGAGTATATTTGTATCCAGACAGCATATCTTAGACCACACATTCTTGTGTGCATCAAGAATAGTGTAGCCAGCAGGACTAGGGAAGTGATCATCCCCCTTGTACTCAGTATTGCCACCTCAAATACTGTGTTCAGTTTCGGGCCCCTCACTACAGGAAAGACATTGAGGTGCTGGAGAGAGTGCAGAGGAGGCAACAAGGCTGGTGATGGGTCTGGAGCACGAGTCTGATGAGGAGCGGCTGAGGGAACTGGGGCTGTTTAGTCTGGAGAAAAGGAAGCTTATTGCTGTCTGCAACTACCTTGAAAGGAGGTTGTAGCATGGAGGGTGTTGGTCTCTCCTCCCAAGTAACAAGTGATAGGACAAGAGGAAACGGCCTCAAGTTGTGCCAGGGGAGGTTTAGATTGGATATTAGGAACATTTCTTCATGGAGAGAGTTGTGAAACACTGGAACAGGCTGCCCAGGGCAGTGGTGGAGTCACCATCCTTGGAGGTGTTTAGATAACATATAGATGAGGTTCTTAGGGACATGGTTTAGTGATAGAGTTAGGTTATGGTTAAATTCAATGACCTCAATGGTCTCTTCCAACCAAAACAATTCCGTGATTCTATGAAATACACTATAAATCTAGTCATTGTACTCTGTCAGTATGCTTGACAATTTTTACTGGGTGAACGTCTTTATTTTGTTGCCTCTGCTTTTGCATTACTAAGACTTTACTGGGATTTAAAGATATGCAGTTGATCTCGGGCTAGCTGAATCCAAGTCTAAGAACACAGAAATTGCAAACACTATCCTAAGTGTGTTCATTGAGGATAGTGAGACTTGCTGAACCTGCATGAAGTACCTGGCTAGCTGACAGTGTAGAAAAAGTCCCATTGATCTAGTAGGAGGGGAAGAAATATCAGACTAGGATGGAACAGTTGCATATGAAGAAATAATATAGATGTTTCCATCTCCAACAAAGGAGGACAAGCAATATGATTTTGAAAAAAAAAAATCAGTAAAGAGAAAACAGAGACAAAGGGGAAAGAGGATAAACACTAATTTCTCCAAAAATGTTTCTTCATAATGTAAAAGCAAAATAATTATTTAAATTATTTTCCCGTGCCTTAACCCAGCACAAACTAGCTAAATATTAATTCGTGTCTGAGGCAGAAGACTACCTAATTTATAGCTGTAAAGGTTATGCAATTCTAGTCACTAAAATACAAGACCAAACCAAAGATAAGACCTTTGCATTTACAATTATACAAATATGCAACACTATAGTTAAAATACAAGTACACTTCTCACACACTATGGATTGTAAACTATAATTTCTCTTGTATTGGAAATTCATAACATACTCTCTTTATCTATTGGGTTTCAAAATAAGGTCATATAATGTGAAATGGATTTTTTTAATATAATCAAGTGCTTAAAAGCTGTATTACATATACTTCCAGATTGTGTGTTTCTTTCGAATCAATTACACTCTAAAAGTTGCTGTATGAGAAAACACTTAAACCCTTCATGCACTATACAGTGTACTTGTTGCTATGTAAAAATGATAATAATAAAGGCAAAAAGTCATTGCAGGTTTTAGCTAGGCATTCTAAATTTTTCGTATTAACTTCTATATTAACATGAAGCAGCTGTACAGTTACTTCAGCAAAGGCCTATTCATAGTTCTGAGTAGCAATTACTGTTGATATGGCCATTAATGGATCAACAGAGACACCTGGGAATGGTGGCTGACCTGCTGCCTTGAAAATCTGGAGATGGCATGGAAACAACACTTGAAAGCAATTTTGAAAGGTTTTCTAACCTTTCTCTGTCTGTATGCAATGGATGCAGTCTGAGATGAAGACACTTGAATATAGGCATTCATCTGCAGGTAACTATATGCGCAAGAAGGGAGCACAGAAGTAGCTTGAACACTAATGGACAGTGTCATTTTAAATGCTGTGGTTTATCTCTCATGGCCTTCAGGTTCTGCATTGGGAGGTCACGTGTTTCCCACAGATCTTGTGTCACATCTACAAGCAAATGTCTTAAAACAACCTAGGGCACACAATATGGCAGTAGATCCGTAAATCAAACAACATAATTATGTCCTAGGCATCTAAACTTCCATTACTGTCAGCAAAGAGAGAGACCAGGATTAAGCCGTGGAAACACAGGTATATAGGGTTATTTTAGCTGCAACAGGACATCCCACCTGCCATCCTTCTGCCTCACTAGAGGGACACAGTCACATGTCATATGAGCCATGCAGATGCCTCTATTTAGGTATCCTAATCCAGAGACTGGGTTATGCTTTCTATTGTGATTCTAGAAAGCATCGACATTGTGCTTGCTGATTTTAGAAGTTCAAAATTGGTGCATATATAGCAGATACAGAAAAACCTTATTCCTGAACTTTCCTGAAGAGGATATTCTCTCCTGCTCCCACATTTCCATCATGAACAAGATAATGGAAGCTGGAGACTGAGAGCTGCAGTTTGTCTTAGAGGCCAGGTACCATTGGATGTCTGATATCCTATAAAAAGAAATGAGAAAAGGTAATAGTACATAGATGGTTTCTGGAACATCTAGCAGTAGTTTTGGCAAGCACATACTCAAATAATGTCCTAATGTGATTACATATTGCTTTCTGCCTGATTAAAGCTGCTGTATATCAGAAGTGTGATTGTCTAGATTTCCAGAAAAGAGGTAAATCATAAAAAGACTTTACTTTCTAAGCAGTCATGCACTACTCAATTAATTATGCATATCAATTTAAATGTAGGTAAGCAGAATGGGGAAGTTTTACTTCTGTAGGTCTTCAAAGAGCTCCCTCTATTTGCATGGAAGTTGGGCTCAATTCCATGGCCCAAGCACAGGTGTGTAGTGCCATTTTAGGTGTGCTGAAGTATCCTTCTTGGATTTAATCTGTGTTCTAGAAGAGAATCTCCTATGACCCCGGTGTCAAATTTGCCAAAGCTGAGGCCATCAGCCAAATTGGTGACACATCCGTGAACACATATCTAAGAAAGGTCTGAAAATGCTGGACAGGCAGATGGTAATGAAAAAAAAAAAGAGTGAGAAACAGCAGAGAGTCCACCAAGGTGAGAGGTGAAGGATGTGGTCTATGGTACCAGAGCAGATATTCACACTGTAGCCTTCAGAAGAGACCACGCTGGAGCAGATGGATGATCCTGAAAGAATCACAGACCATGGGGAGATCCTGCCAGAGCAGGGGAAAGTGAGAGGAGGAAGGAACAACAGAGAGTAACTGTTATGTACTGACCATCCACCATTGCCTCAAGGGGAGAGGAGTCAGGAGTGAAAGAATGAAGCCAAGCCTGAGAAAGGTCTTGTTTTAATACTTATCTTGTTGTATCCCACTACCCAAATAATTGGTTACGCTTTTATTTTAATTGGCAATCAAGTAAGTTGATTGTCTCAACTCAAGTCTGTTTTTCCCATGATGGTAACTGCTGAGTGATCTCCCTGCCTTTTTCTTGACCCACAAGCTTTCTCATTCCCGTTCTTACAATTTTCTCCTTCTGTCTGTCCCAGTGAATAGTGGAAATAATCAGAGAGCTGGGTAGGTGTTTGACTGTTAGCCAAATCTAATTGACGATATCCCTCCAAAACAAAAATTCCAGTGTAGTTCTGGGGATTGCTGCAGTAGCGATTCCAATAGATATCAGGAGTGAGCCTGCATATGGTTTGGTGTCTTCCGTCACTCTCCTAGAAAGCTTTGTACTCTCAAAGACTGTCACATACTTCCATGCTGTGCTTTAGGGCACCCAATGCACCTTTAGGTTCATGATTTACAGCACAACCCTCACATTATTTAAGGCCTTTTTGAAATGAACTACATCCCCCCAAAATAAAAATTACATCTTAGGGCTACAGAAGAAAGTACATGAGGCTCAGAGGAGACCCATGACAAAGTACTGTTTAGTCAGGATGCGTCCAGTCTCTTCTAGGTGGGGCTGGATTTAAGCATAACAGATGCAAGCCACTCTATTAGTCTGGACACCAAGAGTCCAGGAAATGCGTTTTGCAATGGAGACATAAAGCTTATCACACAAAAGAATAAATATTTCCACAGTGAAGAGGGCAGGGATTATGAGAGAGCAAGAAGGAGCAGTACTTACTATAACAGACGACAGGAAAAAAAAAAAGCCACTAAGCATTTGGAAACTATAGAGCAGTGTGCCACATACATCAGATTCCAAACCATAATCCTAAACAAAGTTATGTTGAACAGTGTTACATTCCAACACAGTAAGAGAGCATTGACGGCAAAGATGATTCTGCAGCTGACTCCAAGCTGTTACCGACAGAATCCCAGAATACAGCTCATTTCCTTGTGATGGATGACTTAAGTATTGAATTACAATGCTAGAAACATGGAAAACACAAGTGCAAAGGGAAAACTGGGAGGAGGAATCACCAACCAAAGTTATGACTTAATGAATAATATTCAGTGTCTGATAGACTGTTTTCCAATCTTTTCACAGAAAGAAGTCAAATCTTTCAGATAGATAGGAAAATAAAAAATTGACCAAAACTGCATCAGCTGAAGATTGGTCATGTGTCTAAGATGTAACAGCAAGCCAGGCAGCAGGTGTCAGTGGTGACTGCAACCACTGCTCTGCCAAACTAAAAATAAAAACAAAGAAAGATACCCTCTGATTAGGAAGTGACAAAGATCAACAGTACGAAACTGCAAACAAAAGGGTAGTATGAGGAGTTCCAACCTGGCCCTAAGAATAGAGTTACACCTGTGTATCAGGCAAAGGAAGCTGAAATGAAAGAAGAAAAGGAAGTGCACAACGTGTGCAATGTGATTCAGTTCAGCTGTCACAACTGAGTATCAGTAGACTCAGAGCAAGAATGGAAATACGGTGCCTCAATGAGCAAAGAACATTTAAAGAGCTATGAAATACACGACATGCTACAATATAGTGTGAAAACGTAGTATTTTTGAGCAAGCAATGAGAAAATCAAAATAAAAGGAGGAAGATTCTCATTGCTGAAACGAAAGAGATGGGGAGATTCTTTAAAATGAAGCATTAACAGCATCTCCTTATCTCAACCACAGTTTTACATGTAATATTTGAAACCACATAACTAATCCCACCTCTAACAGGATTTCAGGACAAGTTACAAGCAAGAAGCTGAAAAACAACAAAGCAGCAGGATATAAAATCACAACAGAAATACTAGAAGTATTTGACTCACCTCCCTGATGAAACTGATAAATGTGCTTAATGAAATCTAGGAAGGGAGAGAGGAAAAGCCTTTCTGAATAATTAAAATAAGGAAACGTGAGTAGGATACTGTGAAAGGGTGACCTCGCTGACTTCAACAACTGGAGACAACTTGTGCTGCTCTTCATCATGGCAAAAATCATTTCCTGTGTGATACAACAGAGTATACACAGCTTATAGAAGCAGACAAAATCTGTTTCATAAATAAAAGGCTATGTCAAGTATTTTTCCCTTAAACTGTACTCTTGGTCCTTGGGATGAGTCAAGAGTCCTTCCAAAAAAAATGTCAATGGTATGCATAAAGAAAAAAAAAGAGCTTGATAAAAAAAAAAAAAATCAGCTAAACCAAAACAAACTTTCCTGAAGCTCTTATAAGAAAAGTTAACAACACATTGGCAGGCAAAAACATCAGAGAAAAGTAAAAACCTGACTAACTAGGTATTTCTGATTAAACAAGTTATTTTAATCTCCTAACCTAATACCTTAATTCTGAAAGTTCACAGTTGAGCTTCTAGGTCCCTAAACTACTCCTGTATTGCATTCTGATATGGAAGGGAAAATAATAGTGAAGAAATGAATGAATATGCAAAGATTACAGGGATATTTTACAAAGCATCCGTGTATCAGCTTTTTAAAAAGTCTTAATTCCTTTTTGTGCTCACCAAGACCACAGTTCTACATATAATTTTTGTAGTATATATTTTCTATTAACTTTTCACTTACCCTTGCTCTCACTTGTACAGGAGCTATATCTATAGGAACAATATGTGTTTACGGAAGGTTAATAGTCCGTCTCTTGCAATAGTAGACTACCCTGACCCTAGAAATCTGAGTGGGAGGACCAGAAGCAGGACAGCCCATACTCAGTCATCAGACTCAGTTTTTGAAAGTCAGTTTTTGAAAGGAGAAGATTAATCTTAATCTCCATAAAGTTACTTAAAATATAATTCTATTGAATTTTAACATCTTCAATCTCAAACCATGCCTACAGTATTTAAAAGATATAACACAAATATGCAATTGCATAACAACAAAAGTTCAATAACTGTATAATTTGTATTACTTTCTGATAAATACCTTAAAAAGGTAGATAAGGACCTGATCAGATCCATGGTTTGTAGCTAATGAATCAACACGCCAAGATACTATCCATATAACCTGAAACAGGATTTCTGTGTTGTAGTATCTGATATTCATCGCTTCCACAATCAAAAGATTGGTGACTACCATTCAAAACAGAGTGCTAAGAATTCTCTGAAACAATACACTTGAAAATCTGAAATGGTTCTGACACTAAAATATGTTGATTGAAGGCTCTTATTCAGTGTGGAAATTGTTAAAGTTGGTCACATACTTAAAAAGAAGCTTATGGACAAATGTCTTAAGCATCAGTGTTTAGTCACACTGTGACACTGCCTGTGAAGTTGAATGTAAATTTGTAAATTCTTCCTTTTTTTTACGTTCCACAAGGGGCAACATATATATATGTCTGTGAAATCAGCGGATTTCTGTAATATGTACAAGTCTTAAATATCTAAGCAAAATAAAGTTTATAAAAATCTCAAAGGTAGCATAAACTGCAGAAGCAGCTTACACTGAATAGGCAATATCACCTAAAACTTTGTTCCTATTTTATCTGGTTATGTAAACTGCTTATTCTCGAACTGTAGAGTCTGTGGCAGAATATGGACAATACTGGGGGAAAATTCCAAAAGGAACACTATATATTACTGAGATCTGAATAAGGATGAGATTGACAGGACATCCTTCAAAGAGTAAAAAAGGCAACCCAGAAGAAGTATCTAGGTTTTAAAGAAGATTATAATGTAAGCAGGGGCACACTATTAAGGATGTGAACACATGATATTTAAGGAATGCAAAAGGAAAAGAAGTTGAAATCAATACTGAACATCAGACAGAGAGTAATAATCTGGCTTTCATATCTATTTGACCAGTTTCTCAGCCAGTAAAAAGCGACATTGCTTTGTTGACTCAAGAGAAGCCTGGAGACTCATAGCAACTAGGGATTCAGGCCCTTGTACATTTTGATGTGTTTTGTTTAAATTAGATAAAGGATGAGGAGGTCCAACTACTAATGACTAGTAAAAGGGGCCAAGTAAAGGGATGGCAGGAACAAACAGATGGGTATAGGGACAGAGAAATAACTATATAGTAATTGCCCTGTAATATTCGTTGGGCTACATACTGTTGATCCTCTGTAGCTAGAGAGTGAAGCAAGAAGACTATTCCAGTAATGACACAATCAGAAGGCATTAGAAGCATGTAGTAAATGGAAAAAAGAAAAAAGCTGCTGGAATTCCTTTAAATGAATAAATATATCACAGGCACATATATGGTTAGTCATGGATGTTGTGAAAAACATCTCTAGAGTTTGACCTGACATCTAATTTCTTAGCGTGGAAATATGTTATGGGATGGGAAAGAACTATGGGAATCAACTACTGTTGACTCACTCATCTGCAGTGTAAAATTAAAAAAAAAAGTGTACTTAGGGAAGTGTAATACATTCAACTCAGTCAGACACTAATACATTTGTGGGCATCATCACCACAAATACAAAATGAAGAGTTGATTTAATCATCAAAACCACCTAACCCATGCGACTGTACACAACTTGTGACAGTTTACAGACACTAAGAAGAAAAAAAACAAGTTAGAATTGGGTAAAAAAAATCCCTTTACAAATACTTTGCAATGATTGACCAGTAAAATCAAAACAATTATCCAAGCCATCAAAATGCTTGCACTCCCGAATAACATTATGCATCAATAGTCAATGGGCCTGCTCTCATGCGTAAAATTACTCAAGTGTATAAATTTTTCAGGATTGGGGCCAAGCAATATAATGTTAGACAACAGAGCCCAAAGACAGTTGGCAGCCATTCAGGAAAAGTGCTGGGGGCAGAGGCATCAAAGCTGCAGATAGCTGAGTAAAATTAATAAATCTATACGAATGGAAGACTAAAAAACCCCAACCAAGCAACAACAAAAAACAACCAAACAACAAAAACCCACGGATAATTTTAGACTTTGCATAACGACACTTGGCTTTTATTGCTTGTATGATCTTAAACTGGAAAGAAATGGTCAAGCCAATTACAGCAACAGGAAATAAGGCAAATTTCATTTGTATACTACAGAATGCCCTAATAATTTTAAAGAAAAAAAAGGGGGTCGAGGGGGAGGAGAAGAAGACAAGACACCAGAAAATAATAAATCATAGATTGAGATTTATCATAGTTTTTTTCAAGTCAAGGTTGATAATGACTGTTTAAAAATAGATAGAAGAAATTCAGTCCATGAGGAAGAGTTCAAAATATTAACATGTTCTCAGCAACTAAACGATAACACAGTAAAGAGAAAAATAGATACAAAGAAAATGGTGATTGATGAAATTAAGAAAAGAAGATTAAATTGTAAACAAAGAAACTGAGTACTTTAGAAGGAAAACATGCTGTATTTTACAGTCCGCTTATGATAGAAGCCTGAGTCAGGTCACCTCAGACTTTTTTCACAACATCAGTTTAGGGGTTATAGTTTAGGTTTTCTGAATCTCTGCACTGCAAATACATACTTCTTTTCACTGACTGTATAAGGAGACCAGAATCCTATCTCTGACACATAAACAAAGCATCTATAGACAGGTTGTGTGAGTACTGTCTGGAAGTAGCTGCCGTACAGTAAATCTGAGAAACTGGCAGCCTTTAGCTAGAAGGAAAAATCTGAAAGAAGAAAACCTAAGGAAAAAAAAAAAAAAATCTTGAAAAAATAGCTTTTCCAGAATTAAATCTATTACACATCTTAAAAAAAAAAAAAAAAAAAAAAGTTCTATTATACCTTTGTAACTGCAAATACAGTTTTATAAAAGGATCAGGAAGGATCAATACAATAAACCAGAAGGATACAGCTTGCATGTTTAGACACAGGCAAGTTACCTAGCAAAAGGAAAAAATAACCTTGAATGTTTGTCCTGTGTTTAGCTGACTGGTTGGATAGTGCCAAGGAAGATTGGAGACACTTACCCTGAGGTTACTTTCATGTTTCAGGATAGGCATTCAAATATGAACATGGACTTTTGTTAAAGATGCGACAATTAAGCAGTGTAAGACAGTGTCTACTCCAGAGATTTTACAGTGTAAACATGCTGTATGGCAGGAAAAAAAATGTTATGAGTATTTGACCTGTGAAGGACATTCACACAGCACGGCAGCACCTACAAGCATTTCCCCATTGAGTTAGCATCCTCACTTTCATCCTCTGAGTTGCATTAATTTTGGCTGGGAGAGAAGGTAGAGTGAATACCCTGCTATGTGTCGGATCTGATCCACAGGGCAAGCAACAGGATGTGAAGAGGTCACACCAAAAGTCCACAAAGCTCCATAATCTCAGTCATTCCCCAAACATTTATTTATAGAAATACACTTGGAAGCATGCCCTGAAGATCAAAAAGTAGTGCAGAGAAATTACTTCTCTTAAAAAGAGGCTGGGAAGTTCAATGCTATTTGACGGATTGAAGGCAAAGAGCTTACTGTTTCAGATATTAACTAAAACAAAATCTAGCATTAAACTGACATTTACATGGTCTAAAACACGAGAATGTCCCTTATGCCAGTATTTCCAGCGGTGGATATAGAAGTGAACAAAATTTCTTTGACCAGAATCCATGATTAGGATAGGCAATGTTGTAGGTTTACATTCTCGCTTTCCTTCAACTCTGCTTTTAAAAGACTGTCAGTCTCAATGTTATGACCTAGGAAAATGGAATCTTTTTGACACTACAGGCCAGAAAAAAATCTGAAACACCCTTATCAACCCATAGGTTTTAAAACTTATTATACTTAACTTTTCCTTAACTAGGTAATCAAAACACACCCTTCTCTTCACAGTCAGATTTGAAACAGAAACAGATTTGACTGTGTATTTACAACACTGATCCTCACTTTCTAAACTATGTTTCAGTCTAGGTCTTTGTAGTAACCTCAGCAAATACAGCAAATCAACTACTAGTATTACTTCTGCTGCTTCTCTGACTTTCTGGTAAAGAGGAAAGGAGGCTAAATCATAATTCTGAAGAGTTTTGCCCATTCTGCGTTACAATTCATTACACAGCAATGGAGGTTACTATTGTTGGTGTTAGCAATGTCATTGTCACTCCAAAAGTATATGTATATATAAATAGAGAAAAAAATGTAAATGTGAAATAAAAATAAAAGGAGAGAGGAAGAATATCAGACATAAAATCAAGATAACAAGAACTGCAGGTCATCCTGATGGACTATAGAAGTGAGGCTTAGAAAATAATTAATAAAGAGCAATGAACTACAACTAATGTTGGATTCCCCGCCTCTCTCTGGGCTGGCATTAGCTGCTATTCTAAATTGAGAAAAGAATTCCCTGAATAATTGCAAATAGCCACTAGAGATTCTGCACACCAACTAAGATGTGTCTGTGGGCATGCTAACAAAAGCAACTTCTTAGCAAGCAATATGTTAACCCCCTGGGACTGTTAATGAATCTGTTTTGTGGTAAACTTTTTAGTGGTACATGCTACAGAGACTTTTTAAGCATGTTGCTTTCTGAAGTCTCTTCTTTTCATAAAGTTCCATTGAAAGAAACTTGTATTTTATTCAGAAAATTTGTGAAGTTCTGTTTTCACTGCACTACACATTTATAATACTATTGGGGCAGTGTTTTACAAAACTGTTAGTTGTTATCTGCAGTTGAGAGCATTATTTTCAGCTTTATTTTAACACAGTTTTTATGTTATTTTTGCACTGCTTCATTTATACATGATACTTAGTCTGTAGTGTCTCCTGGAGAACCAGACTGCTAAGAAATTATTCTCTTCTGTTGCTTTCTGTGAATGTTAAACTCCAGCTACCCATCATCATTTACAGGCTCTCCCCTACAGAGGGCACCTTTGTCTTATTGGAATTGCTTCTGCAAAAGAGATAATCGGTGGCTACGAGACAAATAACTGAGCCTTAAAGCAAGATCAGACTTCTCACAGATACAAGGACCTTGTTTGCCCAGCTTTTTTAATTAACCAGGTTTTGTACTATAATTCAGCAGTGAGCAATAACGATGTTACATTCTGTATTATTATAATCTCCATCAAGAAGTGAGGAGATGAACTGGAGATTGCTAGAATTTATATGAAAGGCCAATGAGTACTAAGAGGAATCAAAGAGCAAAAGTTTGTGGATTTTTATTTCCATTAATAATTAAGGATTTTGTCATTAAAAAATGTTTCTGAGATGCTTACTAAAAACATTGTCCGTGGGAAAACAAGCTGTAGAAAGAAAGTCAACCATTTCCCAAATAAATCTTTCTAACAGACCCCCAATTAGCAGTTGCTATCTGAAAGCTGTTCAAGTGGAAGAAAGGAAGATTTTATTTTCTTTTGTAGGGTTAGACTATCAAAACTGACCCTAAAATTCTTATTTGGGAAAAACACTGATTGACTACAAGACTGAGCCAAAAAGTAATTTTCTTCCTGATTTTTTTGTGTGCTATCATTTATGAAATGTCAAGTATATCATTCATAGTATCTGCTGGTTCTGAATAAAAGTAACAATACTTTTCTGTTCAATATGGGTTTTCGGCTCAATCTGTAGCAGAGTCTTCCTTTACAGGCTGTTTCACTAATGTGTTAAGACAGATGTAGACGTCAATGATTTGTAAAAGGCATAGTGAAAATTCTAAAGAATAATCTTTCCTCTGTCATTTTGTATCTGTCTGACTATTCAAAACAAGCTACAGCTGCAAAAAGAGGTGCAAGACATTGCATTTATGCAACTTCCAAACAGGCCAGTACTGTGTTAGTTCATATCAGCTGGGGGAAAACACAAGAATAAATGCATCGGTCCCTTTGCATAATGCTTTTTTATGATGTTCCTATCAGTGAAAGTTACAAATAGCCTTATAAATTCAACAGCAGGCAACCTGTTGCAAGAATATTCTAACTTCCCCCAGCTGGTTTCTGGGACTGATGTTGACTATAAAGAATCTAACACAAACCCCAGCAAGGAATGTGCCCTGCCTTTCCTAACATTTTTCTAGAAGTCTCTTATAGAGAATGCATTCATGTTTACATTTTCAGCTTCAAATACCCAGCACAAAAGCACGAGAGCACAAAAACCTGAATCTCTCGACCAGGCTGCTAAATTAATTAAGCAGACTCTGTATTAGTGAGTAATACTTTGATACCATCGGAAAATTGTTTTAGGGAGTATTTTAGCAAGCTTCTCCTGTGTTATAATTTTACTTTCTTTTTCTTTTCTAATTATAGGCCAAGGCTGGATTCCTCACTAATTAAGGAAACATTTTTTTTAATATTTCATTTCTCAAAGTCAATAGGACTGTTTCACATGTAAAGATTGCAAGATCAAGAACTTGTACCTATAAAAGTGTCCAATGTGAATACATGTTTCAAGACAGTTACTGTAATATAAAACTGTTGAAGCTGCATTTGCAGTAATAAATTAAACAGTGCCAGGAATGTTCCCAGGTGCATGATGGTCTATACTGTAAAACTGTTCGAATGGCCCCTAGCACACTTTAAGCATCCTAAAAAACAATTCCTGGGTGCAGTTTGAGGAAGAGGGAAACTGCACAGCCCAGAGATCCTTCCCAGCTGGCAGGTTGCTGCCGCTACCCTCTTTTGGACATGAGAAGAGTTTACAAATACACATATGTGCTAGTTGGTTTTATTGCAGAGGAATATTCCCAGGCAAATTTAATTTTCTAGAATAAATGTAGCCTCCGAATCTGTATTTACTGCAGCCATTATATGCCACTGTATTTAAAAGCATTCAGCTATTGGCCCTTACTTGTAAACTGTGAACGGAGTTCTTAGTTTATATCAGTAGGAAACAAAACACTCAAGAAAACATTTGCTCGATTATATATACTGCTGTATGCACTGTTTTCCTTGTAATTGTTTCAGCTTGATAGTAAAAAATAAAACTTAGAGCTGTTAAGAAAATGCTTGTTTTGAATATAGCTTTATGGTTGTAGACAAAACAGCTTAAAACAGAAAGTAAAAGACATGGAATAACATTTTAGAACTATCTAAGTGACTTAGGAATGCCACTTTTAAAACAACGCAAATTTACCCATGGAGGATGTCTTCATTAACAACATGAGGAACCCCATGATTTTGACAGGGAAGAGGCTATACAGCCTAACAGCAAGTGTGTTTGAATTTAGCCCTTAAAAATGTTTTCTCTGCAAGGTGACACAAACATTTACCTGAGAAGTATGAGAGTCTACTTGGAAGTCTTTCTCCTTGTAGTTGGGTATCAGTCAACTGGCCTAAATTTTCCAAAGAACAACCAGAGAAACCTTCACCATTGCAGACCTCATATTTGATTGCTCATGCTCACTGCTACCATGTGGGAAACCTGGCTTAGTTCTCTTGTCCTGTGGGAACGACAGAAACTGGGTGTGTGAAAACAGGTTCCCCCCGTGGAAGCAACTTGCCTAACTGGTTATTAGCTGTACCCCAGAATGCAAATATGGACGCAGAAGCAAATGGCCTCATTTCAGCTTTACCTTGCTTGAAACCCCACTTGTGTGAATGAAGTGGACCCAAGCAAAGACTGGTTGTGTTTAGGCATGGACTCTCTCTTCAAAAAAACCCAGCAATACTAAGATTTGGGTTGCCATCCATACATCCAGCAAAGAAAACCTACGTACTCTCTGCATTGTGTCAAAATGAGCTTATATACTAAGGGGTTTAAGCACCTATTAAATCATGTCACAATTGGTAGTATGAGTATGGCACCTGAATTTCTTTGTGGGTTTTATTTGCCCTATCCCTCCTCACGTGTGAAAACAGAATAATCCTTAGCTGCCTGAGAGTGATTGTCAGATTGGAAGGGTGTAATTAAGCAAAAGCACGACAATTAAAACTCTTTCTAACCAGCTAGATTAAAGCAACTTAGATGGTGACTGTTTGTTCTTCTTGCTTTGAAGTTTATATTTTAAGTTTATACTCACATGTTTAGGAGAACAAGCTTTAGTAAAACTAACTTGCTAGGATACACTTTTGACTCAAAAATATGTGTATGGATAAGATTTTATTACTGCAATTCACTTCCTTCTATATTTTTACAGTTTTCTTAAATTCATTTTTTTCTTCAAATGTATCCACTACTTTCCCCCTAAAATCTCCTTTGCTTTTCAAAATATAAGAATCAAATGTGGTTTTCTTTTTTTATTTTGGGGGGTACTTTTTTGACTCAGCTTCTTGCTTCCCACTGTTAAGTACCTACTTATAGATCTACAGTTGTGCCTAAAGCTAAGAATGTGTTGAGGAGTTGTTGTCTTCACAAGTCTGTTTTATTGGATAAATATTCCAAGAATTTACTTTGTACAAGCACTCAAATACGTAAGTTTGAAGTCCAGTATTCATACTAATAAAATTCAGTTGCATGTAAATCACTGAGCACTGAAGAGGAACAGACAACAGTGAAGTTATATTATTTATAAATTCAAACCATCACAATAAAAGTCTTTTGCCATTATTCATAAAAATCAACAGTCTATATTTTAAGCAAACTTACTTTGGCCATACTACCCATATTATACCTATCATAAAGACACAGGAACTTGTTTTTTATGTTTTATAGCTATGCCAAGTATTATCCTATTTTAAAATGTGTCTTTTTTGGAAATGTAAAAATAAAGAAAATCAGGACCTCCCACAAATTGTTTTCAACTACTTTGGTATTCAATGGCTTCTGTATATATGGCTTCGTGTGACAAATTTTTGGCATAGAGAACTATTTGAGTGTATATTTTGGTGTTTATTAGTAAAGAAGAAATGCATGGCAACAACAAAGGAAAAGATGTGACTGTCAGTAAAAAGGTAGAGAAGAGACATGTTAATCCTGCCCCACTGTCCATCATTCACCAGACGATTCTGGAAATCGAGTCCAAGTTATTCTAGAACATATTGTGAGATTTCCTTCTTGGCTAAACAAGGTCTTAGCATCTCAAGAAGCTTATACAATGTGAACCAATGGTTTACTGAAAGCTTTTAAAGATAGGGTTATAAGATGACAGGATTAGTTCATTGCCAGCTATTTGTGACACAGTGTGTGTGATACAATTCAAAGCAGCCTTTTACAGCTTTGGGAATCCTGCATGGAAAATCATATTATGCTGGACACCATTGTAAGTACTTGGATCTGACTGGAGACATTATCCAGTATCCCAGTGCACAACAAACAATAAGCAAATACTGGAGACATTCAGTACTGCTATGAAAGTGAATCTTGAGCTTATCTGCTTGGTATTTTCTACCCAGACAAGAGGGTTGTGTCACCTTCTTTACAAACTTCATCCTAATCTCCAAAGCAAGGAGAACAATTTCCAAGAAAAACTAAATGCTGCCCATTAAGAAACTCTGACTATGGAGTGTATTTAAAAAAAAAAAAAAAAAAAGAGGAAAAAAAGCGAGGGCCTAACAGACATATCTCGCAGAGCTTCTGCATTTTTGCATGTCAGGTGGGTATCCAAAACTTGGAAACTTATCTATGGTTGTTTGTTTTTCCCATCAAGTTATCCCAGCCAGGCAGCCCCTCTAGTTCCTTTCACAATGGGAGTGTGAAGACGCTGCCTATGAAACACTTGCTCTATTCACACACCCCCTCAAACAGAGCGGGGGGGCAGTGAGGTGGGAATAGTCAGGGGAATGCCAACTTTTACATCTCTGCTTTTTCTAAGTTTCCACTTAGAAAAAATGAAGAAACAATCCCCACTTAATGAGTTTAAATCTATTTTTCTCCGCATCTCATTCCTTTGGGCTCTTCCCCGGTTCTGCCCGCGTTTCCTTCCCCGAAGGACGATTCTCCCCGGGGGAGCGGAAGGGAGCGGAGAGGAGCGGAGAGGGGCGGAGGGGAGCGGAGGGAAGCGCTGGCCGCGCAGCGCGGCTCCCCCCTCCCCGCCCCAGGCACGGGCACTAGTGGGCGCTGCAATTTCTATTAAGTTTCTCTAAGCAACGATATTCTACATCGCACCAAACCGGTCATTGGGGGAGGTCGGGCGAGGAGGACAAAAACTATTGCTTTCAGCGTAAAAGGCTCCGTCTGTGTGTGCAGTCTCCGGACAGTTGTCATTTATGTTTCTTTGCTTTAGTGGAGCTGAGCTGGGAGAGGTTACTGACACGCAAGCACCAGCCAAATTACTGCTGCTTTTATTTATTTTTTTTTAAGACTACTTCGCAAAGCAGCACCCGCGTTACAGCTCAGGGCTCAGAAATAAGGTTTCGCTCGGTTATACTACACAAAACATGCGTGAAGCCCCCAAGAAGCACAGCTGAAAACTGTCGAAAGAGCTGTACGTGCCACGTTAAATTTGATCTTCTTTTGGTGTGGTTGGCAACATAACTTTGTTTCGTCTAGCCTGGGGGCGGGGGGGGCAGTTTTAAAAATATCTCCTCCACTGGCATGTTTCTCTCTTGTTATTTAACAAAGAAGGGATATCTTTGGTACGATTGCAAGCGACATACAAAAAAACCTCGGCACATTACCCGAGCCTACTTAGCAACTTTCAGACTTTGTTCCTCTGCTTTGCTATCTAAATACGGTAGAAGGAAATGGGAGATAACGCTCCAATGCAAATGAAGATAACAGTTGCTCGCCCACTCTCCGCTTAGGATAGTGGAAGACGCGCTGGTTTCCCCTAAAGCAGATTTCTTTTTTTCCTCCGGTAGCCTCCTGCATGTAAAGCGCCAGTGCATTGTCCTCTGACAGCTGATGCTTATCGTGCCGGTGGGGGTATTGTGTTTCAGCTCGTGGCACTGGAAAACCTTGGAACTCTCTTTTGAAGTTAAATGGCTTCATCTTGTTTCCACGTATGAATAACTCTCCGAAGAACTATAATGACCCAAAAGCCGACCCACTTACAACGCCCCGTCCTACCAACCTGTTCCTTTCTCTCGCTCGGAGCTTTGCACAAGGAGGTTCTCTCGGAGCAGCAGGAGGAAAGGGGGAGGGAGGGCTCCTCAAATAGCCTAAGTTGCATCGTAATTAAATTTTATTTTATCCTACCGAGGCGTGCGAAATATCGAGCAAAATACAAGTTTAAGTAATTTGTTTGTATTCTTATCTGTAAGAGTTGGAAATTAACAGCCCCGCTAGTTTACTGTTAAGCCTGGAGAGCGAGAGATTGCTTTGCAAACATTACAGTTATTATGTCCGCAGTTGGTACTCTTTGTATAAATTATTGATCAGCCATCTTATTTTTCTTTCTGCTTAATGGATATTATAGCATAGCCGTTTACACGCTATAGTTAAGGTTGTGTCAGCACTTCCATTTATAACATCCCCCTCTTAACCGAGTGTTTATAACTCGCTATAAAATCCCGCTCTGGGCTGAAACTTTTCAAGCAAGGGCTCGGACTTTTAAGGGTACTGCCTCCCCCCCACCCCGGCCTCCATCGAAGAATAATTTAAAATGTTCGTCTGCTTATTGAAATATAGGAATAATAAAGTAGGAATAATAAAAGTAACCTCCCCACTCCGGTGTTCTTCATTCACTTAAGTGACTTGAGGAAGAAAAGGCTGCGTTTCGCAAGCTGTCAGCTCATCTATAACAAAACCCCAGCGCGCTTTTTAAAAATTATTATTATTATCATTATTATTAAGGGAAACAATTAGTGCTCGAGAGGCTGCCGAGCCGCCGCCCTCCGCCCCGCCGGGCGCGGGGGCCCGATCCGCCGGCTGCCGCCCCCCGCCCCTCTCACCCAGCCCCGGGGGCGGGAGGACGGGGGGGATAGAGAGGATAAAGGGACACGGGGGACACCGCGGTCCCCCCGCAAGGCTCGGGTGCGGGGCAGGAAGAGCGGTCCCCTGACACAGGCAGGGATCAGGGCGCGTATTGGAAAACCAGGAACATTTATAATAAATATCGGGCCGGCTCTCCAGCGTCTGTATTTCGATCAGGGTGTGTTGGGAGCTGGGGATGGAGTGGCTGAGCGAACTAATTCTGTAAGGAGGGGAAAGCACGGGGAAGGGCAGCGCCGATTAGATCGCCACTTTCAGATAATTTAATGGCAGGAGCTTTGTACTTCATAATTATTGCTCTGAGCGACTTTTCCTACCTGTTGGTAGGTGAATTAAACACGTTGGGCTGAGGACCTCTAATGAGAGCCCAAGTATAACTCAAACATCAGAGGGGGCTCCCCGTCTATTCCAGTCCTCATTTAATTCATGCAGGGAAGTTGGTTATAATTTCCTTCTCGCTACCGCAGCCTTTCCCTCTGGGCTGTCAGTTGTCAGGTGGATGTCAGCAGGCAGTGCCCAGTCACCTGCTCCATCCAGCCCGGGAAGGGAACCCGACCCGCCTCACCATTTGGCTCTGGTCACTGCAACGTGTCCGGGAGGTTCAAATCAACATAAGGATTATTTTAGTTACTGACTTCGAAACGTATTTTCTGAAGTCAGAATGGCGACTCAAGGGGAAAAAAAAAAAAAAAAAAAAAAAAAAAAGAAAAAGAAGTAAATAAGCAACGAGCTTAATTGGCGTTTGGTATTTGCAATTTGCATGTGCGTGGGTGTAGGTGTGGGTGCGTACGTGTGTTTGTGTGTGTGTCGGATGCAGGGGAGGAGGGAGGGAAGGGATGATGTTCCCAAGCCGTCGATTATTGCACCTCTCAGTACAGCGCGTCCTTGGTCAGAGCATCAGTGAGCATCACCGGAGATAACACCCATTTCTCGTGGGAATGAAGGGGAAGAATTGAGGGAGACTCTCTGGGGCTGAATCCTGCCCTTTTACTTAGGGGATGAATACCCTCGGAACCAGTGAGATGACCCACGGGAGCAAAGCCGGCAAAAGATGCTCTGGCGTTCAAGTGACCGGGTTAGGCAGGGCTTGTGCAAGCTGCCAAGCCCGGAACAATTCCTCTTCCAGTCCTGTGCTGGGATGTGCAGCCACTGCTTTCAACTCTCCAGCTAAGAGATGCACATTAAACAATCAGCCCAGGTGATAATTCGCTCCCAGATTCTGTGTGTTTTAAAGACTTCAAAAGTTATTTTTAATGGCTTCTGAAGTTTCTTCGCTTCCAGTCATCCACCTTGTTTTGGTTTGTTTCGTTCTTTTTGTAAGCAGGCACCATATGTAAACACAAATTGCAGTAAATAGAACGTGAAAGCAATCTTGCCATGTATCCTGGACTTTTAATGATATATGGTGGACTGTTCAGAAGTGTATGCTATTGTTAAAGCTGTTTGTGCCGGGTGTGCTAATGCACTGTTTGATTGAGTGAATTAGCAGTCATAACAATCTGGCAGTCTGGCCATAGAAGTGTGCTCAAATTGATTTGTGTTATGGCTGGACTGGAAAAATCTAGTGTTAGTTGTTTTTTGCCCTGGGGCATTGTTTGTACCAAACTCCACTTTTCATTTAATTTTCCAATAGATTTTTGAAAGACCAAAAGGTTTGTGATCAACATTTGCTGTACTTTATTATTATTCAGTTATTAAAAATATCCTATGAGTAATTTCAGTTTCCCCAAAACCTTGCTTTCAATTAGAGTAAACATAATTAGCGTGATGTCGTGCTTGGAATGGTAAATCTCCCTTTGTATCTATTAAGCATGATATCTACTTGTCCTGTCACTGAAAGGAAACCAGTTTGTATTTGTATAGGACAAAGTCTGTGCTAATTTGACTACAATGCAACAATTATAAAAACAGCACTGCAGTATCCAGTTTGTTATTACTGGTACAACACTTCACATCAATCTCAACTGCATTCATCATGTTTTCAATGTTTAGTAAATATCTTGGTGGAAAGAGGGGGGGGGCGGGGAGGAAGGGTCCCAATTCACAGACTTACATTTCTATGAGTCTATTTTCCTGAGCGATGCAGGGGGTATTCGGTCCCTCCCTCTTTCCCAGTCTTCCCTCTAAATAACAGATAGCTCCTGAAAGGAGGATTGCTGCTCCAGACCCTGGAGATTAAAAGCAAAACAGAACTTACCTTCTCTTTGCCAGTACTTACTCCTTTCTTAGAATCTTCTGCTCAGCAGTCGTTTGCCAGAATTATAATGCAGCATGATTAAACCTAAAACATTGCTCTATTGATCACACAGAAAGCTTTGTGAAATCATTTAGTTTCTTCTCTTCAGAAACCAGTGAACAAAATAGGTCACTAGACAAGGATAAGACAAAATACAAGACAGGAAGGTATTTCTCAGCAAAATAAATTGAAAAGAAATGCAGAAAAAAAATACTGTGGATGAACTTAACATGGTAATACACTATTCATCCTTACCAGGTGCCTGTCTTCTGTATGCTTCACCTCCTCCTGGTCCATTCCTTCACACATATTCAGAAGACAAACATTTCTTTTTTTTTTTTTTTTCCCTGAATGAATTTAAATATTTAATTATCAATAATAACTGAAGAACGGGGAAGGAGCTGATGTACTATCCGATCTCCTGTCAGTCAGGTATTCAGATTCCTTAAAATGCAACAGCTACAATGCATTTTCTAATTGCATTTTACCCTTTACAGCTGCCCTCAAAATTGTAATTTAATAAAATAGTGAACTCCATATCAGTCTTTTTTTAGAGCAATAAATTACAATCACTGTCAATACATCTTACTGCTTTGACATACATTTTAATATACCAAAACGGTCAAGGAAAAAATAAAGAGACAGAGAAACAGAGAGAATACCTGCTCTGAACAGTTACATGAGCAGAACAGAAACCCTGCTTCAAACAATATTCTAGGAAAGAATTAAAGACTTCTTAATTAGTGCAGCAATTAAGCTTTCTTGGTCGCATTTTAATCAGCCCGGGCCCTATCAAAGGACAAACAGAACGATTTGCAGGTCTTTGAATTTTAAACAGTCTTATTGATTTCAGCACCATAAGTCTTCACTTGACACAGGGAGAATTTTCAAATATCAGTTACAGTAATTTGAGTTTTGCTGATATCAACTCAGGGAGAAAAAAGAACACCCAACAATATCATTACATGAAAGGGTCAGAGTGTAAGAGAAATGCATTCTAAAAAAGTTTACAAAGAGCAGCCTCAGGTTTTGTTGGTGTGTTTATGTGAGTGTGTGAGTATATGTGTGAGCTAAAATAAACCCAGTCGCTCCCCATAATCATCAGAAACACTTACCAAGCCAGAAGCCTCGAGGAATCTTGAACCTTTTCATGAATCTCTTTCTTTCTAGGTTTCTAATCCCATTGTTGCATTGAAATTATCAAGGCTAACCCAAACCTGTGGTAGTAATCCCTTTCAAACTATGGGGGTTTTTTAATATGGTTTTGAACCATGAGGATTATATATCCATGAAGGCATACAGCAAGAAGATAAGCAGGGCTGATGTACATCATGTTTTAAGGAAGGCAGAAAACAAATTAAATGGTAGGTTTCCTAATTCAGGGTTTGCTCAGATCTCACGTGTCTGGCTTTGTCCTCATCTTCTCAAGGATTGTTCAGAGTTTTCAGTGTATCAAAGAAGGTGAGATGCCAAAGGATAGTTGAGGCAAAGAAAACATGGACATAGCTGTTTTTCTACAACTGAAAAAAAGTTGCAGTGTATTTGCGTCTTTCCTTGTATTCCAAGTTTCATGGAACACTAGATCCCGCCACTGGAACTCAAGTTGAACAAACTCCTCCAGATAAATGTTCTGAAAAACACCTGAAAACAGCTTGAAGAAGTGTTCTGCACAATAATGGGTACACAGGACTTCAAAGCATAACAACACTTTGTATTTTCTTGGGTTTATTTACCAATTTTGAAGATTCTAGTGCAGGATAGCTAAAATTTCGCTAGTAAAAGACATACTTTCTGGTATTAGAACACAAATTCGGGTAGATTGAACCTAAAGTACAATAAGCAAGTAGATCATATGAGATTAGTTTATATCTGACAATGTGGAAATTCCCTCGCACTGAATTACTACGGTTGAGATTATCCACTTTGTAGATGTGTCATCTCATGAGTCATCTCTCACATAATTGTATACATTAAAAGCAGCAGCTGTGGGCACCTACATGCATCGCGATTAATTAAGTACACAGCATATTAAAACTGGAAGAATTACGTACACATCAAACCCCATTCTTTGAAGACCCTCCCCCCACCGCCAATCTGTACGAACGGCCGTTTCTTTACCCCTTTAAAAAAAAAAGCGAAGTGCTCTCAAGACAAACACAACCAAGTTCTCGGCCTTCCCGACTGACCCCGACACCCCACGCACGCCGGCTGCCAAAGACGCGTCAAAACTCCCTCCTCGAGTTGCGCGGCGCGCAGGTACCGCTCCGCACACCGGGCCCGCCCACGCCACGCCGGGCACCGTCCTGCCGGCCGCGCCACTGCGCATGCGCGGGCAAGCGCACCAGCTGACTTTCCGCGCTACCTGGCCGGGGACGACGCTGCGCGGTTTCTGCGCGGCGCCGCCGCCTGTTGCGCGGCGGTACCTGCACGGCGCCGGGCGGGCCGCGCACCTTCCTCTCTCCTAAGTTACTTCGGTGCCGTCGCAGCCCCCTCGGAGCGGTTTCTCCGCCGCCGTGCCCCGTCCTTCTGATCCGCGGCCCCTCGCAGGGAGGTCCCCTGCAGAAACGGCCGCCTGGGGATGCCCTTGCGCGCCCCGCGCAGCCACCGGCGCCCGCGCAACAAAAGGGCCTTGGCGCTGCCGCCGGACTTTCAGTAGCAACTCCCACCCCGCCGGGAGGAGCGTCTGCGGTCCCGGGAGAACAACAACGAGAGCAACAGACGCGTCCGGACGTTTCTGCTTTTGTCCGCGGGTGCCCCCGCCCCAGCCCCGGCAAGGTGTGCGGCCAGCGCCCGTGCCGCGCCCCGGATTCTCTGCTCCTGCCCGGCTTCGGGGGGAGCGCTGGAGACGCTCGTGTTTCTCCACAAACTGTGTTGACAAGCGACTGCTGAAAAGGGCTGGGAAAATTACATCTCGTCTCTGGTGGGGTGAAATATGAAACATGTAATCTAACGGTTCCTGAAGAGGAGGGGTGGGGGTGGAGAGGAAGAGGGACTCCTCTCTCTGTTTCCTTGCTCCGGGTTCCTGGTTGGATAATTTGGGTTAATACTAGTGAGTGAGCCTTTTGCTGCTTCAAAGGGTATTTCAAGTTGCCGGAGCTCCTCCCCTCCGCACCGTGTGACAACAACAACTCGTCCAGCGAGCGAGCGAGCGGCGGCAGCCAGCACTTCCCAGCTCATTTTCTCTCTGTCATTCCCCTCTCAATCTTTGATCAATGTACTTGCCAGAGAGAACCGAAGTCCTTCAAACCTCCTCCTTTTCACCTTCGTCTTTAACGTGGTGCTAGAGCAAGGACCACAAAAAGAAACTGCCCTCCCCCTCCCCTCGGCCCCAGCCCCGCCGCCCGGAGCGGACTTCTCCTCCTCCTCCTCCTCCTCCGTCCCCACTTGCGGGACACTTTGTGCGTTTCTCTCTCTCACTCTGCCCCCTGCTCTCTCGCTCGCCGCAGCACCTGATCCGGGGTTATCCCCCCCTTCTTCTCCCCCCCTCCTCCCTTCTGTCCTTTCCTTTTTTTTTTTTTTACTTTTTTTTTTTTTTTTTTAATTTTCCCCTTTCCCCTGCGTGTGTGTGTGGGAACTTTCCCCCCCTCCCCCTGCCCCCTCCGCCGTATATGTGACCATGGCCGTACCGGCTGCTTTGATCCCTCCGACCCAGCTGGTCCCCCCTCAGCCTCCGGTCTCAACTTCTGCCGCCTGCACCACCACCACCACCACCTCCTCGTCGGCCACCTCCTCTCCGTCTCCGTCCATCGCTCCCCCGCCGGCCGCTTCGGGGACAAACCTATTCCGGCCGGAGCCCATCGCAGCAGCGGCAGCGGCGGCCACAGTCACCTCCACCACCAGCGGCGGTAACGGCAGCAGCGGCGGCAGCGGCGGCGGCAGCCCCAGCCTGGGCACCGGCGGCGGCGGCGGCAGCAGCGGCGGCGGCAACGGCGGCACCTCCACTCCCAATGCCAGCGCGGCCAGCGCGGCCAGCAGCTTGCCCGGCAAGCCGGTGTACTCGACCCCGTCCCCGGTGGAGAACACCCCCCAGAATAACGAGTGCAAGATGGTGGATCTGAGGGGGGCCAAAGTGGCCTCCTTCACCGTGGAGGGCTGCGAGCTCATCTGCCTGCCCCAGGCTTTCGACCTCTTCCTGAAGCACTTGGTGGGGGGCTTGCACACGGTCTACACCAAGCTGAAGCGGCTGGAGATCACGCCCGTGGTCTGCAACGTGGAGCAGGTCCGCATCCTGAGGGGGCTGGGGGCCATCCAGCCCGGGGTCAACCGCTGCAAACTCATCTCCAGGAAGGATTTCGAGACCCTCTACAACGACTGCACCAACGCCAGGTAACCGCCGCAAGGCACACGCACACACCGCCAGCCCCCCCCGCCCCGCTCCCCGCCGCCGCCCCCGTCCCACCCCCGCGCGGTGCGGCCCGGGCGGGCGCTGCGCCGCTTCCCGCTGGCACCGCGCGGGCCCGGGGGGGCGGCCCGAGCCCTGCGGCCACATGCGCTCGCCCCCTCCGTCACTCCCTCCCTCTCGCTGCCCCGGCAGCCAGCCGGCCTCCTCCGCAGCGGGCCGCGCCGCTTCTTGCTCGGACGGAGGGAGAGAGGAAGGAGAAGGGGCGTTTCTGCCCCTCTCCCTCCGTGCCAGTGTCGCCTTGTCATTGTCCCCGTCTCTGTCCCTGGCACGGGCGCTGCTTACGCGGGCGGCGGAGGGCCGGTGAAGGATGGGGCAGCGGGGGCCAAAAAGTGCTTTCTGACCGCTCCCCCTTCCCCCCCCCAAGTTTGTCCCTAGATGTATCTTCAAAACGGGCAACACTGGGAAAAAACTGCCTGAAGGGTGAACAGGAGTGGGCGGGGAGCGGTCCTGGGCGGGGGGGGGGGTGTACACAGACACTGGGGTTTCGCGTAAATGGGATGGGGCGCGGAGCCGCCTCCCGGGCGGAGGGCCCTATCCGGGGTGGATGGAAGCCACTGGGCCATCAGCTGCTGTCATATATCCGACGGGGCACGTGCACTTTTTGTATAGGTCTATGAGGCAGTTGCCACATGGCGACCGGGGAGGGGGGGACGGGAGGGCGGGAAGACGGCGAGGAGGAGGTGGCGGCGATTGCTATTGCTCTGGGGTAGCGGGGAGAGGTGCCAGGCGGCCGGGCTGGCCTGCTCCCCCGTGGCGGGGGGTCGGTTCTCGAGGAGCAGGTGCGAACAGCTCCCGGCCCCCGCCAGCCGGGGAGGAGGCGACGGGGGCAGCCGGGAGCGCGGAAGGGATTTGGCAAAGCTGAATCATGTTACCGCGCAGAATAACGCGGGCGCGGTGGCGAGGTTGGCGCCGGGGGCGGGAGGGCAGCGGTTTGGCTGCGGGCGGTGCGCGGGTACCGCCGCGCTCCCCTGCCCGCTCACCCCGCCGGTCGGGGGGGTGTGGGGGCACGGAGGAGAGATGAAGCCCCAAACTTGGCACAACCGGGGAAGGGGTGCTGGGGAGTAACGGGGCTGGAGAAGGAGCTGGCAAAAGGGAAATTCCGGCTGCAATAGCCGCCTGCTTTGCAACGGAGGGCGAAAGCGTGGGGCTGTTATCTCTCAATCTGTAGGTTACAGGGCTGAATCTGCTTGATAAGGAGAAGAGATCACATAACTGCCGTGACCCCGAGATCGGAGCGGTCGGAAGCGCCTCCATTCCCGGGGGCTCCCTCTGCCTGGGGCGGCTGGTGGGGGCCTCAGGTTCTGCCGCGCTGGAGGGGCGGTGGGAACTTCAGGGGGAGCGCAGGCTCGGCCGTAGTCAAAGTCCCGATCCTACTTTCAATATACGCAAATAAACAGAGCGCGGGCTCGTTTCACTTTCCCATTGTCAGATCTCAAGGTGCAGCAACAGCCAACACGTGGGGAATTAACCCCGTGCGATGCCGCGCTCCTGCCCTTCCCCGGTGGCGGGGGGTGCGGCATTCCCTCCTTCCCCCTTGGCTGAGGTAGCTGAGGGTAGTTGGAACAAATTCATTAGCATAGAGCCAGGCGAAGCAAAGCACTCACTCTGCAGTAGCTGTTGCCGGATGGATTGTTGAAGTTCCTGAATATTCAGGGCAGCAGGACAAAACAGCCTGGAATAACTTCCAAGCGCTGACATAACTGTAGCTGCTGGGGTAACTCTGCTGTTGTTTCATGTGGAATCAACATGAATATTAATAGCTGCTCTTAGACTTTTTTTTTTTTTTTTAATGTGTGTGTGGCATTTAACTTGTAACAACTCTGCACGACTTCCAAGATTTGGTCCTTAAAATAAACTGATGGAAGTTTTATTTTGCTACAGTTATACTGTGTGAACTGTAATTTGAACATGTGAGATTTAAAAAAAGCAAAACTTTTTTTTTTTTTCCTTTTTTGTTTTTAGGGAGGGGGAAAAGTAATGAGGACACCAATTCCTGGACTTGGCAGGGCTATAAAAGGGTTTGGCAGCCTGGTTGTAACATGGGTTGATTATGTCAACAGCACAGAATCGGCCGTGTTTCATCTGTTTCTGAGGTCTGCTGTGTTGCCATCCAGCATAGTAGAAATTACAGTAGTGGGTTCAGAAGTGGATAGGATTTGACCCTTAAAAAGCGTAATTGTAGTAGACTTATTTATACATCCATTAAGCAAATAACTTAATGGAAAGGATATACAATAGGTATGCAAAATGTATTACTACAGTATAGACGAATAAAGCAAAGTGGGTCAGTGAGTTTTGGTCAAAATGGGTGATATCATCAGAAGATAAAGCTGTATTTACTTTCTGGGTTTCTCCTCCAATACATTTCATTCTAATTCTTCTTTGCTTACAAATTAATTATTTTTAATTATTTCTGACGTTATAGTAATTATGCAGGATATTTTGATCTACTCGGTGTAGTGATTTGAGAGACCTTTCCAGACTCTCAGCTACTGCACACACTTTAGCCGGGTGATGTCTTTTTGTATCCTGGATGGACACTTAACTGTTGAGATGGAAGCTGTGAGAGCCAATGCCATCCTCACGGCTAAATTGTTATACTCATCAGATTCAAAAATTTTGAACCAGCATCTTATCACTGTTATATTTGTCTCATAATCAGCTGATGCACTCGAGTACGCTAATCCCTCTTTGGAAAGCTTCATCAAGGTTAATACGTTATTTAATCAAAAAAAGGCATCCAAATAAAGCCATTACTTCGTTGTTCTTTAAATGGATTGAATCTTTAGTTGCCAGTTGCTGTGGAAATAATTTGTAATAACTTATTTTGAGATGGAAAAGTTTTAGATGTGTTTCACCAAAATGATACATTTTAACTGTGATATTGCTGTTTAAAAAAATCAATAAAACAAAAATCAATAAAACACCAAGGGATTTTCTATTGAATGCTTAATGTGGAGGTCTGTAAAGTGAATTGGTTTCTGTGTTTATTTGTGATACTCCTAATAATAACATGATACTAAAGGACCTTTTTCTAAATTAGGCTTCTGTATCAGTTCACTGGAAAAATAAGCTTCCGTTATGGAAGATGGCTTTTCTTTTCTGGTCATACTGACCTTTGCTTTTATTTTCCTCATAAAAAACACTGGTCGCCAAACAGAAATCCAGGAAATAGCAAACTGTGCATTTAGCTTACATTCCGATTAAACGGTTTGACATTAATGGGATGCTAGAAAGCCATATGCCAAACAAATAGGGGAAGGATAAAGGCAAAACATGGAAAACATTTAAAGCTACTAGATGCCAATCGAGTCAGGTTTCTTGAATGTGTGTGTGAAAGAGAGGAGCGAACTGTGCACTGGATGTCACCTGCCTAGGATTAATGACCTGGAAGCTATTGATCTCAGATTGTTTCTGGTCTCTTGTGTTTCAAGCACTTGTCGTGGAATTTTACTATGCTGGGTCCCTTCGTGGAGTTTTCCCACGTACATAGCCTGGCTTTGGATCATGCCCACCCGAGTAAAGACTAAAAGCGTGTGCCTTCTTCTGACCTTCCTCCTGTGGCCAGGATATGTTAATCTTTTCTGACATTTGAGGATGATTTTGAATGAGTGCATTGACATTCATACGTAAAGCGGGGAATTATTTGCACACTTTGGGAGGTATTTACAAATTTTGGAAAACAAACTAATTGATTTTTTTGCTATACAGGGGAAGGACGCTGAACATGAAACAATTCCTTTCAAAGCCTGTCTTACATGGCAGTTATTAAGTCTCTGATAGTTCCTGCTCCTCTCAAATTATGTGGACCTAGCATGTCCCTGTTTACTGAGCACTGCAAGCTTGCATAGTTGTTTTTTTTGTTTGTTTGTTTGTTTTAATTAAAGGAGTATCTCACCCAGATAGGTTAATATAGATCCTAGATATGAACAGGCCAGCAAGTGCAGCTGGAAGGAATGTCAAATATATAGTATCTGTGGTTTATATTGATGACCTTCCTTCTTGCCACAGATTACTAAAATATAATCAGCAGAAATACGGCGGGTTTTACAAGCAAAGATGACTTCTGGAAGGCCAGAGAATAAATTGTAGTAACTATAAAGAGGGAGTAACATGTTTGGAGGTGGCTTCCTCGGACTTAAAAAACCTGAAAGACTCCAGGTGCTTGCAAAAACAGAACTTTGACATCCATCTTACGATATTTATTTATCGGTAAATATTCTGAATTAGAAGCCGAGGTCTTTGAACCAAACTTATTACAACACAAGAGACTATTTATGCCTTTAACCTGACACTTAGTCCCAGGCAGTGTCTGGTGTTTGAGGAGGGAAACACTTCTCCCCGGTGCAGGTTTGCTGCCTGTCGTGCAACACCGCTCGTGCCGCTCCTGTGAGGGGCTGCCAGGGGTGGGCATAGGGACATAGGGACAATTTTTTCCTGATTGCTGCACATGATTTTCCTGAAGTATTCAATTTGATTAACTCCTCCTTTATCTTGCAGCTGTGAATATTATTATTATTATTATTATTTTTAATTATGAAATCTTTCACTGGTTACTGTAGTTTATTTTAAAATGCACAGTTTTGTTGTCAGTTTTCTGTCAGCTTTCCTTACCAAAATGGACTGTGTGAAAGCAAACCACTGCTCTCTCTGTCCAAATGCTCAGTTTGATGTTAGGCCTCTGCTCTCTTGCTGGAGCTGCAGGCATGATGCTGGGGGCTGGTGGTCCCCCCCGGAATGCCGGGACCCTATGTCCCACCGTGTCCCACTGTGTATCCCCATGGGCCGGTGCTTGGGGGCTGCTGCGCCCACCCATGTCTGCTTCTCTGCCACTCCACAGCACCGTAAACAAAAACGCACTTGGAGTAATCTTACTTACTACTTGTCTGCCTCATATTTTGTAACCTGGAGTGTGTCCCAAACGTTTGTTGGAAATGATAATTTTGTTTGACTGCTATTTAGTATTTCTTCTGTTTTCTCCTGTTACTAGATTGTTCCAGCCGCCTGTTTTTGCCTATTGCTGCAATTCATCATCTAAAGTGAATTGCGTATGAAGCAGAGAATTGTCATACACTGGATTGAATTTTAATATTTCCCTTTTGAACTATATCATAGATATATTAAATTATCTCTGCTGGTCTGGTACAGGTAAATCTCTTCCAGCGTTGCCAGTTTTGCCTCTTCATGAAGGAGCTGTACAAGTTTAGCTGTAAAAATTCATTTCTGCCTGCAGGATAGCAGAGGAAGCAGTCAGAAACTACTGAGTTTTATCAAAATTGTATGAGCCAGCGAACCGAGAGTCCGAAACAACCACGATGCCTGTCTGTTTTTAAGCAACAGGACTGGATTTAGATCCTCTTTGTTCTTTTATAAGTTAAATATGTTTTGTTTTAAAAATAACGTTTGGGGCATCTGCTTTGCGTTATGAGTTAATTCCATTCATTGTTTTAAAATAGTTATTAACCTTTTGCAAATTATATAGTGCACATGAACAGTAATTTTTTCAATAATCTTTAAATGTGCATACTGTAACAGCGCCATAATGTGGACTGACATAATATGAATTGACAGTAAATTTTTAGTTGCCTAAATACGTATTTAAATGATAGAGCTGAAGAGTCATCTGCAAAAAGCTATTATGATCCAGGGAGTTAATTCATATATAGATAATTTCTACAGTGTGCATTAAGGAAGAAGTCTTCTTTTTCCATTATCATCTAAATTATTTTAAAAATTCTGAAACATAAACCAAAAATCTTTATATTTAGAATCGAGAAATGTCTGTGATTTGAAATTATAAAATCCAGGTTGCTTTGAGAAGTAACTTTGTTCTTAACCCACTATGTTCTGCTTATTTTTCTGATGCGGTGCTCAGCCAGGGGCATCTCCTAACAAGTGCTGATGTTTCATTTCTTGAGCAGTGCAGACTATTGAAGTATAATCCATCGAATACGGAATTTTAGCATTAACTGTGGATAACTGTGGACTGTTTGAAACTTTTTTTTTTTTTTTTTAGTGGAAGGAAAATAAAAAGGTAGTAGCATGTTTTCCATAGCATAAAGTAGAAAAATGCTGTCACTGAATTTCATGAGAGGAAGGATCAGCTTTTGACCATACAGTTAAGTCCCAGTTTGGGATTCTTCACTCTAAATCACTGATAGCGATGAGCCGGGAAACTACACCAGGGAAGGATAGCTCTGTAAAGATTGTAAACTTGCATTATCTCCTGTGAATTTTCATTGATCTCTTTTAGAGATGGGATATTGGACTGAAAGGACCCTGAGCGGCAGTTCAGATACATTCACCAAAACTAACGAAGCTGCTTGCATGAGTTGTGATGGAGGAAGTGGATCACAACATATATTTCGGTTCACAGTGCTTTAAACATTGTTCTGTGATAATTGCATTTAGAGTCAACGTCCTCCTGCGGCAGGCGTATGAACATTCATGATACAATTTGTAAGACTGTATGGGAAGATCCTTTTAAGTTGTGTGTATCCAAACAGTTTTTTGGGAATAAACAAAAACTTTCTAAAATAGTCTAAACCTGGTTTTTAATATTCTTAACACTATTACCTAGATGTAATAAAACAGTTTAAAGCTTTTTTATTACGCACCTCTGAGAATATTTCTGTGGGTAACACCTACCTAACTTTCTGTTCATTAGTCTGTTTAAAAGTACCCTGTTCGCTCCAAGACTAATTAACTAGATATTTTCTTTGCATCTCGTATACTATGCATCTTCCTTGTGAAGGAGAAGGTTACTTTAGTATGAAAAAGAACAGATTTTTTTTTGTTAAAAATATCAAACTGTGGGATTTCATGTCCACTGGAAGGCTGAAGTTAGCCATAGTCCAGAAACAGTGGAGCAGGTACAATTAAATTTTCCTGGTATGCCTTGCCATGCCACACTAACTGGATGCTTTTTTCCATTAAAATGCGAAGATCTCTTGGTCATTAAATTTTATTTGTCCTTAGAATTTATAGAATTATTCTCTGAATTAGCCAAATGGCTAATTTCTGCTTAAATTCCTTTCGATCCAGAATAAGCTCAGGTTCAAGCTAAGCTTACACACAAGTTTTCCTATTCACATTGCAATTTTGTATGATATTAAAAATACTGAAAAGAATGCATCTTAACTATTAGACATGTATTTTTATTGTTTAATTTGTTCCTTAGATTGCATGACTGACTGAGAGGGCCATACATAAGTGTGCGTACAGACTACCTGGCTGAGAAAATAACAGTGACATACTGGAATGGAAGGGGGCTGGGTAGAAGGGGGAAGAAGGGGAATACCTGGGGCTGCTGCAAACATTTTAGAATAATTGACAGCTAAAATATATTTGTAGCGTGACAATGTCGTGATTGAAGTTCATAACTAAATAACGTTCATGTTAAAGCACTTGTTAATGGTATTGTACTAAGAACAGGTAATCGTATTTTGCATTTGGACCAAAAGCTGCTGTTCAGGACATATGTCTTACGCTAGTGTTCACAAATTGCTGTGTGATAGAATCTTTTTTTTAATCTTACTTTTGGGAAATGCTTTGCACTATTATCTTACATAAAACAATTGTAAGGGATCAAAAAGAAAGTAGTTGTACAAAGTAAACTATAAAAGGAACAGGTGCTATATATTTCATTACTATTTAATTACGTCTTTTGTAATCCTGATTTTATGTTGTTCCCATACTTCTGAATTTTTTTTTTTGGTTAATAAAGAGCTAGATCATGACTTTGTGTGTGCGACAGAAAAAAGCTGCTTACAGGTTATAGGTACTATATTTTGAAAAGAAATACAAACAATGCATTACATTTTTATCGGTGATAAATCTAGTCAGGGCTTATTAATAGTTTGAGCATTCTTTTAAAAACACTGCTAAAGCTATTATTTTTTAAGTGATACTTTTCCAAATGTATTAAAAATATAAACTTAATATTTTAATTCGTTTTATATTGTGTTTTAATGGATGCTAGTGTTGTCTGTCTTTACGAAGCATATAATTTGTTTCCAGTCTCCTAGCCTGCTGTAAAAACCTTTGTTGGAGAAGGTCACCTGTAGGACTTTGCTATTTACATATAAAATAAAAATGCTGTGCTTTTAAACCTTATGCTTAACTTTAAGAATGTGGATAGTCCTGTTGCTTTCAATAGCCTACATACATCTTTTAAACCCAGCATACGCAAAATACATTTGGACGTGCTATAAAAGAATCAGCTGACATCTTTGGTAGGAAGCTGTCTTACTGTATACTTTTTTGCATCCATAGGGACAGTTTGAAAGCATTGAAAAAATGCTTTAGATTAGCGTCCTGTAAATTAACACTTGTTGCATAAAATAGATTCATGATGCATTTTTTAATGTTTTTGTGAGTATTGTCTTTTTTCATATTAATTAATTTAAGGAAATCAGAGCAGCCTCTTGACAGGAATGAGAATCAGAATTTGGTATAACCCGTGGCTTCATACCCCCTGCTGGGATTTTTCGTGTTCATTTTTGCAGAACAGGAGCAGCCTATCTCTTTCTGAAGGCAATGGGCACTTCCAAGATGTGTGCCATACCTGTCACTTTTCACATTTTAGTTCTGATATTCACTGATAGTTTGGTGGGAAGGAAGTGAAACCATTTTCCAATTGTTTTCTGTTTCCTTAAATTTCTGCTTAAAAGCTTAAAAAAAGAGGGGGAAGGAAAATACCTCAGGTGGTATTCAGTGTATAATAAGTACTGATACAAGTGAAAAGTTGTATGTTCTCTTTTTAATGTATTTCCCTCTTAGCTTGTTAGAACCGTTCTTACCGTGTAGATGATACATAGGACTTTATTATTTCTCTGTGTTTGTATCTACCACTAAAGACTAATGCCACGATTCTTTTGCAAATTTTGCTGTATACTGTTCTACTTCAATACAGAATCAGGTTTGTTTTTTGGTTGTGTGTTGTTTTTATTTTTTTTTTCTTTCTGATACTCATAGTTTTTAACAGCTCAGGTTAAAAAACATGAAATGCTAATAAATTATTTTGTCTTACATTGTTTGGTATAGTAGATGGCTTATGATTCTACTGGTCCCGTTAAAAAATAATTTGCTGCTGAAATACCATGTTAAAAATAAAGATAGTAGTAGAAAACGAAGCTCCTGCTACAGTAATGTACTGTTTAAAGTATAGCTACGTATAAAATACTTTATTGAGAAACTGTGAGGAAAATGTGTTAGAAATACTAATTTAACAGCATATAGCTGTTTCAGGAGTACACGTGCAAATCGTGTGAGGAAGGAGTCATAACATTTCCTGGGGAGTGCATCAGTGAGGTTTTTAGTTGAGATGTTTGGCTATAGCCACAGCTGTTGGGTTGGCTTGAGGCCACCTCAAGGTACAACAGGTGGGAGATGGATAAAAATTAATATACTTCCAGCAGATTTTACCTTTCAGAGCTTCTCTAGCATCATCCCGGCAGAGTGGAGGAAAGGGGGGAATTTTTCTTCAGAAGCAGCAGCCCACCTCCATAGTATGCAGAGGTCAGGTTTTCACATGCCGAGAAAGTAATTTGCTGAAAGACCCTGATTTATTTTTGTCTGTTATGCTTCCTCCTCTCTTTGAATCTGTTGGTAAAAGCTCCGTTATGGGAGCCTTTCCCTATGGAGATGTCCCTGCAGAGATCAGCCTGCCTGTGGGTTGAGAGGGGGCAGCCCGTGGTGCCTCCTGGCCTTGGGCCCACATATGGACTTACAGGCATGCGTGAGATGCTTGTGTAGAGCTGGCCAATATACTCTTTACGTAGGCTGGGGAAGCTTTAGTAGACCCAGGAGGAGTATGGTCCCACATGGGGGGATTTGTGTTGGTCAGTTGAGTGGTCAGACTCAACCCATTGTCACTCTGGCCTCATTGCAAGGAAGTTCAGGCCCCAGTACGCAGGGCATGGGACATGATATTAAATACGGTCATTTCAGGTTGTTTCTGGAGGAGTGGAGTTTCCATGGAATTTAGTTTGTTGCTGCTCAGCCTTTGCTGGTGTGGGTCTACCAAGTACAAGTTTCATCTTTTCGGGTGACCCCTTCTATGATTTTGTCTTGTTGCATCTTATTTTACATGTTATATTACTGAAATTAAGATAATTCAATGATATCGTAAGAGGTAATCAAATAAGTTACGAAATGCATTGTGAAGCATACATGTATTCACAAATGTTCCAAACAATGACTACATGAGTAAAACATTTGACATTACAGGAGAAAGATGTCATCAGTTGAAGCTGCTGGCATTGTTATATGATAAGGTCGTCTGCTCTTTCATTTGGTATGCCAGCTGATGAAAGAAAAATATTGTTATATATATATATATTTTAGGTGAAAAACACAGACATTTTCATCAGCTTGAATGAGAAGAGCCAAGTAGTTTTAAATAGTGCTTTGTGAAATGGTGTTTCACCCCTGTAAGTGCTTGACTGTGTGGAAGGTGTGCTGTAATCGGGATGGGTCTTTCTTTTCAGCTTGGCTAATCGTTTCCTCTCACAAATCCAGAACGCGTGCAGATTTGAACTTGTAGCCAGGAAAAAGTGCTGCCATGCTTCAAATTGCCAAAGGACCTCAAGGGACAGAAACTTGACCTGGTTTTATGAAACCATAGAATTACATTTATACAAGTTACCCCATGGGAAAGGAATGAACTGATCCCAATTCATTTCTAAATACTGTGGCCTTATGGGTCACATTTGAATTCTCTCCTACACCTGTTTTTCTACTAAATTTTTCTGAGGACATTTTTAGAAACGTACTTCACATTAGGTGTGGGTCATGTGCCTAATATTTAACAGTTCAGTGTTCTAATTCTTTAAAATGTCTAATGGTTTCTTAATATAATTAAGCTGCAAAAAGTTTAAATTATAGAATTTGTTCAGTATGGGCTAATTCCTCAAACCGTGAACTCTCCTCTGGGTTTAGTAACTTAGGCTTCGTTTTCCTGCATGTGAAATGTGTACATAGTCTCAGAGCAGGCAGTAGCTGTAGTTAATACATGTTGAGTGGGCTATAGGGAAGAGAGTGGCTGCGAACGGGTCATTAGCCTGCTCACCAGGGACATGGAACATGGTGACTCAAGGTTCAAAAAGGGTTACTCAGTTTACAAGAAGACACCAAGACTCCTTTCTTCCTTCCTCCAAGATGACCTTTCTCCTTCCCTCAATTAGACTAAAAATTTGGGACATGGAAAATCAGGGTTCAGACCTCCTCTTAGAATCAGTGAAGGCAATGAGTAGGTGCAACCATGGCTGTCCTGTGTTGGTGCTTTGAGCTGGAAGCCTAAATACCCCATGGTGAGTGCTTACCCCTCTCTGGTGATGTGTTATGGTACTTAAGGTGTTCCAATGTTTCTGCCAGTTTAGTCCCAGGTTGGAGTATGCCAGTTGGGTTTCAACAGTGGGCCCTAAGGACAGGGAAGGGTTCCTTGGTACATTTAAATATCTGGAACTATATGCTTATAGGGTTACATTAAAATTAGAATTCACTTGCATTTTTATTTATTTAACAAACTGAGTGCTCTGTTCAGCTTAAGTTTGCCTCAGCAATTACTATCCCACAGAGGCCCTGCAAACCTTGCAGCCTCTGCTTCCTCCTTCTCGTGGAAACCATTTCCCATTCTCAGGCAATCGTTCCCATCCTTGAAAGACGTTTTCAGTGCTGAAATTGGCATTAAGTGCCTGCAGAAGTCTACCTGTTTCCAGTGAATGAGTGATGGATTTGGATACTACTCACCTAGTATAGATTGCTTTTCTCTTTATACACCGTCTTAACACTTCAGATTGACTAAACAGCTGAGCCGATGGTCCCTGGAGTTTCTAGTCTTCAATGCAGATGTCCCAGTCCTGAGTTTGTCATCACTTTTTTGGCTTGGGCAAAAAGAATTGGAAGGGGTGAGCTGGAAATTATGGTGTATCACAACAAGAAGGTATTTATTTACTCTGTTTGTTTGCTTTTCACACTGGTGAATTTTTCCGTACAGTTTGTATTAAGCCATTCATGCCTTTGCCAGTGTGGATAGGCAAACTGCTTCGTGAGGCATCATCATAGGGTTGTTACTCACAACCCGTGCTTCATTTCACTGGCAGAGTGAACGGCAAGTCTTCTAAACGTTGATTACTTATCACGGTTATGTATTTATTATAAATGTGTACCTAATGTCCCTTTCTAATTCACCTCAAAGAAATGGTCGTATTGATCTGTAAGCTCTTTTTTTTTTGTCTTTCTCTAAGTCAGCCTTATGCTTTTAGCGATTGAGTTTTTGTTCATGCCATCAACAGGTTTGACTGCTATGTGATGCTGATACCCTGAGTGGGTAGAGGGGGACATTTCTTCTAAAACACAGAGAATGACTTTGTTCCCAAATGATTTTTAATGGAAAGTGGGGAATCCAGTTGCATTTGGGAATTTCAGCATTTTTCTGAACTACTTATTTGCTTGGCTTTCCCTTTATACTTGTGTTGTTTGTAAGTTGTGTGGAAGATGCATTAATTTTACTGTATCCAGAGTAAGTTTAGACCAGAGGCTTTTGACTTACCAATAAAATGTTTTAGCTGCTTTTGTTTTTTGGTGGGAAATAAGGGAAAACTTTAAGATCAGCTGTAGTGGCAATGAATACTTAATTGTAATTGAAATGTTTGTCTTAACTTCTCTTTGTATCTAGAGAGGAAAAAAATCCTTTGTTATCTGTCTAATCATAAAACAACTCAAAATGAACGAACAGGCTCAGATCTTTGGGTTCTGAAATACACACTCTCCCCTTCCCTTTCCTCCCCTTCTGTTAATTTTCTTGCCCTCACACAACTTTCTTGATTTTGAAGAAACTGAAGATGAAAATTTACAGTTCTTCATGGAAGCTCCCTTTCATTAGGCACGGTGAAAACTTGAAATAGAGAGGATTCTTGGTGGAAGCAGCAGTTGCTACCCCAAGCAGCAGCAGTAGGGACGAGAGCCCTGAGGCTATGGGGCTGGGAACATGCTGAAGAGTGGCGAAGTGAGGAGACAAAAGTGAAAGGCTGGTTGACAGCATGTTAAAGCAAATTCACCCGGTGTTACTGTTACACGCAGCCTTCTAAGTTTACATATGTATGATCAAATTTTCGGTCTTTGGATCACAAATGTTTCCTTTCTCTTCGCCAAGTACGGCTGTATTTAAAGTAGCATGCCTGGGGAAGCACGCAGTAAGAAATAAGCTTTGCTTGGCAGCTTGGTGTGGGATGAGATTCTTGTGGCAAAGACGCTAGATAGCAAGAAGGCACTTGTGTTTTTACTATAAACCTGAAAGAATGGGTTACCTCCATCTCCTTTAATCACCTCCTTTCCGGGGCTGGTATCCATATGTAGATAAAAGAAGTTACTGTTAGGACGCAAGACTGAGTTTTGCCGATTACTCCTCCACTCAACACTAACATGCAAAATACCAGGCATTGATTCATAGCATAGCCTCAGCAAGGAGAGAGACTAGAATGAGATAATTTGTTAGATACTTTTTTTTTTTTGTGAAATTCACTTGTATTTGGAAATGTACTTGTATTTTGGAAATTCTCACCTATGCTTTGTGTGGTTTCATGTTTACTTTGGAGGCAGATAGCTGTAGTTCCCAGTTTTCTTCTTATTTTTCCACATCACATGTGCAGTAATGAATACAGTCACTGTGATATTGGGTTGCATGTAAAAGGCTTAATCCTGCAAGCAGGAAGGAAACTTTAGTTTGTGTAAAGAGTCCTGTTGCCTGTAGTGTCTCAGTTAGTTTATAGGAATAAAATTACACAGGTCTTTAAATATTGTCGGTATTGGTACACACGTGGCATAGCTAGCAAAATTTTCATAAGCTGGAGTTTCACAGATACTGGAAACCAAGTGTGGGAATGATCAAAGAACAATTTTTGTAATCAAAATGTGAGTTAGGTGTTTATAAAACAACTGGTGGGTGCTTGGATGCATGTGAAATTTGCTTACACGAGTAATCCTATTGATTTAAATGAGAGCATTCATGTGATGAAAACAAGTTCAAGGCAGGAACGTTTAGAAGATGGTGACCTTAGAAATGAACAGTCGTCTTTGGAAGTATTCAAAGGCTGGTTATTAAAACTTAGAGCCGAGAGTCACTGTTTGAAGGCAGAAAGGGCTAGAAAGACATTTGGGGAGCTCACCTGCCAGATAATAATGTGTTTTAATGACTCCAGATAACTCTGCCTCAACTTCCTTGTACTCTTTTTTTTTTGGGGGGGGGGGGTGGGAGGATGGGGAAAGAAATGGGAAGGAGGGTGAGAGAGGGACGGTGACAGCAAGGCTGTTTGTTTTTCCCGAAAGTTGTTTGTGATTTCAGGTACTCATGGGAAATCTCTTGATCAGATTCACATCTGTTCCTGTCAAAGTGGGTGCTAAGATACCGGTCACCCAGCAACCATGTCCAAGAGGGAATTGGGCCGATAATAACTTCAAAAAGGAATGACAGATGCTAGATTAGGATGAAAGACAAAACGCATGAAAAATGAGCTTGTTAGAATAAAAAAATTGTTCAAGCACCTTCATGCAAATTAAATGAATATTGAACATTTGCATGCAGTAATTTCTACTTTTTCTGTTGATTGGGAAGAAATAAAGATGGTACATATAACAACATAAATGTAATTTTTTTTTTTTTGCACCAATTAACATACAAAGCAGTATCTTTCTTCTAAAAATGAGATTAGCCACCTGGGTGCTTGGCTGTATCCCACATATGTCACAACATTTTTGTAATGAGTATGCTTCTGTTGAAGGAACACCTTATCTAATTCTTTGTAGCAAAACAAACAAGGAAGCAACCTTATATTAATTTTAAAATACTTTAAGTTAGCGTGGTTCTATTTTTTTTTTTTCAGCTGTGGTTTTCAGAGCTGAATTATTTCCTGCTGTCCTTGAATTCAATCAGTATAGTGTGCATTAATAAAAGATCACATAAGATGAGTTCAGACCAAATGCTAAGATTTCCTATTGACTGGTCAAACAATACATTTTTTCAAAACATGATGTCTGTCAGGGTAACATGAAAAAAACAGTCACTTTTCCATGCCTATGTATTAAGATAATTTAAATAATCTAACAATTTTATTATTGAAACATCCACATAACAATCACAATTTGGAAAAGAATGATAAAATGTTCTGATTGAGAAAGGACTCTGTGTCTTGGTTTAGCAATGTCTAATGTGGTCACGTACAGAAATTGATTTTCTTCAGAAATTAATTAATTTTTCATATCGCCCTAAGCTGCAGTTAAAAAGAGTGCATACTTGTCTGTTTTTTCCAGAAATATTGCCTAATCATATTAATACCATTGCCCCAAGGATGAAAAGATAATTGTACAAATGCATTTGGAAATATGTATCACTGAGTATTTATGATTAAATTATGCAAATGACCCAGCTCTCATCCTTTCCAGACCCAGATTGTCTAATTAGGATTGATATGCTGAATAGATGTTCCAGAATTTGAATACAAGCATGTCCAAAGAGCAGAAAATTGGAAATGACAAGGCTGAAATGCTAAGAAAAGTGTCTTTCCCTTTTATACTTTACTAATGTGGTGTTAGCAGTTGCAGTTTTTCCTTTGGCTATATTGTGCGACTCGTGTCCTACAAGAAATAAGTCAGGAAAGAAAAATCAACTTTCATAAATAGAATTACTTTGCTCCAGACTTCTCTTTCTTTAAAAGTCTCCTAGTCATTCCTCTCTCCTTTAAAGCTTTGTAGCCTTCGTGTTAAAATAATGATGTATTCCACATAAATTACTTCTTAATTTGGAGCACTGTTTGTAGCTTGTCTCCAGCTGCCGGTAGATATGTAGCTCGTAAGCTTCTCATATATTCAGATGAGATTTACACACCTAAGATTTTTAAGTTTGACGGCTCTTTTTGGTACTTATTTATTTGAGTTCACAATTACTTTTTTTTTTTTTTTTAACAACTGATGTCTCATTAAGCTTGTTTATGGGCTTTCTGAGTTGGAATAATAGCTGTCAGCAAGTCTATGGTGTTTAAATCCTCCTTCCTCAGTGGGCTGTTTGTTCATTTTTGGCTCTGGGGAAGCTGGGAGAAGATTGGGGTGAGGAGCAAGGAGGAGCAGGGACCTGTCAGTACTTCAGCCATTGTTAGCAGCAGGAGTCGTTCCCTCTGAACTCTGGTGGCTCCTGCTTCCCATCTGTGGGATGATGGATTGCTATGTTTAATACATCTCAGCTTTTGTCTGTCATAGTGTGGATAGACAGCGCTATCAACGATCGCAGCGCTGATTAGAGCGCTGGTTGTACCCACTGCTCTCGGGCAGGCACCTCCCAGGAATCTTCGATGCGGGAGCTCGTTGGCACTCTCACCACTCAAATAAGTCGCACAGCCAACTTGAGGTGGTCTTAAACACCTACCAAAGACCAATGGGAGTTCCTAAATTCACACAGCCTCCCCCGGAACAAAATTCAGACACCCTTGTGAATGCTGCAGTACCAAATATAAACGCTCACCCTGAGCTCAGAGAAACCCCTCATGCTTTTAATGGACCGGGGATGGGCGTAGGGATGCAGGGATGCGTTCCAGGGGGTGTGATGTTGGCGGAGCTCAGCCCATCTGTACTTAAGTGTTTCGCTACTGGTGATATGGTAGGAGTGCAAGGGTTGCATCGAAGCAATAAGATACGACGTGACATGTGTCATACAAGGATTTGCTAAGCCGTGGGTGCTTCGTGATTCACAGGTCCACAGGCTGAATTATTTCAGCCACCAGAGAAGTCGCTGTACACCAGCACAACATATGCCCTGGAGTATCTTCTAATAATTACAAAATGGTGCAGTGGGCATATAAATTGGAAAAAAAAAATAATCATGTTATAGGCATCATTTTAGACAAGTGGATATATATTATTTTCATTATTAGCATATTAATTTTCCACTCTTACAAGAAATTATTGTTCAAAATCTTAAGTGTGAAACAGTATTGTATTAGAAACAAATAGATAATTATGCTTACTAAAGCATATAATACTGGCCTTAAAAGATGCTTGACCCAGTTTTCTTGATTTGGACCATTGCCCACCGTCACAGGCCAGGCTGAGGATATCTTTGACTTCATTTTGAACTGTGGGAGGAAGGGAAGTTAAATCAGAAGATATTAATCATCCTTCATTTAGCTTTCTTAGTAGAGATTTTAATTTACAGAACCAGAAGAATGAGTAGCTAGCAAAAACTATCAATAACAAAAGTGGAGAAATTGTCAGAATGAAATGTGTTTTCTTTAGCCCTATTTCACTTGATATTCGCTTGACTGTGGCATTGTTTGCTTTTAAAAATTTTCTTCACCTTTGGTTATACCAACGTTCAGCTTCTATGGCTCTGCTTATAGGCAACGGTTTGTAATTTCTCTGTTGTGCTTGCTGGAAATCTAAGCTCCACAGCACAGTTGTGGGATGCCATTTTTATTCCTTTTTAAGATGATCCAGGCAGTGGCAATGCTCACAGGGAGGAGTGTTCATGCTAATTAAAAGCTCGAGTTTACCTTTCAAAAAAAAAAAAAAAGAAAACCTGGCAATTTGCCTGGGAGAAAATTCTGTCTTCAGTCACCATTTTTAATCTACTTGTCTGTTTGGAGTTATCGTCATTTTAAGAGTTGCCTGGTTTTAAAAGTTGCCTGGATGTTGAAGTAGTTTCTTTGACATCATTCCTAAGTGCTCACTTGCCATATATGAAGATCAGAGGATTTGAGGGCTTTGTGGAAAGGAGTATCAGTAATAAGGAGGGCATAATCTTGACATTTACAGCTGCCAGCTTTCCTCAATTTAGGCTCCCTTTGTTAGCAATGGCTGCATTGCAGTGAGACAAGGAAACTTGAGACATACTTTACAAATTTAAGAGAAGAGTAAAAATTAAACACATGTATATGTTTATACATAAACAGGTTTAAATGTAAACAAGTTTAACATACTAAACCTCTCCTGATTTTTTTTTCTCCTTTAAGATAAATGCCATTTGGCTGGAGATACTGAAAGGGGTTGTTCTACAGAGATCAATAGCTGGAGTGTTCATACATGCACAGAAAGGAAATAGCAGCAACTTGAAAGTTAATGAAAAGCAAGTATGAAATAAATCCATGTATTAGTAGGTGATGTGTTAATAAATGTATCACATAAATATGATAGGTAAAGGAATCAGATAAATGGTTCCTTAATCAGATACAAGATCTCTGTTGTTTATATTCTTTCGGTAGAAGTCTCTGATTTACAGCCTTTTTTGATAGCAGAGCTGGTTTAGATAATTTTGCCTCTCTTCCAGGCACCGTGATCGCATTCCTGTACAGCTCTGCTTGTACAACCACATGTGACAATTTTCTGCACAGGATCAGGTCTAGGTTAAAAATGTTGCCCTACTACATGCCCCCCCCCCCCCTTTTTTTTTTTCAGTATTATTTTTATTAGCCCTCATCTGGTTTGGGAAAACAGTTCACCATATGTTCTTATCAGCAGTTGTGCTGTTACAAGTGAACGGACAACAGGGACAGAAATGAATGATGATGGCAGGATGGGGGAACCTTGCCTTCAGTTTTATGTGTGGTTGTCCTGCGTGGCATGAAATTGTCCTGCATCCTAACTGCAGTGTCCTGAGTCTATTCCGGGAAATGAACTGTGGATCGCACAGAAGTTTTAACACTGTATTTAAAAGGAGGAAACAGGAGAGGGTTCAGTGCTAAATGAACGGAGAAGTAAAATCTTTGAAAGAAAAATGTATGAATGCAGTGAAAACCACGATCCTCTCCCTTGGGAATCTTCTTGACTAAATCTTGGCACGCTGGCCTGCTGTGTCTTGCAAAACAACCGCGGTCAGTCTCTGAGGTGCAGCATGATTTTGGCTTTTGGATGCTCCCCCTCACCATGCCACGCTGGTGGGGAAGGATGAGACACAGGTGTGTCTGTGTGCTGCACATCTTGGCATGTTCAGGGAGAGGAAGCCCACTTGTTACAGAGCGTCCTCTGCTCCATGGGAGGTCCGGCACAGTGGAAGAACTCTGGAACTTAAATCAAGCCTAAGTATCTGCTGGTGGAGTGTGGTAGAATGAAAGCTCTTAAATCAGGGGTGTCAAACTCATTTTCGCTAGCGGCCACATCAGCCTCGTGCTTGCCTTCAAATGGCCGAATGTAATTTTAGGACTGTGTAAATGTAGGAGTGGTTACATGCTCTGAAGTAGTAGTTACATGCTCTAAATCATTTTGCTTTTTTGAGTGGACTTTCTTCACTCATACCTCTTGATGCCTTAGGGACATTTTTCCCCTGGTAATGGCATATACATTAGTACAGAGGGCATCTCCTATAGCTGAGCAGGATCTGACAGTGTCACTTAGACCCCTGGGTTCTGAGACAGTATAAAATTACTGACTACTGTTTTATTCTGAGTACCTAGTTCACAATAGTACTACCAAATGTTAATGATGATGGAAATATTCCACTGTAAAAAAATCTAGGCTTTGATAACCTGTGCACTTTTCTCAAGCTATGCTGATAGAATTGTACTAGTTTGTACCTCCGTAGGAATACTTTATTATTATTTTTATTATTAAGAACGGAAAACCTGTTTTAAGCACCAGTTGACTTCTTCAGCAGCTTTTTGCGGATGTGATGGAAATGCGTCTGGAGCTACAAGATCCTTGTCTACATAGAACCAATGGGAAACTCAAAATTTCCCTGGCTAGGCATGGTTTTAACAAAACTCTGTTCAGAATGGTCTGACTTCACTGTAAAGTGGGTTCCACTGTGCTAATCCTCTTGGAATGCAGCAATTATCACCTACCGTATAGGTGTTAAGTGCTGAATTTCAAAGGGATTATCACTTTCCTCCTTTAGTGGCTAAGCAAGAAGAGAAAAGTTGTTAGTACTTCTAAAGGGGAGGGAAGAGGAAAGGAAAAAAAAGGAAATCTCGCTTGTTTGTTTTGTTTTTTTTTTTCTGTGGTTGCCTTCAATCTGGCAAAAGAGGAGCAATCTGGGTTTTGCTACAGCTGGTTACTTTGGGTTTGATCTTTAAGAATTCTAAAGGCATTTATTTTCCAGCCGTGTGAAGTACGCTTCTTTTGTGGAAAGAGGTAAATATAACAACCATTCAGAATAAAAACTGAAAATTATGTAGGTGGTCAAAATTATATAGGAAAACCGAAGTTCTCTATATCCTTAAAGTATGTTTTCATCATCTGCAGACTTTTGTCAAGCTAAGTATGTAGCAGTACTTCAGATCTTCAACAATTTGTAGAAGTTGGTATCTTTTCAGTCTAAAAACATAATTGATGGTTTTATTGATGTTGCAGACAGAGCATTGGAAATTATCCTAAGACTATTTTTGTGCATATTCTCTTTCCACGTACCTTTTTCTTTACCTGACATGCCAATATTTTGTTCTACTAGCACTATCTACAATACAGATAATGTTAATATCACATGGTTGTTGTATAAGGTGGCATTAATATCTTTGAATCCTTCCTCTTTTTTTTTTTTTTTTAATTCACTTTGGAGAATCTCATCTATGGATACTTCTGTGCTTGCTCCTGCAATCTTGATCTTAGTGAACTGTTGTCTGGGTACGTAATGGGCAGTGAAAGCAGAGCAGAACCCCTCCACCCTAACACTGTGCCCTGGATAGCAAGCAACAACCGTAGGCAATGCTTCTTCCATATTTGATTTGCAGATTACAAGTTCAGTTTCTGCTTGGAAATGAGCTCAACATTCCTCAGTGTCATTCAGTAATTAGCAGGCAGTGTGTTCAGCTTTTCCGTCTCCGGTGTTTGTTTTTCAGTTACGAGTATGAAGAAAAGGGGACTCCAGTTGTACAGAGATAAATGTGTGTGCTTGAGTGTGCCACCGAGGGACATTCTTGAGTAAGCAGAGAAACCAGAGGTGCCCAGCACATACATGTTGTATGCCTGGGCTTTAGCCTGCTCAGCCTACCTTGCTTTAGAAACATGTAAGGGTTGACAGCCTCCAGAGGCTGCTTTTGGGTTTGCTGATGTGAACTAAATGAGGAATGGGGGACCTCATTGTGGTCTACAGCTTCCTCACAAGAGGAGAAGGAGGGGCGGGTGCTGATCTCTTTGATGACTAACCATAGAACCCAAGGGAAAGTCAGGAAGATGTGCTAGGGGAGGTTTAGGTTGGACATTAGGAAAAGGTTTCTTCACCCAGAGGGTGGTGGAGCACTGGAACAGGCTCCCCAGCCCCAAGCCTGACAGTGTTCAAGAAGAGACTGGACAACACCCACAGACACATGGTGTGAACTGTGGGGTTGTCACGTGCAGGGACAGGAGTTGGACTTGATGATTCTTGTGGGTCCCTTCCAACTCAGGACATTCTGTGATTCTAGAGAGAGGTCATTCACATCTGGAGAAGGATTTAAGATGTTGTAAGAGACACAGGTAGTTAATAATGGGCAGGAGAAGGCTGCCTGATGGAGAAGTCTTTTACGTGAGGCTGCAAAATAACCAAAAGGGGCCTTTAGAGAGAGTGGCAGCATTTGGTATTGTATTGATGATGCTGAATAGGAGGTTTCATGAAGGAGGGATGCAGAGTATCAGATTATAAGACTGGCTCTTAGCCTGTTATTTTTATTCTCACTGTCACTTTATTGGGTTGCGAGGAATGAAAACTTCTATCAGAAGTGTTTGGTCTGGCTTTCTCAGAGCTAAGAATTCAAAGTTTTAGTGCTGGAAAATGGGTTAAAGTTGCCGTTTCTTCACAGTCAAATCACAGAATTTAATGGATTGCAGAATTAAGCTGTATCACAGTGTTTAGATAGCATTTTCCAGGGATTGCCTGGGAACATTTCAATAAATGATGAACATTTTCTTCTATTAAATAAAATATTTTAGATATTATACATAGTGCACAAAATACAAGATAGTGTATCTTGGTGCCAGTAGGGTTAGTTCCTATTATAAGAACTCGTAAGATATATGCAATCATTTTATTGAAAGAAGAAATAAAAAATTGCATTTCAGTTCTAAAGCTAACAATATTTTCCTGGGAATAACAGTCTCCTTCTTAAATGTAAAACAATTTGGCAGAAGAACATATTCTGCTAAGCTTAGTAAGTTGTAAAAATGAGTATTCTTAATTTTTAATGAATTTCTGAAATATTAATTCATTTAGTCCATTTTTGATGGCAGTAATGGCTTGTAGACTATATGGGGTATTTTGAACTGGAAGGGGCTTAACTGCTTAGCTGTATCAAGATGATAATTGTATATACCACCAAATATCTGTAGTGAAGAGCAGGTACTTCGTATTGTTGGAAGTGATGTTCATTTGGGCATGCAAAGAGGGCAGCATTTATATAGATAGGGATTCAACATGGGCTCAAGGCCAAGAGTCATCATAAGATACAGATATTTGTTTCGGGAAGTTGGGAGCACCTTGCCATTGTTGGGTATCCCAGTACTTGGCTTGTGAATTCTGGCATTTTCCCTAATCTGATTTCATCATAATTTGCATACATTTGATATGGAATCTCATGCTGTAGGAATAAGTTCACAACTTCTGGATTAAAAAAAAAGCGGCGTTTTAAAGTAGCACATTTCTGCCATTTGTTTTGCTGCCTCTTTAGTGTAATGATCCCACTACCAAAGAACTGCAGCTCCTCCTTTGTCAGCAGAATTTATGATAATGTCTTGCCGTTTTTGTAAATTATGCAACACACACAGTTCCTCCTTTGTTATATAGTGAAATTTAGCAGGTTGTTTTAATTGTTTGATTGATTTTTTTTCCTTTGGCGTTTGTCTACACTGAAATCTTGTGTCTGAGATTTACTAGGAGGAACAATCAAGAAGAATGTCTTTTGTCTGAATTTCTGAAGATGTCAGGAGATTTAGGAATGTTTGTGATAAGTCTTTTGTTTTGCCAAGTCTAGAATTGGGTAGAGAATGCTGTATGAGAAGTGTTGAGCGTTGCTGTGTCTTTTAAAATCGTCAGCACGTTTCTTAACAGGAACAAATGCTTGTCTTTCACGTAGTACTGAATATTCAGCAGCTTCTAGTGGTTCATATTTATTGTTGCTGAAAACAATAATAATCTTTTAAACACCTAGAACATAGATTGCTTTCATTGTTTTCATGCAGCGAACTTTGAGGCATTAATAGCAAGATGCCCATGGACTTAACTGAGACCAGCTCTTACCCTACTGCCTGAAACAAGTAGTTTCCTTTCGAAGATACCAATACCCATTTACTGAAGCACTCATACCACTTGTTGCACAATGGTAATCTGGAATGTAAAAGAATTAGCAGGTCTCTGCCTCCGTAAATTGTCAAATGAAAGCATGAATGTTTTCATAACTCTTTGGGGCAGACAGGAGAGACTCAACCAAAAATGGCTGAGCCATTCTGGTTCCATTTTGTAAGAGACTTGAAAAATAGGTGAATGCAAAGTTGAGATTTTTTAAGATATTTTACAGATTTTCCATTTTTCATTTTGATTACTTAGGTATATCGAATATACACTTGTTCAAAGGCTGATTCTGGGATAGTATTTTTGAAAAATATGCCTGTAATTCTCTAGATGTTCTGTATGGACTCAACAGGGATTTCATGTATGTGACTGAGCAGCCCTGGTCTGAGTTTTCTAGGTTTCCTTTTCTGACAAGTTAAAACACCACCCAACCAACTGCTCCACAGAAGCTTTCAAATGAATACAGTTTTATGTTAATTGCAACATATCCTGTATTTAAAATGATCAAGGCCCCCGATAATTGGACACTGAAATTATTAGTTATATTAATAAAATATCCAAACCCATATGGCTTCCATATTTGAAGTTTTAGACATAATCTATAATTTTTATTGCCTTGCTCCTCCCAAAGTTATGTTTCCTCTTTGAATTCTTTGGGTCTCTTTACTGAGGTAGCATTTGCAGTGACTGCAAGCGAGGCCTCACATGAAAACGTGGAGATCTGGTCTTTGACTTCCAAGTTGAACTAAATAAGAATACCTGTTGAGCTGTTACAATGTATATTTTGCTATAAAGTTGTTTGTTTGTTTTTTAATTATACTGTTAGTAAACCCTTTAAACTCTCATTCTGTATGTGTAGGTATGGAGGGCAAGAGAGAATGAAGTCAATAAAGTTATCGCCATTCTCTTTCACCATTCCTTTTATTGTGGTTATTATTTTATTATCACTATTCTGAGATAGTGATTAATGTTTCAAAAGAGTGACTTCTATAAGATATTGACTAAATAGTGAACAGTAAATTTTCTTTCCCTCCGTTTTTCCCCAAGATGTTCTGTTGTTTGTCCAGGGTTTTTTTTAATGCATTAGGCTTTGAAGTAATTCAGAGGATCATGAGGACAGGCATATTAATGAGATTTATCAGATCTCTACATAAATTGAGCTAAACCATGATAAAAGTAATTCTGCAGTTGTTTCTGGCACAACTAGTGAGCTCAGACATACATAGAAATCTGAAATGGGTGAACTGAGGGGACATGGATGATAGAGGCAAAAATGGTGTAGGTGGGGTATTTGGATTAAGTGTTTCAGAAATCATATTCCTGTGATAGTAGATGCACAGATAATCAATATGGGCAATTTCTAAGGTTCAAGTATGTTTTAGTGCATGTGAATCCTGAAGTTTCCTTATTGACCATTCTACAGTGAACTAATATTCTCAAAATCCTAGAAGGTTAAAATTTGGTTTGTTTTCCTAATTTGAGATGGTGATCTGCGTGTCAGAAATGAAAGCTGTAAGAATCATACCTATTTCACATTCCAATTTAAATAATGTTTTTGACTGTATTTGTAGCCATTGTTGAAAATACATTTTGTAAAAAAGATAAACATTAAACCTGTGCTACTGTTTAGAGAATACTTCTGCAGCTTCATGATTGTTCTTGGCAATCTTGATAATGTTTTGATTGTTGTTCTTAATAGAGTCTTCTTTCACTACTGCAAATTTGTACCCATGGACCTGCTCTTGAAACAACTCCAAATCGAATCCTTCTTTTTATTTTCAGCATAATTATGTTGTATTTTAGATACTGCTTTGGAAACATCTCATATTTGCCATCTTTTTCCAGAAGAACAGATTAATATCTAAAGGAGCTTGTATTTGAGACTTCTACTAGTTTCAAAGAGTACAGTCGTATCTGTAGTAGCTATTTTTTTTGCGAGACTTTGAAATGCTTTTGTCTTATCAAATGCCATTCTCTGCTATTCTTTAAGCCATTTGAAATGGAGCACGTGGTTTAGATCAGCTACCATGAACTTCCTTAGATCAGTGAGTGTTCCTGTGAATCTTCAAATATTCTGCACTCTGCCTTTTGTGGTTCTGCTGCCATTTTTTTTCTCAAGATAATCAAAACAGAAATAATTGCCTCCACCCATTCTTAAAGGTGTTGGAGTTCAAGTATGAGAGCAGTTCAAAAGGGAATTTACGTGTGCACACATATAATCATTCCTATCAAAATATTCCCCTTAAAAGTTTGGCAAGGAGCTCCAAGTATTTTCCTGCATCTTAATTCAGATAATTGGAAATGCAGAATAAAATAGGAACATTATTTTTCCAAGCTAATCGATGACTTTCAGTAGTAAGGTTCCAAACTATGGAAGACTTTTAATTGATAATTTGAAGGGCATCTAATGTGCTTTTTCCTACAGATTTGGGCTTCACTCTCTCCCTTCATGTCTTTTTCCACATTCTGGCAATGTGCTGAAATCACTGAAACTCTTCTTTGATCCAGGCTGGCTTATTTAGGGCTAGTTCCTAGTGTATGTAGGGAAGTTACCTTAGTGTAATACTGGAGGTACGCAAAAGCACATAGTATTTTGTACTATTCTTTATGCTGTATCACTTTCCAGATACCTCCACAAACTGTTTCCGTGTTTTCTGATTTTGTTTCAGTGTATGCATCTCATCATAGATAACAGCATTATCAGAGTGTCTGTTTTTCGCTGACTTTCAGTTGTCTTGCTCAGGGAATCTGATAATTCCAGATGTTTCTTTGGAGGTGTAGGGTTCATGTTAAGAAACTGGTGCAATGACTTTGGGGACGAAATTGCAAACGGGCACTGAATGTTCTGCGTTCACGAGAAGCACCGAGACTCTCTGTTACTTGTGAGTAAACAAGCAAAGTCAGGAAAGACAGGTTGAGGCACCTTGTAACCTTTACTGCCAGGAAAAAAAGAAGGGTATATGTAGTAAATAAATGGCCTCTCTATGTCATACAGTTTGGGGATTTCTGCTTTAGGTTGAATAACCATTTGGACTAAAAGAAATCTTTCAGAAGAATAATCTTTTTTTTTCTCTAATTTAAAGTAATAGGGATTCTTCACATATTGCCCTAAGTTTGCTTAGTCTCTACATTCTGTTATGTGGGTTTTTTTTTTCTTTTTTTCTTCTGCATTTGCTTACTACATGCTTATCAACTGCTTACATTATTGAAATTTTGTTTCCCAGGTAGGTACTTTCAGATCTTCACTTCTTCTCTTTGATAAGTTAAATAGCCTGTGCTCATTAAATCTTGCACTGCTTTTTTTTTTTTCCCTTTGCAGTCCTTTTTTCTTTCATATGCTCATCATGAGTAACATTTATTTTGCCCTTGTTTATACTTGCACTGCCTAATTGTTTTTGGTAAACGATGGTTTTGTTTAGTGGGACTGTATGGATGCAACAGAATAAAAATTTTGGCGGGGCAGTGAGAACTCTGTTAATAATCCTGTTGCTGCAGGAACAGGGGTGGGACTCCTGCAGAACGAGAAAAGTCATGTTAGTTTTGCTAGGTTAGCAGCTGTAAAGAGCATCAAAAACTGAACTCTAAAGCAAGCAAACATTTGCCTTAATATTCCTCAAAAGAAGGTCTGTTCAGTAAGATGATGATCTTTTTCAGGTTATTTCTTGGAGTGAGACTGTTGTTTAAGGGTCGGTATTTGTTCAGGCAAGGTGCTTTTAAGATGTTGTGTGCTATGTGAGGAGACTTTGTGGATTTCCATTCTTCAGAAAAAACAGGGTCCAATGACATGAGTAATTCTAAGAACGGCACTTTTAGTGAAAATCTTTTTTAAGAGTATTTTGAGTAGTTCCTGTTTCCAGAGTCAAAAAGGAAGTGATTGGAGATAGAGACATTAAGTGCAGACAATACCAGACTTTCCAAGTCTGATCCTTTAACTGTGGTACACTCATGCTCTAAGGTACAATATCTTGTGACTTTTCAGGATCAAACAGCATTGAAGGACTAGTTTTCAAAAGAAAAAAAAAAAAAAAGAGCTTTTAATCTTTAGTCTGCTGGCAAATAGGTCTATTAAGTGTTAAACAGTGTGAGATAAAATACATGATTAAGGACTATTGACTACAGCTAGAGTAATCCAAGAATTAATTGAGATTGTTGAATCAAGCTCAAGGAATAGGCCAATAATAGAACATTTTCTGAAATTAATGGGGAAGAGGTAAGAAAACATCTGACCGGTACATGGCATTCTCAAATGACAAACCAGATAACAGTCTGTAAACAGATTGCAGGAAAGAGCAGACTTAGGCTAAGCAAAATCTTTATGTCATTCAGATATGTTTATGATGACAAAGGTATTTTAAAAGATATTAAGATTATATTTGTTAGTGATTTTAACTTTTATAATGGATTATAGAATTTAAATTTCTCATTAAATTTATGTTATGTTTATTTAACTTCTCACAGGTATTTGTTGTATTCTGAATTTTGGTTCAGTAATGGTGTCACTGGAGAGGGGCTCTTTATTCATCAGTATGTAGAGTCTGATGTGACCATAGAGGTAACAGTCTTCCAATGGAGAGCTTGGGGTTTGTGTAGGTCCTGTCTGGTTTTGTGTGAGCAGGAAATCGTGTCCTTCATTTCATGTAGTTTGTGGAATATAAAGCTGGACTGTCCACATATTCTGGTATAATTAAACTCAATTTGCTTAATATTTGCTCGTCACTTTGAGTTGCACTACCGTATTTCTTTCTGATAGCGTATCTGGTGATGAACAGCAGCAAACCTTGTAGGAAACCAGTGCTCACCGTCCATGTAGCTGTTGCAGCTCTTGTAGTACAAGTCTTACCCCCAACAAAACATAATTGTTACTGATTCACTTACTGAGTGTCCTGGCAGAGTTAATAGTTATTAGAGGCATTTGTGCACTTTGGAGGAATGCTGTGTTGAGGTTCTCGGTGGGGTTTGTAAAAGAGCTGTAGTTCAGGTTCAGGCTTGAAATGGCCACATTTATTTGAATAAAAGCAATCTAAATAGGGTAGTAGAAAAGGGGTTACAGATCATGCTTTTTTTTTTCTTTCTTTTTTTTTTTTTTTTTAAATTTTTGAGGGATCTTTCTTTTAATTTTGGAGTCAGAGTCTTGTAAAAATTTGAAGAGCCAGTCCTCCAAAGATAATGGGAGTCAGGTACAGGGCAAGTCTGCTTTCCTGGTTCAAAAAACCATGAAATTTAGACTTTTGTATTTCATGCTTAGAGCATCCCAAGAAGAATGTGCATTGAGGGAGCAAGAATCGTGGAACAAGAATTAATGAGAGCACCCATGAAAAAATTAGCCGCTATTAGGGTGTGTTTTCATAGCAGAAGGTAGATGTGCGCGTAGCAGAAGCCAGCGACTTTGCCAGCACGTGTGATGGGAGCAGTCTAGCAGCTTGATATTGTCCCTGTAGAAGCCTGAACCGAGCGTTACAGCTGCCAGCTCCTGATGAAGGCAGTGCAGCAGTGTCTTCACTAATATTCTCACCTATGTGAGCTAAATTAAAAGCGAGATGAATGCTCTGATATAACCACATTTTCATTTTATGTAGATCGAGACAGGCTGCAACACATTTCTACTAGACAAGGTTAAGAACTCTCCGCTGTCCCTGAACAACAGTGTTCTAATTAAACAGGAGTATGGTAAGCAGGTTGTTTCCCTGCTCAGACCAGCTGAAAATTAATCCTTTCTTTTTTTTTTTCTTCCCTTTTTGGAAGGACTAGTTTCCAGTCAGACCAGTCATCTAAAGTGTCTTGCTACACGGCACAAATTCTAGTGGCTGTGTGGAGGAAGGGGTGGCAGGACATGGCTTGGGACAGGAGGAAGACAACACTCTAAATTGGTGGCCTCAATGTACAAGAGCTTAAGTCAGTCGTAGAAGTACATGCTTAGATTTGAACACTTTTAGGTAGATATATCTCAGTTATAATTTGTGTCTTGTTAAAGGAAAAAAAAAAAAGGAAAAAAGAAGTTAGTAGAATACCAATCCTGAATATAGTCTCTTATGTTTGAATGCATAACAACTTTTGCTACAGTAAGGCAGATTCAGAAATGAGAAGGTAACTGGTAATGAATCATCAAACAACACTGGAAAATATTAGTTGTTCCCTTCCCTGTTCCTGCCAGTGGTTCTGTCCTATGAGTTACATTGATTCAATTCTTTCCTTAGCTTTCTGAACTTGTTCTGTGAAGCGATTGTATTAAAAACCAAACAATAACAAACAACAACAAAAAAACCAAATGCAAACCCAATACTTTTTAGACTTTTCAACGTTGTTTCCTCCCTCCTCCCCCCTTCATTTCATGCATTTGATTTCAGAACACAGCCAGCCAAATAGTTGAACTAACATGATTTATAGCAAGGGACAAGAACCTTTGGATGAGTGAGAACTGGAGGTGAAGGGAAGGAATGATGGGGAAATATACAGAAAACCTCTTATGTGTGATCTGCTGCTGACAGAATAATGACATGTAACAACAGCTTAAATGTCTAAAATATCACAGAAGGTGTGCAGAACAAATTTTTATGACATGCTTTCTTATTCTTCACCTTCAGAATAATAACAAATTTGTGGTTACTTTCACATTGATGTTTATCATTATGGGGTGGCTGTCATCAGGTGGAGACAGTGCGAAAACCTTAACAGCTCCTAATATTTTAAACCTTTGTGATAATGACAGAGAAAGCATTAAATGTGCTGTAGTCAAAGAATATAATACTTTATGGAAAAACTTATGGAGTCTCTTTTTCTTCACTTCTTCTAGCCATTGAATGGCACATTCACCATCATTCAATTTGAAAATGTGGGTGTATTTGTTCAAATAAAAATGTTACTTTGGGAGCACAGGTAAATAAAAATTTATGACTAAGGTTATTATATGGTACAGTAGAAATCCAGGGTTAAATATCTGAAAGGAATAATATCCTTTAGTTTGGGAAGAGAGGCTCTTCCAGTCACTCGTTTCAGACCAACAAGGTAAAAGAGTGTTACTTTCAAGTAAGCTAATGTATAGTTTTAATGCATTAGCTACTCCAAATTAACTTGCTGTTTGGACCTGTAGGATATGATTCAGTTGCATAAATGTGGGCATCTAGATGCATTTGAAAGGCCCTAGGGTATCTTCTGTGTTTTAGAGCTGCTGTTCGGAGGAACAAGTCCTTCCCAGGTCTTTGGTCAAGTCTGCCAGCTCATCCGCCTGTCTTGGGTACTCCAGGGCATCCCAGATGGCACGAGGCTCCCGCATTCAGGCAGCTGATCAAACTCGCAGAGAAGAATTCAGCTCTGGTTTCAGACACCCAGATTTAGTCAATGGCGGTTTAGTCGATACAGTCAAAGGAAGACTCATTATTCTAAAGCAGACACCCACATTTGCTCCACTGAATAGCTTTCTAGACTTCTTTGACTGCATTGACTAGATCTCCTTTGACAATAATAGGAGCTTAGACAACCACGTTCTAGATACCTAATTTTAGACACTCCTCCTTAACATACAGTAGATATGAAGCAGCGTAATATATTTTTAAAGCAGCATGACTGAGAGTGAATTTCAGTCCTTTAGCCTTAGATAGGTAGGTGTGTGGGTTGTTTTTTTTTTTTTTAATTTGAGCTACACTGCCTTTAAAATCAAATAGAGAGGGATGGACACCTCCAGCAAAGCCATTCATCTGTCCTTAAAATATGTGGTAAGATAGACATGTCAGTCTTTATTCCTTTGACTATAGAAAGAGTCTTGATCACTGGTTTAGATTTAGACAGCTAGTAGATGTCTCTAGTTAGGGACAAATAATCTTACCTTAAATTGGTCTCAATTTAATTGAGTAACATAAGCATCTAGTGGCACTCAAGGTGCTCTGTGTATAAGAGCATCCCATGTTAGACACCTGTAAAGGGCTGGCAGATGTGAGGAGTAACTTTTCAGGAGATCGGTTTCTTCTTAAAAGCCATCATGATACCCTGCAGACATTAAAATAACTTTATATGCCTGTTCAGGCAATTGAGTCCTACCTTACATGTCTGTACACAGATGTTGTCCAAAATATGAAATGCGCTGTAAATGCATACTCTTTTTTTCCCCAATAACTTCCCTGGGTAGGCATAGCCACTTCTGTTTCCTTCTGATTTGGAACATAATTTTGTCAATATTGCCCCTTCAGTTGAAATGCTTTGGAAGCATTGTGCTATATAAAGGTCATTTCTCCATCATTGAAATTACTAGTTCTAGTAGAGTGAAGCACAGAATCTACGTAACAGCATGCAGCCACATTCTGAGGTGTGAGGAATAATATATGCAGGACTTACTTATCTATTTTTTAATCCAGAACACACCGGGTGGGAAATTTTGGATGAACACAATATAATTTGCCAGTTAGTGTTGGGCCAGACTGTTGTGAGTGACATTCAGTCTTTAGTAACAAGTACTTCAATACAAAAGTATACACCTACAGTGTAATTTGAGACAGTGATTAATCCAATAGATTAAAAAAAAAAAAGTAGATATAACATGTTTTGGTTACTGTTTTGCACATGAAAGAGAAAGAAGAGTGGGAGGTTTTTTGTGGGATTTTTTGTTGGTTGGGTTTTTGTTGTTGTTGTTTTATTTTTTTAATAGATTTAAATTAACAGCAAATAGGATGAAGACTGCTGAAGATAAATTATTCCTTATTATTTTGTTCTTTGATTTTCCTTCAGTGGTGTGATTCATTGATGGCTGTTGGGTGTGCTTTTTGTAGTTTGTGGAATGAATGGATGATCTCTCTGCTCAACCCTCTGACATGCTGCAATGTAAAGGCCCTATAAGGACCTGGTTAGAAAGACTAGTAATGAATGGTTCAATATTTAAGTTTATTTATAGGAGCAGCTTCGACTAAGTTTTCATGTTGCAATCCTAGGAATATGCATTTTGTTTCCAATCACGTTTCCTGTATCTATCAGATACTTTACTTCCTAACCCTCTTTTATCCAGCAGCCCTTGCTGATTCAGCATTGGTTTTCAGTGTTCACTTCTGAAAGTACCTTGTTACCGAAAAGATCACTACTTAAAAACACGCAGTGAGTATGTATTACTTAGAACAAACTGAAGGAATGATTGAGAAGTGCATGGACTGCCAAACTAACTTTATCCTAAGGGACTTTTCTCCATTTTAATTGATTTTTTTTTTTTCCCGGAGATTTTGTTCATCTTATTAAGCAAGTCCTTAGAGGAGTGAAACAGTAGGTTACCTCCTTGAGAGCAAAGGACAACCTGACTTATTTGCTACAATTATCAATTTGTCCTTATCTTCATGAAGTGAAATACTTTTTTTTAATCCTTCTGAAACAGCTTACAGTATTGAATAAAACAATAAGGAATAGCTGGGTTTAACTCCAGCCTGAGCCTATTTAATTTTTAAATATCAAGTGTAATATTGTGAAGACTGCATATAATTTTATTTTCCTAAAGCAGATATTTGGCAGGTGAAGAAATTGTCAGGCACAACTGATTGAAATGCTGTATTTTGTTGTCTTTGATAGAATATTGAACAGTTAAATTCTCAGTAAAAAATGGTTATATGTTTAGCTATCATATGAAGAAAGTTGTTGAAGTTTTCTGCATATTTCAATAACCTGTTATATTTACTTCTAGCTTTCTAATATTGTTTCAAGTGATAGTTACCTGATTTGTACCTCCACTGAAAATCATTTTGAAATGTCACTATCTTGGATAGGTAAAGGTAGGACCCAATTGGTACTACATGGATCAGCTGAGAATTTGCTTTAAAGAGAAATCTTGCAGCATTCAATGCAGTGCAAATTTTACCAGTAATGGATGAAGCTCTATTACAACCAAACTGAAGCTTTTGTTATGTGGCAAGTCAGATCCGGGAGAGGCTTTCTCTGTAACTTGTCTATATATTGTCTGAAGTGGGGATACTGGGGAATCCACGCTGTGCAGGGTGGGACCCAGGACGGTTTACTGAATTCCTGGCATAGCACAGGCAATTGAGGGGGAGATGGTGGCTGTTATCATCATAAACTTTCACCTGAGGTTATACAAGGGTGTCTTGCCCAGGGGTCCTAAACAAAGGCACTGTTTGGTTCTAATTAACTTATCTTTAATGATTAATTTCTGAATGCCATAAATCAAATGAATATTAACTCAGGAGAAGCATAAAATTATACATACTTTTGGTGCTGTTTTTAAAATGCTGTAGTTTAAAATGTGCAAGGAATAAGCACTATATCAATTTAAGTTTGTTGTTTTTTTTTTAACTATATTGCTAAAAATATTTGTGGATAGTAAAATTAGCAATGTGTTCCATTAGAACGAGTGAAATAAGCATACCTCAGCCAGCCTTTTCCTTCAGAAAGCAAGTAGGAGAAAGAAGGAAGAGAAACTCCAAAAATATTTTCTCAAAGTGCATTCATTTAATCAAAAAGAAAATTGCATATTTCTTTTAGTGGTTGTGGAAGTTCCCCTCTCTAGGTTTTCTGGTGCACTGTATGTATGTTATCTGCATCTTTCTCTCCTTTTTCCTGCTAAAAATATTTTACAAGCATTTCACAAAACTTGTATTTACTTCATATATGGAGTATTTTCTGTTTTATCAGTGAACACACTAGATATTTTTTTTCCTGAAGTGGAGAAGAGTATTTGATAAAAACATAGTAGCATGATATGTGATAAGTAGTAGTTTAAGTTTAGAAGAAACAATATTATTTCTGTCATTAAGAGATCTACTTCATTATTTTCCTGTTTAGTTGTCTTCTCCGGGTCAGGCATCAGACTAATGAGAAATTCTTAGAACGGTCCTTTTTCTGTCTAAACACTAAGCACAGAAATGCTTTCAATAGGGAAAAAAAAGCAACCAACAACCCACAAGAAGTGTGTGCAGAGATAATACATAGCCTGAAAAATACTTACGTGCTGACAGCTATCCAACAGTGTTGTCACAGCAGGAAGACATCAGTTGAAGAAACAGATAGTGACCTCAAAAAAAAAAAGTCTGGTCAGCAGTGTGGACAGGGTTTCACAAGATTATAAATCACCCCAGGGTCGCTGTGTTCCCACCATAAAGAGAGCATGGTCGTTTTATTGTAATCTAATAAGTGATGGGAGCAAAGGACAGCTCCAGTGTGTGTGTTTGAAAAAAAAATCTTGATTACAGTTTCAAAACTATACAGTTTCCCTTGCCATTGAAGTGCAGATTATGGGGGTTAAGGCCATTTTAGGATTGGATTACCTTTTTATAGCTGTATGTTATTCCCTTGTTCATGAATCAGAAAGTACTTAAATTAAACTGAACATTTGGGAGTAATACTAATAGGGAGTGTGGTAGTAGAAAATTAATCACTATTTAGTGTTAGATGGCTAGCCAAGTAAGTCTTTGTTTTCAAGGCTTTTTTTTACTGAATGCAATACCCACCTTAATGAACTGAAGAGAATTTGTATCCAGTGGTTCCTTTTATTTTTCAAAAAGTTAGTTTTTGTGGTGACTCATGTGCAAAAGCAAGTCTGTAGGAATGTATTTTTAGTGTCAGATTTAATCAACTTATTCACACTTTCATTGTGGATTTTATTCTATGTTGGGTAAAATTAGCCAGAGGAAACTTTTGTTCTTCTTTGTCTTATTTCTTGGGGTTGCACATACGATACATTTCAACATGCTGGGTAATAGCCTTGACATGCACAAAGAAGAGTCAGAAATGGGATTTTTTTAAAAATTACCTTATTTTTTGCATCTTAGCCCTCTGATTATTTTCCCCTTATCTGGATAGCTCTTCTGGCACCATTTTTTTTTTTTATTTTCCAGAATCTTCTTAGTTGCTTGAAAATGAATAGGAAAGAGAGACTGAACAGGCCTTCGTGTGCTTTCTCCTCAGACCCATATGACTTCCGGTCTTAGTTCCTCTCAATAGCCATATTTTCCAAACCAAAACCTGGGCAACCTTTCCTTCTTGGCCATTTCTTTCCTTTATATGCTTTCTTTCAAGTAAACATGACAGCAAATTTATGTCTGCTTACCTCTTAAATCCGCACGTTGAGTTGGGAGAAGAGTAGATCTATCACTTTACGAGGGTGAAGCAAGAGGCTTCAGGAACTATTTTCTCTGTAGTCTCCCCAGGCTTCACATTTTCTTCATGTCATTTAATTTCACTTGCTCACGCAGGCATATAGATCTGTATTAAAACCAGAAGCTTTAATACTTGGAGTCAGGCCTGGGTTTTAAGGAAAAAAAAAACGCATAAGACAACATCTGGGGTAAAACCCAGGAAAAAATGTTTCAAATAAACTTTCTTTGACATTTTGGGGAAAAAAAAATCAGCATAGCATAACATCGCTGAAATTTTTTTCTGATTTTTTTTCGTTATGCTTTTGTATTTCAGCATGAATGTTAATTGTTAGGAAGTTTCGTAAGACAAAATAATCCGAATTTGAATTTGTTAGTGGTATTTGAATTTTATATTTTTTATTTCCCTTCTTCTGTGTGTCAGGATGTACAGCAGCATCACAGTAACTCCTGAGATGCGCTCTGTCAGATCTGGGCAATTTACCAAATTTTGGCTTCTAGGAAGCAGACTGGCATCATGAGAAGACCTGGAGTGCAGGTGGCTGCTTGCTTCACAATTAATCTTGCATTTCAGATCTCCAAAGTTAAATGAATGGAAAGGTTTTTGTTGGTTGTTTGTCTTCCTATAGTTCACAATTTAATTATATTTTTCGAATGTGTTCAGTGTGGTATCATTAACAAAGGCCCAACAGTATGAGGTCAGAACCTCACCCAGTTGTGCAACTGTTACTGCTTGCTTTCTTACACAAAATGTATTAGTTTTCTTTGCATATTGGAAGATGATGAACATGAGGATTTACACTTAGACTCTTAAAGCAAACCTCTGGTCCACTCCAGCTCACTCGTCTATCATCGTTCTCATGTTATTCCGTGATTCTCACCCCCTTCAGATGTCAGCATAGGCAACTCTCACCCTGTATCTAATAGGACTGACAGAATCTCCTGCTGCTGCTGTCAGTGTCATTCCTTTAATTGAAAATGGGGCATGATTGATGGCTGTGCAGGTTCTGCTTCCCGTTGGACAGAAGGCTTTGCCTGCTCGACTTTCCCAGCACATTTTTGGTAGAGAGAGCACCATCAGTGAAGTAATACTACACCAAATCCAACATGGTGCACAGCATTTGAAGTGCCCATCTAATCATAACAGATACATAAAACTCTTTCTGATGTTGCAACAGAACATTGCCAAAAATAAAGATGGGACCTAACTTCACTTGCACCCTGTATATCCATTGAATTATCTGAGATCCTCCAAAGTATCAGTCAGATTAGTTTAATTTTTGTTTTGTCCAGTTAAGAGATTTGCAAGGTTTCCCTCTCACCACCCATCCCTGACAGCTAAGTTTGTTTGTTTGTTTATTTATTTAAGAGTGAATTTCTGTCACTTTGTTATGGAGAACAGAGTTGATCAGACACACTGTATTTAACCAAAAGCAGGATGTTGCATAAGAATAATGTCAGGATTCATGAGATGTTGTAGTGGGGAGAAACATCTTCCTATCCTGCTTCAGTTAACAACAGTGCTAGTTCCCACATAAGTCAAGCTACACTTATTATTAGAGGAAAGGAGTGACTGAGTTGTTTTACATACGATGTTTTACTACTTGCAAAATTACTCACGCTTCTCAGAATAAACTACAGAGTGCAAATGCCAGGATGATTTTTTTGTTGCTGTTGGTGAAGACATAGGGTAGATTGGTTAAGGTAGAGAAACAAATGTAGTTGCTTTGATTTATCACTTGTGACATTAGCATGTACTATACCGTTCTCCTGGAAACAAAATGGTTGCACCTGAGGACAGTGATATAAACACTACTTTGATTATTTGAAACAAACCATTAGGCTTTGATGAAAGAACCATTACTTTAGTAGACCTTGTACAGAGAGCACGCTTGGAGATAATGGATGAGCAGCCTACAAATTGCTTGCTTAGAATTTAAAGAAGTCACATGTTTGTTTGAACTTCATGGCATAAACAGATATCTAACATGAGCAAGACAAGCTAACGGTGTACTTGCAATGTAGTTGAAAAAATACGTTTGCAAACTTTACTTGCAATACTTTAGAATTTTAGAGTGCACCCTGAAAAAAATCAACTCTGTAGCTGCGATGTATACAAATATATTGATGTGTATACAACTTATACATTTTTATATACATGTCTTTGTATACTACACATTTGTATTAAAACAGCAAGTTTGTTTTTATATATTTGCTGCATGCTTACACAATGAAAATAAATATTTTGGAGTGTTACACAACTAAAATAGTTCTAAAAAGTTGCAAATTTGAGTCTGTTTAGCAAGGAAATCCCAAAACATATTTAAAATATTTGTGTTCTGTGGTAGATTTTCTTTACCATCTCCTAAGTGGTTACCTAGACACTTGCTTCTTTAATTCTGTGTTTGGTGCCTCAGTTACAGCTGGTCTCTGTGGGCATTCCTACAATGTGAAATAGCTCCCCTTTCACTTCTGGATCCTTATCGCCTGCACTCCACCACTTTTTGTGTATTCTTTTGTGATAAATCAGCTGCTTCCCTCTGAAACAAAATGCAAGGGTGGTTCTGGTGATGGTCCACCCTGGAAACTCTTTCCAAAAGGCCCTATGGGCAAGACAGCAGCAGGTTTGCTTCCTTCTGCTTCCCACAGCCCTCCAGCACTATCCCAGAAAACTCTGCACTGTCTTGTACTCCACTGTACTCTCATGCTATTATTTCCTGAATAATGTGATACGTACCTTACACATCAGCTGTAATTTGGAGATGGAGAAAATTCCCTAAACATCCCACCAGCAGGATCTGTTCTTGCAGCATCCAAAGTACTTTGAGCTGCAGTGGTGGAATTGATTCGTCCAAATTTCCGTCTACAGTGTACAACTCTCCATCTGAACCAGTGACCTGTGATCTTTGGCTTGGTAGTTGAGGTACTGTGACATGTTATTCGCTGTAGAAGTTCCTGTGTTGGTTATGAAAGAAGCGCGTAGGATGGCCGTGCCACAGGGGTATTTCTACATTGCAGACATCTAAATCTCACTGAAAGGAGGACACACCATTTGTAAATACAGTGTGACAGAGAAAGCTTAAAAAAGCACAGTAAATTCATAGGCCCTTAATGTGTACTGTTTGTAATAGTTATATGATAGTGGGGGGCAGCGCTGGAAGTTTCTGCAAATAATCTTTATGTAACCATACTTTCAGAGTGAAGATTTTTAGTTAATTTATTTACTTATTACTTACACTATCACTAACAGTGCCAGACTGGAGTCTTCCCCTTAATATTCCCCCAAATAGAAATCTAGCCTTAACTGCTGTTGGAGATGGAAAGATAAACAAAAATTGAGAAGATAACTCTAAACCCTTGTGACAGCCAAGGACATACAGAGCCTGAATGATTTACCTTTGCATTATGGTAGTCATGTCCCAGGATCCTGTTTCATGTGACAAGTCAACAAGCAGTAAAAAATACAACACTTGAATATCTGACTGTTCTTCATGGTTAATTTCAGGAGCAGAATAAATACCGCTTGCTAAATATAGGACACCGTGTACTGGTTACAGAATACTGAGGACTGTACAGAATAGTGGACTGTATTTCCATAGTCCATGGAAACATTTCAATTTCTATACTGCCTGATAGGAGAATATGAGCTCACTTTTTTTCAGTTCAATAGATAGCTTCTTGATTTATTAAAATGCTTCTCCAGGGCATAAGCACAAGCGTGGCACCATAGTCTAAGCCTCTCTGTATTTCAAAATGGTTGCATTATCCTGCAAACCTGTAAAATGTTCAGCATTTAGACATAAACATCTTAAGCAGGTTACTTTTTGTGAAACAAATATTTATCCTACTTAACTGTTTTGAACTCTTTATAGGGCTGTTAAGTGACATAAAACCTTTAAATGTTGTCCTTTAATCTCTTCATTTTCTTTTGAAGTTCATGTATTTAGCTACCATTCCCTTGCTCAAGCTTTTTGTGCTCAATCTAATAGTTTTTATTAGAGGCAACGAATTGAGAGGAAACTTTCATCTGCTGTGGATACATCCTCTTAACTGTATTACAACTATAACACACCCCACAAACTACTTATGTCCTGATCGAGGACACATTACCATGCTGCTGTAAGGCTTTTTAATTGTAACAAGCACTTTTTTCTCAGGTTATGTTCATTTGAATATTTATTTTTAAAAATGCCATTAAATATACAGCTGGTAAATCAGTGGGTTTTAGAAATAGTTTTGTGGAAATGCATACAAAGACACAAACCAGTAAAATCACTCAGTAATTTAGTAATGAATAGATTTGAGCCATTTTTGGAAAAAGAATTTTCATACTTCTAAGCCGGAATGGACATTAGCAATTCATGGTTCATTGAATTAGTTGTTTGTTTTTTTTTTTTTTAAGGAGGAGCAGAATTTTATTCTATAAACCAACTAAATCACCTGAATTTTATTTCATTCTCTGCCAAACGATGAATCCAGTATCAATAGTGAGAGCAGTTTATTCCAAAGCAAAATGCAGAGTACATGAGAAGGAATGACAGCGATGTGGTTTTGACTCCTATTCCTGCTCAGTTTAAATAAGTTAATCACTTGTCTTTTTATGAGATCTTTCAGGGCTTGATAGCCCTCTGAAGTTCCATTGCAAGCTTTTAGTATCATTTTGTGCATGCTGCTTGGGTATCAAGGCCTTAGTTAACTGATGAAAAGCTTTTTTTCTTTCCAAATTTAGTTTTTGTATAGTGACTCGTGGTATTTTTTTCTCATAAAGTTTTCAAACTTTCATCAAATAAGAAGTCTACGATGATGAGGAATTTAAGCAGGTTTTAAAGATACGTTTTGTTTTTACAGCTTGAAAAAGTCAGTGCCTGTTATAATCAGAAAAAAAATTCTAGTTATGTTGTGCTCAGGAAATGGGGCAAAATAAGCTAAATATGGCAGTAATGAGGCTAACTCTTTCTAATGATTGTAATTTCAATTAATGAGAAGATATTTAGCTGCTTCTGAACTGAATATACCCAAAGAAATAATTATTTTTACATGTAAGAGACTATATATATGCATGAACGTATGAATATAAGAATTAAAGCAATCCCACAGTTGCATATCTTCTTATTTCAGTCAGAAAATTTCTTGTATTTCTTTAGGGGCTACAAGATGAGATAGCAAAATGGGGTATCCAGTCAACTGTCTTCTCTGGTGTCTTCCTCACCATTTTGAGACTGATTTTTAAGATGTTTGCTCAGTTGCTCTCACTATTTCATTTAGACCATTGTCCCGCAAAAATTCAAAATAGGTATGTGGCTTTGTCACTTGTTATCAAATACTATCTGAGGTAGGATTTGTCAGGCCAGATTTAGGTATGTGCTATTCAGCCCACTGGTATTCGAGCTTGCTGCCTTTGAACCAAGTGGATAGAAATGGGCGCTTCTCGGACTATGATTCACCTGCCCCATTGGAAATGACCAGCGATGGATGAGATGATTCACGCCCAGAATTGCCCATTTCTCTCCATCCACTGGAAAACAGAGCAAGGAGACTGGTGTACATACAGATGTGTACAGATATTTCCTGCTTCTTGGGGACAACATTAACATGTCATGTGTCTCCAGTCAGATCAGGGCATTATTTTGGGCTGTTTTGTTCATTCTGCAAAGAGAACAAGAACCATTTGGGGTCCTTTGTGAATAAATAATATCTGGAGCGGGCCCAGAGAAGTGCTGGAGTGGGTCCAGAGAAGAGCAACAAGACTGGTGGAGGGACTTGAACACAAGACCTATGGGGAGAGGCTGAGGGAGCTGGGGTTGTTTAGTCTGGAGAAGAGGAAGCTTAGAGGTGACCTCATCACTCTCTATAACTACCTGAAGGGAAGTTATAGCCAGGTGGGGATTGGTCTCTTCTCCCAGGCAGTCAGCAATAGGACAAGGGGGCATGGGCTTAAACTCTGCCAGGGGAAATTTAGGCTGGATATTAGAAAGAAATTCTTTACAGAGAGAGTGGTCAGGCATTGGAATGGCCTGCCCAGGGAGGTGGTGGACTCACCGTCCCTGGAGGTTTTTAAACTGAGACTGGACATGGCACTTAGTGCCATGATCTAGCAAATGGACTGGAGTTGGACCAAGGGTTGGACTTGATGACCTCTGAGGTCTTTTCCAACCCAGTTGATGCTGTGATTCTGTGATTCTGCTTTCTTCTGCCAGGAAAATAAGGTTCAAAATAAGAAACCAATGTCATCTTCTTGCAGAAAGTTGTCACGCCAGCGAACCATTAGCCATTTAATCTCCAGGAAAAGTTTTTCTGGAGGAGCTTCCCCTCTCCCACCTCCAAAGTACGTTGTCTAAAATGACAGGCTAATTTCAGATTCAGCTGTGATTGAGCACATGCCAATTTTTACATGCTTTACATAACTAAAATAGAGCTGTCTTTAGAAATCTGTATATTAGGGAAATGAGCTCTAATCAGTGAAAGCTTTTTTCATAAGTGGATATATTCATATAATTTTTACTTTTTTTCAAACATGTAGCACTTAAAATTATATTAGGAAACTTACAGAATTATTGCTACATGGCTCAGGGCAGCATATAGGAAATAATGGAAATGATAATTCTGTTATTTTCCCTAATAGATAACCACTGGTATTATATCAGTTGCATAATCATCCTCACTCTAAAACATCTGCCTTTCATCTGAGTATTATTTTTGAAAGATGAAAGAAAATAAGCTTCTCTAAGGTTTACGGGTATATGATGCTGGTGCTAAGTTTGATGGTTTTCCTTTTTTATTTGCTTAGAGTAGAAGGACTGAAAATGATTAGCCCAGGTTAATTTAAGTGCAAATAATAAGCAGGAAGTTAAACTTCGGGGTTCTTATTAAGGAATCCTTGTCTATTACTTACATATTCTGCAACCAAAATGTGTTTTTCATACTACAAATCTGAGAACCAAAACTGATAAAACATGCAGAAATTGGAAAATAAATTTGTCCCAAATCTTAGTCCCAGAATAGAATCACACCACTGCCACTACCCGAAATATAGTTTTTAGAGGAAAACTGAGGAAAGCTGTGGACCTACTGCTCCTTGGCTTTTTCAAAACCTAATTTTGAAAGAAACTTTTAAAAAAGATTAACTGGCAACAAATGGAACTGTCTTTGTACCGTGGTGCTTGAAAGTGTGGTAAGAATGAGGGTGAAATCTTTGACCTTGTATTTCTGCTGCTGTGTAGGAAAAAGCTAAACTGAATTAGCAGATCCTTTGGATTTGATAGGTGGGTTAAATGCTATTCAGAAGTGTATCACTGCAGACCCATTAAGTCTTGAGCATTGCATGGGGAATTCACACAACAGACTTTCACTTTATGTTTCTCTGTGATTGTCTCTGCAGCTTTTTGGTTTCTGTGCTGCTCTTTGTAGATGATGGGTGATGCTTTAAAAGAATTTCTAATAAAAGGCATGTGTATCCATGGTCATTTGACCACATGCAGTGTTGTGCTATGTAATGAAAAGCAGATAAATACACAATTTTTTACCATTAATTAGAATATGACACAAACAAGCTGTATCTGGCATGAAATAATGAAGTGTAAGCATACATAGAAGGGGATAAATCACATCTCTTACATGGCTTTGATACCATATGAGTCATGAGGGCATTGTTCTCACTCTTGGAACCTAAAGGAATCCTGGAAAACAAAATAATAGTACACCAAATGCTAATATACTTCTTCGCACAGCATATCCAGCTGGGTGGTCAGGCTCTCATTTACAGCCCTGATTGGCCTTTGTTGTACCCACTCTCACTTAGGAAGCATCTGGGCTTAATATTTTTCCTGTTGTCTTTGACTGCTCATAGGAACTGTTAGGTAGATGGTGATCAGTGTGAATAATTGTGATACACCAAACCTTAAAGTGGTCAAATTTGCCTTATAGATCAAGAGGTGGATGCAAAAATTGCGTAGCTTTGCTAAGACACTCATGTAGACAAGCAACAGGTATTTCTTCCGTGACCATGTAGATGTCTGCATAGAATAGTTCTTTGGTAGATTGTACTGGAAGCCCCACGGAAAGGATTCATCTGCAGCTGAGAGATGTGTAAAAAAGGAAGAAACATTTCCAGAGCACTGCTTATCTGCTCCTTACATGAGTGTCTAAAATAGATCAGATGAATTAGGCCTTAAAAGTTCCTGTTCCTCTCAGTTTGGTGGTATGGAATGATTTGCTCAGATGGAGATGCTTAGGCTTTAGACCTCTATGTTAGGTCAGGTGAATCTCATTAATACAATTTATGATGCAAGTGTGCATCAAAGAATAGTGTAAAAGATTTGGCTTATTAGAATTACATAGTTGGGACAGAAATTGCACAGAGCTGTGACTTTGCAGAAAAGCAAGTTGTCAGCTCACATAGAAAAAAGAGAATAAAACAACTGACTGGCAGCTGAGACATGTAAACCCAACTTGGGTGCTTTATGCAATTTAAAACCTTCTACCAAAGATATCAAGGATATCAACTCCATAGAGTTGATCTCTGCTGATGCACTCTGGTAATCACAGCAGGTGACATTCAACAGGGTTAACAACCAGTGCAATAAAGACTGGATGGTAAAAACTGAATTGGTGAGTGGTGTTAAAGGGTGTTAATGCAATCTAAATAAGAATGTATTTAAGAAGCTGAGTTAGCTGTCTGGGATGGGAAAAAAGCCATTTGAATTTATGCATTTATAGTATTTCTTCCAAGAAATTTTTTTTTCCAAAGTAGGAAGGCAGATAGTACTTTTGATGTTATGTTTTGCTTTAAAGGCTATTTTCCTTTGCTAAGAGTATTCTTTAGAATTTAGGATTACGTTTTTTTTTTTCTATAAAACCCCATGAAATATATAGTCATCAACTATCATGCAATTCCTGTGTGATGTGGGGACCTCCATTTTGAGGAATAAACAGGAGAGTTAAAATTTTCGAAAACACCTTCATAACAACACAGTAAGCCCCTGGATTTGCTCATATTAATAAGGATTTGCAAACCTGGCCCTGCTTTTTGTTTATACCTTTCCCATGAGCATGACAAAATATATAATAAGTACTGGTTAAATAAAAAGGTTGTTAATGCTGTGTCCTACATTTGGTTATGTGATGAGGAAATTAATTTGGTTTAGGAAAGACAATGTGTAGCATTGATTCTAGACATCAGGTTGAACACAGAGATGCTTTTAAATGCAGTGTGTCTAGTGCTGCTTTCTTTTATAGGTACTGTTAACACTGTTTGAAAATGAATTATTTCACGCAGAGGGTGTCTATGAGTGAGTGAATATGGTACAGTACATCAAGTTAAAGAGTTATTTTAGATAAGGTGGTAATTCTGAATAATGGTGTGAGGCCTTTCTGCAGTTTCATTTCAGTTGAAATCCAGATTTACTGGAATGTTTCAAAGTCCAAAAAACCCAGTATCTGCCACTTAAACACTCTCGCTCTAAGGAATATGTGGACATTAGCATAAAGGTTGCACATGTTATACAAAGTGTAATTAAAGAAGCTTTAATCCCCCAAATGTCAACTAGCTTGCTAAGTGTCATAACAAAGTGTCAAGCATCTGGTATACAGTTAATTTGTAGTCATTAACTGCATATTGTTGATGTGACAGTTTGTTAGCAAAGCAAGCTTGACAGTTTGCATTTTGTTATTGATTGACACCTACAGACCTCCCCACCCGTTTAGTTTACATTCCTTATGAAGGTCCCTCAGGTTGCACTTTTACTTTTAACCAATTAGTTTAGTTAGTTGGTCCAATAGGTTAAAAGGGAGCGAATATATGTAGGGAGCCTAAGACCCTTGATTCCATAGCAAGAGAGTTTCTTGATGGCATATGTCTTAGTCTCTCTCCATTGAGTTAAAAATCAGTTTTACAAATGTGCTTTTATGTTGATATTGTTGGTAATCTGTAGCTTGCATTAACATATGCCATCAAAAACACATATTTACGTTTACACGAAGCACAGTTATGATATAGATTGAGATGTCTTACAATGTGACTTACCAAAGAGTCTAAAAGAGAATCTTTCTACTACGTTCCATTTTGTACTATGCAGCATAAGTGTATTTTGGTTTGTATAGCTTGTTAAATATTCAATAGCATTCTGCATTATTTTGAAAGCTGGAATTAATTAAAATAATTAAGCTGCTTTTTGATTTTGGTTCCAGTTTCCTTCACCCCCCCCCCCGCCCCATATAATACGAAGGCAATCTATCAACAAACTGAGCATGCTAATGAGAAGCAATAAATACTATACAACTATTCTTATATCCAGAAGGTATTTGTGTGTATTTTTTATAATAGGTGATGAAAGTGGGTTATAAAAGAAGTAATATAAAGAATACTGATTCAAAGCAGTTAGATGTTTGGACATTTTTCAGGTACTTCCACAAACTTATGAATGTTGTTTTCTAAATTACTTCAAATTGTGCTGGTTTCAAAGTTCATACTTACATACTTATGATTAGAGGGAGAAATACTAAGGATCTCGTTATGTATTGATTTGCTTTATTTATCAGTCTGCAGATGTTGAATCTGTCACCCACTCCACAAGAAGTGGACTGGATTAATTTTCTTTCAGAGCCTGCCACCTTTGCTTAGATTGATGCTGATGCAATATCCAAAGCTGGATACATGGCTTTGCTCAGTTCCATAAGTTACGTATACTCCAGTCTACCATAGGAGTCCTCGTACTCGTGTCTTAATGTTTGTCCCTGGCACTTGCTTCTGGAAGTGCCAGCTAATGGTAGTTTTCATGTTGTGTGTGTCACATGCACGTGTGAGTAACAGCACTTGTTTTTCCATCAATACACTATTTTCATGTCATACAAAAGTTACACACAGATTTGTCATCCTAAAATTTTAGACTTTGCCTTCAGTCTTCTATCTTGCTTCTGGGATTTCCTTTATTTTTCGACCTTTAGTCTCCATAGATGATATAGACTGTAGCTTCTCAGACTTTTTGTTTTATTTAGACTTATTTTGACACACATTGAGATCACTTGATTTCATTATCTGAGGTGAAATTCCAGGTACGGTGCTTGAAGGGTGACAAGCACTTGATGAAGCAGCAAATATTTCATTGAGTACACAGAACTGACTTTATATTTTAATTATTATGGAAAGGCAGTGTAATGAATAACAGGTATGGAGTGCTTGGATACATGAGAAAGGGGGAGCAAAAAAGGATACATTTATTGGTGCTTATGCCTCTGTTTGTGCTGCTGTGGAAAGGTTCTTCATCTGCTGCTGTTGGTGGTGTTGCATGATGCTGAAGGACAAGTTGAGTTGAGAACACTGAACTTTTCTGCATGGAGGAATTTGGCGTGAGCAAAATGTGAGAACCTGGTGATGTTAAAGGCAAAACCAAAATTCCCATTGTCCTCTCCCGGGCCAGCATTTTGTGCTGATGCTGCTTCCAATGAGTTATTAAAACTGCATGAGGAACAGTGTATTAATACTCTGTCAATTTAAGGATATGTAAAAGCACAAATAGTGGAGAATAGTAGAGCACTTTTCCTTATTGACTGACCAACAAATTCAGCAAAAGGGAACACTGGGAATAACGCATTATTTAAATTGTCTTTCTGAAATAATTTTACCAAAGAAAAATTAAAGTGTTTAGTTGAACTTGCTTCCTTTTTATTGATTCCTTCATGCTTGACATACTTAGAGGATTCCCATAATTTAAGATGGGGAAGATTGTGTGAGATATGGCTCATTGCCACATTCTCATCAAATACCACTGTTGTTATTTTTAATTTGTTCTTTAAAGGTTTTACTTTTTCTTTAAAATTTTGAGGTTTTAGAAAAAAATTGACGGTGTAAATTAGAACTTCCTAAGATGACTTTAGATTGGGCCCCTGGTCTGTACTCAGCAAAGACTATTGGCCTTGTCAGAGCCTATATTTTTTTACAGGTTTACTAGTAAGGAACAATTTCTTTAGTATGTTAAATGGAAAGATACTTTGGGGTCTAGTGGAATGAGTACTATGAGTACTAGAACAATCTAGTGCTTGAGTGCTCAAATATAAACAAATTTTTATTGTGCCTTAATTTAATAAAAAAAATTGAACACTTTGCTTGTATAGAAGAAATACACCGCTATTTTACTCATCTTCAGGTTACTAGAGTGTGGTGCAGGCTTTGTATAGAGTGGTCGAAAAAAGCAGTTTGCGTTTCTGCCCACATTTGCGGGGCTGCTGTTCCACTTGCTGCTGGTTCAGCCTCTGTGAGATGCTACCACAAGGGTCAGCAAAATCGTGTCCTCACCAACTGCCTTGTATCAGAAACAGCGTGGCAGTCGTATCTTATAAGGTGATCCTCCTTCCGAAAGCTTGTCTAAATGAGAAGCTGCATTTCAGAATGCATTTTAGCTCGGTATTTAACAGAGCATGAATATAATGCTTACGGACAGTTTTGTAGCTGGTGTAATTTAATATAACTTCATTGCGGTCTGCAGACCTATTACAGTTTGCACCAACTGCGAATCTGCACTGATTTTTTATTCAGGGATGCCGAGCACCTCTTTCTGCAGGTGATTACTTTGTCAGAAATGTTACCTTGTTTTTCATTACTTTATATTTGTAGTAATTTAGTTTGCAAACTTACCATTTCTGGTGGTTAGTTATTTCAAATACATTAAGTAATTTATTAGATTTTTACACTACGTTTGAAAGTGGGTGTTCGAAACTTCCTGTCCTAGTGAAAAGAAAAGGTAAGATAGAGTTCTTAAAAAAGAAACAGTTGGTTGAAACCAGGTTTTTTTTGTTTGTTTTTTTTTTTTGTTTGTTTGTTTTTTTCAAAGGAACAAATAATGCATTTATTTGCATTTATTTATGATTGATTGATACTGTTCAGAAAGCTTACTCCTACATGCTTTTAGGGTGGTACTTTTTAATCTCTTTTTGAAAACACTTTAGGCCATGTATGTTACATTTATTTTTAGCCTGGTTTCTTAAAGGGATGAGACCTGCATATGTGTCTGTTTCTCCCTCAGAGCTCATCTCTCACAAGCTGCGTGTTCAAGTACTAATCTAGGTAAGGCATGGGGGTAGGATGTTCTTTCCAGTGGAAATATTTAGGACCAACTAAATAAAAGGACATAAGAAGATGTGAAAAGGGGAATGACTTGGGCTGCCTAACAGCTGCTTTTCTTTTCTTTTGATTTCTCCTTATACAAATGCAATCCAGAAATTGTCCAAACTTCAGACCTTCAAACACTGTTGTTGTCAAACCGTTGAGTGGAAAAAAAAAAAATCTTTGCCTTCCTTTTTAATTATTTTCCACTTAAAAAAAGAGATGGAGGAACTCTTCTGACCTGCCTTTATGTTAAGCCCTAAAATTGTGGCAGATTATACAAAAAAATCTTTGCAGACTTGCCCAAGACATATCCTGTTGGCCAATAAATGTAATGGATCCTCCTTGGAGTAAATCAGGTCCCTGCATGATAAATATGTAGTATGAAAATCCCGCTAGCCGACATGAAAAATGAGACGTGCACTTTCCTAGATTACTGTACTTTCTAGGAGAGCTGGTTCGTGTTACTTCTGATGGAGAGGAGACCTACCCAGAAAAGAAATGTCCTTTGGGGAACACTTCCTTCAGTGGGTACCCCAACATTGAATTGAATAGTGACAGGTAATTAGGAAAGAAAATTATCAGTCACATTTGTGTCAGGTTCAGGTCCCTTGACATGAGCATCAACCAAACACTGGTAACCTTGCTGCCAGTATGCAGGATTTGGCATATATACTGATGTCCCTGCAGCTAATGACTTCGTTATTGGTTTGCTGTTTCTTGGTCCAAGATAAGTTGAGGCCAAGAGGCCCCATCAAGCAGAACTCAGAGGGCCAGACATTGGAAAACGTCCATTAGGAGAAGGAGGTGGGAATCCAGATTTATTGCTGCTGTATATAAAGAAGCTACATTTTAAATAAACTAAGTTGATTCAAAATAGCAGTGAGGACAAAGAATTGGCTTGAGTTTTGGCAGTTTTAACTAGGACTAGAAGGTAGGTTTTGACTCGGGCTCTTTTTCAGATCTTGAGTACTACTTAACCAGGAGTTGTCTAATTCAAGTAGCTAACATAGCCTTTTTTTTTTTTTTTTTGTACAATAGACATACCCCAGAACTTCTGCCAAGAACATTATGCTTTGCAAGTCAGCCCTGACACTAACCAAGATGCTGATGCTTATTCCTGAACATTTACAGGCAATAAGATAGTCTTTGAAATCTCTTCTTCCCAGGGGTGCTTTTGAAACCTTTGAAACTGCTTTCTCCCAGGGACACTTTGGTGCAGTGTTTACTTGACACCAGAAAATTAGTATATGATTTTACCATTTATGTTCTCTTTCACCCTGTTCAAATCCTCTCTTCTGAGCCATCTCAGGCAGAGAGGATTCTCCTTCCTATGCCAAGAGGAAAAATGCTGATCACCATTACCCAGCGCCAAGCCAGGGGAGGCACAATAGATAAACAGTGTGCGATGGCTCCGTTTGCCACCGTTATCTCAGGTGCACTTCCCATTCCTGCAAACCAAGGGAAAGGACCTTCTCACACCATAGTTAGCTGGAGCACCATTAGTAGAACCTGAGTTTGTGAATGTGGATCTTAGTTCTGAATTTCAAGGAATTATCCTTATAATTCATGAAAAAATTGCCTAGTCCATTCACCCAGCTATGCCCAATGAAAAATCCAAGATTTTCAGGTCCTGTGATAATATCATCACACACTTTTATTGGTTCAAAATTGTGAGGCGTGATTCCAATCAGCAAGAAAAATGGACACTAAATTGTTGAAATCTTCTGTTGACTTTATAGGGAATCTGGAAATGGTTCAGAGTCCATTGGGAAGGTCTGCCTTAAGCCCTAATCCTCTTCCCGAAGAAGATTAGTGCGAGGGCATGCCAGGGTGTGTATTCACTGTGCACCGTTTCTATCTTCTCTCCTTTGCACTTCCTGAGAAAATAAAGTGACTCTTTATTGACTGGGTAGCATAGACAAAATCCTCCCCGCATATCCATCTCTGGATGGGGGATAAGGATAACCGAGTAAAACACAACGGCTGATGGAGCTGCCTAAAGTGTCTTCTGGGTTCTTTAGGGAGGGGTTATAAGATAGATTTTGCAGACAAAGGGCTAGAATTTCATCTGGCATACATTGATATGGGCCCATTCACTGAACAGAGCCCTTTTAAGGTAAAACAGCTGAGACTCTCACATAAAATTGTGAGCATAGTCCTTATGTGCAGAGTTCGTATTGTTTCTCCCCTGTACCTGTTGGTTTCATGAACTGGGTGGAATACTATACAATAAGTGGGCTTTTCTTCAGATTAGAAAAGAATAAATTATGAGCTTGCTTACCAAAAGATTTTCCACAAAATGCCTTGCTACAGGAAGAAAAAAAAAAAAAGCAAACAACAACAAAAAAACCCCAAACCCCACAACCAAAACCAAAAAGCAAACCAACAAAAAAAATCCCTCTCCAGTTTCTGGTTGCATTTGTTTTTCATCATATTTTTATTTGCATACTTACCTTTGAATTATCAACATTGTTTCAGCTTTGTGACTAATCAATTGTGAATTGTCACAAAGTCATTCACAAATCAAAGTTACTAGGGAAGGATTTATATTTTGTTAAAACATGGCTAATATTCCCCTTGTGTTTCCTTCTAACTAAATTTAGAAGGTACAGACTGTATTCATCAGGCTGCTCTGCAGAACCCTTCTGGATGTGGTAGAAAAGCTGATTTGTATGCATGAACTCTCATTCTTGTGTTTGCGCTAGCTTTAAGTAGCAACACAGCTTTTAATTGTGAGGTTTTAAGTTCTGCAATTAAAATTTACCCTTTCTACTGAGAGGATTGAGTGATAGTTTTTTGATTTACTTTAGACAGTTTAGACAAATTATATTTAAAAGCACATAAAGATGCAAGATGCATTTCCTGACTATAAGAAGGTCATAATGTCATAGGCACATTTGCTGAAAGTTTTACTTTGAATAGCTAATGATTTTTTTTTCTGCTGTATTGCAGAGAACAGGCTAAGATGCTACAAAGAATTTTCCCGTCCATCTCCTTCAAGGAATCAGTTTTCTTGAAAGCCATGACTAAAAAGACCTTGAAGAGTTCAGTTAATAAATTTTCCATTGTGTAAAGTTACGTCGATAGTGTTCATTTTATTAGAAGTCTAAAAGCCAAATATGTACAAAATACTCAAAGTGCCTTAAGGGTATTTTCATATTTATAAAGTAGATAAATGACATTTAAGAGGTATGGTTATGTGATCAAGGAATCTTGAGGTAGATAAGGTAGAGTTCACACTGCAGGCTTTCATAAATGTTGTGTTATGAGAAGACAAAGGAATGAGTACAGTGTTAAGTGTTCGGTTTTAAATTTTGCTAACTGTATGTTAACTGCAGGGGTGCCAAAAGTAAAGTACTTCCTCAAATTGGTTGTAAAGTTACATCAAATAAGTTCATGCACTGTTATCTGCTCATGATAACATAGTCTATTGGATATTGTTGATTTATATCTGCTTTATTGCATCCTTTAGAGACTTCTCGAACCTTGACTTCAGAAGTTCTGTTAAAAGTATTAGCCCAACCTGTGACAATTTTATCGTTCATCAAAAAATTGTTTTGTTTGTAATTTGAATTTTAGATTCCAGTTTTCCTGTTTTGTTTTGTTTTGTTTGAAGGAATACGAAACCGTTTACTAGTTGGAAAAAGCTCCTGTTCTGATTTTCCTGTATTTCTGTCCTATTCACATCACTTTTTTTTCTAGAAGTCCTCACTGTGGACTGTTGCGCTGCTCAGTTCAGACATTCAGTCCCTGCCCCAAGGAGTCCTTGGTCTAAGTATAAGCAAAAGACAACAGATGAATGCTGCCATATGGAGTACATGCAAATGAGATAATATTGATCAACATGATAAGCATGCTGTGACTCTTAAACTATATATAAACGTTTTTTACAGTTTGCAGACAACTTCTTCACATTCCCATTTCAATCCACCAAGTATATATACTTCATGGTCACAGTTGCAGTAATAGTAATAAAAAGGTTAATAAAGAACCTCCAAGCTGTCAAGAATAATTTACATTAAAAAAATTCAGATGTTGCAGATATACTTTTAACAGTATGGTGTACTGTTGTGTATACTTAAAATACAATATTAAATCATTTTTGTTAGAACAGTGTATGATTTTAAGGCATTAGTTCTCTTATTCTTACAAAACTGCTAGTACAATAGCAAAGGACTGAACACAGATGTGTTGGTGCATATGTTTGCAATATGCATGACCATGTTTCATGTTATAAAATTAAACCATATTCAGTTTTTTAAGTGATTACTATGAATCAATAAGGATATAATGTATAAAATGAAGAGTAGAGGATTGAAGTATTCAAAGTGTGACCTGAAAAAATCAGGATTTAATTTTTAGAGGAAAAAAATTGCTTTGGTTTCATAAATTAGTGAAACCTTATGTTTTATAATAGCAGTATTTGCTAACATTGTATGCCTGATTCTAAATATATACAAATTTTATTCTGTTTGGATCCAAGAAGATGACGTCTGTGGAAAAGAAGGTGAACGCGTATACAGTTCACTTCTCATTCATCTAGGTTACTCTTACCTTAATGTTTAAATGTATCCTACTGCAGCAACAACCAATGTTGCTTTCCATGTTTTATTCCAGATAGGAGCTTGCTATTTTTAGGAAGTTGGTAATCGTCCCAAATTTAGCGTACATGCTTGGAATGATGATCTGGCACATCATTTCTCTCATTAATATTTTTTTAAAGCAACAGACATGGCATAAAAGCCTGAAAATCCTACCAGGATGAGGCAGCTCTGGTCTTGCAGAGTTGGGTGTCTCTTCTCTGTTACAGGTATTCAGTGGCCCACAGGAAATGAATGGGTAATTTTGGCGTAATATTTAGTAGCCATCCTGACACCCAGGATGCCTCTCAGTTCCAGAATTAAAATGAGGAGTGAATGGGCATGGGATTAAATTCCATTGCATTTCCTGGTGAAAGTAGAAGTGGGATTTGAACCATTTTTTGTGTGTGTGTGTGTGTGTGTGTGAAGGCTGATGTTGTCCTTGACTTGAGTCTTTGTTTCACAAAACGTCATTCGAAATGATGGGCCAACCTTTGGCATAGTCTTAAACTAAACCCAACCTTCCAGCTTACTTTTATTACTGAAAAATAGCTTTTAATACAATATGCTTGGGTTTGCTTCCTTGTCTAGCTGCCAAAGCATGGGAGAAGGAAGAAGATGTTTGGGAGAGCAGGGTTGGAAGGGGAATACAAGTAGATCGGGTCTCTCCCTGGGATTAGTTCAGTGGCGAACTTGTGTCTTCTTTCTTTCACTAAAAGCAAAGCTGCTTTATGAGTGTTACGCTAATGTAAGTGTTAATGTTTGCTTTGGAGACTAGAAGAAGATTCTGCTTGAGGCTATTGGAAGAAATAAAGGATCTTTAATATGAAAAATAGGAGAAAACATGAAAAATACAAGTGTATTAAATCAGGAATCAGCATACACTAGCTATGTTCATATGTAGGATTTCTGTATTGAAAAAAAAACCCTTTGTACTAAGACCCCTAAATTTTTAGAAGGACATCGGGGAGACTTAAAAATATTCCTTGCACAAAGTATTTCAGATACTTATCAAGGAATTATTTTTCATTATGGTTGTGACTTTAACCTCTGATAAATGGAAGTAATCATCTGTTCTTATTTATTGCATTTCTGAAAATATTAGGTGTGGGTTTTTTAATATGGCAGTTAGGCAATAAAGTTGCTTTACAGGATACCAAAATATCATTCAGTGAAAACACTACACATGGTTTATATTCAAGTTCTTCATTGTTCAAAATTCAATTTTCCTCCACCCTTGTGCATTATGTTGATGGTGTTGACTTTAAGGGGTACATTTTCAAAGTCTTTTCTTCAGGATTTATAGCTAAATAACTCTCATTAATCTTAATGGTAAATGTGTGGCTAAATCCTGTGTACCGTTTTTGAAAAATGTGTCCCTAAGGTTATTGTTTTACACACTTCTGTGTAGATCCAGCTATCAAAGTTTATATTTTTCAGCTGTTTTATATAATACACACATGAAAGTGTAACATATATAATAATGTTAAACAGATTTGGGGCTAAAGATACCAGCTTTTCAAAAAATCTCATTATTTGCTTATATATTTTTTCCAGAAGATAAAGCAATATAAATTGCAGTCAAAGTTTCATTGTGTATATTTTATGCAAATCAAATTTACTGCTGTTTTGTTTGGTATTCTTATCTTGGTTCTGTAAATATATGTTCAGTTAGGCAGTTCTTTCTTATGCTTACCATTATCTGCAAATTCAACAATAAGTAACCTTTGAAATAACAAATTCAGCTATTTTTCATTAAAATGTGAAGAGTTAATTACGTATTGTATTCTATTCACAATAATATTTGTAATGTTTCTGTGTTAATCTTAGCTCTCATTATTCACAAATGCCTGTGGCATCTATGAGTTATTAGGGCCTTCTTCTTTTGTGGTATAAACATGCTTTCCTCCTGCAATGGACATCTGTGTGGCTTGTACTAATATAAAAATCATCGTCTTCTCCTCCTCTACAGAAGTAGAAAACTTGCATAAAACATAGTATCATCATTTTGTGCAGTTACTATGTGTTTTTTTTACTTCTTAATCACAATGAATTCGGTGTTTGGAGGAGTTTTCCAGCGGATAATCAGGAACTAGCAAGACAAACAGTTTATACTGCTTTAGCTGACTGTATATTATATATTAACTATTTTGTAGCAATTAAAAAGAAAAAAAAAAGTTCAGTGAACTGAATAAATGGGATAATCTAATTGGCCACATTGCCAGGCCCAAAGTATACTCACATGGTCAAAAAATATGTTATTGTAAAAAGAAGTAAGTGAGTTAGAAACTGAATTTCAGTTTCTTTGGAATAAAAATGATAGCAAATGGGGAGGGGAAAAAATGATGGTAGATATTTAGTAAAAACACAGACAATATGAAAGGATTAAAATGCTTTAATCAGACAGAAAAAAAGGCTTTGGCTACTTGATTAGGGCTGATTTCCACCATCTGCTTATACTTACTGAGGATCTAGCCCTGACTGAACACTAATTTGTGCACTTCCTAGAAATTGAAATCTCTCAGCAAGCAAATTAACAAGAGCAGGGATTCAGCAATAATGGAGCTCCTCGGCTTTTGTTTCCCTCTGACAGATGGACAGGGTGCGCTCAAATTGAATTCAGCTTTAATTGCATTGTGCCATTTAAAATTTTATCTGCTCCACAGATTTTGTTTACAGGTTTCAGGATTCCGAACCTTTGGAAATTTTTTCAGCCCTGGGTGAAATAAAGAGCACTATAATTCTGTGTGACTAGTAGGTGTTCATTACCACTCTTTGCCCTAAAGGGTGGCGTGCTGAAAAAAGGCAAAGAATCCTATTTTCAAGCCTTAAATTGCTGGGTGGAGAAGTACGATTTTTCTCACTGTAAATGCTCTCTTATTGAGTGTCTATTCATAAATAGAAATATTGTTAAAAGCTAGGCTGGAAAATAAGATGTGTTGGAGCTGCTTTGATTTTCACTTTTTATTATGGCATCGCAAACTTTTCTCAGCCGTGAAGTCTGTTGCCTAGGGTTATAAATTTTTTGTGCTTTAGAGATAAATTTTTACCAAATAAATAATGACATTGTAAAACTTTCTGCCTTCTTCCTGACCGAAGGTTGCTCAGATTGAAGAGGCTAATGAGAACCTGTTCCGTTTGAACGAGGTGTGAAATATGACTAGGTATTTTACTTGGGTTCTAAACATTCCCGTGATGCTGGTGTTGGAGGGATGCTTTTGTAACGAAATTGCTTGTCAGTCTGTGAGCTTTTCTACATAAATCTGTGGCTTGGTGGATACTGAGCTGTGTCTCTTCACGTGGTGAACCAGAGGTCTCAGAACTTGAGTCTGTGTGTTTCTGCTTCAGGAAAGGCTGAAGACTCAGCATTGCTGCCAGGGATCCCAGTTTCATACTCTTGACCCACTTTATGTAATTGTTCTTCTAATTTTATTTTTTGCCAAATGTCTGCAGCAAGGATTGCTGAATGATGATGGGAAGTATTGGAAACTCATCTTGCTTCTTTGTACAGAAGTACAGGAGTGTTTCATGTACCTACAAGCTGGTTGTTTCAGAACTAAGTTCCTGGCTGTGAGAAGTACCACAGTTCCTGTATGAACCAGTGGGAACTGTGGTATTAAAAATGTGGTTTATGAGGTAAATTTTGTAGTCGTGGATGAAATTTCAAAGTTAGAGAACTAACTTACCTTTATTTGCATTGCAGAATAGACTTATTTTAAGGCTAGCCTGCATTTCTATTTTTTTTTTTTTTAAACAGAAGACAACAAAAATACATTTCTTTTTAAATCACATTATTTGCATTTGTGGATGGTAACCAAGCTATACATGTGTTTAAACAGGTTCCAACAGGGAAAGAATTTTAAAAAGTGACAATTGTGGCACAAGAGAAGATTTTGTAGAACCTGTATGCAAACTCATACACCGGGAGGACAAGTCTATGACATTAAACTTCCTTCCATTAGCTTGGGAGGTCAGATGTGAGCAAAGCCAGAATTGAGAAGAGATTACTGCCTGATGCTGCTTGGTTTGGATAATACTTACTTTGGGTTGCCAGTTCCTTTCAGCAGATCTTTGTGAGGATTTTAAAGAACAGTGTCACACCCAGAACCCCTGTCGCAGTGGTGACCATCCAAATGTCTTATTTCAGGGACCAGACATATTATTGAGAGTCTCAGGGTGATGTGGCAGGAAATTGCCCTGACAAATTCAAAAGCAAAATCCTGCGGATTTCAGTAAGGCCAAGATTTGGTCCATGAGCTACAAATACCTATTCTGGTTTTGGTATCCAATAGGAATCTCAAATGCAATTTGTGATCCTTCAAAGGCCCTGAATTTTCTTATTTAAAAAATAAGAGACAGCATGACAAAAAGAGGGAGTGAGTAACAGGCACCTGACATTGCTGCCCTTGAGCATTTATAAAGGTTGAAATTGAGAATTATAGAATTCCGTTTTAATAATTTCTTTATTTTTCCAGTGTTTAATGATTTGAGTTAATAAAAACTTGAGAAATAATCTAAGGAATCAATGTCCTTACCTGGTTTTGACCTGTACTGAAGCCTTCAAGATAGTTTGCTGAGCCTTTCCTGGCGTTTAGCAAGTGTAGTGATGGAATATAATGATCTTTTAATTTTTCATTAATATTTTGTACTACAGCATCACTTGAAAACACAAGTCAGGTACTGGGACTGTACTGTTAGGTGGTATAGGCTGTCGCTCTTTTTAAGAAATAGTGAAGGTAATACGAAACAATAGAAACAGACTGAGACTCAGAGCATAGGAGGTATTAAGAAACCTTAAAAGAGATGGTTTCTTTACACGCTGAGTTTCCTAGGAGTTCCTTGCTCTCTGCATGACTTCAGTCCATTGTGTTCTGCACAGAAATAAAACTCCAAGTAGGTAAAAGTGAGAAGATATCTTCTGGCTGAGGTAAGAAAAACCTTAGGATACATCAAAGTACTTCGAGCTGTACAGTAATTGGGAGCTGATGAATTCTTCTTTTGCCAAATTCAGGAATGAAGGAGTCAATTGGAGTTTGGCCATTGTCATCAGTGGGAACAGGATCATGCTTACTCTGCCTTAATCAGTTATGATGAGAGAGATTTATAGGTAGGAAGTATATACATGGCAGTTTCCAGCTCAGTGAGTTTACACTTACAGCTAAAAGATTTTTGGCTAATTCCCTGGAGTCCTCCCATCACATTTCTTCTCTTAGGTCAGCTGCATTAGGTTCTCTGGGATTTTAAGTAGGAGGACTGAATACCCCCCTACGGTGGCTTAATTGTTCTTAAAACAAGATGGATTTAATTTATCAGCTTGAGTTTTTGAAAGGAACCGTGGAACTGTGAGTATTGTTTGAGTCTGCTATATGCTAAGGGCCAATATTGCCAGGTTTTTGAGCACACTGTTATACCTCTCCCATTCCACACAATTAGCATCCACGTGCCACTCTCATTTGGTCTCCTGTCTCTAATGCATCAAGTAGCTGAAATTTGGTGTTGCTGGGTTAGTAGTCGAGTTTTAGAATGACTATTTACAGTAAATTCTCTTCTTACAAGTTAGTTTACAGAGAAATAATACAAAATCCTTTTTCTCCCTCAAATTGGAAGAAAATCCAGCCAAAGAAATGTAGCTGTGTTAATCACATCCACAGATACTTATTTACACCTAGATTTAACTTTAGTAAAGGGCTTACCAACAAAAAGGTGCTTAACTTCTGGAGCAACACCCAGAACATAGTTTCCGTATGTAATAGGCGAAGGTGTTTGTTTTACCCTAAAAAAGAATTTAGGAGTAGGGCTGTAGGCTACTAGTGAGTGCCCTAATTTATAAGTTATTTGTGATTGTAAAGTGATTTTGTTTGACATGGTTGGCTCGGTCTGAATAAGAGCCGTTTATAATACTGATCATCTGGCCAGTTGTCTGATGTGTATTTCTCAGAGGTGAGTTGATGTGGGTTTGAACTTTCTCAGCTGAAGGACCTGAACCTTTCTATCACATTGTCTAGATCTCTGAAATGTTCCACGAAAACAAATAAAACAATCATGGTGACTATAGCGAGGAATTTAAGCCATTTAGTGTGTGTTATGTGCTCTCCAACCATGCCAGTTTGAGTGTGGTCTTCAGACACAGGCATGTCCAGTTCATGATCCCAGTTGATTTTATAACTGGGATGAGTCTTTAACATGCGTGTATTCAAGAAACTGGAAAAAGTAAAATAACGATGCATAAAAACTTACAGGACTAGTTTCTGTTTTAGAGAAGCCCTCAGTTTAACAGCTTTCGAATTTACATTGAAATTCTGTCTAAATTGCCTCACAAGTTTCGAGTCAAATGACTTGATAGGTTCTTAAATGCATTTCTTTTCGGGATGAATACTGTAGTGATTGTTAGAAGCTTGGTTCTATTAAAAATATTCCTGATAGAAGGGTAGTTTTGGAAGCCTTTTATTTTCTCATGGTACTCTTTTCCTAAACATGAATGCAAAGAAAGTATTGTCTAATTCAGTTTAGGCGATTAGGAAATTGTAATTAAGAGTAACTGTGTTTTGTATGCTGTCATTTTTTTTCTTATGCCTCTATTGAAAACATTGGTTATACTGAATTAAAGTTACTTGATAGGATACTTGTGGGTTTTTTCACTGAAAAAAGACAATCTTGAAAGTATTTGCAGGTTTTTTGTTTGTTGGTTTGGTTGTGGGTATTGTTTGTTTGTTTTTTGTGGCATATTGTGTTATTTTCTCTGCCAAAGGGTTTTTACATCTTGAAATCCAAGTAGATATTTTTAATGCCGCTCCTTTCAACCACAAACATTTGCTTTTATCGTGTTGTTAGTCTTGGTCACTTGTAGTTAATTAAGATTTCAGACAATGAGTTGCCAATCAACATACTAAATGTACCTCTCCTGTTTTCACAAGCAGGCACCAGGAGATTCAACACAGTAGTTGATAGCTGGTATGTGATATCTGTCTCCTGGTTTATAGCCTGGTACACTAATGTCATTGCCCCATGTGGCAAATGGTGTAAGCTATTGTAAAACTGTTTGTCTATGTGATTAAGACATTGCAGCAGTGTGCAGCACCAGCCAATTATTTTTTTAATTTAATTATAGCAGAAAAAAGAGAATAGCATAATAGAAATTCTTGTCATAGGGAATATGTAAAATGTAAATTGAAGAGCCATGAAAATTTCATGCATTGGCAGGCTGATTTGTTCTTATTTTCAACTTGTTATGAAGACTGAGTTTCTTAAATGCAATAAAACAAGACATAGCAGTGTTTAGTAATTACTTAGTTCTACATCAAAATAATTATATACAGTATGCGTTTGCAATCCACTCTGCTGCGTATGAATGTAAAAATGAACACTTCAGGGCCCATATCAATTTTGTCTTTTAGACAGTGTAAATAAAGCTGAATCTTCAACTTTCAAATTAAAACTGATAACCTTGGGCAATCAGGGTTTTTATAAAGAAGGGGAAAAAACTTCAGCTTGCCTCAGAACAGGTTGTGTCTCTGGAATGCTTCTGGGACTAAAGAGATCAATTAAGTGTGTATAAACAAACAGTTGGAAAAAAGCTACTAAAACAACAGAGGAGAAAGCTCTCTATTGGGCTCCAGGGGCCTGGGGGAGCGAAGTTTCATTAACTGGATCTGAAGTCCTATGGCCTTCTATAAACAGGCATTAATTAAAGAATGTAAAAAATAAAGTTTCAGACCTTGCAATATGTTAATGATCATATGATTCAGGGCCTGGGAAGGAGAGGAGCAGCAGAGGTCATAAAATAAGCATGAAGCATTTAATATGAGTGCTTGGCAGGGATTTCTGCAAATTAGTTGGTTATTTGCTGGTCCAAAGCAAATTAAGGTGATTTTGCTTCACTTGCTAATTTTTTATGTGCATGCTTGGCAAAATGTTTTTCACAAATGGATGAAGGTTATTGTTAATGGCATAATGAGAAATATTAACATATTTAAATAAACCACTGTATTCTCACATAGGCCACAAGCACTCACTTTTACATGTGTATTTAAATAGATCTTCTTCTGTAGCACAGCAAAAGCCTTTTGGATAAAGTTCGTAAAAGAGCTTATGTTATTTGTAATATCCTGTTTATATATTGTATTATTTAAATCCAAGTAACACCTGAAACTTTATCTTTGTGTAAAAGGACATTATCCTCCTGAAACCCGAAAGGAACACTTGCAAGTTAAAACTCATGTGTTAAATTATTTTGTTTGCATATATATTTAAGAAAATAATCACTTTTATAAATATTAATTATTGAAATTTTTTAAGAAACTTTTTTCCCCCCACTCCCCGTGATGTTTGCTTTTTATATTCCCTTCCAGCTTTTGAAACACCTTAAGTTCTTTATTATTTCTAAGAAAGTTACAGGTTTTTGAACATATGGGAGCATAAGTATACTTGTATGTCTATTTCTTCCTCTCTACACAACTGTAAAATAAAATCAGGACCAAATGTAATCTTTTTCATCCTTACTACTGTGAGTAGAGTGGTGGTTCCTCACATCTTGCAGCAGCTCCTGTTGAAAAAGCGCAAAACAAGAAGCCCAAGGAAAATGACAGGAGTTGACTGTTCTTCATTTTGTGTAGTAGGATTCTAGCTCTAACTTGTTCAGATAGGGAATTTTTCTTGTCACTTGTTGGTATTATTTCATTTCATCTGTTCAGTCATATGCACTACCAGTTTCTTACTTTCAGCATCTGATTACTCTCTTTATTTGCATTTTAAAAAAAAATTCGGTTACTAGTCGATTAAGAAAAGGAAGCGCTTGAGGAGCCATTTCACATGTAGATGGAAGAAGCTCTGTGTCTTTAAATCCTCTGAAGTTAGGAGGTGGATGTGGCAAAAGTCTGTAGTAGAAGGAGGTAGTATGAGTAGGAAGCTACTATTGACATTGTTCTGTTGCAGCAATTTTAGATGGACAAATTGCAGTTGAGAAAATTTCATGACTCGGTAAAATGAGCAATGATGACATCTGTGGATGCAGGTCTGTTCATATCTTTGCAGAGCCTTTAGGGAAATAAATATCTCGGAACATTCGGTGAAGTGAAGCTCACTCAATAAATCAACCTGACACAATAACACTTCTGGCACACGAGCTCTACTTCTCCTCAGCACCACCTACCCCTCTGTGTTCCTGTGCTACCAAATGGTGTCTCCCCACAGGCCTCTAAATCAAATCAGAGCACACAAATACAGTGAGAATTTATTGGGAATTGGTTTTGTTCGGCAAAAACATTACTTATTAGATGAACTGAAATGATAAATTTTGACCCTTGAAGCGCTGAGTAAGTTCAGGCACCTTTCTTAAGTAGAAAAAGGGAAGATAAACTTTATGGTTACTTACAGAAGGTAAATAAATGGGAAGATAAGTTTACAGTCTGGTTTGTCAAAGGGAATATGGTAGTTCCCCAAATGAGATAAGTTAGCTTTTGAACTTTTTAATTAGTTGCTGTCTTTGGGAAATACAATTAGAATCTACAAAGTTGTAGCAGGCGGAATAACAAATGTACAACCCTGTTGCACAGGGCCAGTGCAACAAGGAGCGTCCCAACCAGTTCACAGGTAGATGCTAGTGTTAAATAATAATATTTAAACACATTATTTCTATGAACTGAAGCTTCAATGTGTAGAATAATGTGTTCTGTCAATTGATTAGAGTTACTGGAAGCAGATGGCAAAAAAATGAGGGTTCAATGCTTTTTAGAGATTTGGAACAGAAACATTTAGAATAAACGAAGAGGGCCTGGGTTAACTAAAGTAAAATAGGGCTCAGTCAGTAGATTTGATAAAAGCATATCACTTGGCTGGGATAAAAAGGTCTTTGGTATGTTAAATCTTTGTTTCATTCTGAAAAGGAAGACTACTTTTAAAAATTATAGACATTTCCCAGAAAAGTTGCAAAATGGCATTTTCATGAATTTAGGCCTACAGATACATACACATGCATGAAATTATATGTCTGTAAATATCATATACATATGTGCAAACACATAAAATAATTAGGGAGGACCGCATTGCCATTGGGCGTTGCTTCCACAAATAACATTCTTGGTTCACTTCAGCTGTTAAACTCTCAATGGTTTATGAAGTAAGCTGATGTTTGAAAGACCAGTTACTTAAAATGGCACGAAAAGACGGGGCCTTATTGTTCTGCTATTTTGCCCTCCATCCAAAAAATCTAATATCCTTTTAGATGATTATCTAATTAATAAGATTTCTTTCTAATTAGGTTGAAATTGTAACATTTCCTGAATGTCCCCTTACTAAGCAAGACACTTCTTAGAATACTTGTGCTCTGGGGAACATGAAATATCTTTTCTTGAGGGAGTTGTACCAACCTCAAGATAGTTAAACTGGAACATCTGATGGATTTTTGATTGAAATGCCAAATTCTACTTTACAAAAGTGGATTTAAATCTGACATTAACCAATCTGAACAGTATTTTATATCCTACCAAGTTAAGAAAATACAGAGATAGTGTCAGTCTATTTTTTTTTTTTTCTTTTTATATTTCAGGAGAGTAAGTTAATGAACTTGTTCTCTGTATTCTGCTGAAGATCTTAAGTTCTTATATTTCATTTGTTTATACTTAGCCAGAAGTTGTTTATAGTATTTTTTACAAATTATATCTGTGCCTTTCATTTTTTTTTTTATAGGAAAGGAAGTTTCAAGGAAAAGAAACGCTAAAAAATTTGGTCTTGTATTTCAACACTTTTCTGGCAGAATATCAAACTTTTCCGTACATCAGTTGTTCCGCTTTAAATGTGTTAAAGCAAGAAGAGCTGTGCAACCCACCGAGTGGAATGCAGTTGTATTGTTTGTACTGTTAGGGTTTGTTTCTGTTAGGGTTTGTTTCTCTGTCCGGAGGAGAAGTTTACTGATAACCAAGGCTCGTCTAGCCCAGACAGTTTTGTTACTTCAGGATAATTTTGCAAAGCCTCTGTTTGGTTACACGGCGTGAATGCAACTGCATATTGGTATGAAGGTGACAAAATGATTCAAATTTTATATGGGGATCCACTGTTCCACTTTGTTAGCGTGGAATCTTGCGTCTCAGTGAGATTGGTGTCTAATCTTGAACATGCTCCTGTTTTGGTGCAATGTTGAGGTAAAAATAGTTATCCTGCACTATCCTGTAGAAATGCTAACCCAGTCAGTGGTGATTTTGTGAGCGTGTGGCAGGTAGAGCAGGCTTTTGATAAAGCTTTGATAAGGAGCAGTTGAAATTCTAACTGCAAGTGATATGGTTGCCCTTGTTTGCGTGAAGGAGATCCAAACTGATGAATGATCATTCTTCTTGAGATTTGTTTGATTGTCAGTTTTTCTCTTTTGTCCTGAAAATATAGTTATGTAGGATCAGACTGTGAATTTTTTACTTCTGGGGGAGGTTGTGTGTGTATGTAGCATCACTGAGATGGCAACACTTTACAGGGGTAAAGGCTGTGATTTGGTCCGTCGTCTTCCCTCAAGCTGCACGTTTCTTGATGCAGGAGTTTGCTGAGTCCAGTGCTATGGAAGAATATTTAAAAGGTCTGTGTAGTTGTGTGACCGCAGTCACATTTATAGTCATGCATGTTAAAATCCAGACAATCTGATCCCATGCTTCAGAGTATAAAATTACTATGATGAGGGTTCTGGAAGGAATTTCTCCCCTGCATGGCAGTACATGGCTGATGGGCCCTGACTTACTGATGTTTCTTGGGCGCTCTGGGAATTTAGTGGGCTCATTGCCGTACTACATTGGATAGACCAATAGCCCAAAAACTGTGGTGAAATTTCTGCTCTTATGCATCTGCTTATCTGTATCAGTTACTGTTTGCTCTAAGTTGGCCCAATGAAAGCTAGCACTGTTCTCGGTAGAGGTTGGATCAGAGGACATCTAGAAGTATTTTCTGATATAAATAATTTACAATTGCATGTCTCTGGGGGGTTTCGTTTGTTTTTTGTTGGTTTTTTTTTCCAAGTATATAGTGTAATAGGGATAATAATATGATGTCGTGAAAAATGGAAATTTCAAATAATCAAATCTCAGCATAATTTCTAAAACCGCATTCTTTCTTGCTTCCTTCTTTTCTGTCTTTGAAGTACACGATCATGCTTCATCTACACACTTCATCAATTATTTTGCTGTGTCAGTCATTCAACCTAACTTGCTATTGAGACAACTTTGGCTTTTAAAGTTAAGTTAAATTTTCATTGCTTAAAATGTTTACTACATGTTCTTTGTGGAATCTCTCATATCCATAGGGAGCAAGTCAGTTTTTATTTTCCCTTTAGAAAAAATGTCTTAAGCAATAATTTTCTATAGAATGATGAAGTTGTCCTTCTTCCTATCCCATCTTCAGCATTCCAGAGAGAGAGTCTTGTTACCATTTTCATATCTGGGAAACTAAACTTGGTCAGCACCTATCATTCTAAGAGAGGTCTTAAGTATGAAATAAAACTGCCTTCAGAAATGACTGAAAGGTATAGCCTCTACTAGGAGCTCCATTTGTTTTTCTTTTACACTGGTTAAAAAAAAAAAAAAAAAAAAAGAAAAAAAGAAGGTCTGTTTCAAATCCTATTTGTCCCTTATCTCTGTTTGTTCAGTTGTTTTTAATATCACGTACTGAAAGAATTTCAATAGCTGTTTCACCATGAAGTCATTTGTTATCCTTCAGCAGGCCTTTGCCTGCTGAATTGTAAAGCAGCCTCAACTGTTTGCATCCTCCAGATGGAGCAGCATATAAACACTCCCAGATATTTCTGGTAAGTATGAAAAAATATCTTATTTGTCCTTTCTGTGAATAAATAAGAGAATGTCAAATTTTATAGACTAATAAATTTGTATGCCGGCGCTGACATTGAATCTCTCATGGCCTGCAATGTCACAGACCCTGAGAAACACAATTTTTTTGTTTTCAAATGTATACTAAGTCAAATAGAAGCTCAATAAAAAGCCAGGGAATTTGATTGCATTGTTTATGTCTGCCCAGTAGTCTAATTCCATTGCAATTTGCTATGAGGAAATACAATTTACATTTTTCCCAGGCTTATTGCATAAGCAATCACTCACATATACATGCATGAGTATATGTCAAGGAGAACTCAAATAATGGGTTAAAGTGTCATTTAATAATATATTCTAATGTCTGTTTTTATAATGAACAAAATCTTTACTGTATTACAATGCGTTCTCCTAGCTACTGAAAATTAATTCAAATCTTATCATTATTAATATTTTTATTCCTCTCATTTACAACATATCCTAAATCTCAATTGCTTTGTGATACAAATGTATGTATCAAGTATCACCACACGCAGCAGTTCCAGATATGCCTGTAAGACTACTTTATAAATTCTATTTTAGTTCCTGAAATTAATCTCAATGAGAATTTTAATTTATGTATTTCTAATTTTAGACAGAACACACAATAGAATAACTTATAATGTTCATGCTCATCTAAATAATGAAGCCTGACAGTATGCTCTGTGGTTGAGTAATAAGCTTTTTGTATTTGCTAGTTTTCATAGTTTATTTTTCAGTTTCTTTCTAAATTAGATTTAGACTTCTTGAAACAGAATAAAAATATACATAGGACATAAAAGTCAATGAATGTATGAAGTGTTAGGGATTGAATTTAATTCAGTGTATTTACACATGATAAAATACTCCTTGATTGAATGCCTACTGATTATTTTCTGAACTGTTTGATTTTCAAAACAAAGTTATAATAAGTCATATGCAATATTTATCTTGTTTCATTAGTGCAGTTAAACAGAAATTAGTGTGATTTACTTGCATTTTCCAGCACCACTCTAATTCCTTGAAAATTAGCTCTACTTACTAGGTTTTCACTTAACTGAAGTGAAACGTTTAAAATCAATATTTGAATGTTTCTTGAAATACTGATCAGTAGTAGTAGCAGCTCAGCAGAGTAGATGTAGGATACACTATCATGTGCTAAAAATAAGCACATGTTTTCTCTCTAATGGTTACTGGACAACTTTTTCATTCAGGACGTGTTGCTGCTGTTTTTCTGGGAGAAAGTTGCAGAAGGTATGCAGTTTGTATGTATGCATATAAAACAGGCTTTTTTTTAAATGTAATTCAGTTTTCTTTCACAATGATAGCTGATTTACCATGATTTAGGTCATAACTGGTTCCTTTCAGTTGTGTGTATGTTCATGTAAATAGAAACCCAGTAAGCTATATACTAAAAGGTTGGTCCTGAAGTATTGTCTGTCTTAAAAGGTTTTCACCTGAAGCCAAATGAAGTTCTACAGATGTTGCAAGTCTTTCTACAGATAAAACATCCATTTACTTAAATATGTTTCCCAAAGTAACAACTGCAGCATTTGCTTTATCATCATTATAAGATAGCGTTATTATTGTTACTTAGATAACGAGAGATGATACAAAGAACAGTATTGTCTGGCACTTTTTTCCCCTCCCTTCTCCTTTGGCAATACTTTTTTTTTTTTAAACACACAGTACTATTTGCTTGATAAAAAGTCAAATGATTATAAATAGTAGAAAAGGGGGAGGCTAACAGGAAACAACAAAAGAGTGGAATTTGGCATATTCTACTGTACCAGGAATCTAGTTGAAAAAAATAGGGCATTTTGAGGATGAGACTGAGAAGAAGAAAGGATCAGTTGACTCAATAGATTGCTTTCCAGTGACATTGGAAGACATCTAGATGGAATCTGATTTTAATGTCCAAAAATATATAATTTTCCAGTTTCTGCAAAATAGGCATCAGATATGCATAGAGCCCCTGATTAATACAGTTCTTCTGAGAGTTACTCTGCTCATTGTCACCCACAATAGTCTGATAGTGGGATTCGTCTCAGCAGCTTGGGTCATCTAGAAATTAGTCCTTTAGTCTCAGCTGGTCATCTGGATTCTCTGAGGTCATGGACTCTTGTCTTTAATGGAGAGAGACACTTTCAGAGGGTGTTGTAAAACAGTTGTGATGAATCGCTCTCTGGGGGTGCCTGTCTCTGTTTCCTCCCTCTCCTTCTCTCCATTTGTTGACCACAGAGGGAGCCTAGATGACTAACTTGGACCAAATGCTTTGGATTGTCATGGATTCTTCCCTAAATATCTAGTGGAAGCCGGCTGGCTGGGTAGAGATAAATCATCATCTGGGGGTGCTTATCCATGGAGCTGAAAGGATGTACAGGCAGATAACGTAATGGGGTAAAAGAAAAGTTTCTGAAAATAGATATAATGAATATTCTGTCAGGCACGCAACTCCCACTAAGTGCATTTTATCCACAGCATCAAGTTTTGATTGGAGTCAGAATTGAGCAAAGAATTTCTGTGTGTGTGTTCTGGCCAACAAACATCTTCAAGATTTCTCACCAGAACAAAACCTTTTCTTTTTTCAGAGCCCTTTTTATGTTACTTGAAGTATGTTTGATTCACTTCAGTACTTCACTGAAGCTTCACTTTCTTTTCTCAACATGCAAGTTTTCTTTATCCAGGTCTTATGCAGGTGTTGTTTAATCAGTATGAGTCCCAGCAAAATGAATAAGACTTCGGTGACATTTGTCATAAAGAGCTGCTTAAAAACTGTCAAGCAATGCTATGAACTTGTCATCACTTTCAAGAGTAGGAAAGCCTGTGGTTCAAGGATGGGTAATATGTGCTAATTTTGAGATATAGAAGAACTGTTAGCGTTGATGACTTGATGTAAAAAACGGCTACTACTTTTCTGAGTGGTTTGTATCCTGAAAGGAATGGAAGATGGACTTAAGCGAGGATGGTTCTGGCCTGCACAAGGAGTGGAAGCACTAAAATTGTATGGTTTTTTCATGTGTCTTGAAACCATCATATTTATCCATGCCATTGTCATGTGTTTATTTAAATGAGGACAGGAGTGAAGAAAAATTAAAGGTGTGGACTGAAAGTAGGCCAGAATGCGGCTTTTTTTTGAGATCAGTAGTTAAACTTCCTCTGCCTTCAGCGAGATCAGGAATAGTTGCATTCACATTAAATCTGTGAGGTAGCAATTATCATATTTTTTCGCATTGTGTATTAGAAGACATAACTTGCTCGCATGTCTCTCCTTCTAAAACATCAGCGAGCCAGACTCACATTGCAGTGCTAGCTATACTTAAAGATCTTAGTTTTATGTTTCTGAAAATGTCATCTATTCCTTCAATCACTTGTAAGCCCCCTGTAATCTCTTTTTAATGTAAGCGCGCTGGAGTTTTCCCTTTTGTTTGCTGCCCCTGCATTATTTACTTTGATCCGCTGTGAGAAAATCTGAAAGTGTGTTGTCCTAAATGCTAGCATCTCACCAACAAGATTTGAGGCCTTGTACTTCACATTGAAGAAAAAGGCTCTTGTGTGAAGACGCAGGTTTTGTTTAGTTCTCTGTCCCTGGTGGGAGCCTTAATTGCATTTTCTCTCTCACACAGTGGCTGGCTAAGGAGTGCTTGCCTTCCCTGCTGATGCTGGAGTTTTCAAGCTCTATTACTCTGTGACGGAGAAAATTCCTTGGTCCAAGAAGAAAAGACTCAGATTAAGGAAAAAAAAAGTGTTTAAGTATTGTCAGTTTACCATGTGTGGTAAACAGAACAAACAATAAGCTTGCTTAACCTTCCTCTCCACTCATCTTCAAGTTTTGTGTGACCTACTTTATAGAAATCGCATCATATTTAGAATGTTAAATATTATGGAAAGTATAATACCCTAGGGCAAATAAATCAGACTTCTTGGGAAAAGTGGTAAACAGAAAATTATAAATGCTTTGTGTTCTCTTAATCTGTGCCAGCCCATTCTAATGCATATTTTATAACCTTTAACTGGAGTTAAAGCAAAAGTCTCCAGTTCATTTTTAAACTCCATTTCATTTGTAACGGGAAGGTCTTTGAGATTTCAGATGTTGCAAATAGATATTTAATATTTGAGCATGGTTCTGACAGAACTTTGGATAAAGTAGGGAGAAGCTTTGCAACAGATTTTAAATTGCAGTTAGGACTCATTTGTACTAGATGTTTCCTAATACACTGTGCTGTGCACTGGACAGGGCTCTCCAGAATACATGGAAATAATGTAAAGAATTAAGGGCTCTGTCATTTTAACTTCTGTGAACATGCTGCTGGATGGAAGCATGCTAACATTCAAGCAAGCTTGTATATTTTTAGTAGTCTTATGCATGCATGCGTCTATGACAGCTTGGTGATTTTTGCACTTTGATCTGTGAATTCATGTCCCACTTAAAAATTTCATTTTTTGGAAGGAAAAAAACCCCTCTTCCTATGGCAGAGGAAAGAAGCCTCATATTTTTTTTTTTTTCTGAAATTTTGCCATGTTCTTCATTGATCTGTGATTGCTAATGGTGAAACAATGATGTCATAGGTAAGAGATTATTTTTTCCATTAGTGTTCAGCTGTAAAACCTTTTTATATGGAAGTAGCTTTTGCCCCACACGTCCATGTCGTCCTTCCCTGGGGAACTTAAATTCTGGAATGATTAAAATAAGTACTTAGATTTGTATTCCTGGTTATTCTTCACTTAGCAACAAATCATCAACACCTTTGAGGAAAAACTTATTCAATTTTTGGATAACAAATTTGGACTTTGTGTAGCCCAAAATGTTGCTGCCTGCTAATGAAGTTTCTGATGTGGAACAGATGACACGTTTCGCTTTGTACTTTTCACTGATGGGCTTTTGTTTGCCTGTTTGTTTTTCCAAGATGTTTAATTCTTAAACATGATTTATCTTAAAGAATTATCTCACTTACTGTACGTCTTGACAGTCGGGATCACCCAGGATGCTTTTGAATAAACAGCTCTCGGGTGTGGGCTCCAGGCTGTCGAAAGGATTCCAAGTTGGGGAGGGGGAAGAAGGGCCATGCTCTGGAGTTCACTTCTGTGATTAGTCTCACGTAATTTGTTGCATACATTACAAGGAACCTGTCTCTTTCCTTAAGTTTTTCTTGGAGAAAGTACATTTCTCCTGTGATTTGGCTGGAGTCTGTTTTGAAATAGAGGGGCATTTTAAAAGGCTACAGAGATGCTTAGAAGGATCCCAGAAGAATGCAGCATCAGAAGTAGCTCTGGAAGGGGTGGACTAATTGCACTTTTCTTCACTTGCAAACCTACTCAGAGGGTAGATAAACATGTTTTTCTTTGCATAGATATCTGCTGTTATAAAGGTCTTGGTGCAAATATTAACACTTGATAAACATCTTGATGGCTTGCATTTTTCATGTAGTATTCAGAGGATGCGTAAGACGGTTGTCTGCTCTACTGAAAATATATTGGAATAGATCTGAAATAGTGAATTCATGTGGTCTGCTGTGTTTTTAAAACATATAGAAAGACCAGTTGAACAACTTCACATTACTTTAGGAAAAAAAAAAAATCTTTTTTTAGTAATAGCAGCCATTGCTAAATATACACATAGTGGAAGAATTATATACTTAGGTCTTTCTCAGTTCTCTGGTCTCAAAGAATATGTAGTTCATCTAGTTCTTCAGCCTTCCTCTGCCCCTATCATATAGTGCTGTATCCGTTCCCAGTGTACCAGACATTTATCCCTTACCTCAGTGAACAGGTAAAACTGTTAGATTTTGAAGATTCTTACCGTTTTCACTGAGGCTTTAAAATCAGTTCTAAAATATTCATACAAATAGATTATTATGTAGATCCTGTAGTCTTCCCAAAATATTTTTAATAGTCTTAACTTCAATCTGACTGAAGATCTCTTTCTGTTGTATGAAGTATTTCCTAACAAAATTGAAATAAAAAAGAGGTTCCTTTACATCTATGCTTTCAGAAGACAATTGACAGCTTGATGTTTTTTCCTCTCCTAGTTAACTCATTTTGAAATAGAAAAATAAAACAGAAAATCAGTTTCTTGTTAGTATCGGCATCCTTCATAGGCATTGTTAAGTTTTATAAAGTCCCAGAAATGTGCATTAAGTAGGTATGAAAAAGAGTATTACATAAAAGGAATCCTGTTTCTCAGGTAGGCTACGTGCATTTACATGAATTGCTTTATTCATTTATTTATTTATTTTCAAAGAGGAAAATCATGTGAGCAGTATATTTACCATTTTTCTATTACATTTAAAAATTCTGTGCAGGGTGTTTCAAAAAGATGGACCCAATTCAGATTGAAATTACTTGGAAATTGGGTCCATCTTTTTGAAACACCCTGTAGCTTAGATGCTCCTGTATTCAGATGGAAATTATAATATACCTGATCAGGGTCCAGAAGTCTCTTCCACTTCTGTTATAAAAGTGATTTCCAATTTTTCTTTGTTCAGAGCCCATTCCCTGAAAAGATGTAAAAATCTGAACTACACTTGTATTCTTTTTTCCTCACTTCCATCTGGAAAGATGCTCTCATCAATTCTATCCTAGAAAGACGTATTAACTTTGCTTGCATTTTAATTCAGCTGTTTTTCTACTATTCAAGTTAGATGTGCTTCAGGTTTTTATTTGTTGTAGTATTATAGATAAATTATTAACTGGAATAGCATACTAGAATCAAAGGATGGTCAGCTACAGGTTTGCAGTGCTGGAATGCAGACCGGTGCGTAGGAAAACTGCCTCTATACCAGTAAGAAGAACTCTCACAGTGTGCTGAGACATTTTACAGCTTCTGTGTTTCTTCTTTTATTCACAGAATCACAGAATGTTAGGGATTGGAAGGGACATCGAAAGACCATCTAGTCCAATCTCCCTGCTGGAGCAGGAACACTTAGGTGAGGTTACACAGGAAGGCGTCCCAGGCAGGTTCTGAATGTCTCCAGAGAAGGAGAGTCCACAACCCCCCTGGGCAGCCTGTTCCAGTGTTCTGGCACCCTCACTGTGAAGAAATTTCCTCTCATATTTAAGTAGAACCTCTTGTGTTCCAGTTTGAACTCACTGCCCCTTGTCCTGCCATTGGTTGTCACTGAGAAGAGCCTGGCTCCATCCTCCTGACACTCACTCTTTGCATATTTATAAACATGAATGAGGTCACCCCTCATTCTCCTCTTCTCCAAGCCAAAGAGACCCAGCTCCCTCAGCCTTTCCTCAATTAAATGTAGATGAGTCTTCAGGTTCCTTACTGTGAGCAAAAGCAACTATTCTCCAGATTAAGTGAAGCATTCAGATAGAAAGAGATAATATTTTAAGAAGCAACTAAAAATGAAGACAAGGTAGCTTTCATGAGCAGCTCAGCACTTAAACATAGCTTTAAAATGAACGTCTGGTGGAACGCTGAGCCTGTATTTTGAGCAATGTAGATTTGGAAACCTTTCTCATCTGTAGCTTTATATAACACATGTGGCACTAAAGGAATGGTGCAAGTTGAATTTTTTTCCATCCCAGTTTTACAATAAAATCCCTGAACAGTTGGGTGAATATGAATATCTGATAAGAGTGTGCTTATAATAATAATTAAAATAATAGTAATGTCTTAAGTCAATACCTATTGCCTGTTTACTTGTAAGCAAGTGACTAACCCAATCTCAGTTTCGCTCTCCCTTTATATAATTACTTCTTGGAAGGGCTATAATTTGGTAAGAAGAGAAAAAAGACGTGACTTGACGCCGCTCCTCATAAGGGCGGGTGGAACTGAGACTGAGGGCAAATGTCTTTTGCTCTTTTTTTTCTGGTGCTACCTTATTTTGATTCTCGTTTTAAGCATCAGCCTTTGAAGACTACCTTTGCTGATATCATCTGTTTGTTTCTGCTGAGTCAGTCTACCAGCTTATAAAATTTATGTATACAGAAACTCATGTAACCAAAGGCACTGTTCTGGTCTAATTGAATTCAGTGGCAGATCTCACAACGATTTGATTAGTTGGTTGAACTGTGTAAAACAACATCTTCCACTTTTTGCAAAAGAAATTTTTGCAACCCTTTCCTTTTTCTGCTTGGTTTGGCACCTTGCATCTATCTAAGGAAAGATGGCACATTCACATAGGAATATGCAATAGGAGTTGATTGTCTATGTCCAGCAGGATATGTTTTCCCAAGGATTATGAGTAGATATAACATCTAGTCAGCTTTTGTATAGGTAGATTACAAGTCTTTGAGGGGAGATGTTTGTCATAAGTATATGAAAGGCTTTTCTAGATGAATTATAGTATCATATTTTAAACAGTGAATTATTAAATGAATAGCTAAAAGGACCTAGAGTAAGAATTTTAGTCTACCCCTTGCCCAAATATGTGGTTCACTTTCGTAGGCCATTCGTGGAATGTTTGCCTTACCTGTTTAATATAAACTGATGCAGCAGAACTATTTTTAAATAGATTAGATTTCTGAAAGTTTACAGTTGGTCTCCAGAAAATGTCCCACACATATATAAATGCATGAAAGGAAAATACATAAGTTGACCTAAAGTTGAGATTGTAGGAGTGAATGAAGTATTTTCTCCTTCTGTTTTTCTGACTTATAAGTTGCTTTATGAAAAATTATTACAGAATTAATTTCATCTGCTACCTAAAAATGCAGAAGCCTGCCTTAAGTGGAATTATTTTTCTGTAACTGATTTTATAGGACACAAGAAAAATCGGTGGGGTGTGCTTTGTGAACTTAGAGATCATTGTTGCAAACGAGATGATCACTTTCGATAATTATTTGACCCTGGCTTGACAAAGTCTCCATGGATAACCATGTGTTTATGTCCTGCTATTTTAAATACATCCATAATAATCCTTATGCTGATACAGTCTTACAGTTCCTAGTTTAATCTGTCATGCAGTGAGAAATCTGGGGTTTGTTAAATTAAGTTCCATTTTCAGTCCACCTTACCAGTTCATTTCAGAGTGGGCTGCCAGATAGCTTTAGGAAACTAAAGAAAAATTGCTGCAATGGCTGTTATTTTATTGTAGGCATCACATTATAAGATTGAGAGGTTATTAGCTGTAACTAGTGAAAGATATACTTTGTACCGTAACATTGCTTTAGAGTCTTAGGTGCCTCTGATGGTATTTGCTTTAACATGAGAGCACGTCAGGATCCCGTGAGATACTCCCATTGCAATACAGTTGGCTCAGCAACTCAGAACACAACTTTCTTTTTCTTCTCTTTTAAAGTCTTGGATGTTGAATATCAATTTTCAGGAAGAGGTTTTCAAAAAAACTTTCATACTGTGGTGTTTCTTAGAGCTTAGTGCCATTTGACATTTAGTTCCTGGCAGCACAGCGAAGCTCTTTGTGGAGAACTCAACGATGTTTACCGTGCTGATCCTAAACGTAAACTTCTTTGAAAACAAGGTGGTTTAGTTTGCAGTCAGATCATCATGATCTTTATCACTATACTTGATGTATTGCAGACTGCTTAATTCTCTCTTCTTAAGAAAATCTTACGTTAAATTGTTAAGAACTTTCTGCATTTTGAAGATTGTGGCCAAACTGAAAGTTCTGTGCAAAGAAAGATGGGAAATCAAAGAAAGGCTTTTTCTTGTTCATGTGGGACGGCTAAGAGAAATGCTTTTGAAACATACTGTCCTTCCTTTTCTCGCTTGTGTTCTTCAATAAAATTCTGTCAGCCAGCCAAAATAATGTCTTTTGGCCATCCTAATGTAGGGCTGGTAGATGGTCAGGAAAATGAAGTAGAAGGGGATCCTTATAGCAAATCAAAGTAAGTACGTGGCCTCAGAGGTCCAATTCTGCCACCTTTGAGGGGAATCTCCAGAGGAAGGAAAGAGAGGAGAGCAGGATGAACTAGACTTCATAGCCTGGGTGTCTTAGACCTAGTCTTGTGGCCCTGATAATTCATTCCTGCTTCTGCATCCTTTTGCTGCTCATTTGATGACAATGTCCCATAACTTAATATTTTATGCAATGATGAAGGTTAAATAATCAATTAATGCATATGTACTGTGGGGCAAGATTGGAGTATATGTATATATGATTCAGATTACAAAGCCAAGCCCCGAAAAGTCCCAAACGCCCCACTTTGATTGCCCATGAAGCATTCACACTAAGTTGTTATTATTAGGATACAGTTTTTAATTTATGTATCATATGCTATTTTTTATTTAGCATCCCTGTCTATTTCGGTGCACAGGATGATTGTTTATAGGAACTTTGGCTCATTTTCTGTAGGAACTGGAACAAATCAGGGACTGCAAAAAGAGAGAGGATGCTTTTGTGATTGAGTCAAGAGAAAGACACTCTGGCAAACCCAGTTTTATGCCTGTTTCTGTCACAGGCTTTCTGTGTGATGCTGAGCAACTCAATTAAAACATTTGGCAGATGGCCACTAACTGCACATAATTCATTTTCAGGGTGCTCAGCTTGAGATATGTGGGCTCTTACTTGCAGCAGTTGTTATTCTCCTTCCAGCCACTGAAATCAATGGAAGTCGCGGCTGCTCAGCGTGTTCGTTAGCGCAGCACGGGAACACGCACGTGGGGAAAGTGCACGTTCCTGAATCCCACTGCCATCTTTCTCACCGATTCCCTCGGTGTTGGATTACCCATGGTTATTTTATGCCCTATGTGAAATATTATGTATAGGCATATGCTAGGAAAAGAATGTTCTTGTTTCAGTTGGAATCTGTGAAGTTTATAATGAATGTTTTACTAAAGAGTGTGAGAAGCCAATTATTGCTGTATTTCTTGTCTTGTAAACTGTGAACAAGGTGTAGTCTACTAGCTGCATGATGCAGCCAAAATTACTGACTAACTGCCCCATTTCCCTGGTACAGGCTAGCTAGAGCATAGGCTAAAACAGAGCAACTTCAGAAAAAATACCATGGGTCACATAATTGAAAAATTATTACATAACGTAACACGTACAAGGAGGCAGAATTCAGATTACATCAGAAGCCATCTTCTGATATTTCTGAATTTCAAAATGCTTGATTTGACAACCTGAATATTGTTCTGTGTAATGTAATATACGGTGTGGGAAATGAAAGTATGGCTGCACAGCTATAAATACAATTCACAGGCTAAAAACTACTCCTATTAACATTGCAAGTGAAAGATATAAATCAGTTCATAAATACGAAATTACTTGCATGCTTGGGTTTTTGCAGAATCGGGGTCTAATTAGCGAAAGGCGTGATCTTGTGAAATACCGGGGTGGGAGCTGTAGTTGCACCTTCTAGGACTGGGCCCTACCTTGAAATGATTATATGTCTATTTATAACTAGGGAGAAATTGAAAAGAAATATTTGTTTTATTTGTATAACATTTTCATTGGTTTACCCTACAGATATATGCTAGATGATAATAAAGTAATAAAAGATTGTTTTCACAGCTGTTTGTCTTTGATTACATATTTCTTTGAAGTATTGCAATAAGACAGACTTTGAACCTGGAAAGAGATCAAATAATGAATTGTTCTGCTTTGTGAAGCTTAAGAAAGGATTTTATTGTTGAAACATATAGTGCAACATAGGTTTTTTTTCTTCTAACAGCTAAATAATAGTCGAAACTACTATGAGATCATTACAGATGGACTAGATTAAAGAGCTTGGGGCCAAACATTAGGAACTTTGTTAGTACTAACTAAATAATTTCGTAAGTTCTGTCATTACCAATTTATTTTTCTTAGTTTTCTTTTTGAATCAAAATGAATTTCAAAGAAAACGTTTGAAATCTTCTAATTATCCATTTACTTAAAGCTAAGGATGACAGGAAACTTAATAAATGTATGAATCCTGTGGGATTCTGTCCGTAATATGGATCATTTGGCCACACTTTCTACCCTGGATAATACAGTTAGTGTTAAATTGGAATAAAAGTTGTAGAGCTGTGAATAAACTTGGTAGGGTTTTCTTAAACTGAAATTATTATAGCATCTAAATTATGTCTGAGGAGGTTCGAGTAAAAGATTCAATACAAAATCTGAAAGCTTTCTATATGGCTTTTGCTCAAAACAATATTATATATGACATTAACTTCACCACATGCCCCCAGCCCCAACACCTCCAAATTCATCTTGAAAGCAAGTAAGTGGCAAATACCTAAGTGACAGAGAAAGATACTTAGTTTATTTTTTTCAAGGCTAGTGAACACTAAAATATCAAATAATGCAGGTCAGCATTTCACATGATTTATTTGAGTTCTGCCTGGTTATGTTGGAAGAATCTATCTTTCTACAAGAAATACCTGAAAGTTTATGGACAGATATCTTAGATACACAGAAATGTTAAGGTGTATATTTTTTTAAATCCCTGAAATGTTTGTACTCTCTGTATCCACTGACTGAAATTAGTTGTTGTGTTATTTAGAACAAACTTTTGCCTCTGTGGAAGAGAGAAACCTTTCAAATGATAATTTCAATAGAAACATTAGACAAAGGAATATTGTAACTTTAGAGATTTTTATGATGAAGGTGTGTTTAAGAGATGTCACTTTGATATTTTTACATTATGTCCTACATTTGTCAGCTAAAACCAGGATATTGCCTCAATGAGAAAAAGCATGTTCTGCACTTGTCAAAAGGCAGTAAGTAATGATTAAAATAGCAGTGTGAAACGCTGGGAGATTAAAGTGATGCTAATGATAAGTGAGAGAAGAAAAGGGCAAGCTATATTTTAATCCCTGAGAGAATGGTTAATGACTTCTATTGCCTGAGATTAAACTAAACCTGTCTCATCAGCTTTTTCTGCCTGGTGAAAAAAAGCTCTCTGCACTTTAATTTATTAAAGTCTTTTAAGGAAGCACATTGATCCACAGAGGTTAAACTTTAAAAAATTGTGCAAAATACACACTAAAAATGCTTTAACAAAAGTGTGACTTTGTTGCTTTAGGCAAGCTCACAGTTTTATAAAGAATTCATTGTCTATGGCTTGGTGAATTTAATTAAGGAATATTAATTACTTAAACTGGGAGGTTTGTTCCTTTTTAAACCAGAACATTTTTGCAATACTGGTGCAGGAAAGGTAGCTAATATGTTTGCGAAGAAATCAGCAGAAAGGGACAGACTATCTTATGGTTAAAATTACTGTATGATCTGTTACGATAGTGATATTGAAAACCCATTTGAAGATTGCTTTTCAAAATATATGTACTACTTGGTATAACGTAATGAGTACATTTGTTTATACTGAGTTACTGTTAATCCATTTCTTTTAATAATTCTTAGGACTGCAAGACAGTGTTATAAAATCATCTTTACACGGAGAAGCTGTCCAGTTCAGCATTGCCTTTTCAAAAAGCATGTAAAGTCTTTCTTCACATTAGAGGGGGATGGCAGGAGAATTGTTAATTAGACTTTTTTTTTAAATACATGTGATAAAATTGTCAAGTCTGAGTTCTTAGGATAAACTGCAACATTGCAGCATGCTTGGAAAAAATTTTTTCCTCTCAAGCAGCTTTGCAAGCTTTTGTCACTTTTGACCTCCATCCTTTCATTACACTTATTTCACATAGCATGTGTTATCCTCAGCCTGCAGGACAGACAATAGGTTTAGAAACAGAAAACAGAAAATATTCAAGCAAATATGCATGCCTTGCCTAATCCTTATTCAACTTCCAACTCCATTTGCTTTTTTATTTTTTTGGTTTTTTTATTTTTCTTCTTCTTTATAGGTAAGAACACTGGAAGTAAACAGTGTGCTTTTGTCCTCTTTTGCAAGTTCAGTACCTAAAATGCCTTTCTGGCTCCCTACCAGCAAACTGCAATGAGCATCCCAGCTCGGGGAATAAACCCGGAGCTCGTGGATACCAACAGTTCTGCTCTATATCCTTTCCCTCCTGCTTCGTGGAAAGCATTTTCCCTTTTGAAATCTCTGAACCTCTGTAAATAAGGAGGCCGTTTAGTTACTATCTTACGTGATGGTTGTAATCCAGGTTATTTTTTAAAGCTGTTTTTTAAGTATAACTTGTTTGGTAAGTGAGTTTAAACTTGATTCATGCTTTGATGTTAATGAAACACCAATTTATCGGAAGGCCCTGCAGCCCTAATGAGCAGTTTCTTTAAAAAGAACATTTAATCAAGGTTTATTTTTAACTTGTTTAAACAGATCTAATAGTTTGTGCTGATTTCATTTCAGTATAATAATTGCTAGCAATCCTATTAGTAAGTCGTGGTACATGGAAGTTAACACAAATTCCATTCTAATGAGTGTAGTGTAACAGCAAAACCCTTGTAGTCAAGGAAAGGTTCATGTTCAAGAGGAGTGACAGAGTCACTAGGATGTTTTGCTGACAGCAGATTATTTTTGTTTTTATACAAATGTCAGGCATGACTTGCTAGTATTAGAGTGGATTTTGTTATTCTTGAGAGGTGAAGCATTTTCGTATTAACTTTTTAAGGTGAAAGGAGCCTCTTATTTCCTAATGTTAGGAAAAGTACTTGATTTGCTAGTGTAACTTGTATTTGTCTTTATACTTTACCTGTATGTGAGGATTTAGCTGTAATACGCTATTTTATGAAGATGAAGTTCTACAATCTAAAAATGCAACTTGTGGCATTTATTTTAATGAATATAAAATCTCAGAGGCAATTTAGTGTGAAAAGCAAATGAACTTTCAGTGCTCAGTTTACAGTTAAGAAAAATCTGTAGAAGAGCAGATCAGGCTGAAAAATGTGTGATCATCTGAAATACTATTTTTTTATGATTAGCTTACAGCTGCATCTGTACGTACTGGAGATATGGTAGTCACATTTTCATTGTGACTAAAGTCTTAAGTCTTAATTCTGGCTCATTGGCAAAAAAAAAAATGAAGAAGAAAAAGAATTATTCCTTAATTTGAAGATATCAAATCAGTATTTTCAGACTTAAATACAGTGTTCAGGTGTTACCGGTTGAGTTCAGTTATTAGCTTTTAAACTTTTTATTACTTAGTCTCCCACCACGACATTTAATATATGAGGAAGTTTGGGGATAAATAATACAGAGTGATTTAGGATTTTAGAGCCATACTAAAAACGTTCTGATGCACTGAAGGGCATCTGTAAGTTACACATTGTTTATAGGTTTCTGGGTTTCTGATTAGAATCCAGGAGCCCCATGTTTTACAAGCTTTGGAGCTGGGGTGGAAGAAAATAGCTTGAGAGGACATCGGGAATTAGATTTCAGTTGTGTAAGAAGGAGTCTTGGAAGTCTTTACAAACTCAGGAGTCCACCCAAACAGGCAGCTTGCAGGGTCAGTACTTCAGCCCATCATCAGGTGGAACAACTCCTTGTTATTTGTATCAGCATCTTACTGGGAAATCAGTCAGTGGAATTCTTTTGTCTCTGGGGGCAGAGAGGGAGGGACATCTGCATTTGTATCTCAGCTCCAGCTTGCTCTTGTGACACTAGTTTCCTCATTTTGAAAGAAGTCAGAGAATAATAGTAATGATCTACTTTTTGGTATACTTTCTCCTTTTTCTTCCTTTGCTTCTCTGGTTACAGAGTAGGTACCCTGATCTGCTCATAGTACTTACGTGTGTGACTTCAATTAGATACTGTCTGTATTATTTAGAAAATGCTTGTAATGACTACAACAAAAAATAGTGCTTTGTGATGATATGGTGATAGTGGGGCAAATGGTCTGACATGGATATGTAAAGATCTCTCCTCTCCTCTCCTCTCCTCTCCTCTCCTCTCCTCTCCTCTCCTCTCCTCTCCTCTCCTCTCCTCTCCTCTCCTCTCCTCTCCTCTCCTCTCCTCTCCTCTCCTCTCCTCTCCTCTCCTCTCCTCTCCTCTCCTCTCCTCTCCTCTCCTCTCCTCTCCTCTCCTCTCCTCTCCTCTCCTCTCCTCTCCTCTCCTCTCCCCTCCTCTCCCCTCCTCTCCCCTCCTCTCCCCTCCTCTCCCCTCCTCTCCTCTCCTCTCCCCTCCTCTCCCCTCCTCTCCCCTCCTCTCCTCTCCTCTCCTCTCCTCTCCTCTCCTCTCCTCTCCTCTCCTCTCCTCTCCTCTCCTCTCCTCTCCTCTCCCTCTCCCTCTCCCTCTCCCTCTCCCTCTCCCTCTCCCTCTCCCTCTCCCTCTCCCTCTCCCTCTCCCTCTCCCTCTCCCTCTCCCTCTCCCTCTCCCTCTCCCTCTCCCTCTCCTCTTCTTCTCTTGTCCTAAATACATTCAGAGTAAGATTTTCATCTGCCCAACAGACCCCACTCATAAGTGACCCATATTTGTACCAAGGAAAGGATGTGGGTCCTGCTTTTCTTGGGGGGAAGAACAGGTGTAATATTTACCAATATTTACCCATCTTCCCAATGTTATCTCCTTGTTAGAAGAAAACCTATGAATGCACACTGTTTTCAAGAGTTACCACAACTGGCATGTCTGTGCAGTTCATGGGGAGCTAATGCTTGGGAAACCATGTCTGCAGGTCTTCCCCATTGAGCCTCTTCAGGGACACATCCTGGCTCAGCTCTTTGTCTGGCTCTCCTAGGCCCGGCACCCTGTTGCTCCCAGAGGAAAAACCAGGGCGGACTGCCCCGGTGAGATGTTGCAGGGCAATCTCAATGTGAGAAGTGTTGCTGTGTCCTCCTCCCACAGCTCGTCTCAGGAAGCGGGAGGCCTGGCCGTGATCATGGGGAGATTCTGGTGCTCAAGGGTCTCGGGTGCTCAGCACGATAAGGAGCAACTGTCTGTTGTGTTGAATGCGTGAGCAAAAGCAGGACGCCTCCACAGTTAAATTTCACAATGGCATTTTAGAAAGAAAGGAATAGTTTGGAATACATATTCATTTGGGGTTTTATTTTGGGGGCCTGTTATGAAAAAAAATAGATGATTGTGGGTGTCAAAGCACAGCATTAGCTCAAAGACTGATGCGTTAAGCTTATTATTTGCATTGATGTTTGAATGTGAATAATACTGCATATCTTGAAATACTTTTAAAGGTATACTTTTCCACAAAAGTAAAAATGCTCAGTGCTGTGGTGCAAAACTAAGGTGAAAACAACTCCATCTGGTTTTGCTCCTGAGTTTCTGACAAACCTTTTAAAGGGAATGCATGTTCACATCTAAATACTCTTTTCTAGTGGAAGTTTGGAGACTTCTTTAAACATGAGGGAAATAAATTGGGACTCATCTCTTCATTGACAAATGTATGCTCTGATGAATCACGTCATCTGACTTAAGTCCTTTTTTCTGCCTTACTAAAAACAAACTCATGCTATTTGTACTTAATGCTGATACACCCTGCACCCTGAATACTAAGTTGGAATGTATTTACAAATGTGAAAGAACCTGTGGTCCTTTCATGCATCAGGTTGTCATAGAAACTAATTAACTTTCATTTCTGTGTCAGGGTAAAGTAGTGTAATGCAGATGTAAATTGTAGTTCAGAAATCAGCACGATGAAACTGTAGAGAAAAGGAAAACATCAGAATCTTCAGAATTCCTGCAGGACATCGGGAATGCAAAATATGTGATGGGAAGTTAGAGTGTTAAATGCCTCATTTCACCAGGTCTTTTTGCATAATCTGCTGCTTCAGGAGTGCTTAGAATGTTACTAAACTCACAAAACAGTATGGTTTATGTATATTACATTTGTGTACATTTGTGAAAGTGGATGTGTCCAGGGAGTGCATATATGTGCACATGGCATAGTGAAATTCAGATCGGAAATGGTGTCTAAAATATGAGTGGCAATTACAGACTACTTACTACTAGAAAAACTTTGAAAACTTATAGTAAAACCTTTGCTTTCTCTAATGATTTAGGCTGATTTCTCTCCAGTTAGTTTATCTCTCTACGAGTTATTATAATTTTACATGAAATGTGAATACATTAATATTTTAACTGTGAGAGCTATACTTTGACTGGCTTAAGTGGTAAAGGAATATGATTACAAGATGATTTATTGGAAGTCATTAAAAATGATTTATTAAGAGAAAAATGTTGTGTTACTAAAGCTTTTTTTTTTTTTTTGCCTCTGTCGAAGATGGGGTTGTGCTGTCACGTCGCCTTCTTCGGAAAAGGAAAGCAGCCTGCAAAAAAATCAGGAAAGCATTTTGCTTTGTGGGTTGTTACCAGCATGAATAGATTGTAAAGAGACAGGCCAGCTTGCTTTTACAACAGAGACGTAGCGAGCTCTGTCCTCTGCTGCAGCTTCACTCTTAACAGGTCCCAGTATTAGGGTGAAGACCACGCTGGAGCAGCGGGGCTGGGCAGCAGTTTCACACACGTTCCCAAGAGCGGTGCCCACCCTGTGCCACCCTCATTCCTCTGCTGTTTGCTCGATTTTTACATCCTACTGCTGTTCATGGGGCTGCGCTGTGAATCAGAGTAGAAATTGATCCAGGTTAAAATATCTTCCCCCCCCTCCTTCTCCATCCTTTCCCCCTCCTTCTTCTCCCTGCCAACCCCCAGCCCAATTCTGCAGAGGGCCGTAGAAAGAATGAATTGGAGGGAAGGGAAGGGCCTTTGATGATTGTAAAAGCGATGGCTTTCTTTAGATGACATTTCTTAGATGGGGAATGGAAGAAAAGAAACGCAAATCTGTAGTGGAGGGGGTGAACAATTTATACTTTAATGAATAGAAGACTTCTTGCTCTTGCACTCTTAACTCCGAGTGTGAACTTAAAACAGAGTTGATAATATTGCACTTAGAAGAAAAAAAAAATATAGAAGAAGATGTGCAATTATGCAATTTTCCTATAGTTGATTCCTTCTCACAGGAAGAAAGGGGAAAATATTTTTATAAATGAGAATCATGGCAAAGCTAAAGATACTCAGAGAACTTGATTATTTTTCAGCTAAGGCAAAAAATGTGTCCATGAATACCCCATCCCAACAAAATGAGACATAAAAAAAACAGTTGGGGAATTGATGATACATTCTCTCTTTCCTGCTCACTTTATTTGTTAAGTAAGATTGTTTTGTTTTTCCTTCTGGCTACTCTGCAGTTTCTTGTTCTTAGGAATAGCTTTGTTTAGTCAATGTACATTTCTTTTGAAATATGATGTAAAATGAGATAGAGAAGAAACAATTTATCTGTAAAGCATGTATTTTCCCTGCCTTCTTTCATTGTGTGTATATATATGTTTCTATATTCAGGAAAGTCATTGGCAACTCTCCAGTTGACTTCAGCAGGACAGGACCTGGCAATATAATTAGGCATATATTATTAAATGGAGGAGTCGATGTGTCAGAGAAGAGTAATATGTCGTTTGCTGTAGATGTTGTAGAAGACAGGTAATATGGAAAGAGATTTAAAGGAGCAGTAGAATAGATCTGTTGAAATTTTATCAGCATAACAATCAAGTAATGGCTAATGGGAGAAATTGCTTCCAGTCCAAGTTTTGTTGAACTTGGTGTAAACCTGTCTGTTGTTCCATAAATGTAATGGCACGTATTCTTGTACCAGCTGCACCCAATTTCTTTGTCTATGTATATGGACACAAAAATAGCTTAACTCTTGTGCCAAGTCCTATGGGATTCCTCAAGCGAACCTGCTATTTGCTATTTGTATTCTGTAGGAAAACTTAACCCTCAAGTCTGTTTTGGGACCTTGGGCTCCAGGTCTGCAGTTGAAACATCTGAACCACCTGAGACTACAACACCAGAATTCAAACTTACTTAAATATTCAAGAGGAGGCAACCAAAATGAGTTTGTAACCATAACGAAGCTTTAGGGATGTCCAGTAATGGACCACTGTAGCTCTGGACAAACAGATGGACTTCCATGAATCTGTTTGTGTGCAGGAGCATTTGGGGTGGCATTGGTGGTGAAGGGGGGCTCGCAGAGCCATCAGACTCAGCAAAAACTGAGAGGGAGGATTAAGCTTTATCTGTAAAGAAATCTGCGTAACAGGGTAGCACAGCAACTGGGAGGTGAGGCCAGGAGTCCTCAACATCTCTGTCACTACACTACTGCTCGCCATAAAATCTAACCAGGCAAGGCTTTAGTTACATCACAGAGAATATAAAAGCTGCATGGTCTCATACCACATCTTTCTTTTTATTATTCTTCAGCAAACTAAGGGGCTCTTCAGTAACCTTTTTTCTCCTTCCTGCTACCCAGAGCAAATTAGATAGTTATGGGCTGACTGAATAACTCCAAGGCATCCGCAGGAAATTCACATTACCATCAAACGAAAGATTAATAAAAAAAGTCCTTTGTAAGAACAGTTGTGAGTGAATACAGTTTGTAGTGGGCACAAGCACTCGGTGGTATGTTGAATCTTCCCACAAGGCCATTTTACATAATTTATTAACAAGATCATTTTACTTTCTGATTTAAAAGATTTGTAACTATAAGCTCCTGTGTTTTCCCTGAACAAGTCACACAATGCACACAGTAGGCAAAGTGTTAAAGGGCTAGGAAAATATTATTTCATCACTCCTGTTCCATTAGAATTCACTTGGGTGGCTGAGAAAATGGTTTATGGATTAGAGAGAGAAGAACAAGCTAAAACATTTCATACCTTCATCTCTGATAAATTCCCCAAACTCATTCTTCGCATCTGAGCCATAAATAACAACCATGCTTTTTGCTAAAAAGAGCTTTTTTCCTGTACCAGGTCTTTTGTCTTGGAGATGAATGCTATAATAAATTTGAAGTCTTAGGGGGGGCATTGTTTGAACTATAACATTATGGTTTACAACTGTTGCTTCTATTATGAGGAGGATAAAAAGCGACTATGAAGCTTGATCTCTGTCATAGAAACAGATTAATATTTCAGCCTTCAGCTTGGGTCAAGTGTGTGATTTTTCCCAAAAGCACCTTAGCAATTAATTATTATTCTGTTTGCATTTAAAATCTTACCCCTTTAACCACCTTTCAACCTCATCCAAATGTTGTGCTTGCTTTAATTCTATATCAAATGATTTTTTTAAGTTCAAAAATAATGCTATAGATCAACACATGTGGGAAAGTTTTAGAGGAAAACATTTTTAGAAAACAAAGAGTCATCAAAAGACATTATTTTTTTTGAGGTACTCTTTCTTTTAAATTGGACAATATTTGTTCAAAAATTAAGATTGGACCTAATATTTTCAGTTGTGTTTCTCAGAAGATAAATGCAAACAGCTCAAATGTTTGCATTAATAAGCAAAGCAGGCTTTTAACTATGAATTAGAATCATGAAAATTACTGTAGCTGTCAGCTCTAGCTTTCAGAGATTTTGATGAAAATAAAGATCCTCAGAAAGAAAACAGCATGCCTTGTATTTTAGTTTGCACCGTGCTTCTCCTGCACAAGCCAAAGTGCTTAGATTTTTAGCTTTGAATAACCTGGGTTTTGTTCACCTGGGAAATCTGGGATCAGGATGGAAGTCCTACTTGACTGCTTTGCTCAGCTGCTGGCACCATGTCATCTCTGTTGCAGTAGTGCAAGTCTTATCATTAAATACACCAAGAAATGGTGAAGAAATGGCTCCTCTCAGTGCAAGCAGGCTTGCCGTGCCTGTTTGGTCTTGGCTATTCCCGACAGCCTTGAGTTGAATTTTTGTCTGTTGGGTCCACATTTACTAGTCACCTTGTCTAGATCCCACCCTAAAGGTGTGAGCTTGCAAGGTACCAGTTATCCCTCATGGGTAAAATGGGCTCAATTGTGATGAAACTGGGGCAGTTGGGCCATCCTGAGAAGCTCCTCTGCTCAGAACTTCTCTGGTCAGTGCTGAGGAGGTTTGGGCTTTAACGAGAGGCTGAAGACACACAACGGGATGAGCGTGTGTAGAAATGGAGAACGCCACTTACATAATTTAATATTTTATGTCAAGTAATTTACAAAAGTGTAATCAATTTTAATTGCAGCTTCTAAGACATCAAACCTCATCTCTTTTTCCACCTACTTAATTGTATTGATTATGTGCAGCTCCGGTATCACTTGGCCAACCCTGAACACCCTTACTCAAGCACTTGTCTTTAAAATACCTGACTCTACATGTAAGGATTTTCTTACCATTTGACTGGAGACTCATGTCTTTATCTTCCAGTCACTTCCTCCATATCTCAGAATGGTTTACTTCAAAATTTATTTGTCTGCAAACGAAATCAAGTAATCAACAAGTAAGGAAAGAACACCTTTGACATAACCAAACCTGATAGTAATATTATATAAAGACATATAATTATAGCTAAAAGCACAATAAAGGGAATAATATATGAAAAGTTGTATTGATTACGGGGTTTAATAAACAATTTTTACATACAGTATGCATCATTTTGCATTCCTTGCTGAGACATTAACACTCATCCAATATTTTATGTATCAAAATTTTCTAAAGCAATGAAATAACCAGTCAAATTTATGTTTATGAAAATACATGAAGAGAAAATTAAACAACACTGGATTTTTCTAAACAGTTTCAAATGGATTTAAAAATTGGTGAAATTGTATCAAGAAATTATGGTTCTTTTTAATTTCTTTTTTCCTCAATACTTAATTTTGTTTCTTCATATGTATGTTTGCTGGTAAATAGTTTTGTATTTTAAGTCAGTAAATATACATATACATATATATATATACATACACTAATGCTACAAATATATGGAGTATGACAATGGGAACTATTATAGTGGAAAAGATAATCCACATTGCTTGTTCTGTGTAAGTATTAAAATTTATTTAATTTTCTAAAAAATCACAGCCGTTTGGAAAAGAGTAGCTGAATTTAAAATAAGGGGGCTAGGCTAAAGTTGCTACATTGTCCGAGTACAGGGACTTGGTGGTTACAACTGGGTTTTACTTCTCACTTTCCCCACAGTCCAGGCTGGAACAGGGTGGATCCATATCTGTTGCAGCTGTTTCTGAACAGCTTTTTTCCTCCATGGGGAGTGGCTTCCATCCCTCTGTTGATTACTCAATGAAAGTAAAATAAATTTAAAATGAAATCTGATTTGTTTTGTAATTTTGCTTGCTAAATCTGTTCCCCTTTTTAGATTCTCAATACATGCCATATGACAATTGATTTATTCTTTTTGAAAGGGAAATAGCGTTTCAGATTTACCGAGGGAGAATATTTGCTGATTTAAGAAATATGCTTTCGGTACTCAAGAAGCCTAAAACCATGAAGTCTTAATCCTTATCTAATGCACTTTATGAAAGAATAAGCATCTTTGTAAATATCTTGCTGTATAATTTTAGGTTGAACTTAATTTTGTTAATTAAAAAAAAAAAGTATTTTATTTATATCAAAATCCATAATAGAAAACCAAATTTTGAATTGTACCTTAACTTGAAGTTCATCAAAGGAGTTACCTGAAAATGAAGGAGCTGTATTCAATTTTTTTATTTTTGTAATAGGTCATACAGTTACTTTTTCCTAGCATAACCTTTTCATTCAGCAATTGGAAAAGCAGAGTAGGAACTCTTCGCTTTCTCATTATCACATATATTTTGACTAAATATTGCCTTCAATTGACAAACTGTAATGCTTTTCTCCAGTGAAAATTCTACTGTTATCTGAAAGATCAGCATTTGTTTAAAACAATATGCCAGGAGACAAAAAACAAATAAACCACTAAAAGTGCCCTTTTACCTAGACTTGACCTAATGGTTGCTATTATGTTTGAATATTCATATTTAAGATCAGGAAATTAGGTTTAGGACTTTAAAGCAGTCAAGATTAATTTCACCATTGATTACTAAGAGTTGAGGGAACTGTACTGGGACTAAAATCAGACTCTTCATGCAAATCCTGTGATTTACAATGTGAAATAATGACCTGGCTTAGTTTATGTTTTTCTTTTCCATTGGAAAAGCTGTGTATTTTTGAATCATCGTTAAGTATTGAAGTGAAAATCAAAAAGTGAAAAGTAATCTTGAAGGGATAAAAATATATACAGAATAACTGTAGAAATAAAAAAAATCCAGTCTTTGGGGGAATACTTGTGGTAAATGACTTCTTTTCTTTAATTCCTGTAGTGCATCCTTACTGATTGACATCTGAATGGCAGTAATTTGGGGTAATGGGTAGCTACTAATTGAGGGTGAGCTTCACTACTTTGCAGAAGAACGTTCTCAAGACCTTCCAGTCTAACACTCAAATCCTGTATTAAGTGCATAAATTGGTATAGGATTTTATGTTAGCCTTCTCTGCACGGGTTAATTTTATCAGGTTCGCTTATGACAGGCGCCAAAGTGTGCTTGAAAGATGTCTGTATACATATGGTAATTTCTTACTTGTGGCTCTCTTTTCGCTATTTATGCAGCATGGTATCTACCAGCGTTATGGCCAAAGATACATTTTTATTGTGCTGTTGTCACTGTTTCTGTGACTGTTTTGTTCTAAGAGGTTTAGGTGGATGTTCTCTTCCCTGTTCCGTAGAACTGCATGGTTGCAACCAGCTATGTCTAGGATTGCATAGATAACTGGTTACAAAGGTGTAGTAGAACATCATTGGGAGATAATACTGATTTTTTTCAACACAGTTCTCAAGCAGTTGACTTACTAGAAGTTACATACTTAAAATTTACCTCCTTGAAATGGAGTCTCTTCAGTACTGTAATTTGGGTTTGTGTTTTGGTACCAGTTGATTGTAGGTGATGATGTATGAGGCAGAAATCAGCTAGGTGGATTCCTAGTGTTTTCCTGAGTTTGCAGGACAACTGGAAAGAGCCCAAAATAGTGCCTTGTAGGAGTATTTTTAGCATTAAACCATGGGTTAGTGTTGGGACAGATGGTTGACATGGGAATGTGAGCAGGGCCTAAGGAGGCTGGCTCAGTGAATATTTACTCTAGGGGGGGTTAAATTTTACGTGCTGACCTACAGCTCTTTGCTGAGATCTCAGTATTTCTTGTGTTTCTCAAAGAAACGCTGGGTATCTCCTCTGTGAACAGCTGATAGAAGAAAAGCCCATTTTATATGTGTCAGAAAGAGAAGGAATGACAAAGAATATCCCCCCCCCCTCGCCTTCCCAGTTGAATGGGAGGGGGGAAGAAAAGGACAAGTGGGAAAGTCCTCCTGGAGATGAGGGCAGGAGGAAGATGACATCTTTAAAATTTTTCTGAAAAGAGACGCAAGACATAAACTTAGAGTAGCATTCTTCCTGTTGTAAAAAAATGTGGGTAAAAAAGCCTGGCTACTTTAAAGGTAACCCAAGTTAATCAAAGTTTATAGAAGAGGTTTTATGATGTGCTTGACTAAAATAGCAGGGAATAACAGTGCTGCTATGTACCTGCACAGTGTGTTTGTTACCTTTACCTTATCTGAACCGGAAAAAGGTTTGGGGTCCTGAAGGAACTGAATAAAACAGCCTGTTAGCTGTCACTGCCTATCTTGGGGCTTTATAAAGGTGCTGACATCTTCCCATGTAAGTGTCCTATGGAAATACTAAGTGCAAGACTTTAGAAAGGGGCGGGGGGGGGGGCGGGGGGAAGCTTTTGTGGAGATTTGTATGAATTAACTTTTTTTTTTTTTAATAGTATCTGTTCTATTAAAATCGTGTTAAGTTGATGAAACTAGTAAGTCTTCGTTTTGAGGAATGCCAAGGAGCTCTGGCAGGATGCTATATTTTAATAGGAGTTGTGAGCTTTTGCTGTCCCTCAGTATATTCCTGGCAAGTACCAGGATCGAGCCCAGCGCAGAAGCCATGATCGATGAGAAAATGAAGTTGTTTTTGACGATTGAAGAATATTTAGAAAGACAAAAAGGTCAAAGTGAGTAATAATAATAATAAAAAAAAGCCTTCTCGTGAATCTGCTGGGGAACCTTTTTTTTTTGCGTTATTAGCAGACAGGCCTGTGTCCTTTCCTTTGATGATGGTAACAAGTTCTATGACATTGCCACTTTGAGTTCTTGCTTCATTAGATTGGGTGACTGTTTATTTGAAATTGTAATGAAATATTTACTTTATAGAGCTATAAGGATTAGCGGCGATAATTGAGTGAGGCTGATCCGGAGCTTTCAGCGTAATAGGGGCCCCCTTGTTTGAATACAGAGCGCGGGGAGAATGGCGGGGCGAGGGAGCGTGTTTCTGCCTGTCACTTTCCCTCTACATGTTGCTTTTGCTCCCGGAGATAAGTGGGGGCCTAATGCTGAACAAATACTGGAAATCAGAAGCCACTGAGAATCATTCGCCTCTCGCTTTCCCATGGCAGCGTGATAGACGCCCGCTCAAAAGACCCCCACCCCCTCGCCCCCCTCCTCCTCCTCCTCCTCCTCGCCGCTCGGCGACAATTTTGTCACCGCCAGCAAATCCAATGGCGGAGTCCCCGGGCCGGCGGGGCTGGGCGAGGCGGGAAGGAGGGGGTTGAGGGGAGAAGGGGGCACCTGGTGCCGCCGCCGCCGGGCCGTGATAGGCCGCGGCATTGTGCCGGGGAGACATGCGGCCATTTGCGGGTATAATGGGAGAAATTAATGCAAATGAGTTGAATGGAACGAAAACGTATTTTCATGCAGATCGGAGGGGCTCGCGCGGGCTGCTTGATAACAAGTCGCGGGGAGAAAAGGCCGACATTGTGAGGACTCATTTTTTCCCCATTTCTTCTCACTAGTGCCTCATAAGGGCCCTTTGTTCTCTAAGTAAACTCTTTCTAAACTATTGACATTGCTCATTTATGTGAATTTCAGATTTTTTTTTTCCCCTTTTCTTCCCCCCCTCCCCCCCCAGTAGCCTTGGGTGATCTGGGAAAGCGTTAATTGCAAGAGGACAAGGAAACTGGCTGAAACGAGAAATGCAATCATTAAGTGTAATGTTGCAGTTGTCCATGCCTCATTATAACATGCATACAAGGCAATAAAATGCGTGTTTCACAAACAAATCTTTTAACAAGTGTAGTTCAAGAGCCTCCAGCTGTCCACATTTACACCTATTTCTTTTTCCTTTTTTTTTCGTTGTTTTTTATTTTTTCAGTCATTGCACATAAACTTTATGCTGTTTTAGAAAATGTATTTCTACAACAAACTTCCTGCATTCAGAAATAACTTTTTCATTAGCCATTAAAAAATGAAGGGAGGGTTGTGTGCTCTTTCATGTTTTTTAAAGAAACCTAACTGTTCTAAAGAAAATAAGCTCTCTTCATCATTTCAAGAAACCTCCCATATCTTCATATTTGCATTTCATTTATGGGACGTACCTTTTAGATTTGCTGTAGTTAAATCTGTGGTTTCCTCAAGCAAGCTCAACTTTTAAAGGTGGAAAACGCTGTTGTTAGCTTCATGCATTTGTTTATTTTTGAAGTCTTAAAAAAAAGAGTAGCTAAATAATCAGATGTAAAGGTCATCAAGTGTAAGTACAGCTTGGAACTGGTGAACTATCGGACCCAAGAGTAAAGTAGCCAGAAAGAAAAAAAAAAAAGAATAAAAGGTAACAGATTCAGCATTGTCCAAAAGTTCCAGACCAGTGATTAATGTGTAAGATAATGGACTTGGGAAATGAGTAAACACTCCCGTGCTCCCTGCTTTGTGCTTGAATGACTTGATGACAAGGGCAGAGCAAGGTGAGAATTTAAACAGGGCTACAGGAAAAGAGACAAAGACCCGCGACAGCAGCCGGGGAGTTGGGGGTCACTGGGGTGCCTTAGTGCAACGGGACCAGGCCTCGGGACAGAGGCCCAAAAATGTCATAATTTCAACTTTCAGGGTTTTTTTCAAAAGAGGCAATAACTATTGAGTCTTTTTTTAAGAAGTTGCATTTGGGTCAAACCAAAAATTTCTCACTAATCAGCGATAATACTTGTTTAAAAATTTAAGCTGGAACGAGGCATGATTTCTCCGATTGTTGCTACAGAGTGTTTGACTAAAAATGGTATTTTGACTTAGGCTGTATGATGATCCATCATTAGATATTTTAATGAAAAATATAATTGGAGTTTTATGTGCCATTATGTGGTGTTGCATTTGATGAACTTTCCTAAATATTTTCTGTACTCTTCTACTGAAAAGATGTTTTATTAGTCTGTGACACACAGATAACCTGCCTGTGTCTGTTTAGGAATCACTGAAGGCACAGAGATGATTCATGACAAAACAATACTTAATAGCAGTCATAGTATTCAGCAAATCTTGGACATCTGTCTCAACTTGGCTTTACTGCTCCTGATGAAAGTAAAGTCTCCAGTTTTTATCTTTCTTTTTTTCTCTGATACATTTTAGGTCTTCTCATTCATTTAAGTGATTTAAGATTTAGATCTTACAATGCTTATCTTCCAATGTTGATGTGACTAATAATCTGTTGGATTTTTTTTTTTTTTAACTATGCCTACTTAAGGAAAAAAGTTAGGTTTAAGAAACTAGATTTTTTTTTTATTGTTTCATATTTTGTTATGTGATGATATTTCAGGGCCTTTTAGAACTGTTAGTTAATTTTAGGAAACAATGTTTTGTGGAAATTTGTGTACGAATGTCAACATTTTAGACTTTGCAAATGTGTCACATTCACTCAGATTTATTAAAATACCGATTTGTCATTAGTGCGCCACAAAGCCATAGTCATAGGTCTCATTGAACTAAGGACTTTACAAAACCTGAATGGGTAAAATCCTCATCAGTTAAAGTTTTTTCCTTTTTAATATTTGACACTATGTTCTAACTGGTGTTTTAGAGAATTTGCAAGTCTTCCATGGAGTATCTCTTATTTAGAAAGGTCCATGTTAATTTAGCATATGTACTGCGCTTCATCAGTGTATACTGACTATGGAAGAGTTCTTATAATTTCTTGTAAAATAAGTTTTATGGTATTTTTAATAGTATAGAACAAAGGAAATGAAAACAGAAAGGTTCTACTACAGTAGCTAAGAGTCCAGAAAGCTACAAAATTAACGCAATCCACATTTAAGCGGTTAGGTATTTTCCTAAATGCAATACAAAATTCTCATCTCATAGTGGAGGTTTTGCAACTATGAAAATAAATAATACCACTCCAGGTTTTTCACTCAGTTTATTAAATCTTTGAGCTGGAATATGTCTGAATTTGACCTCAGAATGGTCAAATAAAAAACGTGTGCTCATCATTAAAAGTTTCTAATTCTTTTGGAGTTTGTTCCACTTTCTTTACATAATTTTTCACTATCAGGAGTTCAGTTTGGAAGTTGAATGAATGAGAAATTTTAATGCGATATTGTGCAACACATAACATAGTTATTGGTATTATCCCTTCCTCACTGTAAAGTATTTCATGAGTTAGACCTCAACTCACTGATGCCTGTGTGTGATTATAACTTTTAGCAGTCTTGTCGTGTATACGTGTGTATGAGGTACCAGCTTGGTTGATCTTCTTGCGTACTTTTCATCTTCTGTATTCCAGCCCCACCATCAATCCCCTTCAGGACAAGAACTTTCCTGTTTGAGCAGCACCCAGAATCTGGGTAATGCTGTCTGGAAAAACAGAAAGAGCAACTATATAATTGGGGCTTCAGTCCTGTGAATGGTGTCATTGCCTTGAAATGCGCACAGGTTCTCTGTTGCAAATTAGGAAGATGAAATTTTAAGTCATCTGATAAACTGACTTGGCGGTAATTTTTATGCTTTTTTATGAGCCATTTTTCTTGGATGCTACAAATAAAAGCACGCATGGAAAAAGCCGGTGAGTGACTTGAAGCATGGTTCCTAGCCAAGTCAAATGCAAAGTGATACAACATCAGGTGGCTGCTCGTATGTAATCAAATAATCGCTCTTTCAGTGAGAGTATATTTATTCTTCAGTATGCTTTAGTATTACAATCACGTGCAGTTTATTTCTTGATGCAAGTTCAAATCCTGTTATTTTAAACATTCTTCTGATTATTTCTTCTGTCCCTCATCACATATCTATTTAAGGCTTTCACTTAGAGCATTAAATGGTTGATTCTTCTCCCTTCAGGTATACGCAAAGTACACACAGAGTTAGAGATTTTGGGTGCCTAATTCGTCCTCCCCTCATTTTTACATCCAGGAGGTTAAGGAAAGAGGGACCGGCACTGTAAATAGACGATCACCTTCATGTGTTTCACTTAGTAGGTAACTTCTGTGCTTTGAATCACTTCAATGGAGACCAGAATGAAGCCCAAGAAGCATTTTTGTTCCAACTTTTTTTGTGTGTGTGTACTAATTCTATTGTGATTTTATTGTAATTCTTCTTCCTGAGTTTTTGAATACTTTCCCATGAAGCTCACTTGCTGCGACTTCTGTTTCAGTTGTGTATCTTCCTTCTATTCTGGAGAAACTTCTGAAAAATTTGAGTCCTAAAAGTCAAATTTTCGATTCATTCTGAACTACAGACATTTCAATCCATCTGGATTTGGTCCAGTTTCGTATGAGAGTTAAATCTGTGGTACCTTCCTTTAGGGAGCTCTGGGATTTCGTAGTGTTTGTCACAATTATTGCTTTGGTGGTGATCTGTGGTATATAATTATGTATCTATAAACCAGCAATGGAATTAAACAGTTTGGCTCTGATTTTACTTGCTGTAATGAAATCATAGAATAGAATAATAGAATCATTTAGGTTGGAAGAGACCCTCAAGATTGTCGAGTCCCACCATAACCTAACTCTAGCACTAAACCACGTCCCTGAGAACCTCATCTACTTGTCTTTTGAGCACTTCCAGGGATGGTGACTCCACCACTGCCCTGGGCAGCCTGTTCAATGTCTGATAACCCTTTCCGTGAAGAATTTTTTCCTAATATCCAATCTAAACCTCCCCTGGTGCAACTTGAGGCCATTTCGTCTTGTCCTGTCACTTGCTACTTGGGAGAAGAGACCAACACCCTCCATGCTACAACCTCCTTTCAGGTAGTTGTAGACAGTGATAAGGTCTCCCATCAGCCTCCTTTTCTCCAGACTAAACAGCCCCAGTTCCCTCAGCCGCTCCTCATCACACTTGTGCTCCAGGCCCCTCACCAGCTTCGTCGCCTCCTCTGCACTCTCTCTAGTATTTCAATATCCTTCTTACGGTGAGGGGCCCAAAACTGAACACAGGATTCAAGGTGGGGCCTCACCAGTGCTGAGTACAGTGGCACAATCACTTCTCTAGTCCTGCTGGCCACACTATTCCTGATACAAGCCAGGATGCTGTTGGCCTTTTTGGCCACCTGGGCACACTGCTGGCTCATGTTCAGTGGGTTGTTGATCAATACCCCCAAATGTTGAGCTCGTCTTTCATCTTACCACAGCACAGCTAGTTTTCACAAAATCCCTTTGACTGCACTTCAGGAATGATGTAATATTAACTATATACATAATTGATTTAAAAAATTATTTTACATTACATAGAAAATTACACTTGTATTTCCAAACAGACTGTATCCTTTAAGCAGTGTCACCTTTGAAACAAACCAAAGGGAAAAGGGAGAGAGAAAGTGAAAAAAGATGTAAAATGTCACATAATTTGTAGGTATTTTTTAATGTAGCAGAAGTTTAAAGTAGTCTAAATTCTGACTTTGGTAGCTTATATTGGAAAGGAGAGCAATCAACAGTAGTAAAAGACAGATGTCAAACAACAGGATTAATTAATTTGATCGTTTGTGTTGTCTTCCACATTCTCAGAGCTAGATGTAAATATATTATTTTACCTGTCCAGTTCTACCCATGAGGTTATGTACAAGACGGACATTTGTGGCATCATCAGAATGTAAGAAAGTTCAATACTATTATTTAGACCAGAGAAGAATTTTTTTTTTCCAGTTATTTTTCTTCTGAGGATACTGAGGAAGATGGAAAGCAAACCCGTATTCTGATAATGTCTGTTTTATAGCTTCTTTTTGCTAACCTTAAATATATTATTTTTACCAAGGCATCATATTTGTTTTCTATTTTGAAAGCTACAGTAGTTGCTATAAAAAGGTTAAATTTGCAAGCAGTTATCACACAGCAGTAACTGAGATCTCCCACTCATTTCCTATTTGAAGTACAGGGGAAAAAAACCCCTGTGATTGCTGTTGGCAAATGAAGACTTTTAAAACGGTACCTGCTGGAGCTTCAGTTAGAAATCTTCCTATGTCTTCATAGGAAAAGGGGAGAGAAGGAACAGACTGACTTGCTAAGAAATGTTTGATTAATATGTAAAGTAATCTGTTCCTGAAGAAAGCTATTCCTGAAGGAACCGCTCAGCATACATAAATCCCGTTACTTCTCTGTCTCCAGATAGGTTTATCATTGTGTTTGTGGGACACATAGGTAGATTAATAGATACATACATAGAATCCTACTTACTTATTGCTTTAAGCTATTGCATGTTCAAACAGATGTTGAAGCCTTTTTTTTGCATGTGCTAGTGGTGTGCAAACCTTTTAAAGGCGTCTGTGAATTATTGCTTTGGTTCAGCATGAGTGCAGTAAGAAGAAATGTACCTCATCTGTAATACACTGTGTAGACTAATATCAGCTTCTTTTTTTTCTTATATTGCAGTGAGATATTGATCTGGTAAAATGGTACCATATTGGAGCTGTCTGTTGTGGTATTCATCATGCTGTCACATCCCCAGTGCCTTGGAGTTATTGAAAAGCGGAATTGAGGGAGTTCTGTCATTGTGTGTTGCAATCCATTCATAAGAAAGTTCAGTAAAACATCTGAAGTAGTGTTCTCGCTTATTTATTTGTGTACCTCTGGCGAGAGCCGTTTCACTTCTTCAGAGAGGCAGAGCCCTCCTGTTTCAGGCAGAGGGCTGTTAATAGGCTCAGTTACCTCTTCTCAGGCGTCTTTCTCTTGTATAACATTTGTTCTTTAGTCAAAGCTCACACCTGCTGCCTTTACTGATGCTGATGCATTTGGGTTCTCTCCTTTGGGAGTAATATATCTGAGAGCTGTGGCTTCATTGCCCTTATGCTTTTATCTGATAGCTGTGAGAAGGTAAACGATGAACTTTTTTATGTAGAAAGCTTTTAGTTTCTTCCCACACTAAAGTATCAGCTAACGCTAAAAGAGCTTTCAAAAATATATAAAGATACTGTCAATCTGCACTGAGTAGATTAAACAGTTTGAATGAATTATTTTTGTTTTGGAGTCTGCCTGGCAACCTGATGATGAATTTAGAAGGATGTCATGTTTTCTGTAAGGCCATGATGAAAGAGGGATTTATTTATACATATAACCAATAATCTAACTATTTAACCCAGCTAAAGTAAAGGTCTGCTCTGCAGCTACAACCCCCTGATTCCCATAGTTTATACATACACTGTAAATAATCACCTCCAATGTAAATTTGGTATATAAGAGATTAGCAGAAGAGCAATTAGATGTCATTTGCTGATTTTAAAAGTCACAGACCATGAAGAAAAAGCATGGAAATTACAGGTTGGCTTTGTCTTGCAAGATGCTAAGGGCATCCTGTGTCTCTCTGAGGGCTCGTAACTCCAGTCAGTTACACTGGGAATTTGGAGTGTTCATCAGTTTTCTGAATTGGTCTCCAAATTCTTCATAACTACATATTTTTTTTTTATATTCAGAGATTTTAAGGGAGAAAAATTAGAATACTTTTGTCATTGTTACAGTTCCTTCAGCTATAAAATTATGTTAGTGTTACTGGAATTTAAATAGGCATTGTTGCTTTCATATTTTAATAAGAATTTATAATGTGTTTTGATACTGGTACAAAACTGACTATGTATTAGGGATCTATAATAGCCAAATGTGCAATATTTTTAATACAGAGCCACAGCATGCTCTACAGTTGCTCAGAAGGAGCCTTCTGTGCTGTTAGGCTGCACGACATGAATGCATATTAAGATTTATCCATGTCATGTGTATTATTCCTAAGAAGTCCAATAACTTGACAGAAGTTAACTGAAGGCATAGAATTCAGAGCACACCACTATTACTTACTAGTTTATTTCCTCCCTTTTTTTCCCCACTTAGAAAAAAGGTTCTTTAGGTTTGCAGACCAAAATAAAAACTGACCTTAAATCCCCAAAAGGAAATTAAATTGAATGCTGAAAGTACCCTCTTCAGGCAGGTCATCTATGGCTGGATGCCACTTCAGATTCTGTGACTTTCATATGCGGCTTTGTTGATTTAAACAACTCAGCTGCATAGGAAGAGTCACCGATTGAGCTCCTACGAACTTTTATATTTCTTTCCCGTTGAATGTGTGCAGGATTTCTTTATATTCTCTTGAATTTTTGTCTGTGGAGCTGCTGGAGAGAGAAATGTTCGACTTCTTAATGGTTTAGTAGCACCTCTTTTAATCAGTATTACTTAGTATGTTTTCTTCTCAAAACAGTTTATTGGGTTGTGCAACCTGTGCCACCTCTATTTCTTGCTGCCCCTGGTACCTCACCCAGAGCACCTCTCTGCACTACTCAGGCAAGGGCTGGAGCAAGGTGAGCTCTATAGAAGAAACTTCTTTGCTTTGCTCCACCTGTTCTCTTGGGGCAGCACACAGTCAACATTTCTAGTCATTTTCATATAGTTGAGGGAATTTTCACTGCAGTGCAGAAAAGTGCTTGCAGAAGTCTGCTCTGTGACATAGTTCAGGCTTTTCAGAATGTGACTGTCAGATATGGCCACGCTAGCCTTCTCTTTTAACCCCATCTTTTCCCATGTATCAAGCTGACCTTTTCTGCAATTTCCTTCAAGGTCCTACCTAACTGTCCTTGGCTCCATATCTCTCGATATCTTCCACCCCACCATCTCCCATCTTTTTAGTTTTCAAGAACCATCTCCCAGAACTGTCTTCACACCTTTCCATGCCTACTGAGGACCTTCTCCTGCATGGTCTTCAAAGTCCAGTGTTGTCCCTGGGAAGTTTTCTTCGCTTTGGCTCTGTGAGTGCATGTCTGTGGTTCCCCAGATCGCCTCGCTTCATTTCGGTGGTCTGTGGGAAGACATGTCTTTACGGGATGGGGAGGACTGAATACTGGCTGTGAGGAGAAGAAGGGACAGTTCAGCAGCACCTGGAAGCTAATGAGGGAAGAAAAGAAAAAGTCTGAACTGTGGGAAGATAAACGCAGCATTATAAACCTCAAAGATGATGGAAAAGCCCCTCTCACTCAGAACAAAAACAGTGAGGCAAATAAGACCTCTGCTTCTCCATATTACAACCTTTTTGTGGGCATCTTATTCTTTTTTCCCCCTCCCCTGCTTCATCTGTCATTGTCTTTTTATATGTGCGCTGCCCGGAAATGTGTCTTCATCTCTGTTTGGAAAGCATCTAGCATACTGCGGGGTGTTATCACAGTGTAAAAAATAACTCCCAGGACAAGATTCTATTGCTGTATTTATAACTGATTTCAGGAGAAGGAGGATCAGGTTCATTCTTTATGGCTTTTTCACCATGCCTCTGTATTGAAGACATTTGATTTACTTAACATATGGCGAAGCGAACTGTTGGGCATATTGGGAAAAATATGTGAAAGTACTTTGAAATGTTGCGAATGTGTTTGGAGACCTTTGTGCCACACTGAGCGTTCCTGTTGTTATTCAATTACTCAGGTTTATTTTTTCCTTTCTATTCCTTTTATACACTGGATAATTACATTAATTTTTGAATCTTAACCAAATATATTGGTACATTAACAAAATATTTCTGTACTTTCTTGAGTGAGACCAATTCATATCTATCTGATCTACCCATCTTCTAAGTTCTGTCTCTTATACAGTGAAAGCTTGTATGCTGCTGTAATGAAATCATTTCCATGTCCTATAGAGTATTTAGATCAACAAGACCTTCGCTTATTAGAAAGGGCAGAGTAGTAATGCTTTTGGCAAAGCCATTATTGTGGTATTGGTATTCACTAGAAAGGACAGAAATAGAACAACACTGTCCTCCATAAACAATTCCAATTTGATCTGTGTACATGATAAAATCTTGGCTTCTCAGTGCATTTAGGTGCTGTCATAGCTGTTGTTGCCAAATAAGAATGCAGTGTGATGTTATTATAGTAAACAGCACTTAAGCACAGCTGGCAGAATTGATCAGGGCCACATTAGAGTGAACTTCAGCAGATGACTGACGCAGCAGAAACAATAACTGAATATGCAAACAGTTCTTGCAGTGAATGCTCTGGGGATCAGGCACCATTATTTTTGACTTTGAACAGGGAAAAGGGGCAGATTTGTAACCTCCTTCCACACAAAAGGGTTCTGGGTATTCTGTAAACATCTGACTGCCATTTATAATAGTAGCTAGTTACAAAGCAAAACTCTAGACTCCCTTGACTATTTACATTTCATTAATTATTAAAGAAAAAACTATAAATATCAGATAAGTTTGTTTAATGTTTCACACAGGATTCTTTTTTTTTGTTTTCTAGAAAAGCCTTTTCTCAATTAATGTTAATCATCGAGGACTTCCTGTTTAAATTGCACAGAAATGCATGTTTGCCTCAGTGAGGGCTTTTTTCCCCTTCTAATTATTGTAAGAGCTAATTATGTGACCACATATTGCTATTCTTTTATTGTAATAATTTAGATTAGTAAAAATAAACAGAGGATAAATAGTGTATGAACCTCATTCTTGCACAATGTAAATCAGACCTTCTCTTCATATCTTGGTAATTTGCACACAGCATGTTACCAAAATATTTAAAATCCATGTAAACAGCTATTCATGATTGTACTTTTACATTGTACAGTGTCATCTCTTGATTTATTTGACCATTAATGCAAAAGAAAAAGCTCAACGATCCAAACCAAAACAATAGGGAACTTTTTTTTCTATCTTTTTAACTGAGTTTGTCTACTCATATAGTGATTTTTTTTTTTTCTTCAAACGAGATTTAAAAATGAATATGATAAAAATGGAAGGACACACAAGGTGGAGGATAAGAAAGAAATAAAAAAAAGGCTGTATTAAATGAATACTTGAATCTGCCTTATGCAAGGTCCTGTGAAACAGTTTGTTACTGGCTCTGCTGGAGGAATGCGGATGGAGCTGTGCTGAGGATTCCATTCAGGTGTTACGTGATGTGGGAAAGGCTGTTGATGGAGGCTTGTCTGGGTCCAGCTTCATAGCCTGGTGGCATCAAATTCTGTCCTGAGAGGCACCGAGACGCTGCCATCACTTTGTCGTTGCCAAAATTAGACTAAGTCGCATACTGGGGCCTCACAGAGTGCCTTTGAAGTTCTTGTAACAGTCGTTAAGTTGTCCTGTTCTGTTTACTCATTAACATTTTCTTATGGCCACCCTGGGCCCCTCCTCTTCCATTCTGGGAGCAGAAATGAGTAGCTTCCAAACTGTACCTATGTAATGTTTCCTGTTAGTTTTACTTCAACTTTTTATTTCACTCTAGTCCTCTGACTTTTACAGAAAAGTTACAGAGAGTTGCAGAGAAACTGGAGGTTCTCTTCTGATTTCTCACGGCAGAGGTGGGATTCGCTATAAATCACAAAAGTTTGCCCTGGGATAAGTGCTCATGATTTTATGGTCGTTTTATGGCTTCCTCCTACCAAAACTAATTTCAGCCGTTTCCCAAAAGCAGTTTCACACAAATACAATATTCTTATTAAGCACGAGAAAACATTTGAGCTAACCTCCTGACCATTGTCTCATTTCACAGCATTCTCTTTCATAAAACTCTCTTACCGAAAGCCGAGGAGCGTAGAGGTGAGTTACGAACTTCTGGAAACAGTCACGCAACACTACGATATCGTATAGCAATTCAAGTCTTCTGTCCACATGCACACGAAGAACCCACACCTCATTCCTCTGATACCAACCACTGAGGACTAAGCTTCAGCCTGGATGTCCTCCAGGCCCATGCCCAGCAGGAGAGATGGTCTCTTCAGAGTAGTTACATACTCATCCACCTTGAAGCAGGAGAGCCTAGGGACACAGCAAGAATGTTTTACATTTTCAGATATTTTTATTTTTTGGGAGCGTATCGGATGGTCAAAGTCCTGAGTAGAACCAGCCAGTCAAATGGAAATGACTGTAATACGTCTATAGACTTAGCAAGACTGTGATACATGAGCTACTTTTAGGATCGCGTATTGTGCAAGATTAAACGAAAATAAGAGTATTGAATCCAAAGGTTGGGATCCAGGCTGCAAGGGATGCTTCAGAAAATGGCTGGTTAGAGTACGAGTGTGCCTCCCAGTCCTTGGCCTGCTATGAACAGAAGTATTATACTAAACATTTCTCACCAGGCTCATAACCAGAACTCATGAAAGACGGAAATGGAAACTTTTTAATGAGCATTTATTATACAGATGCTCCCAAATTTTTTGCTCAGGCCTGCTTTAATCTAGAGATATAGTGATTTGGGAAAAGGTGTCATGTAGACTGCTTTCAAATGCTATGTAGAATAACATTTCTAAAGTTTCTGTTGTATGACATTTTTTTCAGCATATGCGGTTACATGTTAGATTACTTAATCACTACGAAAATGTGTCTTTTCGTAAGTGGTGTGTGAGTGTGCACACACACACACACAGGCACGGCTATCTATAAATGTGCGTATGCATACATGTGTGCACTCTCTCTATATAGAAACACATTATTTCCACATTGGAGAAAGCCTTACAGTTGCAAAATCCTATACACTAACCTGTTTTCTCATGCATAGGATTATTCTCAACATAGGAGAAGGTTACCCTGTCCCTGAGAAAGCATCTGCAATTTGGAGCTTTCATTGACAGGAGTAATGCATATATCCGTGTTTATGCTGGGCTCTTTTTTATTAGCTGAAGCAAATATCATTCAACACCGGATCAGAGCATTGTATTATACAGATCTTTACATGTTGAAAAAGTGGCTGCAGGTTTTTCCTTGGCTGACAGTTCTATTTTGGAATCAAACATGCAGTCTGGGCCATTTTTTAAAAGAAGTCATACAAACGAGCATCAATATTTATTCTCAGTCGGCTAATAGACTTATGCCAACCTTCTGTGTTCGTTATTATTTGTCAAGAATCATAGACTGCTTTACTACCTGAAATTGTAAGTCCTTGTTGACTAAAAATGACCACAATTGTGCATTTCCACTAGAAACATACATGGGTTTGAACTGGTATTACTGTGGAAATCCCAGTTACCAGTAGTGGACTGATGCTGAATTTCAAAAGTACTGTGATCAGTCTGCTGGTCTTATGATTGCTCTATCATTAGAGAGATTTTCCCTTTGACTGGTGACTGTGAATGTTGCTGGCCTTACTGAGGTGACAGAACCATGATTTTTTTTTGTGTGTGTATGGTCTGTAAGAGAAGTGAGGAGTGCCCATATTTGAATTGAGATCCTTTCAAAAATCTCAACTGAGTCTTTTTGCTTTGCACTGACATTTGTCAATACCTTGCACTGACATCTCATAGAGAGAAAACCAAGCTGATCTATCCTGGCAAAAGGTAATTTATTGTGGCTGGACCAGGACAGTGATTTGTCCTTAATGTAAAGCCAGGAAGCAATGCATTTTCCTGCTTTAACTTGCATGTTTTGTTTCTCACTAAAAGGGTCCAGCACTCATGTTACAAGTTCAACATTGGTATCATTTGCTTTTTTTGGCAGGTCCTGTAATGACAGCTGACAGTTGGAAGCTTAACTGGGTAAAAGTACTAATCTCTTCAGTAGTTCAAGTTCCCATAAATATTAAGTTAGTCAATTTTATCTGCCTTTCCTTCATTATTGGATCTATGATCAAATTAAAGTAATAAAATCCATGTCCATTATGCTATTTTGTGGTCTAATTTTGATTGCCAGTATAGATAAAACTCACGTAGACAAGCATTTATGAAAGTCAAAGTGAAATACTTGCTTTGTTTTTCTGAAAATGTGTTTCTTTTCTTTTTTCCCACCCCCAGTGTTGGCTGGCTTACATTTTAGAAAACAAAACAAAACAAAACAAAACAAAACAAAAATCTGTCCATATGTTTTTTTAGTAATTATATCAATCCTGATGTAAATGAAGTGAGTGTTTGCCTTAGCCTGCAACAGAAGAAAAAATAATTGAATGAGTGTGTTGTTACGATCAATGAAAATATCTAGTACCGATCTGGTAGAGGATCAGCTGTGTTCTCCATTTGAAGATATCTCTTTCAGATCTACGCATAAGCATCTCCCATTTTCAAAAATCCAGTATGATATACGAACAGTTTTAACTTTTCAGTGAAACATCTCTTAAAAGTAATTAACTTCATGGAAAAAACTCTTTATTGTATTGTTTTCCTTTTCTTTTTTCCTTTTAATGAAACACTACAAATGGATTTCATCCATTGCTACATTCCTTTACCAACTTAAATATTGGTAGTTACATGATTACTGTCAATACAATTCTAGAAGTTCAGTGAAAGATATTTTGAACCCAGATTTATAACACCAGTGGAAAGGCTGTGTTATAAAAACCAGATATTTTAGAAAGATAGCTGTGACTTCGTTTTTTATGATACAACATTTCCACACAAACAGTTTTTGTAAGGAGCTGGTGTGTATGACATACTGGAACACAATGATGCTGAAACTAGATAATGTAACATTTAATAATTTCAGAAATGCATATTTAGATAATAGAATATGACAGCTGGTGATATTATGGTCTCTTTCATCAGTCCCAGAAGTACCTGGATGTATCAAGATTTTTTTTTATTTCAACAGCTATAAATAATAACATAGTTCAGTTCCCATCAAAAATTAAGCACTTTATAGTTATTTTTATTTTTTCTGCACATTATTATTGTATATATATATGTTAAACCATTTTAATACAGTATGATTCTTATAAATAAAAAAAAAAAAATTCACATTTCCATGTGATACAGTAACAAGGACTTTTCTTCCTGTCTGCTTTTGATGGTGGAAATTCCCTGTTTATCTAGGCCAGAGTATCAGAATTTTTAATTTTGTACCATTGTATGTACCATCATATGATTTTTTATATCCTGATTTAAAATACTGGCCTTGGCTTTAGAATAGACTGCACTAGAACATTTAACTTTTATGTGGAAAAAAATAAAAGTACTGTTTGTTTAACAGTGTTACTTCATCTTCATTTGAAGATATAAGCAGTACATAGAGCTGGATGGGAGTTTCTGCTTAAAAATGTTAATAAGAAACCTGTAACTCATTCATCAAATTAACAGATGATAATAAAATTAAAATATGGAATAGTACAGATTAACCTTGTGCAAGCTAAATCTAGAAACATGCATGCCTAGTAAACATAGTACAACTGCTTATGTGTCCTTATAGTGCCCGATGCACTCACAGAAAAAACTTTTCCTGATTCGAAGACAAATATTTCTGTTGGGTGGAAATGATGTGGTTTTGGATTAACAACCAAGTTTTTGCCAGGCCAGCTCCTTCCCATCTTCCATTATCATCTCGTAAAAGGAAGGACAGAGATTTATCTAACACGTTATCCTTTCTGCAGTATTTGCCAGTAGAAGCTGTTTAGGAAACAGATCCTTCCATGGTTGCACGCACTATATTCAAGCAATCAGTGATTTACCCATTTCCAGGCCTGAACTGTATCTTGACTCTCTCTGAGCTGGATTTAATTTGTCTAATCTCTTTCTGAGCAGAATTAGAGACTGACTGTCAAAGCATCCTCTGGCATGTGTGTTGCTGAAAGAAAATTATTTCACTAATTTGTTCCAAACTTATTGCCTGATGTTTTCAATAGGTACTCTCAAGTTCTTTTGAAAAATTATGAAAGAATAAGATAGGTCCCTTGTAATCCTTTCCACTTTTCTCATGGTTCTATGACCTCTCGTCTGTCCTCATTCAGGTGTCTCTGAATAAGGAAACCACTGATCTCTCTGATCATCCTGGTTGCTCTTTGCATCATCTGTAGTTCCACCATATTGTTTTACAGGTGCAGAATTGCATAAGGCCAACATGTGGATTTATCTGCTCTTTCTGTTTATATCATAAATGCCACAATACAGATTTGACAGCCCTGTTTCTCAGTTGCATGGGTTATGGAAGGTTTTTTTTCATTTATATGAAAAAAAACCCAGTTATTTTTTTTCCCCCATACTTGCCTAAGTAACCTTGCAAACATAAACTGAGTGCATAGTGGATCATTTAGCAACTGAGGGTGAATAAAAAGACCCCAAATACATTTATTCTTACTATAGTTTACTGATTTTGGATTATGGTCTTTGAAGGCGAGGTTTGTTGATATTGCCAAGAGGAGATGTCCAGATGAGAGAGACTTCACAAGACCCAAAGGACAGTTCTTGTCTTAGCACAGAGAATAAGTATCACTAGACAAATATATATGCAATTGCAGCTGCACAGAAGGGAGAAGTGAACATGCCCCTTAGGAAAAAACAAACAAAACCAACACAACTTTCCTATGCCATGGAAAAGTTTCACAGTTTCTGCTCTGTAAGTGTCAGTTTTGTAGCAAACTTACCTGAAAAGTTGAAGTAATAAATAAAAATCGTTTCATAACGAAAACAATTTATCGTTTAGGTTTATAAAGTAATCAGACTCTGTCCAGTCTATTGGGATTTCCTGTTGATTGAAAGAGTTGCCCATGCTATTTTCAAATGGGGGCACTAGGTTTAGTTCCATCTGCCTTTCAGTTGATTTACTTTTATTCGTTTTGTTTTCTTTTTAATTATCTGAAATTCTTTCAGTCTCAGGTCATTTAGAAATAAACTTTTCATTTAAAAAAGTTAGTTGCCTATGTGTAATAGTCAGAAGCAATTGTAGCTGAAATCTCCAAGAGCTCAAGAGAAACAGAAGAAAATCCAAAAGGCTACAGCAGTTCCAGACATTAAAAATAATGTTAAAATGTCTGAAGTCAAAGCCCAATTCAGCTAAGCTCCGGAGCATGTGCACAATTCCACATTCTTGAATCCGGTGGGACCTCAGCATATGGCCAAGTGATTTGCTAAATTGGGACCTAATTAAGGACAATTGTAAAAGTAGCTGCTATTTAAGCAATTATAGAATCTTCAGTTAGATTTTGACTGGAACTCTGAAGTTAACAGCAAAGTCTTCTAAAATCAACATTTAATCTGTATCTCTTTTTGTTTAACACGAAAGACTAAGTAAATCAAATAAAACACATTGTTAGCACAGCATTTCCCACCACAATTTACAACATTATATACTCCTAAAGGATTTCACAGGTATTTCTTTTAAAAAGTTCATATCGAGTAAAGTATTTTCTAATAGTAAAAGGCAAAAAATCCCAGGGAGAAGTTACAGTGATGAGTGCTCTTTGGATCACTGGTGCAAAGCTATGATTGCTTAAACTATTGACATTTTAAAGGTTTAATGTCTTGCAGTTCTCGGAAGTATTTACAGTGTGATGTTGTCACTTACCAATCAAATATACATTTATGAAACTGTGTTAGAATTCTAAGCAAAAATCCAGTTTTTGTAACATGAAATGATCTGACTGAATGAAGTAGCACTTTGTAACTTTTACGTGTGAAACTGTTTAGAATCAAGGATTTTTAGTCTTGATATTTCTTACAAAAAATGATTTCTAATTTTAGCTTCTTTCGGAGGACTTTGATATCCAGGCTTTTCTACATTTTGTTTATAAAGCATTTTCAATACATTTCTCTCGTATTGTGGAGTTTTGAAGCAATTTTATATTTTGGGTGATATTAAATTGAAGGATAATATTTGGACTGCTTGTCCTAGTTTTGTAATACCAGAAATAAGCCTTGTAATCAGCATATCACATTAGTAGTTCTTTAAACATGCTTTCTAAAAGTGTCTTTTAGTTGAACTACTATGTCTTCTAATGTAAGAAATGATTCACAGACCATTTTGGCATAGCATAAAACCTCATCATATAACAGCTAAATAACTAAAAAAGAAATACTGATATATGCTGTTCTTTTTTAGTCTTCATTTTTGACTTCTTCAGTACAACTTAATCAGGGTTATATTGTACCATACCTAACAACTAGGTGTATCATTAGTGAGACCTTTCCTGGTGCTTCCTCAATCACTCACACTATGGGAACTCTGCATGACTTCCACAACCAATCCAATTTTTGGTGAATCTATAGGTTAAAGTTCGTTGTTGTTATTTTTGTTTTCTGTGCATGGTCAGTAGCTCCAATATATTTGTGAGAGCTGGTAGAGAACTGATTGCATCAGTAGTTTTTGTTGTTGTGCTATTTCATAGAATAGAATAAAAAGATAATTTTGGTTGGAAAAGACCTTTACGATCATTGACTCCAACCGTTAACCAGGTCCACCTCTAAACTACAGCCCATCACAACACAGTAATTGGGAGCAGCCTGTGTGTTCTTTCTGTGTCTGAATCTTCCCTTACAAATCCATTAGACCTTTCCTGTGGTTGTGAAAGAGAAGAATGAATTATATCCCACCCCAGCCTTTGCTTTTCCACTGCTAGAAAAGTCAAAACTCTTTCATCCTTGTCTTGAAAGCCTTTCTATTTTGTGACCATGCTTGCAGTCCTTCTCTAGACCTATTGCTCCATGAATCTATGTTTCTGAAGATGGTTGGCTAACGTTATACAGGCAAAATATCCCCTTGATGCCTTATATGTCAGTCATAGTTTCTAATCTACCAGAAGTATATTGCCTGATATGTTCAAAGAATGGTATTTGTTTCATCGCTGTGTCACATTGGTGGTTCATAATCACCCAGGGATCAGCCAATAAACCCAGACATTTCTTTTCCTTGTTTTTTCCCAACTTATGAGTTCTTGGCTTACAGCAGCTACTCTTATTTATGGTCCCTGAGTGAGTGACCTTGCACTTTGCTCCATTAAAATCCATCACCCAGTTCTTTCAGTGTGATGCTCAGTCCTCTTCCAATTTTGTGTCATCAGCATGTGTGTTGGAGATTAATTAAATTATTAAACAAGACTGATCCAAAAACTGATTCCTGATGAACTCTGCTATTAGTTTCTCTCCACTCTGACATTTTCTCTTTCCAAGAAGCTTATACTTTTCATTCTTTGTTTACTTGCCTTTAAAATGAATATCTTTCTGTTTAACTGCTAAATACATATGTTTTACGTGCTTATTAGAATGCAGACTGACCTTTCAGATCTGACAGCATAAGGAGGAATAATTTTTAAAAAGCGAGATAATTTTGAAAAAGCCATTACTGTTTTGTTGCTTTTCTTGTATGTGCACTCAGTTATGGCCGTGATTTGACATTATACACATTCTTTTATGCAGATCTAATGTTTTCAGTTATATAGCATGCTTACTTTTTAGTACTTACTAAAGGATATCGAAAATTATTCCAGTACTCATGGAATAGAAATGCCAGTGGAAGTCTGTATTTGTTAAGATACTAAGAAAAAATGGCAAAGCTTTATGTGTTTTGGAGGCAGGCAAGACTCATCATTGCTTGGAAGAACCTGGCCTAGCATGTTGGCTAACAAAGAATGGATCTACTTAAAAAAAGGTGAAGGGCTGAATGGTTACTAGTGTGTCTTCAAGTAAGAAGTCAAGAGAATTCATGGCACATCGTAATAGAGACATTATTGATAGACAATCTCTAGCTCCATCTGTCCTCAGACAGCCTTCAGGTGTACAGTGACTGGAGATCTAGCTGAAAAAGACTATCCTTGTATTTTGGTATGGGAATTATGCTGTGAAAATCATACTTTCGTATGAGTTTTTTTTTTTTTTTAATTGTGTCTGTATAGTGTATTTTTACAGAGAGTACATTTTAAGTACTGAAATGATCCTTGATGCTTAAGAATGTCTAGTTCCAGTTCTTGGTTTATGTTTTGTAGATCTTTTTTTTTGAGTCAAAAGTAAACGAAGTTTAGCCAAATGGAATTTTATTTGTTTACTGGAATCTGTAAAAAACACAAGGACAATTAATTTTGAGTGATGTTTGGTGAACTAACTCAACCCTGAAATTTCTGCAGTTGTGTGAGCTGGAAGCTCTGCATGTGATGCTTTAAGAGACTTCAAAACTTGACATTAGCTTCACCCTTTCAAGTGCTCCTATAAACCATTTTTTCCCCCTGTTTTTTGTCTTGCGAAATTTTTACAAAATGATTTGAAGTTTTTTAGGCCTGTAAACAAGTTCTAAGATGTGCTGTTCCATCAATTGTCCCATGTTACGAGCTGTTTTGCAATTGTTACTGTATCTGTGTAGAGCAACTGTCTGGTTTATCTCTTAGTGACATTACTTTGTAAAAGATTTACTTTAAAATACACTCTGAATTACAATAATATGTGAAATATATGAAATATATTAAAATGATCTGAAAATACAGATAACTTTTATATAATATGATGCAAAATCACGACTGCGAGTCAAAACACATGAAATAAAAAAAAAAAAGGAGAAGAGCGTATGTCTACATCTGTGCATTAACTGATCATGTCTGATGGAAGCATAGATGATGTTGAACTTACCAAGACTGGGATCTACTGACAGAGATGTGTGAAAAATAGAACAGTGTCTGCCTCATTTTCTCTGAGTCAGATGCAAAGATACATCTGGCTTTTGCCATGAAGGTTACAGTTCTTTTTCCGATCTTCTCCGTATAAGTTGGAACAGATTCAAAGCTGATTTAAGAAATCATACTTACTCCAGGTACTTTGCCACCTCAGAAGAATTAGTAGTTTTTAAGACCGAGAGGATACTTTGTGGAAGGCAAAGCAGCTCAGAGTACAGATTCCACCACCTTAGATTCCTCCTTGCCTTTAGGCTAAAGTACCATCATTTTTAGAGAGCAAGGATGGTACTGAGCTTACTTAATTTCTGTAGTGTACAGTGTAGATGTCTACATCTGGGCTTGACATCTAGACTCTGCATATAGTCAGCAGAGAGAAATTCTGCAGAACAATTAATATCCTCAGGTAGGCACAGAAAGTAAGTCAAATGAGTTGTGACACAGTCTTTATTTCTCAGTGTGTATTATGAAAAGATCATAGAGTGACAAACTCAAATGGCAACATCTGCATTTTAAGTGTCTACATGTAGCGAAGATAAGAGGTCTTTTTATTGACCTGTCTGTGAATGAACTGTATACTATATGTTTATTAAAAAGTATGCACACCTTTTTCTGTATGTTGAAAAGGTGAAGTCAGACTTTTAACGGTATTCGGAGCATTATTTGTGTTAAATATTATCTTTGTATTCTTAACCACTATCAAAATATCTCCTCTTCACTTTAAAAAACAACAACAAAAAAATCCTGAAGCATTTGGGATGCTTTTATGTGACAATGGTTTAACTGGTAGACAGTTTGCTGACGTATTTTGATGTAAGCAATTTTTATTGCTATGTATCTCCTTCTGGCTCTCAAACACAAACTTGTTCCTTCCTCATTTCATTACCTGAAACCGCAGTCATTCTTTCTTTCATTCAGAATAATTCATTTAGAAATGCATTATCTGAAGAACAGTTGTTTTTGCAGAAGTATTAGTGTTTCAGCAGGTAACTGGAAATTTTATTTTGTGGTAGATTATTTTAGATAAGGAACAGTAGTTTTAAATGAGCTATATTGCTGAAATTTCTGCTATTAGTGAAATACATATACTCGCTTTTCACTAAGGAAGGTGTTCAATACAGCTGTGAAATGCTCTCCAGGCTTGGGGCAGTGGGCAGTAATACCACTTCCAGAGAAACCTGAGGGTCAAAACCCTGGTAGTTGTAAGAATAACTTAATAAACCACAGAGCGTAGAAACTGTGTGTTTAAACATAGAAATGGCTATCCCCTTTTCTAAGCTCTGCTGGAGGAAAGGGAGACTGCGTCATGTGGTTGAAGGAGCTTGAAAACGATTAACACCTTAAGTTGCCTCAGCCAGAGATGATCAAAGTCTTAACATCTCAGACAGCACCACCACTAATGCTTTCCTTCAAGTAAATCTATTTTGTGGCAGGATAAGTCAGACACAGCCTTCCCTCCTGTTGTCTGCAAGTGTTCTTCGTTTCTGTACAGCTCGTGGGAAGAATTAGAGTTTGACCCTATCTGCTCCCTCCTAATACTCTATGAATTCATGACAAACACAGTGTAGGTATGGCATTGAGTGCTTTAAGCTCAGAATAAAGAAAAAAAAACATAAAAAATAAGGAAAGATAGCATGCATAGCAACCAAGTCATCAGAGTTCATAGGCCTGAGCTGTGCTGCTGTTGAAGGCTTTTGATGAGTTCTAATCAGGGGTTTCCTTTGGCTCATGTCATTAACCTGTGTGTGTCACTGCCTCTGAGTATGTATGAGTGTATGAGGGTAGTATGAATCTCTACTATGATACTACCTGTCCTACTATGCAATATGGTATTTTGGCTGTTTCCGGAACTAGAGGTATTGGGGAAATTATGAATCGCTCTTTTAAGTCACATTATTCTTTTAAAGTATAGAAACTGGAATTGAAAATGACCCTCGTAACCATTAGCATCAGTGGTTCTGAAATTTGATTGACTTAACAGAGACAGGTTTAAAGCTGTGTGTGAGAAGTTATTTGAGGAAGGAAACCCAGTGGTGCAAAGTCTGTAGAATTGTGATTTTGGGGGGGTTGCACAGATGAACAGAAAAATTCAAGGTGGTGAGTGGACAATCTCTGTACCAGTTTTTGCTCACAGCATCTTTTTGGAAATGTTTTGTTTGAGATATTACTTTTATGAAATTGCTTTTCTTGTGCACTGTATGTTGTGCTATGTTTGAAGTCCCTATAGGGACTTCAGTTTAATAACTGCGCTGTAGATCTTGTTCAATTCCTTATAACTAAATTCATTCAGATATTTGGGACTGTTGCTTTCAGTGGTTGCTGTTGCTGTGCTGCATTCTGACTCATGCATATGGAATTCAGAGGTTTAAATAGTTCGTATGTCTGTACTTTGTAGAACATGTTTATAGCCTAAGAGGATACAGTTTAATGCTCTTTGGGACTTTTTGGGCCCCTTGTGTTTCTTACTGTCTTTGCTTGTTAAGATTTCTCTGGAGATAGGCAGCTTCTGCTTAGAGAGTGTGGTAATTGTTGACATTCCATAGGTAGGCGTGATGAAACCATCAGCACTATATAGCGTACTACGTTAGACTGTCACCTGACAGAGAAGTTTTCTCTGCAGGTGATGTATATTGTCTTGGCCTCAGTTATCATTGTAAAATCCAAGCAATCATCAGTACCCCAAAGCTGACTTTTGAATGTTTGACATAACAGAAGAGGGAAAGCTGCCCAGAAGTTCAGAATAAAAATGGATTGATATCTGCCATGTTTGATAGTGAGAATTACAAATATTGCTCTAAGCTTCTTGTGCCTCATACGAGTCGTTGGCACCAAAGTTTTTCCACTATTGGTTTAACTGCTGTGGTTTTAGGAAGACAGAGGAGGTCATTTGTCTTTCCAAGACTGTTTTGGGTGTTTCTGGGCACTCTGCTTAAAACTTGTGTTTTTAGCAGTAATGATAAACATATAATGTGCTTCCATGGAGACTCCTTATAGTATCATGTTGCATAAATTCACAAACATGGCACCTGTGTGTTCCCGTGTATTGTAAAGTGACATGTGACAGCATTTGTTTCATTTCCATTTTGATATACTTTACCATTTCTGCAGCTGCAAATAAGGTCTTGGGTGAGGAGTTGCTCAAAGTAACAAAATGACCAATATAAATAATGTTTTTTTTGAAGGAAACTCATTTTACTAATTGTGCCATGATTTGATACTTCGTCCAATCTGTTACTTACAGGTTTTGTGTGATTGAGTTAGGATTTAGTTGTTATACATTAATATCTGAGTAACGGTGTAGTAGTTGCAACATAATTTGACATTAGACGTTACTCTTTAAAGAATCAAATCAAATGGAATTTTCTTGTTCTTTGCAAAATTAACCATCTCTAAAGACAGTTTTACATATTATCATTTACCTAAAGTCTAAGTTCAGAATTGCCCCTCTTTATGTATATTGATGTAAACTGTAAACCACATAGTTCATTTATCTACTAAAAATGATCTTTCATTACCACTGTCTCCTTTCTTATTTTAAATCTCCCCACCATTTTTAGTGAAACTCCCATCATTTTGTAAGTAATAAGTGATATTGAGTGAATTTGTTTACTACTAATAAATAACTAAGAATTACTGTTCACTATGTAGTTGGATTTCCTGTTCAATTTCCATTTAGTTAAAGCTCCAGCAGCGTAAGGACAGCAAAAATACCTCTGAAGACAGAAAAGAGAACGTGGCTGACGTAGAGGTGCCTATGATTTAGCACTTTCCCAAATTATGTTAAAAAAAATTCTCATGCAAGATGGATCTAATCAATCTTGGGCTCTTTAAGCTACAAAAGAAGTTTTAGACTATATATATATTTTTTTTTTAAATTTATTTTCACCATAAATTTAGGATCATGATTTAGTTTTCATTCAGAATCTAATGCTTGGAAAAAAAAGGAGTCTTGAGTTGTTTTAAATTGTGTCTTTTTGCAGCTGACTACAATGGCATGGAAGAATAATGAACAAATACAGATGAAATGACTGGTCTAATGAAACATACAGTTCTAAGTATTTGAGGTTCATGCGAGTGTGTGGAGACCTATTCTACTGGTATTTTGAATTTTAGTCATGGCCACTCTGTGAATAATGGCTTCATATAGACTGTAATTGCACCTGCGTAAGTAGATTATTTCAAAAGGGAAACAGGATTACATAATCCCTGAATAAATTCAGAGTTTTGTATATATTTTTTTAAAATTTGAGGATTAGATTAGGATTACATGTAAATTGTGACAGAAATAAATGGCAAAGCAATATGTGGCATTGATAACTGAGCAGTCTAATGTGTTTCTCAGATTCCAGCTCTTTAATTATTTAGAGCCTGTAGAGTTTTTGCAAGGAAATGATAATGTTTTGGTGAGGTTACAGGAACTCCCATGAAATGTACTTTCAATCCTAACTTGTTTTAATAAAGATTTTATCTGAAAATTTCATAGGTATTTGAACCAGCTCCAGCATTTAAATCTCGCTGGCACTGGACTGGCATCCACAGAAGGGGTTTTGTGCTTCAGCAGGTATTATCAGACCAGAACTTCTGTCTTGCAGACATTCATGAGCTAATGAAAAGGAAGGAAGAAGGTGTTATATCTACACACATTTGAAAATAATTAACAGGAATGGAGAAAAGGAAAGCTTTTCTTTTTTAAATTTTAGCAGTTGAGATGCCTACATATCTTAGGTCTAGTGCCTTTATGTGTAACATTAAAAGATGATCTGTTTTTCTTTGTTGCTCTAGCTGGCTGGTTCAAAAGGAATAATATCGTCTTTTCCATATATTATGCTATGTTAACCCTCTCCATCCTCTTTCCCTCATATTTACAGAAAAGTGGGAGAGAAGAAGAAAGTGACAGATAAATTTAAGAGTGAAGTAGTGCAAAGAGACATGAAGCAAAAGGTGTTTGAACCAGCTCCAGCATTTAAATCTGGCACTGGACTGGCATCCACAGAACCTGTTTTGTAACCACGTATTCCTACAGATTTTTTATTTCTCTTTTTCTAGATTAATACCACCTGTAAGAAGTTGTACCTCCCATCTCTAATGTCTTCAGAGGCTTAGGTCTTGTTTCTGATAAGTTTTAAAAATCTTTGCTCTAATTATGAAAATAGTTAGGCTGAGCTTGTGTGTAGGCTGATCCCTCTTCCCTGAATATCCAAGAAAGGCTGAATGAGTCTTTTCCTCAATCCAAAAATCATACGAAAACTTGTATTTTGAGGTATACATTTAAATAACAAAGTGAAAATATTGACAAATAAAAAGGGGGAAGATTGAAAAAAAACCTAGCCCAGAGTAGTGTTAAATAACTCTCTTTTTGTTCCATTGCCCTCATTCCACTGAATTAAAACCACATTCAATCTGTGATGATGTAAAATGTAAAAATTGAAAGTGATTTTGGAAGATGATCCATTTTATAATAGTATGCAAGTCCAGTATTAAGTTTAGAGTCGTGTTTGGTCCAGGACACATTTGCTTGTCTTTTGTATCTTTTTTTTGAATGCAGTTTTTCAGATGTGCTTTCTTATCACTGAGATAGCTGCTTGTAATAGATTAATCATGATAATACTGTAAAGAGTTGATTTGTCCTGGATTTATACTTTCTGATTCAGACAACATTAATACAGTTAGTTTTAACAATTATAACAATTTGAAGGTTTCAGACTAGAAGAGGTTCTCTAGTAATTTATTATTGTATAGTCATTTATTGCTGTTTTTCTCAAAATCTCATGCAGATTTAAATTTACAAATATTTTGAGTAGATTTCACATACATAAGAAAGCCACTTGTAAGATCTGTTGGGAATTTTATGGAGTGAACCCCATCTGACCCCGGAGCCAAGAAGCTGCTCCATGGGTGACGCTTTTTATTGGACTGAGTTTGAAGAAGTCACAGCTTCATTCCTCTGCCTTTCATAGCAGCACAAACACGCTGAGGTAGCCGGTTGCCTTACAAAGCTTTAAATAGAAAACCTGAACAGGTGGTTTGGGTTCAGGAAACAAAATAAGCTATATTATTGTAGACAGGGAAAATTCTTTTCTCATTACACACGACTTGGATAGAATTAAGCAGACAGCTCATGCTGAGAAATTTGAAACTCTAAGAATGCAACAGTTAAAAAGACAGACAATAAATGCGGTAGTAATTCAGGGATGGACCTAAACAGTCTACAGTAGAACAGCTAACTCAAAAGAAACCAACCAAAATAACAAAAAAACCCCTCTTATGTCACCTTTGACAATGGAAATCTATTTTATAACCCAAGCATAATGATGACTTCATTTCTCTGATTAAAGTTAGTCATCTATTTATTTTTCCAGGGTTAGTTAACTTTATTCGCATGGGATTATGTTAGCAATTATGTTGAGAGTGAAATCTCTCTTCATTTTTAAACAGATTTGGGGGAGGAGAGAAAAGAAAAAAAAATATTTGTTTGCCACTCAGTAATCCAGTCCAAATGTTCAACAGTCCCTCTGTGGCAAGAGGCAGCATATGACTTTTAAGCTAGACTTGGTGCTGAAAACATTTGAACAATAAAACCTTACATCATTAATATTTGAAGTATTTATTTCTAATTTGCTTGCCATCTGCTCCGAGAGTCTTTGGTTTATATTACATGTATTCGAAGGCCCCAATTCTTTTTATACTGAAATTAAAAACAATTTCTCTTAACTTGGTCCGGGAAGTAGCACTACAAAGTGTTATGTGTACTCTAAGAAGTTCAGAAATGTTTTATGTTGGACTTCTGTTCTTTCACATCTTATTGTCCTTGTGTTTGTTAAACATAAAATTTCCTGGAGAAAATTGCAACTTTATTTTGGTATTTTTATTCTACTTTTTTTACTAGGGAATTAATGACATAAAATGAGCCAATAAATTCAGAGAGAGCCTTAAGAGTAATTTTAGACGGTGATGATACATTCATATATTTTAATTTAGAAACTCCCAGACATGAATGAGTGTTATGCATTAAATTCAACACCTGATCACATGCACGTTGGAAGGTATCCAGAGACTGGGTGAGCAAAGACTGCTACTTCCTAGTTGTGCCACTGAAATGAAGATTAACTCCCTAGAGAAGACAATTGAATTAACACAGCATGTTTTATGTGCAACAAAAACAAACTTACTTGTATCACTACTTTGCCTACAACTTCCAGAGTGCAGTCAGGTACACACTGCAGCGGCTGTGAATAAGCTGATTTCTCACATTAAACATTAGTTGTCTCTTCTTAATTATATTTTAATGTTAAATTTTAATGGTTTAATTATGTGCACATTACCATTACACTCTAAGAGAAATATTCTGACTTAATACTGATGGATTTTTTAAATGATAGATTTATAATTTGGTATTTTTTCTCAATGCTTAGTTTTTTTATTAAGGTCAGCTAAGTGAATTAGTGACGTTCAACAGAAAAAACAAAACCTGAAAATACTAATCATTTTATTTTAACTCCAATGTGTGTACTATGCATTTATATAAAGAAAACATTCATGCCGTATCATTAGCAAACAAATAATAATCAGTCAGACATGAAGTATTATTAAAAGACAAGAAGATTTTATGATGAAGACAGGAGAAATAATAGAAATTTGCAGAAGGGCTGTTGTTGTATCTTGTAAGGAATAGCTAGAAAATTAGATTAATCAAGGAGCAGACATTTGGAAGAAAGTTTGTGTGAATGCCTGACAGTCTTGCTCTTTCCCTCATTTCAAATGTTGGCAGGGTAGCATGCAGCTCCAAGGGAAATGTGCTCCTTTCATACTTGAGTAATTGATGAATTGTATGCAATATGCAAATGAGAATCCATAAATCTTATGAATGACAGCTTAATTTATGTGAGCCTTAATGAATGCAGGATTAGATTTTAATTAAATATCCTCAAAGGCACCCTGAGTAGTAGGTTTTTTTAGGCCCTGTTTTTTGAAGACTTGTTTCACATGCAGTGCACTTTATGAAAGAAGAAAATCAGGCAAAGAACTAAGTAGGAATGTTCTTATGTTTTGATGATAAGCATTGTTCTGTTTTGTGAAGCTAACAGTACTTCAACTGATAATAAGCATTTAACAAAATATCTACAGATCTTTTTTGTATTTCCTACACAATTTCCCAAATTTGATTACCTTTAATTACTGCTGGCTTCTGATATTGTATGCTATTTTTAATTACAGGAAAAGTTATTAAAACTTTTCCAAAAATAAACAGTGTCTGCAGAAGAGTTCATTAAAGTTTGATTTGCTATATGAATGTTTTAAATGCTAAATCTAATTCCACTAAAATAAGGTGTTCCCACCCCATTTTGAAAATTGCATCTCTAGACAATACATAATGAGATAAAATGATAAATAACACAGAAGGCTGTAAATAACATTTAGCAAGCAGAATTCTAAGATAAAAGTGTTCTGCAACAGTGCCTGCAACTCCCAGCTGTCTTTGGAATAAAGGGACTGATCCTGTTCCTCTCACACCTGTTCTAAATTAGCCACTAAGAATGTGGCCAGAATCTGCTTGAGTTGGGAGGGAAAGTTGAGCAAACTTCAGAAATAGCAGCATTAAAGCTGTGCAAGACGCAGTTCCTCAGCCTTGTTTCACTGATTGACGCTGTCTGTGTTACTTGGTGGTGTTTACAGAGCCAAGCCACCAGTCTCTTCGGGTAATTTTCTACTGTCTTGTATGTGATTCTTGCCTTTTGATAAGAGTAAATGCAAGGGCCTCTATTTATTGGCAAGATCTGATCTTTTTTTTGGTGGTGTTTACAGTTGTCAACTCTGGAAATTGTCTCTTTCAGAAAAAAAAGTAACCTCTTTCCGTTGACAATTGTAATCTTCTCTGTGAGATTCAACAACTTCAAAAAAAATCCAGAAACTCATCATTTTCCCTTCCAGCTACCACAGTTTATCAGTAATTCCTTTTCCAGCTTTGCATAGTCAAAATTCATCCTCCTCAGTATCTCCCAGGTGTTGCTCTTCAAGGTTTTTATCCATGCTCTGGCTGCAGTAATGGCAACTAGAGTGTTCTTTATGCTTCTTTTAGCTGAAGTAGTAACAAAGACATATGGAAGGATATGGAAGAATTAGTGGTTTTTTCTGGTTAATATGTAGGTATAGAGAAGTCCTGTACATGCTCTCGTCTTTGAGACAGAGCTCTTCCAAGTCAGCTGTGGGAAGGTGTGGAGAACCTGTGGGAGAAGTGGACTTTGCCACGGGGCAGCAGTGCTGACTGCCTCTGGGTGCTCCTGTATAGCTGGGAACATAAATAAAAAGCTATACAAGAATCATAGAATCACAGAATGGTTTGATTTAGAAGGAACCTTCAAAGGTCATCTAGTCCAACCCTCCTGCCCTGAGCAGGGTCATCTTCAACTAGATCAGGTTGCTCAGAGCCCTGTCCAGCCTGGCCTGGAATGTCTTCAGCGATGGGGCATCTACCACTGCTCTGGGCAACCTGGGCAGGTGTTTTACCACTCTCATTGTAAAAATTTTTTTCCTCATATTGAGGTTGAGTCTCCCCTGTTTTAGTTTGAAACTGCTACCCCTTGTCCTGTCATAACAGACCATGCTAAGAAGTCTACCCTCATCTTTCTTATAGGCTCCTTTTAAGTACTGAAAGGCTGCAACAAGGTCTCCCTGAGGCCTTCTCTTCTCCAGGCTGAACAACCCCAGCTCTCTCAGCCTGATGAGAATGTCAGTAAAACAAGGTATAGAACAAATTGACAAGATGAATCCCAAGAGCCTGGTGACATTTTGGTTGAAGGAGAAGTCAAGTGTGAAATCGCTTAATAGTTAACGCAAAGATGTAAGCTCCTGCTTAAAACTTTGTTGGTGTTGGTGCAAAGGTGGCAAATACGCTGCTCAAAAAGGGTTGTAGAGGGTGTTAAGAGAACTACAGACCAGGAAGTCTGGATCTCTATTTCACAAATAATTAGAAATAATAATGCTAATGGGAATTAGATAAATGTGATATACTGGGGAACACTGCTGCTGTAGATGGAAATTCTAAAAGGATTAATGAATATGCAAGAAAAGACTATCCAGTTTATAAAACTTACTTGGATTCTCAAAGAGCATTTAGCATGGTTCCTCAGCAGGGAAATAACACTGCCATGTGTCATTTGGAAAATATCTGTTTAAAATGTAGAAAACTAACCTTTTTTATTCTGTTTGCTAGTTGAGGAAGATCATTACTGAAATCTAATGATGATCTGTGATACGACCTATGTTTTTTGATATCTTCATGAACAATATGGCAACAAAGGGAAGTAATAGTGGATTAAAAATTAAATGATAGAACTTTTCTGACTGGAAAGAAGATGACTGGTGCTGAGGAGCAGAGAGACCAAAGGGTAAGATAGAGGTCTGTAAAACTGGGAGTAAGAAGGTCAGAATGGAGCATTCTTCTAATAGGAGAACTAAAGGCCATCAAATGAACCTAACAGATGGTAGATTTGAGAAAAAAAAAAATCGATTCACTGCTTCACACAATTCATACTTAAGTTGCCAGACATACTGTCACAGGACATTGTAGGTTCCAAAATTCATAGAGGTTTAGAAAATTGTAATTAAAGTATAGGTAAGAAAAATCCATCAAAGATGGTAGAAGACCGTTGCACAGGCTTCAGGAAATATCTGGGATGCAAATTACTGGAGACCGAGAATGTATCCTGATACTGTATTGCTATATGGTTTTCCTTTTCTATAAATCTTCCTCAGGCAGCTGGTACTGGTCATGATCAGAGACAGGATACCTGGGTAGACAGATCTTTGGCTTCACCCAGTATGGATGTTGTTTGGTTACTGTGATGCATGTTGCAGACCTTGCATATCCCTAGAGACATGCGTGGAGTATCAAGAGAAAGCATAGAGCATTTATAATTGAGAGTGCACTTTCAAAATTCTAACAAGCAGAGGAATTCTCAAATTGTTTGATGAGGAAAAGAGAAAGTGGGACTGGGATGAAGAGCAGCATATTTGGAAAAGAATTTATTTGTTGACCACTACCCAAATATAGGTGATTGCTGCCTGTAATTATCAAGACACAGTTAACAGGTCCAATAAATGCGTAAGTAGGACATTTGAATGGATATTTGATACCGAACTGGAGGGTGGATGACATGTATTTTTGGACAGTTAAAGAAAAATAAAGGGAAGAGCAAGAGGTAAAAGTAATTTTCATTTCTATTCTCTCATTCTCCTCTACTAAAATGGAACCTAGATATGCGTCCTTTTCAGAACTGTAGGTAATTTGCAGCACTTTTATGTTTTAAAGACAGGTGTCAGAAGACATCTTTTTTCAATTAATTTATCTGAATGCTGACATTTTCTTTTCACCAACTTCAAGCAGTGACTGTGTCAACAAAAGGGTGTGTGAGTCCCTTCAGCTCCATGAAGAACTTTAAATAAGCAGCTCCAGTTATGACCTCATGTGTGGTAATAGTTTATTAGTTAATGAACTAGCAAAAGGCAGGGAGAGAGGCTGATTCTTTTTTGGTGAGCATAGCTCTTTGCAGGAAGCACATTTAATTCAGCAATGTCAGTGTTACACAGCCTGTATGAGGTATTTCAGATGTGGTTTTGTGTTTACAATATAGGGTTTTATAATGTCAGTTAGGCTGGATTTTACGAATGAGCTTTGAATGCTTAATTACTGTTATGTGCCTATAGACTCCATTCTGGCTAGTAACTTCCATTTGTGAAATACAAGTTAATAGTTAGAGAGAAATGGAAAAAAAAAGTCCTAGCTTTTATATTGCGTTAGTTAACTTAGGCTTATATTGGTTTTATTAGTGGATGCATATAAAATAGACCTGTAACCTCTCTAGAGAAATAAGCAAATAAGGTAGCTCAGCCACTGAAAGCTCTTATTTCTGCCAATATGAAGATTTATATCTATGTATCTATAGACATACATATATGTATAGTTTCATTTATATTTATCCATGTATCTGTCTTCCTATATGTCTTCCTAAAGTAGAAATTCATACAAGAACTTTGAAGCCTATAGTTAGAATATGTGCTTATATGGCACATGTATTTTATTCTTTGTATACTGATTTTATTTACTGGCACTTTCTATTCTAAATATGAACACTCGTTTTGATCTTAAAAGTATGGATGAAGGTGGAAAAAAGGGAGAGTCTTTGAATGCAGAATTATGACATTCAAACAGAGTTCCATAAGATAAAATGTCTCTGTAATCATATTTAACAAACTGTAATTTGCAGCTCAGCTGTATGCTACAATTTGCCTCAGATTCACTGCCTACAATGCTTAGTTTTTTTCAAGAACACCTGCACAAAGTTTATAACAAATAAATTGTTTAAGTAGAAATATGTATGTATTCTCTGCAAAGCATTAATTTCATGTTGTGAGAGGAATCAGGCCCAACATATCTGCTGTGATTGTGAAAGGTAATTATAAGATCTCCTTGAAAAGGACATTTTTACAGATCTCGATTTGGCTTTCAGCATTTATGAATTTGAATTGACATCCTCAGCACAGTGCCAATTCCGCATGACTAGATTCATTCCACAAACAGAGTTTAAATGGCTGTGTATATACTGCTAAACTCACCAGGGCAGGTTTTCATGCAAGCATCAAATTATTAAAGTGGTGTGGTATTGGGAAGAAGGCAATTTAAGTTGTGCCATTTGTGCCATTTGGTGTTCTGACCAGAGAAATAAAATGGTCTGTTTTACTCTGTTTTATTCACCAGTGTAGATAAAACCAGGTCATTTTAGACTAAGATTAGTTGTTCGTTTTTTGGTTTTGTTTTTTTTGTGGTTTTTTTTTTTTTGGATCTGGGGGAGAAGAATCACCACTCTGGATTGCTTGTGTGAGGAACAACCAATTTTTCCAGCCTCACAAGAGGATAATAATTCTGCTGCCCCTGTCCTTGACTGTGGAGGAAGCGAAGGCCTCCCCACTGCTTGAATCCCTCAGCCTCTAGATCACGTCTGGGCCTATTTACCACCTGACTGAATTTACACTATAAAGAGAATTTTCAGCCCACCTCCTCCTGATAGATTTTCTTTCGAAATGAATCCTCTTCCCAGTCAAAAGGAATACTTTTTTTCAGGCAGGGATTAAACCTGTGTTTAGTTAGTAGAGAGTTTTATAGGTTTCACAGAGAGGAGGCCTGAGAACTGGCTGAAGTCAGTCAGTGGCCACCATGAGCATCCTCCTGTTGTGAAGAGGTTATGAAGATCCCTTATACTGGGGTAACAAGTGTGTAGCCAGCATGTCAGGTTAACTAATTGTCCTCCTCTCTTCTTCAGCACTGACGAGACTGCATCTGGAGTAGTGAGTCAAGTTTTAGACTCCCCAGTATGAGAGGGATGTGCTTGCAGTGGAACAGGGGCAGTGGAGGCCACCAAGGTGGTTGGGGACTGGACCCCAGGGGCTGTGGGAGCTGCGGCTGTTCAGTATGAAGATCAGAAGGCAAAGGGAGGGTTTTGTTGAGGTCTTCAGCTACCTAAAGGGGGGATATAGAGAAGTCAGAGCCTGACTTTTCTCAGGGGAGTGCTGCAAAAAGACAAGGGGCCGAAGTCCCAAGTTGCAACAAGGAAAATTGTCTAGATAGAAGGAAAAATAAAGTCACCATTACAGTCATTAAACACTGGAACAGAATTCCCAGAGTGGTTTTGTGTTGTCTAACCTTAGAGATATTGAAAGCTCACCTAGAGAAGGCTCTGAGTAACCTGTTCTTGTTGATTTTTACCTGGACAGGGGTTGGACTAGATGATCTCCAGAGGTCCGTTTCAAATGAAAATGTCCATGATTTTGAGTTAGGACTAGATCTGCCTTGTGCCTCCTGTATTTGTCTCTCACTGTAACCACAGTATTTACAGCTAATTTCTGTTCAGACTCACTTTTGGTTCTCCTTCCGTATTTTAATGACAAAAAAGTTTGTTTTGGTGAGTTTTAGGTGTAATATAGTATTTTGTAATGGATGGAGTTAAAGAGTCTGTACTCCTTTAGCCACCTTGTGAGTCCATCTTGTTTCAGCTGTGTGTGTAACAAATAATCTTACAGCAAGCAAAAATTGAATTTAGTTTTGTTGAACTTTGCAATTTTTTAATGTACTCAGCTTTTAGATGGGGAACAATAAGCAATGATATTCACTGGAACGTATTATTCCAAAAGTTTGGAATATGTGCCTTAATTTTGCATACGTTATCTGATCGATCACTTTTGCTCAAAGCCCCAGTATGTTCACCTCTAAAGAGGTAAGCGCCACTGAGTTGTTTGATTTAGCATTTGATTTTGCCTTGATGGGATGGCAAACACGGAATGTGTTCTTGCATACAACAGTTATATTGACAGCCCACATCATATGCATTGCACGTAAAGGATTTTGAAAAGTTATTGTAGGTGATACTGTATGTAGTGAAGTGTCATAAGCCACCTAATAATCTGATCATAACTGACATGGGAGATGCTTTTATAGTATTTACAAAACCATGATAAGGTGGATTAATATGGCAGTTGCTTTTTAAGCATCTAACTGAAATCTATCTGAACAATTGTTAGCAGTGATGATCAATTAAAGAAGACTCTTAATGGAAATCCTAGAAGAACCCTGAAGTTAAAAGAAGTGTGAAGGTATTATAACAATTGTAGAAAGCAATATAACAACTTTAGATAAGTCTTTACAGTGATTATGTGTTTTCATAGGTCATAGTGACCCATGTCTTTACATACATATGAATTTTAGTGTAGGAAAAAATGAAGCAGGTGACTTAAGTCATTCTTGATTTGTGATATCAGTGCACATTTCAGCGAATAACTGTGTTTGTAGACCTCTTTTGTAAAATAGCATTGGTTGACTTGTTTTCTTTGGCTTTGGCAAAAAATACACTGATATTGAAACTGGGCTTTCCGGCTCCTCGTTAGCTGTGCTGTGGTGCTTGAATGTACTTTCAATGCCTTTGTCCACTCAGTATTATTTTAATTTGGTATTTAATGCCAGTTTCAACTGGTATTTGTATTGTAAACCTCACCATTATCGAAACTAAGTATCAGACTGGAGTGGTGTTGGAGACACTGAAGGAATCTGAATAAGCCTAATTCCCAGTAGGTATGTAGACACCACATGCCAAATGCACACCAAGTTACCTTACTTATTATGAGCACTCTCTTCTTCTTCCACTCCTCTCCAAGCCCTGGAAGCACATGTGTGATGAAAATGAGAGAAAAGCTGTCCTTCATGCACAGCTTTAGTAGCTAAGAAGCTCCCTGATGAGAGACACATTGTATCTCAGGGTATAGTTATAGCCTTCCACATATTTACTGAATGTGAACACTCCCATCATCAAAAGTAGACTTGCTAGACCTTATTGGTATGTGGAATATTCCAGTAATTGGCAGAAATGTAATCAGAACAAGTGGAGTTCAAACATGTATCAAAAAAAATCAGCTAGCGATAGTATTTTTTTTCTGTTTAAAACAACATAAATAAGCTGTAATTATATTAAGCACAAATAAATAAAACACATACTGCAGAAGTGGATCCAAATAACAAAGCCAAAGCCATCGATCTTGTGAAAATCCTGCAGAAATTCTCTTCAACCTACTACTTTCGTAACAATTTCAGGTGCTGGCTAAAAGTTGCTGCATAGAATGAAAAGGTTTGCGAAGGTCTTTGTTTTCAGTAGCTTTGTGTTCAGTAACACTGACAAACAGCACATACGCAGAAGTGTTAGGTCAGAATGTTTGAAGCATATGTTGGGTAATCAAAATATAGTAATTATACATGCAATTTGGTGTTTTTAACGGCTCTTGACTTGCCTACATCATATAGGACTCCATTGGCGCCAGGTGGGCTTGGCAACAGCTCTGAAAGGTATGAGTCATGGGAATAGCTGGCAGATCCCAGAGATACTGGTAAATATCTGAGAAGAAAAAAGTTCTTGACCTCTTTCAAACAAAGCAGAGGGAATGCCAAGTTCAAAGGTTATGACAGTTCCAGCCCCTTTGCTATCCGGTTTTGGTGTATTTTTGATGTCACGATATCATGGATTACCTGCCTGTTCAGTGGCCATCTAAATTGAAAGTAAAGATTATTAAAAATGAGAATACATTACTGACGTTGTTAAGGTAACTGTTGTCTTGTGATGTCCTGGTGGGTTGCATTAGCCACTGTGGATATCTCTAGCTGGTCCAATATAACAATTTGTTTTGGGATTTGCGTTAAACGGAACATTTATAACTTTATTGTGGAGCAGACTGATGTAGAGAGGCTGGAAGCTGCTCTGCAACTGCCATTGGCAAAAGACAGGAGATTTCTCTCACCACGCTGCTGCTGCTGTAGGCAATGTAGGGATACCTGCTATGATTCACTTAGCAAATGTTACGAAACATAATCTTAGAAGATCTGTTCACAGATACCTACAAACGAAGTTGCAGGGACATGAAAACTTATTTCAGTCTTCTTGTAGCTGTTGTTTCAAAGCAGATGAAACAATAATTGAGCAAAAGAGATTTAAAAAAACATGTCCAGAGCACTTGAATGCAAAATTAAAATGTAGTACTGCTTACCTCATCTGTTTCTAATTCATGTTTACTTAACTATTTTCTAAATTTCTCTTGCCCTAATATTGGGTCAGGAGCTTCCTTGAACCTACTGCTGCGTTAATTAACTCATTAAGAATTTGTTAAGAGATGTAGGCACTGTTCAACTCTTTTTAAAAAATTTTTTGTATCTGTGGAACAGAGTGTGAGCAAACAGGTTTTGTATAAAATTCCAGATACAAGTTGCTTCTCTGTGAAGAAAGAGCTCGAGTTCAGAGTTTTGGAAAAAAAAAAAACAACATTTATTGCCAGAATGAATACTGAAAAAAAATCAGTTTTGTAGTCCTATGGCAGTGAGGCTTCAATAGATTAAATATGTGTTAGTTTTTTATATTCCTTTCTGATACTCTAGTTGCATTGTTGGATTATGGCTGCTTCAGTTTACCTCTATTCATATGAATTTCTTTAATTTTCATGTGAGCAGAAGAAAATTTCTATTAAATATCCTTAAGGGTAGGTGCAGATTTATTATGATTTAATTGAAACATTAAAAAAAAAAATCCTATGCAAATGTGTATGAAGATATTGTACCCTCAGTTTTTAAATCAAGACACCTTTGATTAATGGGGAGCTTTGCTTTAGAATTATTAGTATAATATAGCTCAGTCAGGTTCACTTAATCGATTTGACCATGATAACCGAACTTTTTTTTTTTGTTAATTTCTTTTATTGTTTTGAAAAATGTATGAAGAATGCATTTGGTGCTTTGCATATGTGGTGCTTTCTATATATATTGCAAAATGCTGTCAGGGTAATGATGAATTTGCTTTTGGCACTGAAGGGCTGTATCTTGAGGTGACTTTTCTTCTCTTTTATTCACATAATGCCATTAGTATTGTTTGTTACAATGTAGGATATTTGTAACAGGAAACATCTGTGGAGCGGTATTAAAGAATAGTTTTCATAAAGCAGTTTTACATTATCTTTCTACCAGTATCTGATAACAGTCACATTTATCTGGGTGTAGGAACGTTCTGACAGGTGTAAGGGATAACTGATTGATATAAACTCACTACTGCATGAAAATGAACCTTTTGATAAAGACATCTTAGTTAGAACTGATAAGTAAAGTACAGAGAACATAACTGTCTGCTATTATGTATCATTTTATTACCTTTATGTTGATCTTGATCTTTTAAATGGATAGTAAAGCATTGACAAAAGATGACTGAATATAGACATTTGTATAATGTACCTTTAGCGGGAGCATAATCTTTAGATCAAGGACAACTTAACAGGCAAAGGGCTCATAATTCATTAAAATAGAGACACTATCTAGTTCATAACATGAAAAACTTAAACAATGCGGTATTCTACGGATTCAAAATTAATTCTTTTCTGTAGCTCTTTAAAATATAGATCTATTGAGATTTTGATGGATTGAGAGGCTGATGAAAGCATTGGCTAAAAATTAAAAATAGTTAAGAAATTTATTTCCTATTTTATCAGTTCCCAGAGCTTTTATGGGCATATCCATGTTAACATCTCTCTGATATTAAGTTTTGAGAAGATGGATGCCATGAAAATTATTACTTCATTTAAAAAGATAGAAGTAAAAGTGCTTCTCCAGTTCTGTGTTTTCTGTGAACATGTTCTGACTCTTAAGTATTGTTAATACGATATTTGGGTATTTTGAAGAAGAAAATAAAAGGAAATCTATAATAATCTGAAATCCTGTAAAATCTAGAGACTGTTGTCTTAACTACACAGTAGCATCCTGTATCAGCCAGCATGGTGTTGAAGTTATGGAATAACTTTAACATTTTGACCTGTGTTGATTTAATTGCTTATATAATAGAAATAGGGTAAATAAAAATAGCCAAGAAAATTCTAATTAATGGGAAAATGCAAGAGGCCAAAGCACAAGGAAAGTAGACACCCATAGTATTTTATCATATGTTAGGTACTATTTCAGAGTGTTTGTGTAAATGTATGCAGTCAGAAAACATGAATTTCTGCTTATTTAGTAAAAAAGTAAAGGAAATCCAGTCCTGTATGCTTTAAGTAGACTCCTTTTGGTATTCAGTGTTTGTGATTTACTAAACAATTTTGCAATGAAACAAATATGTTTTTTCTTGGCTAGAACTGTAACTTCTTAGGACTGCCAAGGTAGAAAAACAAATAGAATCTGAAAATTAGTAATTATTTGCGCTATTTTTAAACAGCTTTTATAGTCTTTTCAGCTTTCGTTTGTTAAGAAAAAGTAAACTTGAGAGGAAAAAAATACATTTCCCACTATAGATCTTTATGAACCTTACATAGTTATTTTAAAATAGTAAAATTTCAATGTTACGTGTGCGTGGATGTGAGTGTTGTGTTTATTGTCAGCTCACCAGAACCTGCCAAATTGCTTGAGATGTGGTAATGTGAGTCTTTCATTTACTGTGTTTTTAATACGAGAAAGGTGGTTTAATGGAACATACTCTTGGTCTGAGATTCACCCTTTCAACTGTGCGGTGAAAGTGGCCTCTGAAGTCACTGGTAGAACCTCAACATTATATTATTAATCAAAGAGAATTTCTGCCCTGAATTTAAAGAAATTTATGCACATGAGTAAGCAATTTCTTGAATGAGGGCCTTCATTTTTACCAGGAGGATACTTCATACAAACACTAGTCTGTGCTCTGTAATTAAAACGTGTTATCAGATTTAGCTTAATTAATGTTAAAACAAAGCAAATGCTTGATGCCTTCTTCAAGGACATTAAAAAAAATGCTTTCTTGCTATTCTGGGTTTGTCATGTTGTGCCGGTGTTGAAAATGAATGAATTACGTTACTTGCCATAGTGACAGATTCTTTTACCTGAAATGTTGTTCAGCATAGAGCGCTTGTCTAAAATCAGTTGTTCATATGCTGGAGAAGTCCATGTACATCTTGTATGCAAATTATTATCTTTTAATCTGTTTATGAATACAGCAAGGTTGAGGTAACAGAGGTCTGAAAAAATTAACATTGCATTATCTTTGTTTTTGTGGGGTTAAGTTAGAACTTTCAGAGCATGCTAATATTAATGATAGTTAATATTCCATATTTTTATGGCAATTGAAAAAGAGAGGGGCATGGAGTTTCCTCTTCAAAAATACGTAATTTCTGTCCAACATAGTACGTCAGCATGTCAGTGAAACTTTCACATTTAAGAAATAACTGTATGATCCACCTCACATGAATCTTATCTCTTCTTCTCCAGAGACCAGTTGCATCAAACAGCAGGAGAACTATGTGACTGTTCATACAGGTTGTTCAACAATCATTGAAACATAGCAATATATGCATAATTCACATTATTTCTTTGAGATTTTGATCGTTCTAATACATCTTTGGAATTTCTATGTTGTTTTAGTATTTACGTTCTGAACCCAATATGACTGGTAGCATAATTTTTTATTTTATTTTTTTTTTAAATCCAAGAGGAACTACGTTGATAAATTCGGTTTTACACATAACAGAAAGTATCATCCCCATTGGTGATACATGTAGACTCGATAAAGAAGCTGAAGTCTCAGTAAACAGAACAGCTGAATTTCTGTTGCACTTGAAATCATGGTCCCTTTAATTAAGGAATGAGACTTAACAGATATGGGCGATAGAGGACTTTGGCATACATAGCTGTTAATAATCTGGCACCTTCCATAACAACTAAAATTTTCCGCTAAAGATGGAAGTTTAAAACACAAAACAGAAAAAAAACCCTGAACAAACCCAAATTAACTCTTTACTGAAGACAGTATTTTTGAATTGTCAAAATGGAATTGAGCTTTTTGAAGTAATTTCTTTCAGAAAGACATGTAAAATTGTGATTTGAAACAGTACCGATCCCCTCCTCTGTAACACATCTTACCATTAGAGTGCTGGCACATTTTAAAAGTGAAACTTCATGAGAAAAAGGAAAAAAGAAAGAAAAAGGAAAATCCTGTAAAGTAAAAAATGAGGAGCAAACCAAAACCAAACCACACAGCTGACATTTTAGAATTGTTTAGTGGAATTGCATCCTGGCACAGGCTGATTGGAATAAATGAACCTCTCCTGACCATTGACTCTCCGTGTCTTAGAAACCGAATTCTAGAGGCATAACATGTATTAGCTTTGGTGCATTTTTTTGATATTTACAGGTCTTGGCAATATCTGAGAGACCTTGTTTTCATTTCTGGTCACCACCTCAGCAAACTAATCAATGAGGCATGAACTGCTATCTGCAGAGAAAGAAATGAAAAATAAACCAGAGATAATCCTTCAGTTAAAAGGTTATTCTGTGCGATAAAAGCTATTTTGTTAATTTATTTACTTACTGGTACAGTGAGATAAAGTGAGGGAACAATTAGGGAATTCTAGTTGAAAGGATTTAAAAGGGCAATGACGACTTAATATTTTAGCTTATTTGATTGACAATATAGTTACACAGATTTCTTTAAAAAATAATAGTTTTCAGTGAGTCAAAATTCTGTTTGTTTCAATTAGTATTTTCAGCTATTAGTATTTTCGCTGTCAATCAGATCTTCAAGCGCACAAATATTAGTTTTAAACTATGTTTTATTTTTATATGCTAATTTGGTTAAAATAGGATAATAAGTTGTTTATTTTTAAAAGTAACTGCAGTAATAATTGTTTGCGTATTTTATCCCTATTTTTCATATTTTCATATTTCCTCTTCTTCAAAATGTAGTAAGATACATAAAAACTTCATTGATTTTGACCTATATGTAATCTGGTAGGGGATATGTGTATTTGCAGACTACTATATAAATTGGTTTATTGAAACTAATTAAAATTATTTTAATATTAAGTTACTTCTGAATATAAACACCAAGTGTAAGAAAATTATTAGTAAAATCCTTGCATAACATGTTGCAGTAATAGTTTCTTTTTTCTCCTGTGGCTTTTTTTTTTTTAAATTATTACTTATTTATCAAATCTTCCCACTTTGCAAGTCTGTATTTTGGGATGTAATTCTGTTTAGTTTCAAACAGTCTTACAATAAAACGAATATTTTGCATACACATATCTACTGATTCGGGATTATCTGTCTTTCTCCAAGTCTGTCAGAGGGGTTTGATCTAGGGTCAGGAAAAAGTAACATAGTGAGCAGCCCCTTCACCTTTTGTAAGTGGACAATGCTTTGTAGCATCCTGTATGTGCAGAATAATCCACCTTTAAGAGGTACAGTCTGTAGTTGTTGATACTTCACAACTTGTGTCATTTTACAGGACTGAGGACTGTCATTGTCAAGAAATTTTCTGTTTCTCTTTCGGATCTTCATCTTTTCCTCTGCATGAGGAATGGTCTTTCCTTTTTTATTCTACTTGGAGAGCTTTTTTTTTCACTATGCTATTATCTCTCCCATTTCCATTTTCATGAAGCCCATTTTTTTTTTTTTTAGAACCATGAAATTTGCACCTTTTTTTTTTTTTTTTTTTTTCCCAAGTGTGGAAAGAGAAAATGTTGCTTAGTTCTATGCTCTTTACTTTCTTTTAAGTTGTGAATACATTGACCATGGTCTTGCAAGTTAGAGCACTTTTTGCAGAGATGGGTTGACTGTGGACTATCATGGGTATGATGCAACTCCTACAAAAAAAATCAAAGGGAGATTTTCCTTTGATTATGAAGAAAAGGGCTCATGACCATTGTCACCTACAGTGACGCAGTAACAATGCTGGAAGGGTATCAAGCAAGTCTTCTTCTTCCACGCCAAATCCAGGCAGTGGAGATTCTAAGAAATTCCTGCACGGCCTTTACTCCACGCTGCAACGCAGAGGCTCTTTCATGGTCCTGAGCTTGTGCTTCCAAGGGAAGCATTTTGGTTTTCTTCTTTGCTTTGGTCAGTGCCTCCACCTCATGGAAATTGTTCACTTGCCACGCGTTACCTTTTTCTGAATAAGAGATAAACTCAGAAGAGGCGGATCAGGTGAGATATGTTCAAAGGGTGGCCAGTTGCAAGTGAATTGCTGTAAAGCAGTCAAGCCAATTTAGAATTTCTGAAAAGAGTGGGGAAACATGGGCAGCTGGAGAAAAAAGTGCTAAGCAGTGCTTGGAGGAAGAGAGTTATTACAAACTAAAGTTGGGAAACTGCAATGAAACAGGTGTCTTCCAACCTCTAGTAGTCACCGGCTGCATTTCACAAAGCACCTCTTTTTGCTTCTTCCTCCTTCATAAAGCATCTTTGTTTCCTATTTAGAATTTGTGTTTTTCATAACATATTTCTTCATATTTTTGTTAGCATCATTGTATGTTGGGTGTTTTCCAAATTAACAGAAGCTGTTCTGAAGGAGTTACATGTGAAGAACAAACAGGACACTAAAAGAAGATTTTGGTGATATGTGTTTATGCTCAAGATATTAATATTTAACATATACATGGCAGTAATAAACTACCAAATCTCTGTCCCATTTTGGTAGTTTATATTGTACCTTGTGCAATATAGGATTGTCCCTGTATATTGTGACCTTACTAGACACAAGTTCATATGCATATGAGGAGTAGAGAAGCACAACAATTTAAGGCTAATTTGACGTGTTTTCTGTGATGTGACTGCTGCAAGCCTACATAAGCTTTAACAAGTTCTTGTTCTTGAAAAAGTTTAAGCAAATATAACGCCCTTTTGGGCTAGAGTTTGCATTTTTCTTCTGCTCAGAGTGCTCACAAATAAGTTTCATTGTAACCCAAAGAAAATTAAGTTCCTATATGTAATTATTGTGGTGCATGATCAGAGGACACATGCTGAGTGTCTACAGTTAAGTGGTCACCACCTTCTTTAAAAACATGGTACGGGAAGAGGAGAAATTTGAGAATCATGGAATCATTTACATTAGAAAATACCCTTAAGATTGAGCCCAAGCATAAACCTACAACTGCCAAGTCCCCCTCTAAACCATGTCCCTAAGCACCACATCTACACATTTTCTAAACACCTCCAGGGCTGGTGACTCCACCACTTCCCTGGGCAGCCTTTTCTAATGCCTAACAACCCCTTTGGTGTAGAGGTAGAGACCCTCTGCTCTCCCATTGGAACAGCTTGGTCAAAGTGGCATGTGAAGGACCCACCGGTTAGCAGTAAGTTGTCTGTCTGAGAAAACGCGACAAATGGGTCAGCAAATAGGCCACACTTACTGTGGAGTGGGACAATCTTCATCCCTGTTGAAGCTATTCAGGTACATGGAAGGGAATTAAAGATTTCTTGGACAAGAGAAAAAAAGAGTGTGAGTCTGTGTCATGATGATAAGGACATTCATCTATAAGGTGAAAAAGTTGAGTGCTAATCTGTGCTTAAATAATGTTTTAATGTAAACCAAGCAAAATCTGCAGAGCACAGCCAGAAATCCTCCTCCCAGATGAACAGTCTTACTAATGTTACGTTGTTTTTTTCTCTCTTTGTGGTTTAGTAAATCTCTCAGTCACTTCTTGTCTCAATATTATTATCCTGACCTGCCTACAGGATGAAGATTAGTTTTCTTGTTAAGAAAGCAGAGTTGTATCAGTCTGCTTGGATTGAGAAAGTCTTTCTGTGTATTTCACAATCTGGATAAGTAGTCTAGGGTGTTGTATACAAGTTAGTGACTGCCTCTCTTTCTGTAGTAGCCATGTTAAAAGATGACACCTGTAGGTACCTAATAATTACTTGACTAGGGTCTCTATATAACCACTGTAGCCACAAACACATACAAAAAGTGATATATGTCATCTTAACATAGATGATTTAAAGGAGAAGGGGATGAACAGGTGTTGGAGGATGTTTCTTGCTTTCCAGAGAAATGTCATAAATGGCTAACTTTGACTGAATACTTCTGGAAAATTTGGTTTAGTTTAAATGAATATTACCCTTTACAATTTTTGTGGAAAAAATCAACACCTGTAAATGAAAAATTTTGTGAACTGACTAGAATATGTTGATACGAAATGTTTGCTATTTAAATATCGACTTCTTCATAACTTGCTTTTTGGCTGGACGCTTGAGTCTAGAAGTGAGCTGTTCAGCTTCCAAAAAACAAGAGTATAAATTTGAAACATCATCACAGTCTTTTCAGAACTGATGGGAAATGGTGCCACATCTAATACATTATTTATCAAGCTACAATTGCAGGAATAACAAATATCTTAATTAGTGGAATTAATCAATTATGCCTTCATACATTAGTTGCCTGTAGTCCTCTATGAGAAGAAAAAGTTTCTTCTGTTATGCTACCTTTTAAAAATGTGGTTATCATACTCTTCTTCTTTCAAGCATTTAGAACAAAGTCCTGATAATTTAATTACATGGCTCATTCAAATGCAGGATCATATGAACCTGTAATGGCTCAAATAATCTGTTTACTAATAATTCATCCAGTAGTGGTTTTTTTTGAAGGTAGAGGGGAAGGGAGAACCTTATCTGCAATTTCACTTTGGTACAGTATTATAATTATAAAAGAAAAACAATATAGTTGTGCAGTCTGCCATTTAGTTCAATGTTTTTGGGTGCATTTAAGCTATTGAATTAATCTCACTTTTAAACAATAGAATATAATACTTTAATAGCTTGCCTTTGCACTGGCTTTGTGGGATGCTGAAATTAGTATTATAATGCACTGTGTATAGTTTCTGCTGAATCTGATTGCTTTAGCAGCAGTCAGCTTGATAGTATCAGGTTCCAGCTTGCATTGCTGGGTCAACATGGACCCAGGCCATTAAAGGAGAAAGGTTCAGGGAAAGTTCATTTCTATTGTTTTACCATGGTTACAAAACAGAAAAAAAAAGGAGAAATCCTGCATTTGTAACATATTGCTTCCTTGGGCCCTGAAGGTAGTATGATTTTTTTTTTTTTCCTTTTAAATTGAACACAGAAATATAAACCTCCTGATTATCTGTAATGTAAACAAAAGAATATTTTCTGATCACTTTTAAAGTAAAACACAGATGTTCTGCATTGACTGCTGATGTCATTAAGCAAAATGTTTGTATTCATTTAATTTGATATCCCAAACTGTTAGCGTTTAAATTTGTTACTAGGTTAATAGAAAAATTAAAACTTCATATCATCTGTTATAAGACTGGCATTTATTTACATAATTTTCACTTTAATTAACTCACAGTAAGCCTGTTGAAATAAGTATATTTACTTTTCCTTTAAAATATAACCTGGCCATTGAAGCATTTTCTTTTTATTGTGGTTATAAAATAAAGAAACATTTTTGTGAAAAAGCTTGATCTTAAATGTCATCATATGTGTTTAACATTTACGGCAAGGTTGTAAACCACCTGTGAGGTACCATTATGAAAAGGTTTAAATCTTAAGATAAACATGTTCGTTACGTATGTATTAAAAAAAAGAGAGAAAGGATAAACGACTTTTCACGAAGTTAGTGTGTTTTACATGTGAACTGTTGAAGAAAGCTAATTCTACAGCAACGAGTACTTTATTTAAAGAGGTAAATTGTGCAATGGGTGTAATACAGAATAAAATTTGCTATCTGTACGAATATGAAGAAATTCTGTAAAGCAGAAGGTTGCACAAACATTCTCTTAATGGAGAGATTTGCATGAAATCTGACTGAACTCTGAAGGTTGTGACACAGCATAATCTTCAACAATACATTTTTATTTATAAAGGCCTTTATGCATAATTCCCGTAAGCCACTTTTTAGATAAGTGAAGCTATTTGTAGATCTGACTGTTACACAAGTCGAAGAGATAATGGCATTCAAGACCATGTTACTTATGGAAAACCAGTTTACAAGGGTGAGTGTATACTTGTTATTTTCCAGTGTTGCCTGCCTCTATTGTTATTAAATGTGGTCTCATTAGGAAAAGCAAATTTCACATATGCTAAGCTGGGCCAGGATGAATGTGTATTTTAATTTAAGATCTTTGGGGAACATGCAGATAATATTGTTGACTTAGTATGCGTCATTAATCTTCCAAGACGGTGGTGCAAGGCACAGGCTCTTAGAGTCGGTCTACCCAAAGGGATTTACAAGAGAGGTCTGTGGTCATTCGAAAGAGTCATCTTCACTATACCATTGCTATTGACCATATTGACATTTGAGTCTTAACAATAATGTTGTGTAAAGGAGAAAAAAAAAAAAAAAGGAAAATACTTGGTTATTTGTCATATGTGAGAATTAGAAAACTTTATAGGGTGCAAATGAGTACTAAGTAAACTCCATTACCCTTCGTTTACCCTTGACTACACTTTTAGGTTTGATATCCGTTAGCAAATGACATCTGTTTTTTCAATTGACTATGATGCTCGTTTTCCTTCTTAGACGATTGTGTTAATGTTCCTTGCTAATCACGTGCAGGAACTACAGTGTGTATGTATGGATACTACGCAGACTGATACACACACATAGGTGCATATGTGTTTGTGTATGTAGATATTATAATGATCAGTCTTATAGACAGCGGTTCTGTCATGATGGGAAGACTGGAGATACCCATCTTTCACCATTTAGTACTTGGTGAAAGAGCCAAGAAACTAGATTCGACCCAATTATAATGCATACTTTATGTTTCTCTAATTCACTTGAATGATTTAGACTCACAGCGCAGTGGAGAGGAGGTGGCAGTCAGTACTTACTAGAGATGATGAAGTCTAGATTGATTCTTCCTTTGCTTTAAGGCATTTTGGGACCACAATACCTATTGCCTTGGGAATATCAGCCTGGAGATTCCCATGTGTCAAGAGTGTGCAGCACTGTATGGTCTATATATATACACATGTATGAATGTGTGTGTATAGATACACATACACACACACACATCTCTCACATAAAGAGTTACTGTGTGAGGGAGAAAGCTTTTGCAGGGACTAAATCTCCTATGCCCAAGAGTCCAAGGCATGTCTTGTCATTTTTTTCTTAAGTCGTTGAATAAACAGATAAATTGGAACAGATGACTGCTTTACTGTTCTGCTTGTCAGACTCCTTTTGTGTATCTGAGCCTCTATACTTGGTAGATACTGCTTAAAAACTGTAAAACTTCTGTCTCTTTCAAAAGACAGTATAATGAAGAAACATCATTACAAACATATTATACTTTGCCATTTTATTCAGTTCTGTTAAAACAGATTATATCTGATATCCAAGTCAAGAAATTTTTGAAGACATCACTCTGATCTTCAGCCAAGCATGTAACCAAGCATGTTTCTGGACAGGTTTAATGTCTAATTTGATTCCTGTTCTGTAAAAGGGATAGAATTTTGCTGATTTTCTTTTCTCCCGAATAGTTTCATCCTTTACCACAGAAATCTGCTCAATTCTGGCAGAAATACACAGCATAGAAAGCATTTTGTTTGGTGAACTAGCTCTTTCTTCGGTATCATCTTTAGTACTGATGTGAAGCTTGAAACTGCAAAAGCTAATATGAAGTCTCAAGCAAACACTGGGGAAAACATTAGCACTGGTTAAAACGTGTCTCTTAGTTTGACCCACGACACTTCGATCAGTGTTTATAACATCTAACATTCAGACATCATCAGCCAGAACAAAATCAGGAGAAAAAGCTTTTGGATTAGTTTGATGATTTTGGATGATTTTTCATTTCTAAGCCCTTAATTTGCACGTAGTGTAGTATTTCCAGAGCTTCTTCTGCATATAAGCAAGACAGGGTGATAGAAGAGTAAATTTTTATTGGTAAGAAAGCAGAACAGAAACTGAAGTACCCCGTTTTTGAAGCTAAGGCTTTTGGAAGAGTAGAAATTATGAAGAGTCAAAATATAATTGTGAGTTGGCACCTGCTTTAACTTTTGCCTAACTTGACTCTGGGCATGGAAAGAAAATGTATTTGTAATTATTATGATTAATTTGTATTTCCTTATAATCTTAATGCTTAGTCAGGATTCGAGCTTATTGTGCTACAAGCTATGTGTGTGGGCAGAGCCAAAAGATAGCTCTGTGTACATGTTCTATGTGGAGGTGTTCCAGGCGTGGAGTCAGCCAATCAGACATCATATGGATGTGTATACTGGCCAGCTGTAGAGTGTGCTGCAAGTCTGATGCCCTTTTGACCATCTTGGAAATCGTGCTCCTATAAGAAATTCTCCTACATGAAATTCAGTCATCCATATCCTGTGCTGCTGAAGATATGAAGTTCATAAAAGGAAGGAGTGGTTGAATTGAAGGTGTCTCAACCACAATTCATGATGCTAATGCATTTAAAAACATTAAAATTACATGCCAGTTTTTGTCTTTCGAGGGTTCTTTATTTTGGCTGATGTGAGGTGTTTATAGGAAACACACAGATCTTTTCAGATCTGGTGCAGTAGTAATTCAAATTATTTCAGTCTTAATATCTTTCTCATATAATATGCTCTGGAGATGGGAGGTAGAAGGACTAAAGCAAGTATAAGTTTTCCTGTCACAGACTGTATTTAGAGCATATCCATGGTTAGGCATGTTACATTACATCTTAAAATAAACTTCTCAGTAATTGATCTCTGACTTTCTGTAAAAGAGATCCTTTGATATCTTCCTATGTAACTGTGTTGTATGAAGCTTCACCCAAATGGAGTTACAGGAATTACACAGAAATATAAATAATAAAAAAAATCTTAATAGAAATAGATACATATGTCAGCTCTGTTATCTAAAAACATAGTGTTTGTATTACTTAAAAGAAAAGACTGATTACCTTTTCAGTGTCTCCCTAGGATAATACGTTAGTAGCAGACATTTCTGATAGGGAAAACTTTACATAAGATAGTTATGGGACGGCTTTCAGCACTGGCTGTGTTTCAGACCTGCAAATAACATATCTACAAACACTGACCAAAGGGCAATAGTGTTATAATTTACTGTTACCATATTTCATCCCCTGTAGCTTGATAGCAATGCACAAAGGACTTCTAAGTTGTTGAAAGTATAACAAATAAAAGCATCTTTGGTTGGATCACTTTACTATTTCCTCTTGGACCTGTTGTACTGTCTTTTTAAAAAAAAAAAAATCAGTTTTTTTAGGTCTTGGGAGTCTTTGATTGGTATAATGTTCTGGCCAAATTACTGTAGTACTACTGCTCAGGAGCAAAAGCTGTGCTTCTCTTCACATGGTTCCAGATGCTGCTCAGCAAAGGAAAGGAGAGTTTGGGTGATTGTTTCTGCTCCTTGCCTTACACAAGGAAAACAAAATACAAATTTACTTTACAATATTCCATAGTAGAATATAAAGGCCGAGCAAGGCTACATCTAGACTTACAAGGCTGGAACACTGTAACACTTGGGATCTCAATTTCACAAACAGGAGATTTTGGGGAGTCGTGTACACAGATCAGGGATTTTTCCTGGAATATACCATAATTTAGTTTTTCCCTTTGAGCTGGTATTTTGCCCTGGTTTGGAAGTAAAGTACAACGAGAATACACACAAGGATGTACTAATGAAAGGTTACCTACAAGGTAATCTCTTGGTCCACATGGAGTTTAAGTGATGAGCACTGCACTGGGTGTTGCACAAACTCATTCCTACACTAATAGCGGGCTTCTCTCCCAAACAATTTGAAGTCTGAATGACAGACATGAAGCTAATGATGTGCGCACTCGTTAACTTTTAGTTTAGAACTTGTTTACTGATATCAGATGGAAGTGCACTCAGTCAGAGATTAGACTCGTTTCACCAGCATTGCTTGTACAGGGCTCCACAACACGTTAATAAATATCTGATTCTGGCTCTAGATGTTGTCTGTTCAAAGAAGCTTGTTTTAATGCTCAGTACTCATCTGGTAGATTAATTAATAGATTTGTATTTATACATATATGCAAAAACCCCCCACCTTATCTAAAAATTTAAATTCTTGATTTTAATGGATGCTGCGTTGTTACCATCGGTCTGTGTTATATCAGCTCTGCGTCTAACGCTATACAGACTAGTGGAGAGTCTTCCAGTATTTCAGATCACTACTGTTAGTCTCAGCTGTACAATAAAAGTCACTTTTAAGGTTTTATTTAGATGGTTCCAGCAATTCTTTGAAAGTGTACGGTTAATGAGTGTGGGTTTTCAGAATTAAAAATAAGGTGAACAAAGGGCAGTGAACATTAACCACAATCTCTGGCAGAAGCTAGAATAAAATTTTTCATTTTGAGTATAAATAGTTTTCTAAAGGGCAAAGGGTTTAAGATATAGGCAGCTTCATTAAAAAGGTGACAGTTCACTTGTTTCAGCATTTCATGCGAAGAATTGGGGCCAATTAAGTGATGAATGCATTCAGATATTACAGTGGATACACTTACATGGTAGAACTCCATTATCAACTGTTATGAATAAGAATAGCATATTAATTAACAAACTTCCAGGAGAAATAGAGTATTTTCACAAAATACCTTGGATAGTACAATATTTTTTTTCTTACTTGAGCTGAAATCAGCACTGAAATATTTATATATCTTTAGTTTAATACAGGTGGTATGAGCAGTGCTGGGCTTGTTTATTATGTTCTACTGGAAAAAAAAGAAAACTCAAATGTTACTTTTCTAAATAAGTTAAAAATTTCTTTAATGAAGATATTCACATACATATGTATGGTTATATATGTTTTCAAAAGAGTAATGTATTTATATATATGGCCTAATTCTGGTTTCAGTCTAACTGGTTATTTGTACGTGCAATTATTTGATTTATGTTTACAAATTTGTAATTACATGTGCAAGTTATAGGCAGAGATGAATGCAGATGTTTAGAAAACAAGCCTTGAAGCAGGACTGTTCATTTCACCTAAAGTTAATACATTTAAATCATTGTTTCAGGCCATCTGCAGACATAACCACATCAGTTACACTTGCTTCACATTAGGAATCATCACAGCAACTTGAAGTAACTTTCAGTAAAAAAAAAATGAAAGCCTAAAGTTCATTTAGATTGTGTCATTTATGGATCAACCTGCCTTTCTGGCCTATTAGCTCCATGCTTGGCATTTTTATAATATGTATGGTAGATGTTTCAAGGGGATGTTTTTAGAATTAAAAGCCTAAGAAAAGATGAAAACAGTTGGGGAAAAAAATAGGCTTTGCATCTTTTATAGTTTGAGGTTTCATGTGGGTGCGTAACACTGTTAAAAGGAATCATTCAGCTTGCATATTTAAATTATGGGTGCGGTTTGTGCTGTAAGGTCGAATGAAACGGGAAAGGCATCTGTTAAAACTTGACAGAAAGAGCATTTGTGGGAAACATTATTTGGATCACTGCTTTTTGTACAGTTTGTTTGGTTTTTTTTTTTTAGTTGCAAGAATTATTCTGAAAAGATAATTCTTCAGAAAGGACAGCAGTGTAAATACGGGAATAAATATGATTTTGCAAGATCTTCTTATTGCTATTGCCAATATTCCTGAAGACCTTTCTTCAGGATTTCCAGTCCTGTGGTTTCTGTACTTCTGTTGCATGTTCTGAGTACTCTTTCTGAAGCAAAGTTTTTATTAAGTAAAAAAATATCAATATGGTTTGAATTTATGCTGTTTAATAATTGCATTACATTGTACATTCAGACTTATTTTCTACTCTAGCTTGTATGGCTGTCATCATCAGAGGCTTGTGTTTCACAGTTACTGCATAATCGCAAGAGCCAACATACTTAAATGTTTTAAGAACTTTCAGGCAGATCTAGTGTTTCAGCTAATTAGATGAAGCAGTGAACTTTTTGGCTTAATTTACTTCTGACATCATCATTCTGCCACCCAACATAATTAGATTAATTTCTTATCAGTTTTTCACTTTCCTATAGATGACTTACAGATCTCAATTTCATTAAGAGAACAGTCACACTCCACTAATATTTTAAACTTATGTACAATCACAGCTGTATTCAAATCTGGTACTATAATTTATTTCAGTGACGCTCAGATTTCTAACTGGTTTTATTTCTTGCCCTTTGGGTCATTCATATATTCAAGTAGTATGGTCCGTCAAGCAGAATCTTTTTCTTAGGTTCTTGCATTTTGTTTGTAGTGGGACTTTGAGCATCAAGTGAGGACTGACAAGTAGTGCTGTAATAGATATTCTATACATTCTTGTACTCTTGTAGCTTGTATCTTGTACTCTTGTATCAAGAATATTCCTGATCGTGCTGAAAAGCAGAGTGATTTGGATTGCAGTGTTGGGGATGGTGGAAGTGAGATGATGTTTATATGACCGGTCTGTTAGGAAAAGAAATAATTCAGCAAAGTCTTCTCTAACTGCCAAAAGCTTCATATTCTAGTACTAACCAGTGTTCATATATTACTGCGATAAAGGGCAGTATGGGATGGGATATGGAGTGCAATATCTTCCATTTTTACCATAAACTGGTACTGCATTTCTGACTAAATATCCATTTTTGGCCATTTTTGGTTTAAAAATAGCAGTAAAAGTGTTCTGTTACTGACATGCAGTAATATTTTATCAGTATTCTTTCTCCACTGCTTGTTCTTATAAACACAATCTAATTCTTTTGAAGATCATTTATACACTTCTTTGTGAATATTTTTAAACAGATCTTTGCATTTATTTTTATCAGCATTGTTTGCTGTCTCAGTAACTCCTAATATATCATGAGTTCAGCATTAATTATTGCATGAGAACATTTTGTGTTTAGCTGTGAGAAGAAAAGAAATTTCAGGTAATTGCACTGAGAGTTTCATTGTTTTATACAACTGCTGCAAGTAAAAAGGACATGGTGTGATTTCTAATGTTTGTTTTGCTAACTGTCAAATTAGATATATACCCAGTCTGAGAATTGCATTCTTTTGCTTTGTTCTTGAGTGGGAGTAGAAGGGAAAAACTTAAAATATTAAAGTATAAGGTTTAGATCAATGTACGTTGTCATTTTCTTGCTTTTAAAATGCTAGTTGGGTGCATTAGAAATATTTATGAAGGTTACCTTGGCAAGCAAGTGTTTTCCAACCAAAGGAATTGAATTACACAAAGGTTTAGTCAGTCTTCTTAGACTTTATTTTTCAGAATTGACACGCCCTTGGCTCAAGTCTTATTAGCGTGAAGGCTGCTCGTATGGTGCTGAGAGCAGCACTGGAAACAGTCCCAAAACCCAGAAATACAATGAATATACCACGGATGAAGGGTTGGTTACAGGTTGTCACAGGCCATCCCTGTCCTTGCGCCTCAGGCCGTAGCATCCTCAGCCCTTCTGCAGTGGCCATTGTATGGGGAGCCCATAATAATCCCTTCCAGTGGCTGTTCACCTATATTTCCTTCAGCCAGCTTCTCTGAGGTTCAAAATTCCATATCAGGCTTTGGAGCACTGGGGGGAGGTAGAACAACTGAGAAATAAAGGCCAGATTTTCAATATGTACCTAAATGAGATGAATAAATGCTGATGTAGCTAAAATTGATATTGGTATTCAAAGCTGTTCTAAGCAGTTCTAAGAACATAAAAAATACATTAAATAAATACACCAAATGCTTGTTACAGATTTGCTACCTATCACCTCCGGAGTGTAACTCTCCCTGCCACCCCCCAGTATTACTGATTATAAAACTGCCCGGCCTATGGCAGCTTCACTGCATCATGTTTGCTCAGTTTCAAATGAGGACAATATTTTTACACACTAAACGTGTTCACAGACAAGGTTAAAAATAAAACTGTAAATGTGGAAAACCGGCCCTGAAAATAATTAGTTTTGGCTAGAAAGGCAGTTTGCTTCTTACAGCTGGTCAGAGTGGCTATTTTCTTTAGGGATACTTCATGTATTGAATAAAAATAAATTTAAAGAGTGAAACTTTGTTCATCTAGATTTAATTTTGCACAGTTATCCCTCAAAATCAAGACATGAGAAAGATAAATCTTATCATTACCTCAACTTTGTTGTATACTCTTTTAATTTCATAGTATATGTTTTGCTATGCAATCAGTCATCTATAAAATGCCAGCAATGGACTCTGAGAGGTATACACCACTCCTGAAGAGTTTCAGCTGTTTTGGAAACAAAACCTTCCGTGGTGCTCAGAATTCTGCCAGAAATCAGTGGGAGGTCTGTGAGTCCAAGGCTTTTAAGGATGGGACCCTTACATTTTAAATCCATGGCTGTTTTCCGGCTGATAGTGAAAAGAGCTGAATAAAATCTCCACTTACTTTTAAAGGCTGCAGATAAATCTGTACCTATTCTCACTTCACCTCTTTCCACATGACTGTGCAGGACCAGATCTTACGCTGATTATGTCAGCTTTTAATTGTTTTGCGCTATCAAAGTGATTTCTAGGAGCAGGCTCATACTTTGATAATACAATTGGGGATGTATGAAACTTTAACAGTATAATCAAAGCACAGAATTTTATCCAATAACAACCACTGATTCCTCCAGTTTTTATTCTTTAATTCAACCATCTGTTGTTGTATAGATTTCGTAACACAGGAAAGATGTAAGACTAATATATGTTGATTGAAAGACCAAAAAATAACTACTTCAGAGAACATGGCTGTATTTTTGGGCAATATACTCGCAATTGCTTCTCAGGTTTCATACCTTTAATGCTAGATAACACTCTTTCCTCCAAATGTGAAAGTACTAGAGCCATAGCATTCATTCAAGTATTTGTGAAAGTTTAAGGGTGAAATACATATCTGACCAAAATCTGATGGATTCATTTTCAGTGGTTATGAAAAGTGTTCTGAATATCTAATTAGCTGATGCTAATGAAGAAAATATTTCTGTCCCTTTTTGAGAGTTTAAAGGGTCACTAGTCTTCACCTTTCGTTCCTTTCTTGCTTAATAGTAGATTGTAATTGTAAATCATGATTGTCTACAAATGTAAAGCTCAGTTGTCTGTGGGAACGTCTTCTAAGCCCTGAAAACATTCTGCAAATGTTGATACAAAGCTTACTCAAGCCTATAGAAGGCAGATGAGTTTTGAGGCAGCTAAATGTTTAGGTGCTTCACTTTAAAAACTGAGTACTAAGTTAGTTATATGTGGTCCTGTAGGAAGCTTTCATTTTCTTCTTCAACATATGTTAATATAACATATCACATGCATGAAACCCCAAGTTTTAGAGAGGAAAAAATCTAACTTACACATATATATTTCTGAAAGAGGAAAGAGTGACAATGTTTCTATTACATCTCCTTTTTAATGGGTAAACGAGGAACTGGTAACTTCCCTTTGATTTCTCAGCTCTTCAAAACAGTTAATAATTGCAGCTTCCTTGAGTCTTTGCTGAAATTGTCTAATTTCTGCTTTCTCTAATTATCTTCCAAGAATGAAACAGTAGAGAGGATGAACATCTGTGACTTCCAGGTGTAGGTCTGTTTCTTCCAGTGTCTTCTTATGGGGTCCCGAAAGACTCCTAGACTCCTTCGTATTATGACCCGAGGTAGTCACAAGACTTACATTGGCTTTTTGGGTTTTGACACTTCAACCTGTTTATCTTAGCTTGAAAAAGTCCAAACTGTTGTCATCTTCAGAATCAAGATGAGTCAACTTTGAGTAGTTTACCCACTGAGATAATTAGCTTTACCTTAAGAAGTCAAATATGTCTTCAGAAGAGCCAGTATCGTTCTTCCAATGATTTTATTTGGATAAAAGACAAAATCTTGCAGTATCTTTTATATCTCTAGAAAAGCTTATGTGTAAAATCTAAATTTGAGTAAAAGGAGCATTATCAACAATTCTTAAATGATGATTTTTGTATCTCAGTGACATTAACTAGAAGAATAAGTTAGATTGCTCAGATGTTTAAATAAATCTTTTTCATAACAAATCAGCTCATACATATTAAATTATATTTTCATACTGAAGACATATCTACTGAGTTAGATACAAAATAGGAATGTGTGTACTTTGAAGCAGGCTTCTTATCTTGGAAGGAAAGTGAACTTTTCCTAACATTAAAATAAGTAGGTCTTTAATACACACAAGTTTAGGAAAAATACCAACAAAATGATTCATTAAGCTATTTTTATCATTCTGTTTATGATAGTTAAACTCATTTGCTATGCTTTTTAATGTAATGTGATTTTTTTTAAGAAGAGTTTATCATAAAACTGTAAAAATTATAATGAACTACAAAACAACATTCAAGTCTTCGAATAGAATCAAATTTACTGTTTTTTTAAAAGTAATTTTTACATATTTTTTTTCCCACAACTTTGGTAATGATACATAGAAAATTTTTGCAATTCCTATTTCTTACATTTTGAAGACAGATCTTATAAAATGGTAGTATGTCAAGTTAGGATATTGGTTAATGAAACAAGTACATATTATAAATAACAAATTAAGACAATTATTGTTATTTAACCAGTTACTGGGGACAATCAGTGTGTGCTTGTTTTAAGCAATCAGAGATTTGGTCACTTTATCATAGTCTACTGTGACTCTAAATCAGATCATCCAGACCTTAAGAAATAATTCTTACGTTTGTCTTTCGGCCTTGTCATAATGACTAAACATTTCTTAGATAAAAGCCTTTTTTTTAGTGAACTGAGTTTAGTGCTCTGTCACTTTAAAATTGTATCAGTATAAAAGAGGTTTACTTCTCAGAGATTTCATTTAGATATTGTTAGTTGGATTGGCATTGGGAGTTTAGGACTTCATGAAAACACTTATTTGGTAAAGTTTGGGATAAATCACAGGGCAGAGTTGGGTTACTGAGGTCATTTATGGCTTTGAGCGTGACAGCCCTTTTGTATAGAGTAGCACAATCAACTTAATTGTAGGAGGTGATGAAAGGGAAGAGTTTTGCCTTGGATATTTTGATATCACCTATGCTTTGCCGCCGACCTTTGGTGACAGATTGGGTCCATGGGTGTTTTCTATTAGGCTTTGAAGAGGGATGGTTTTATTCCTCAGAATCAAAGACACAAGCATTTCTGGCTTCCCCATGGCTACCTTTGGTAGTAAGCATTAATTTATCAAGGAGAATCTTTGCAGGAGTGGACTTGTTGGTTTTTAAAGACTTGGAACTCATTGGTAGTTTGTGCATTATGCCGTGGCACCCCGCTTGTGTTTTTTATGCCGTTGTCAGACCCTTCCATACTCGTATCACAGCGGTGATTTGTGAACAGTGCATCATCATAGGTATTTAAATTAAGCCATTAAAGTTTTCTTACATAGCGGCATTTTTTCGGTGAGTGAATAGATTAGAAACACTCCATTTAAATCACATCATTGTTGTCTATAATGTTTTTATCAGTTTTATGTATATTCATGGTATGTTTATTTTTATTATAAATCACAAAGGAAATTTCAAAGACAGAAGACACTTAATTTCATTCTATGAGCTAGAATAAGACAATATTCTTTTTCTACAACTGTTTTTCTTGTAACTGTGAACAAATGACAATTTTGTTTGTATTAAAGAAAATAAAAAATCCCAAACCAATCAAAGAAATTATCAAGCTTATAATTTTAATAATGACCTCAGCTCAGGACATTAAGTTGGGAATTAACGATCAGTTAAGGTTAATGACTCAATGCCTTGAGTCATTAAACTCCAAGAAAATGCCCTGTACTTTGATTGTTTTTGGTTTATTAAAGGTAGGTTGTAGAAACTGCAGAAAAAAAGCTTATTTCCAAACACAAGGGGAATGAATATGAGCAGAAAACAGAGGTATTTTATTATCTGCCTCCTTCTGCAGTCCCAGCATAACTAAAAATCCCATTATCCTTGATGAGAGTTCCGTTAGTGTGAGGATGTAAGGAGCAAAACATTCCATAGCCACCTTTCTTTTCATTTATATTTTCAGACAAATGAAGGACCTTAAATGTTTGGCAAACCATAGGTTAACACTGCAGTGTCAGAACTGCACATTACCTTTTTCTGTTAAGTTATTCCACGATGTCCCCTAAATAAGCAGTTGTAGGATATTGCCACAGTGCCATGCTATGATCTATACATAAGGATACAGGCATTTGGATATGCATTGTATGTAGCAGGTACATATTTGCATCTAAGTAGGTAATAAGTATTTTCATTGTAATCCGTATCTAATTTGTATGCTACTTACGCAGTCCAGGAGATGGAAAGTTGTGTATGTGAGCATTTAGCAGACAAGGAGTGCTTAAACCTGAAGCCCTTTATTTTGCCATACTGGGCAGATATAAGCTGCTATAATGGCAGTTGCTCAACAATCTCTTACAAATAATTCTGCGTCCTTTCTGACATAAAGTAGTATATTTAAAGTAAGGTGTCTTAGTGAGATTTTCACTTTAAATAGAATAAGGGTTAAATGATAACTTGACTTATCTTTTAAATGACAAAAAATAAAGAAATTGCAAGACCTTTTCACACATTAGATATGTATTGTCATTTATCATCTAGATATCAGGCTAGCAGTGCGAAGTAATAAAACATATCATCGAAAAATGTGCTATAGGTCTGAATCACTCTTTCATTCCACCTCCCAGCTAACTGTAGTATTAAATCAAACAAGCAGAACATTTCCTTAGGCAGCCATTGCCTTTTAATTTCCTGAAGAACCTTAAAATATCATTCATTACAAGTACTACACATATTTGGTTTTTAAAAGTCTCATAAATCAATAGCAGGCTGACTGTAATAATTATTACAAGTTAGTGCATAATTTTCGTGCTGAAGGCTGCATGCAGAACTTTAGCATATGCAAACGAGGCAATTCAAACTGTGTATAGATATTAATATGAAGAAGCAGGTAACGAGGTGCAGGCTATGAATTATGCATCAAGAGCGGCTGATCTTCAATGAGGAAAATGAATTCAGCATGTAATCTAATTAGTGATGGAAGTCTATTACATCTAACTGCAAAAGCAACCGTCCTTGAAACAAATTTATTTACAGTCCATGTTACCACTTGAAACAACTTTGAAATGATGTGTAAGACAACAGCTTAATTGTAAAAATTTTTGTTTGTTTGTTTGTTTCAGTTCTAGACCTGGAAGGCCTCCTAAGAGGACTCAAAGTGTCACCTCCCCAGAGAATTCTCATATCATGCCACATTCTGTCCCAGGCCTAATGTCTCCTGGAATCATCCCACCAACAGGTAGGATCACTAGAAACACCTTCACATGGGCAATCTCTTAAGTACTTGGCTTATATCCGCTTGTTAATAAACAGTCTAGGGAACAAGCACCCAAATATCACAACGGAGTTCAGTAATGTAACATTATTGCCACCTAAGTGTATTGTATGTAATGGAAATTGTGGCAGTTCAGTACTTTAAAATACAAATAACTGAGCAAATAATAATGCTTTATAATATTTTCCCCTGCTCTTCTTTATAAACAAAAAAACATTTCAAAGAATGAATTACCTATCATTAGACAATAATCTCCCTATTCATTTTTAATGGATCAGATATTTTCTGATTCCTTGCTGCTTTGCTTGATTAGATAATGTCATCATGAATATAGTTGCCTGAAGAAACCAAGTTAGTTAAAATAACTCCATGCTGCACACACGTCTTTCTTAATTTTTCATCCTGAAATTCTATTTTTGATACATCTCCTGAGGCCTTATACTAATGTAAAGTCCTTTAACAATCTGTTTCTCAAACTGTTATTTTCTTTTGAAAGTTACTCTAACATCTCCTATCAGTGACTTGCTCTTAGACATAGTTAAATTAAGAAAGACTATGTTAAAAGAGGGAGATGAACAGAGCCACCTGAAGATGGAGGCACCCAACAGCCCAACTGTTGATGATGGTGCCACGTTCTCTCCATGTTACAGATGAGATTCTTCTGCTCCCTTCAGCAAAGTTCACCTCAGCTTCCGTTTCTTCCCCAGTTGTTCCCTACTTGTGTGCACAGCTCAGTCTTTAGCACTGATTGTCTCTTAAGACAAATGAAAGATTATAAACTAGACAGATCCGAACAGAGAGGAAGATTGCTGAGTCTTGGAGATTGAATGGGTGTTTGAGTACATGCCCATGATCACATGTCTGTTTAAGCGTGAGCATGATCCTTGGCATCGTTTTGGTCATAGCTGAGTAACATTCTCCAAAAAAATGCACAGTTCATGAAATACCACATGCTAGAAAGTGTTGGATACAAATGCCTTGTCTGGAGGAGGGAGGAAAGTGAGGTGAGTTTAGGTCTGTGAACAGAAGTGGGGCCTTTAGGCCTTAGGACTCAAGAGCTGCTCTACATAGTAAGATAGGCACATAGCCAGAAATATTTTATTAGAAATCTACAGTTTTTCAAAAGGCTAAAGGTCAAGAGAAGTGATGAAATGAAGCCAGACAGCTAAGGTTGGTGAGAGAGTTATGAAGAAAGCAGAGAGAAGGAGGGATAAGACTGAAAGTGTAGGCAAGTACAGGAGAGTGTCAGGCAAGGAGGACTCACAGTAATAGTCTGGGCAGGTGTGACTGGCAAAAAAAATGAATTGAGATTAAAATTGCAAATGCAACACGGGGGGAAAGAAAGGAAGTTTGTATAGAGCAGAAGCATTTGTGTTTTTGAGGGAAAGATCAAAAATTGCAGAAGCAATGGGAAATTATTTGGGGGAAGGTAGGCAGGAAAATATCAAAGAAAAAAATGCATGTGAAAAGTAGAAAGGAGATGACATGAAAGAAGTCAGAGACAAATAAGCAGGCCAAAAAGAGGGAGACAGGAAAAAAACCCTTGTCAATAGTATCATTTGGGGTTTTGTGTTACAATTAATATATAAGAGCATGTTGCCTCTTGGTATAATATTTTCTGTGGGTTTTTTTGCAATTTTTATTTTAAGAAAGCAGCTTAAAACCACAACTAATGCCTTAAGTATCCAATTTCTCTCTATTCCTTTAAAGCCAGTCATAACAAGTTAATGATAAAAATATACGGTACTAAAACCACAGATCCAATTTCTTAGAATATCAGCCCACAAACCCAGATGTAGATTTCTTTAAAATGATGATTAAAAAAAAAGCAGAAAATAATTCAAAGTTAAAGAAAACAGGTGTATGTAAGATTATCATTCATGGAATCCTTTTAGCATGGTGATGCTTTGTGAGTCTCTTGCAAAAGCGGAAAGATTTAAATGAAATTGCTATTAAGTTTGAACTGGTTTCACATTACGTGGCTTACCACAACAAAAGGGGTGAACATGATTTTTTCCCATTGTGGTGGTGTTGAGTCTCAAACAGCACAAAAAATGCAAACACTGACGAAAAATGCGAACACTGACACCATTAGCAGCAAGCTGCCGAGTATGGCTCAGCAAAGGTAAGGAACACCATGACAGCAATCATTCCAGCATTTTATAGACAGGTGAGTATAAAAATAGGCTTATAATCTCATCTTGTGAGTTTAAATCTGAACATTTGTGCATCTACATTGTGAACAAGTACCAAAACCACTCTAAGGGCCACACAAAGAAAGAACTGGTATTGCTGCAATAGATGATGTAGGTGCAGTTGTTATGTGCTACCACCTTAGCTGACACTAGAAAATTCTTGCTGCTTGTATACATTTTCCTCCCTACTTTTGCTGTGTACTCATAGAACCACAGAACAGGTGACATTGACAGGCATTGCTGGCGTTCATCTAGTCCAGCCTCCCCTGGTCAAGGTAGGGTGACACAGAGCAAGTTGTTTAGGGCTGCATCCAGCTGAAGTTTGAGTATCTTCAAGGATGGACACTCCACGTCTCTCTACAACCTGTTCCACTGTTTGACTACTCTAAAAATAAAATCTTTTTAATTACTTTTCAATGGAATTTCCTGTATTTCAATTTGTGTCCATTGAGCAACACTGAGCAGAGTCTGTCTTCACCTCTGAAGCTTTTCCAGCTCACTCAGCCTCTCTTCATATGTCAGTTGCTCCAATCCCTTAATCATCTTCATGGTCCTAAGATGACTTCTTGTTTGAAAAGTTTATGAAGTTTGAATTTCCTTTTAGGATCCAGCTCTAAGCAGAAAAAAATCGAAGTACCAGATTGTTAAGTGCTTCCCTCCTCCCCCCGCTTCTCTCTCTTGCCTTTTTTTGTAATAAATTCTTCTTTTTAAGCTTTTTGATTGATTTAATAATCCGAGTATAATAACTAAGTTTCCTTCCTGCCTACAAATGAGTGTAAGTGATCACACAAACAATTATGTGCTATTTAATGCTCTTTAAGCAACAGAGATCTTAAATTATTAGGTATATCTAGGATACACAAAGCTGTGATTTAACATATGATTTTTACTTGACAATTTTCCTTTCTGAAATCTGTTGCATAAAACAGAAATATACATTTAAAGGTGGAAATCTTGGTTTCTAAAGGAACTGGTTCTGCATGCACTGTTTATATGTGCAAATAGTATTGGTACAAAACTGTATGTTGAGACTTCTCATGAAATGCCATGATTGTATGTTTTTGTAGGAAACCAAGTTAAGGGTCCCTTGAAAAAGTATTCTATTACTGGTCCAATCTGAAAAGCCCATGTGGAGAATGTTGCACCGTGGCTTGGAATGGATTTGCTTTAGGGAAGTATTTAGGGACTAAGCTGAGATTTAGGACCTATATTGAGGAAGAAAATAAAAGGGAAAAAAGGAATGAAATTCCATGTATTTTTAGGGAACATAAATTGAAGACATGAGGATCACCTCTTGGGTGATATTATGTCCATTTTTATGACAAGATTCATAAATATTCCCTACAATTGCTTATCTAACCACCTTGTTTCATTAGGGTCAACTTACGGAATGTTCCCAACTTTAGAAAGGACCAGTCAGCTGACAAGAGACAGTCTTATGTTTATTAAAATAAATGTAGGACCTTTGGCAAAAGTGTGACAAAATGAGAAATGTGTAGTGACAGGAAATTAAGAGCTTCTTGAATTGTCCAGAGAATTAAGATCTATCTCTGTTACAAATAACATAGCCGGAAGAAAGAAGAGTTTGGTGTATGTTCAGACAGGTGTACTGACTTTTTGGGCTTATCTGGGTAACACCTTGAAGCTCTTCCAAAACTAGATAGCTCTTCATCATTACTTTGATCCTGATGTCTCTGTGTAATACAGATCTTTTCTTGGCTAATGTGCTTAGAAGGCTTCAGAAGTTGTCTAAAGTTGAAGCGGTAGATATAACTGTAATTAATGAGAAGAACAGTGCTGTAATTCCTGAGTGGAGTGTATGATAAACATTGTGCTCTGTATTTTTATGTCTGTATTTGCTACATAACACAACTGATATTTCCATTATTTTTCATACACTCTTTGAAAAGTGATTCTCTTCAATTTGCAAATTAATTTTTTTGGTAGATGTTGTTAAATATTTTAGGTTTTGTAACTGTTTTTTAAAGCACTTTCCTGACTTAATTCTTCTGCAGCTTGTCCTACTGAGTCTGTAATCTACAGGTGATGAAACGAGTAACTACAAAACTCTTGTATGTATTTACGGAACTGTATCATTCTCTCAAAGATAAAATGTGACTATAAAGTGCTTTTGGAAATTACTATTATAAGATAAGAATACTACTTCATATATCTGTATCATACCTATATGATATATATATATATCATATCTATATTTATCTATAAATATAGATATATCTGTGACAATTTTTTAAAAAATAATTTCAAAGCACAAATGTTTATTATACTAATTTTACATTAAAGTAATTTCAGTAATTACTGTTGCTGTTACTATTTTGAACACATTTGCTTTATGATAGATTTCTGTCCACCTATTCCACATCTGATATCAGACTCTTCTTTTCCAGTGTAAAGATATTAAGCTTTCTTTGAAATCTTTCATGTGTGAGAATGATATCTACTTTCCTCTATTAAACTACTTTCTGTTTTTTCTGTTCTTAAGTGATAATCTGAAGATTTAATTTCTGATCTCATCCTTATTTTTCTCTCTTGCTTTGTGCTTAAATCAATAAAAGTGTATTCCAACTTCCATCCTATAGAAAACTCTTTGAGACACTAAGCATTTTTTTAGGAGGGTTAGAGTAAAGAGAGAGTTGAACGGTTTTGTATAGATTATTTCAGCTTGGAGGACAAATGGAGTTCACAGATGCAGTAGCTGATAGAGTGTGGCAACGTTTCTGCTAAAGTAGAAGATTGCATTATTTGGTATTTAAAGAACGATTAATCACATAATTAAATAATTCCATTTTCTCTGGCTCACAGTTATTGATGTTGTATTAGGCAGAACTGAAAGAATGGTTAAAGTATAATTATAATTGTTGTTATATCCACATCATATTGGATATTGCCAAGAAACAAAATCTGTAGTTGGAAATATTTTCCCCTGGTAGATTCAGTCCTGTAAGGTCTTAAGAATGTATTTAACTTGTCTAAGTGAGTAAGTTGATTTCTATGAGTATTGCAGAGGTTAGAAATTAAAAGTTTGAATTACGTACTTTGTAGTTCTGAGAAGTGAATGTATTACTCAGTTATTTGTTTTAGGTAGTGTGCACATTTTGTGATCCTGTGTTGGTTAAAAAGGTATACATTAATAACACTGAGTGGCTATTGCTTACGTCTTTCAACATGCATTCTGTGTTAACACGGTGTTTTGGTTATTAGTGTTTAATAATTTTTAACATTCGTATTGCTTTCAATTCATGTTATAGGATGACATGCTGTTTATCTGTTGGAGCCAAACTAACTTATTGTAAAAGCAAGCAACAAAATCCTGCTTTCAGAGTGATAAACTGTTACCTAATTCAATAAACTGAATCATATTACACAAACATTTTTGCACTTCATTAAGGAAGTAGTCATTATAATTAATGTGAAAGCTTCTATCACATTCAGTAGTTGATGTATCTGTGGGAAGATATACTGACTCAACTCTGTAAATGTATTATTTCATAGTTTTAAAAATCATAATTAAGGTTTAATACAGGGCACCTGTCTTCTCTTGAAAACACTGTCAAAATTTTGCCATATTATCATCGTGTTGAATGGCTGGCTAGCTTCTGCTTTATCACAAGAGACTTTATCACTGCAAACCAGTTCTGGAAGCTCACTAGGTTAAGTTCCGAGGAGTCCCTTACATTCACTAGGTAATAATTAGGTTGATATTCGATGTAGCCACAAATTTTATAAAAATCCCCAAATCAAGTAATTGTTTCAGGAACTATTAGGGTAGGAATAGAAGGCACAATGAAAATTTCGGTACTTAGCTTTATAATCTAAGGCACAAGCAAATTCATTGTTTTCCGACTTTTGACATTTTACTCCTCAACCTTAGTTTTAAATGTTGTGTTAAAATGAAATTTGTTGTAGTACTTGAGCAGAAAATACTGCCCTATAAGAATTTATTTTGGGGTCCCAGTAATCAAAGAATCAGACTGCTGTGAATATTCAGTGACTTCAGTAGCTTTTTGTTAGAAAATAGGTTGTGACTACATGGTTTATTATAGGCAAATGTATGGAAGATCTTCAGGCAGGCAGATTATAAACCATCTCTGAATCTAAAGCCATTTAACCTTATTTGTTTCTGACAACTGTTTTCTTTCTATACATATCTGAGCATGGGAAGACTTTGATTCTCTTTGCTTACAATAAACCATGTAGACATAGCTTTTTCAGTCATAAAATATTCTGAAAACCACAATTACTTGCAGAAATAGAATATTTTTTATTAAGAAGTTTTAATCAGTAAGAACTTGTACATTTTGCAGTTACATACCATGCATCACTACATACATTCAAAGCCTGCAGGATGCTGTTGGAAGACTCTGTAAGTCAAACCTCATGCAGGTTCACCCACTGCCTGTTGAGAGGAGGTCCCTGGATTGAGCTATTGCCAAAAATGCTCCCAGCTTTTTTGATACAAAGGGAACAAGTTGGTTCACTTCAAAAGAGGCTCTGGAATTAAATATTTAGGCAGCGAGGATAGTCAGGTACCTTGACATGGTTAAGGTACTCAAGAAGATACTGATGAGTGAAGTTATTTTACAGCATAGTTATAAGATACTGAATCCTCTCTTCTACTTGCATCTTGTGACTACTCATTTGGTAATAGCTAAATGTGCTAGTAATAGCACAGATTTATTACATTTCAATGGAAAATCTGAGATAAGAAATGTTTGTTTCATGCTGGATCACAGAATAATTTTGCCTTCTGAAAGCTAAGGGTGTAATGGTGTTGATTTGTGAATTTACCCTTAAAAATGATATTTCCGTATCAGTTGGAGGATCATATTCTGTGAAAATGATCTATTAGAACATATTAGTAAAACCTCTAGTGATGTGTGATAGTTTTCAGATATATATAGCTTTGCTATGCCAGGATATATTTAACATGATCAGAAAAAAAAGTGTCTATGACTTTAGAAACGACACTCACCCAAATTCCAGTTTCTTGTTTCAAATCATACAAGTATATCAAAAATCTTGGGAAAAAGACTGCTGCTTTTCAAAAGAAGGTATTTTATCATCAGGGTTTCCTTTAGAACAAATAACATGCAAACAAACCAAACCAAGAAAACCCACCAAATGCTTGATACAAAAGAAAGTGATTGAAATCTTATCCTTACAGGCAGATATGTGGTGAAGTTATCAGTGACTAAATTTGGACGAAGTGATGGAAGTGTTTACTAATGATTACTGTAGCTTTCTGAATTCCAACTTATTACGATTTGTAATTGAATGAAAAAGTTATTGAAAATAGAAGTATTGCAGAGTACACTAACTGTTTAATAAAACTGAATTATTAAAAATGTAAGCTTACCAATTGTGGGAAATACTGAGATTGTCTTTTAGCTCAGATTTCAGGCAGTCTTTCAATAGAAAAATATCAAGATAATCATGCTTCTGTGTTTGCAGTTTCCCTTATAATAAAGCAGATATTTTTCCAACCACTCTTGCTTTTTAATGAGAACATTTAGCCAAAATAATTCTATATCAAATAATTTCATTTCTACTTAGTTGAAAACTAACCTTTTGCAGAGTAAGAAGGCCATTGCCATTTTAAAAATCAAATACGGAGTATTATTTTATTAAACACCACCCCTAGAAGTGAACCTGAGCTGCTGAATTTGGAATAATATCTCAGTCTTACAAACATGTTGGTCTCTTACCTGAATGATGTTAATTGCTATAGCAATTTAGTAAAATGATACTTGTTAGAGTAAGTGTAGCAAGACCTGGTACAAAGCTCAGTTTCATCATATAGCTGACTATGGCTCTGCGTCGTCATGATGACATGAAGTTCTTGAATGCTATCAAGGTGCCTGTCTCCTTTCCTGTAGAATTGGACTCCTTATGTCCTTGCATGACATGATCAATGAAGGGTGAATGATTTTTTTCTCTTCAATTTATATTTGATCTGCCTGTGCTACATTCAATTAAAAAATCACTTCAAATTTATATATTCCAAAGTTATGGTCCATGATTTCATCATGTGTTTGGGGATTCTCTAAAGTACAGGAAGAAACTGCAGCTTAATGTATTCAACTTGGGTTTGTTTTATTTTATATTTTTGGGGGAGGAGACATATCAAATGTCACTTTTCAATACAATTGTCTCCTGGTTCAGAACAATGTGTGCTCTGGAGTTTTCCAGATCTCATGTGAGGACTTAAATATCAAGGGAATACCCAGAAAAGATGTCAGGTAGTACAGGTATTTTCGTTGTAGGATGTAGGCGAACTTAAGAATTTACTCAAGTAAATGTTACCTTCAAGAAAAGTATGCAAGCAAGCATTATTATATCTGGACAGCTTTAGAAGACTATAGCTCAAGAAAAAAAAAAAAAAAAAGATGAGCTAGGTACTATATTGTTTTTATTAATACTTGTTTTAAGTCATCTGTGTTTGAGAACAGCTTTGAGGTCAAGCATCTAATGCTCACATCATATCTCACCCTTCAGGGAACAAGCTTATTGAACACAAAATGGCCTTTATCAGTTTTCCAAGGAGAACCAGTCACTATGGGTCATCTTTATGACTTCCAGCTCTAGAAACATTGCCTGCATGAATTTCATGTACATGATGGCATAATATCAGAATTATAATGAATCCACTATCAGTTGTTCACGGGACACTGTGTTGTTACTAATGTTGTCCTACGTCATATATTAGAGCTATCATAAACTAGTCTTAACTGGGACAAGGTTTTTGAAGAATAAGGTTATTCTGGTTCAAGTCCTGGGCTCAGGACCAGATTGTTATTTAAACTTGATTCCGGCTCATCTGCAGGTTGCTTAATGTTTTATTCTTGGTTGGAAATCAGAGAGTATTTATGTCAGAATTGTATTGTGATGTGAAGTTAAGCACACAGAGAGACACGCTGATGAACTCTATTGCAAATATAAAATGATCTGTCCCCAGAGCTTGTGGTTTATAAAGACTCGAGCTGTTGGTCTGAGGTTCCATGCATTCAAAATGCGAAGTTTGAAAACCTCATCTTACTTTCTTCAGGTGATAAGACTTCCTTTCATTCCTTCAAGATGCAGGCATAGGTAGCTGTGGTGGTTGGTTGCTGTATGTGTGAGGCAGCAATTGGAAAGCAGAGTGGGATGGGAAGGTATAGAAAAGGGGCTAAAAAATAGTGTGTGATGGAGAGAAAGTGAGAAAGGAGGAGGGAAGAGAGAGACTTCTTGATGATTTGGTATAACCAACTTACTTAATGTAATACAAGTTTGTTCATTTGCCATCGTCTAATAATTTGTGGTTATTGAGAGGTTACAAAGCTGCTTTGTTACAGTATTTGTATCATTGTTTTCAGGGCTTCGCCTCTTTCAACAGTGCATATACAGGAGGGTATTTTTGTCTTTCTGGAATGTTTTTAGTTATGAATGTTTTGCAATTAACTCTTAAATAATTTCCTTTCAATGAATACTGTGTTCAAACTGTCAATGAACTGTTACTGCTACTAGTTTTAAAGATGTGACTACTATGGACATTTAGAAAAAAAAACTTAGGAGAATGTTAACTGCTACTACATTGCTTTGAGGTCATCAATTAATGATGTATTAGTTTCTGACTATAAAAACAGTAACATGCTAGGAATGATAAGCCAGAGAAAGGAAAACTGCACCTAGTCAAGACAAAATTAATAATGTCACCAAGTCATTTTTACTCATCAAAATCCATAGCGATGGCAGATAGACAGACAGTGTGCTGACAAGTTTTACTGAAAAGTAAGATTTTGTCAACATTACCTTTTCATGAGGTGGTGGCTGAGATTTAGATTGACATAAGGGAAGTAGAACAAGTTGCAGAGAGCGTTTTGAATGGGCAGGTGCATCTACTAAATGTACTTTTCGCCATATTCACTATGCTGTCTGATATCACAGGCACTAAGACCACACACATAGCTTAAAAATGTCTTTATTGAGAGGAAAGTTAATTGAATAGCATTTCTTTCTACAGACTGTACTTTTTAAAAAGAACATTTCTGACACTTACAGCAGAAATAAAGAATTCAAAACATGAGGTGGTGTCAGATGGGTATTCCAGTAATCTCCATATCAGGTTACTGAAGCTACATTGCTAGGAAACATGAAAATCAAGGATCTTAAATAAACAATATCACTACTGAAAAGGGTGATGCCATTTTTATGTTTCCTTTTAACAGTAAACTAATTTCTTAATTTATATGCTATGATACAACAATCCCATTTACAGAGGCCTAGGCATGATTGCCATGTTAGAATACTGACTCCATAATGTCATCTCAGCTTGGACTTCAGGTGGTGAAAAAAGCTGCTTAACACAGTGCAAAAAATAAATCGTTTTTCTTATACCTTTGCTTCATAAATACATGTGAATATGGGAATAAAAGGACTGTGCTACTTGGGCAATGTGTTAACTGGGTAACTTACTGCATCACAACAGCACATTCTTTTTTCAAGTACTAGATTACAAACAAAAAAGAAAAAAACCCACAAACACAAACCCACATGGTTTCCAGCATCTCATGAGTATTCAGTGTAAGTACTTGAGAAAAGAAAGGTGATTTCTTGTGTATCAGTACATTTGTTTTGAAAAGTATCTGGAAAGATTCTAGTAGATTAATATTTCATTCAAGTGGAAGAAAACAGTGGTTCCTGTGCACTCAGTCACTGTGTGACAAAACCATTTTTAAAGTAATTTTTTTCCTCTGTTGAAAGATCAAATTATATTCGGCCTTTGAAGTCTCAGATATACAGATGCTGAACACACTGAGGACAGCATACTCCTAGAGGTGAATGGCAAAAAATAGAGCACTCTTGCCGCTATAGTATGTAACAATGTGAGCGTCATGTTTATGGACTATGGAATAACTCATTATGAAATAGGATTTAGCTTTTTTTTTTTTTAATACAGTCATTAGAACATATTTATATAAAACGTAAATGACTCAGATTTATTTTAAAATTGGTTTCTATTATCACCTGGGCTAAAATTTTATATGGACTGTTAGAGGAGGTGACATCTATGTAGAACCAAAATAAACAAGTATTCTCATAGCAGATAACTCTTAAGTTAAATGAAAAAAAACCCAGGTCCAAATACTTACACCCCAGGAAGGTCTGGGCAAGAAGCTACTATTCCTGTAAACAACACAACTTTCATGGCTGCATCTGTACCAATAAATAAAACAGTATCAGACCAAGTACCAAAAATATACAAGTTTTGGAACACAAGCACTCACTCATGTCTGCTGAATGAAGTTGGTCACTACTGAGATCTAAAAGCATCTGAAAGCAATTAAAAAAGATTATATGGAAATGCAGTTTTAAGCATAAGTAACTTGATTTCTCCACCTTGTGCTCAATAGCTGGATACCATTTGTCCAGTCAGTGTTAAAGATGACTTTTTTCATCAAAATCTCCTTCAGTATATTTTATTGTTATCATTATTCTTTAATTCCCCTCTTCTTTAGTCCAGGAGAAAGCTTTTCATCTTTTGAATGTCTCTTTACCTTTCCTCTTTTTTACTCCTGTTCTGGAGGCCTCAAGTTAAGTTTCTGATGATGAAGTAGGAAAAGAAGAACAAACCATACATTTTCTAAATGTGCAGTGCACTTATCCCTATGCACAAAAAAGAAGCACTCAGTCCAAACACGGGGTAATTCCCATATCCACATCCACTTGGAAATTCAAGGAACTGTGAGCTTATTTCGTGCTTGGAAACAAATCTTTTAAATTAATCTTCTTTCATGGAAAATTTAAAGTTGTCATGAGATCAACAGTTATGCCAACATGCCCTGTAACTACTGCTGAGTCTTTAAGTTATGGATGATCATTCACACAATTTTCTTTAACATAATATTCTCAAAGAAATATTTGCTTTTAAATTACTTTAGAATTGTTAGTTTCTGCCTTCATAGTGTCAGTAGAGTTTGTTATCATTATAGTGCTTTATGATAGGTTTGGGGGATGTTTTGTTTTCTGGTTATTTATTAATCTATTTAAATCTTCACTTACATTACCAGGAGTGAATTAGCTGTTATCAGTCAAAATATTAAACTTGGTATTGAGATGCTGTATCATCTCAAAATATCTTGAATTCCAAGTCACACACTATAAGCAAATATTTATGCTTATTCTATGTAAACAAGTATTGTAGAATTTCCTACAGCAGCTCTGTAGTGAGTGACTTATTTTCAACTCTCCCCTGAAAACTGATAGAAGGACTGGAATACTGAATTCTTTAATCATTCTAATTTAGTTTTTTTTTCCTAAATGAGCACTGGAATTTTCACTTCTTCCAGATTACACACATTTAGCCTTGGCATTAATTTTGAACTATATAAACTCTGCTTTATAAACTCACAGAACTGTGATGGGAGTGAGTATTTTACCTTCCTTCTTCCTGCCCCTTTCTCAAATCTATTTAATCTTTATTTAATATTCAGATTTATTTCATTAGATCTTTAACAATAGAAATAAATATTTTTGAAACAGGTAACAAAAAATGAGAAATTAACAGTAAATCTGAACAAGATTTTCTCTGGGATGTTTTCCCTTACCATTCATTCCAGATATTTAATTCTCCAGTCCTGTCTAGCTGACCAGGCAAGAGTTTCATAGAACTTTCTTGGGACAGTGGACTGGTACTTCAAAAGTTAAAAAGAGAACCAGGATTTTGTATTAGAAATAATGATGTATTTCTTCTGATTTTTTATCTATTTGTCAGACTGTAGTTATTAAGCGCTCAAGTAAGTTAATAGATTCAGTAGGTAGCACAGATTAAAGTAGGGCATAGGCAAAACAGAAGGATATTTAATGTAGCTCTTATATAACTTGTGATCAAGTTGGCTGAAGGTTATTGCCAATGGATTTAACTTCGTTTCTGTCTCACATCTTAGGCTGTTTTAATTCAGTGTAACCACAGAAACTGTATTTGGTCTGCCCTTGGAAAATCCTTTTTTCTTTGTGTAAAAAATAGAATAAGTTTTTTTGTTTGTTTTGCTGTGTAATTCAGAACTGTTTATGTAACCTCTGAGATAACACCATCTTTTGGAGTTGTATTTGAATCTGCTTCATTGCTTCTTTTAGAATTATTCATTATTTAATTGTATTTATTCACTTAACACAGATCCATCTGTGGCTTGCTCCCAGTAGAAGGCTCCTTATTTCATCCTCCGTCACTAAATACTAACACCTTACACATTGCTTAGCTCTATCTCACTTTTGGTATAGTGCTGTTCCTATGGTTACTCAAAGTGATCCTTTCTACTAGAGTTTACTATATAATTGTTTCACTTTTTATTTCTTGCTGTGGTGTGGGTTCTGCTGCCTTAACTTTATCTTTGTACTCAAAAGTCACCTGATCTTACATGATACGCTGTCTTCTAGATCTCAACATCTTTTTGAGAGATGTGAAAGATTTTGAAGTTGATTATATCCAGCATTTTGTTTGTGGGGGGAGTATTGGTATAATGATGTGTGGTACGATGTTTCCTCATTTCTTTAAATAGTTTTGATTAGGCCACTAAATTTTGTCCACTACTCTTTTAAATAGAATACATATACACTTCTTCCTCTAATTTTTAAAAACTGAGTGATTTTGAGATTCCTCCAGGTTATTCCCCTTTAAATTCTTTTCCGTTTTACACTGTTTCATCAGATGCAGGTACACAAAGTCAAATTAAAGCAAAGATGGTCAGTTTAATTTCACTTACTGGTTTTGCTTTTAAGTCTATAATGGGCATTAAATGAAATAGACTAGACTAGACTAGACTACAACTATTTGAGTAGTAAGGGACCTCCAACAATCATCTATTCCAAATTCCTGACCACCACAGGGCTGGTCAAAAATTAAAGCATGTTCTCTAGCTATACTTTGGCAAGATTATTTGTTTCATTGTAGACAACCTTAATGCTGTTGCCTATTACTTCCCTTGTTCTTACCATGTTGACCAATCCTGAATCCTTTATCTCACCAACCTGGCTAATCTAGTGGATCTGTGAGGAATGCCAGTAGGTCATGTTCTCTTAAAGAAAAGAAGAAAGACTAAACATGGATAGATGAATAAGTTGCAAATGAAAAAGGATTTCCTGTGCCAACATTCCTCATTATTTCTCCTAACTGCCTCTTGTGTCCATTTTGCCACATGTCCAAAGAAAATAAGGACTTGAATTCTTAGCCCTTTTTTTTTTCTGACCTTCCTCCTGCTTCCTATTTGCTTCTTAAATATTTTCAGACAATGTAATAATTTTGAATTGCATTGTTATTCTCTCATATACTGCATAACTCTTCTAGAAGAAACCTCACCACCTGATAAAATGGCTATTTTATGAGAAATCTTTAGCTTTGTGTAACTGCCACAAAAAAGATGAACATCTCAAGACTATTTCGACAAATATATCTTCTCATGCTGTCTTTGCCTGAGGTATTTACAATGACAAATTGTTGAAAAAATACCTGCTAAATGAAGAGTCACTATCATAGCATGAAAATATTATTTGTGGTATACAGGATCAAAAAGAACTGTTCACAGAGCCCATCCCATTAAAGATCATCTACAAAGCGAATTTTTACAGTTCTTTTAAAATTGTAATTATGATGAAAAGTTTTCCAGGTTTTTTTTTGAATAATTTCTCTTTTCTTCTTAATACAAGTTTCCCATCTGGTTTATATCGCTGGAATTCCATATTTCTCATCAACACGTGCCATGGGCATCTCTTTGGCGGTGAGGTGTCCAGGATTCGTAGCTCTTGTCACGTTTGGGCCTTACCATCTACTTTATTCATGTGAATTATGCTATGTAAGAGCACTTTACTTAGAGATTGAGAGCACGTTACTGAGAACAGAGCTTTCTGGGCACAGATATTAAAACAGTTTCAGCCTGTCCTGAAAGCCAGAAGCAGAGGGAAAGCTGATAGATTTTCAGAAGTTTTTTTCAGAGTTGAAAATAATTTCTGATACTTCTGCCTCTTTTATCTGCCTCTGCCTTCAAGAAGGTGGAATCGAGAGCATATTTACAGTACAAAAGAGATCGCTCATTGTCAGCCTGGGTGCCTCACTGTTATAATAAGATGAAAGAGCTTCCCTTCCTGAGGTTAGTACCTCTTTGTGGTGTGTGTACCACATGAGCACGCTAATTCACATAGCTCACTACTGTGCTCCACTAAATGAAATAAATAGGCCCACAATCATCACCGGGTATCATCCCATTAAGTTTATTCAGGTGAACAGAACTACATCTTACTGAGTGTGTTTGAGATTCTCTGTATGCTCTAATGAATTCATATTTTCAGGTTTTTCTATACATCAATAAAAAGCACAACTAGTGATATGGTGGATTATATTAAATGAAAGTGGTTGGGACACTTGCTGATGTCCTATTCTGCAGCTGATTTCAACCACTAATTCAAGACTTGGCAATAACTTTTAGGACCAACCACTAAACATCTTGTTCGGTAGAGTTCCTACTGATAAGCCTGTTACAGCTGATGTGGGCCAGATTTTATCAGTAATTCATCTGGGAAGGACTCAATCCAGTAGATGTTTTGCATTCTTTGGTAATATGTATTCTGACATTAAATATAGTTTTTTGATTAAAAGGTGAATGTTTATATTGTGAAATCAGTTTGCCTCCCGAATTTGATTTTAATAGGAAGTGGAGCAAGGGGAAAAAAAAATAACTGGGATAATATTTGACAGAATCTTGTGGTAGGTAAGAGAACTAGTAGAATTCCAAGTGAATTTTATTCTGTCTTGTCCATCAGTATGTATTATTTAAATTTTTGTGTAAAAATAGAGTCCTAGAAAGGAAGGAAGAAAGAAAGCAAGCAAGGAAGCCTAATAGAAATTATTTTCTTCTCTAAAAAACAATATAAAGCATTTATCATTTTGAGGCATACTTTATTTTACTGAGATTTTAATGTCTAAAATGTTTTAAACTTTTATAAAGTAGGGTTTTTTATCAAGTAGGCTTAAAGAATGTTGAGATAATTTTGTAGTAGTTCTTCATGAGCATAGAACTAATTTTAAAGGAAATATGTACCTAGAAATAGAATTCCAAGGCAGCAGATTCACTGCATTTCCTTAGAAACGGCAAGCATACAGGTAGATATCTTCACTGTATTTTCACTGTCTGAGGAAAGAAACTGATTTTCCCTAACTTTAACCACCTAAGAAGTTGGCTATCAAGGAGATTCATGTGGCAAAAGTTAGTGTGGCCGAAATGTAGATGTCGGCACCTTAGCAAGTCATATGTTTTCATAGCCAGTGGAAAGTACCAGCCATGGCTGGAGTGTGACACATCTCAGGATAAGAGAGGCCACATGGGTCGCCTGCTGGAGATGCCCGTGTCTCTTCATTGACTGTAGGCAACTTAGATGAAGAGTATAGACAGAATACTTAAATGTTAAAAGGTTGATGTTAAATTAGATGGGTAAAGCTGTCAATGTAAGTAAATAACTTATTTTGAAAGTATGTATGCAAGGCTGTGTCCATTCATTGTCCATTAGATGAATCTCTGGAAATTATTGATATGTTTTCAAGTATTTGAAGATGCTTGGTATGTCCTGAGCGTAGTAATAAAAAGAAATAAGAAAATATGTATTTTGTCATTTGAACAAAATGTTATAGATCACACACGATTTAGCAGGCAATCAAATTACATTTTAGTCAAGGATTGAAACTTCTGATATGCGTCTGGATTTACTGTGAATTGTGTCTGTTATTGACTTCTGGTATCTGGGTTCATGACATAACATGTACATATTTTAGTGCACTTAAAAGACTGGTAAATCTTTTCCTGTGATAATGAATTCATATGCTATTTAAACAGCCAAAGGCATGGTATTTCTTGATGTTAACTCCAATAGGATTGCTAGTTTTAGTGTAAAAACAGTCTTCCAGTGCTATAAAGAAGGATAAATTAGTATAAATATTTTTTCTTACTTAGGATGTTTCAGTGAACAATTATTAATTTTATTGGAGTTTTCTTAAGTGGACTTACTGCTGTCATCTTGCTCCCTGTAATCTGCTAAAGCTACAATGCAAGATTCTTTTAGAACTTATATTCACAAGATGCAAGTATCTCTGCACTGCTTCCTCTAAAAATATGCACTATTCCCAAAATAGCAAAAGCCCCAAAGACTTTATTTTTAAAATCTGAATCAGCATTAAGTGAACTTGGAAATGCAGCAATCCAAACTGGTCAGTGCTGAATTCCATCTTCCCTTGCTAACTGTAATAGTTCCTCCTTAAAAATACATCTTTAAATATCTTATTTGGCACCAATGCCTATTTTTTTTTCAGTACTATATGAGAGGACTTTAATCTCAAAATACATAATGTCCTGAAGTAATTTTCAGCATATTGAAACACTGAGAGAATCAGAAATATTTATAAAGATCAGACATGTCTGAGCTTTCCAATCTGTAGTAGTTGTCCACATCTGGTTTTATTTATTAAATATGGATATAATTTTTCATATCATTATCAGAAAGAAAATGCTGATAATCTTAATGCCCAGTTATATATATTGAAAAGGGTGAATGCTCAGTCTGAATAGTAAATCCTGACACCTTAATTATAATAAGAGTTTACCATTGTTTGTTTTTATAACCTTTATTTTTTCCGCAGACACCAGACTAAATTTGGTTGCATACCTGTTAAAGGGAAAACTTATATTCATTTTTTTGTAAGTCAGGATGTACCTTATAATCCTTACAAAGAATTCACATATAGATGATTACTGCTTATACTACAGATCGCTTTTATTTTATTTTGTCAGTGTTTTGAGTCTCCTAATCCATATTTGCCTACTGTGTTTCAAAAGGGAATCAAATTGGTTTTGTGGTACATTAATGTTTTATGCAATATTCCATAGAGAACATTAAATAAAAATAAAAGAAAAAGGTTGACCTCTAACACTTACACCCATTTCTTATGTCAAACTGGGAGATGTTGAAAGCCCTATATGGTCGTAACCCTTCTATCTAACTGTGACCCTCCTTAACATTAAGCAGGTGACTCGATTAAACATAAATCAGGCATAAAATGCCCTGCATGAGGCAGCACAGTGAATCAAGCAAATTATCAAATGGCAAAACTCATTCTGTGCTCTGGGCAATGTAAGCTGCCAGCACTTATACATCAAAACTTCACTCAATGTAAGATTGATTTTATTTTATTTTGTTTATTTTAATTCCCTACAGCAAGCTGTGTTAGTCGTGTAAAACGCTGCCTGCATCATTACGTTCCTAAGAAATGCTTTTCTTGTTTAGCAAAGGCCGATCACAATCTTAAACAACGTAATCTGTCTAAGACTAGATATGCTGCACTCTGTAGTGGGTTCTAGTGGAGCTGATATTTTGTGCCATAGTATCAAAGCTTAAGCTTCTGTGAGTGTATAGATTTTTTCTGTTTGTTTGTGTGTATAAACACACACTATCAACTTTTCAAAAATACGAGCACCAAAGGAATAATGTTATAAAATTGAATAACCAGTAGCCATTGAAGTCTTTTTCCAGTTTCAGTAAAGATGCTGGGATTAAAGCATGTAAGTCCAATCTTAAGGCAAGAATGAATTTTTATGTAAGATGATACATGTCTTCCTTTCACAGTTGCTTTTTATGCTGCCTTAAAACATGTCAAAATAATCCCCAGCAGAGGAGCCTAAAAGGAATGTCAGCTCTGTGGTTATGTAAATCGAATTGAGTGCTTTACAGCAGGTTTAAGATTTTTATAACTCAGGAGTTGTTAACAGCCAGCTGGTTTGTATCTGTTTTTTATGGTTATTCTTGTCATAGGCAGCCTCCACAATTTTTAATTATATTTTATGGTATGTGTTTTCCCTCCTCTTGAATCCCACAGCCATTCTTTGCTTCGAAAGATATTTTCCACTGGGAAGAGAAGAAGCATGGCTTTGGGACTCCATCATTAGAAATACTGTTGTATAATTACCTCCTGGTAACAACAGTGGAGTGTGAATCTCCATCACAGATCTTTAACTTGCAGTGCCAAGATGGAAATCTGTAGGATTCTGCACACCCCGTTAGGATGTGATGCCTGCAAGCCCTCAGCTTAGACTGTTGTCTTCTGCTTTTAAAGAACTGATTTACAGTTTTTATTGTATTCACAATGCAAATTCCTCTTCACTACACACTTCAGGTTGGAATACGTGCTCTGTGCTTTGCAGATTTGATTACGTTCCGTGTTCTGGACCACCACTCATTTTGTAACAGATGTTCTCAGAACTGCTGTATTTTTTATTTGTTTTAGTGACTGTAAAAGTGATACTGGACACAGAGAATCTTTTAAATGTCTTTTTAATAGCAGCGGAATTTCAAGATTATAGTCTGATTGCCACCTGGAGTAGAAATAATTTAAAATATGCAGAAGAGCACTTTTCCCTGTCTGAAAATAGAGACACCATGCCTGACAGCTTGAAAAGCCCAAGCCTTATTTTTTGTTAGACTTTGAGAAGTTATAAAATATTTAGTTATATATAACTGTGAAGACGTTACCAGAAACTGTGAATTCTTGAATGTTCTCCAGCATTTTGTGAGTGTCCTCCCTTTGCGAAAGGAAACGCGCCGCTCTCTAATTGTCTTTAATGGTAGATCCTCCTATTGAAACACCTCCTCTCCTTGCAGATGTAATGATGTAAGAGCAAGAGCCTTAAATAATTGATCATATGGAGAAAGCTGTTTGTAAGACGGTTAAAGGACTGTTAAGCTTGACAACCGTAAGGTAACAGAAAGACTACTATAGGCCTATTTTTAGGTGAGGTTGAGAAAATTAACATTTGTTTTTAGTTACAGTCTAAAATAGTCACAGTCAATCTCACTTGAAAAGCCGATTTTGAAAGTGCAAATGAAATAACGTAGGCTTTTGTGTTGTATTCCAAGAATTGATTTGTGTAATCTAGTTTCATTATTTTAACAGACTGAAATCAATAGAAGTATTATCATCATACCTAATATATTCAGGCATTATGACTCTATAGATCTTCTTGTATTACACAATATTATATTTAAATTTGAATGTTAAGTGTTTATTCTGACCCACTTACGGTCTAATGCCTAATGTCAGCAGCTTCTGAACTGCAAATTCAAATATCTCTCTCTACTGCGTTGGCTTTATATTAATTTCTAGAGCCACACAGGAGCATACCATGTAACTAAACATAAATTCACAAGATAAATATTTATTACCAGAATTGGTCTATTTGATAGAATTTTTTAAAAAATTTAATTCAGTAGGAAATTCAAACATCCTCAAAACAGCTTTAAAACTACAAGTTTGCTGAAAATAAAGTTTAAATATTAGCAAAAATATACTGATCCTACTGAAATACATTTTGGACATTTTATCATATTATTTTTATTTTCATTGTTGTCCAATATTCATCCTATTTAGTAAAGTTACAAATGCATAGGAAGACTGAAGGTGCAACTAGCAATAACAACAACAACAACAGAAATAAGGGACATACTACTTCCAAATGCATAAAATAGGGATGCAGTCAGTGCAGAAATTGCACAGTAGGAATAGCATATACTAAAAGTGCAAGACATATAATATTTTAAAATCACACATTATAGATACATAGCTAAATAGTATACTTTTTAAAAAAACAAATGAAACAAGAAAACTCAAAGACCTTGTTTTTGTGAAATTAGATACATTAGATACATGCAAGATATTTCTTGTCTTAGGGATTAGAGTACTGTTCATGGCTTCACCTCTCACCCCAGCCAGAACAGACTGTATTTGCTAACCATGACCCACTAAATTAATGATCCATTTTTCTTCTCTAGGGTTGTTGAGGATAGTGTTTGCTGTTTAATGGTATTTATTTGCTCAGGGTTCCAAAATACACCTACAGACGATAGCCTGGAAACTAAAATTAGTATAGTGAATTTTTAGTTCTTGTAACCATATTTTAACAATTTGAAATAGAAATATTTCCATAGTGAAAAGGCAGTACTGAGCCTGCCCTGAAGTTTAGATTTGGCTCCCAATGAAGCTCTCAGAGAATGGAAAGATACCTGCATATTTCAATTAGGCAGCAGTATTTCAAAGAAATATTCTTCAGGTGTTACTGTGTGGTTTGCAGTACTTGACCTGCTCGGAACAATTCATTCAAACAAATGAAATTACTCGGTTTTGACTTAAACTTAATTAGAAAGTTTCTATAGTTGTCAGTTATTATCCACAAAGGTATTTTAGAGGTAAAAAGTCTGTGCCAGGGTTGACGGAACCAATCAGTCTGGAAAAACACATCAACAACTTGAGAGACTGTTGTTCACAGAAGGCTTTAATGCATTAACTTATGCCAGATGGACCTTTGCTTGAGAATTCTTCCCAACATTGATACTTGGCTGTTTAAAATAAATATTTTTTCTCCTTTTTGTGTGTGTACACTTTGTGTGGGATTAGAAACAAAGTTGAGAATATGCTTTCGTGACGTATGTTTTTAAATGTAAATGAATGTAGAAAAAAAGAATTATGTATTTTCCTACTGTATTGTTGAACACGTAGCCTGTTGTAATGGTTCTCAAATATACACCTATTTTTTCCTAATTCCAAAGGATGGAAAAAATATTAGATAATTAAGTTGTTCTTCTTTCTTTACAGGCCATTTTTTTAAGTGTCTGATGGCTTTATTGTACAATTAGATTAGAAGTGTATTTTTTAATCCTCAATATCCTGTTTTTCAGAATACGACTTCCTTTAAAGTCAACAAAAAAATAACTAGTCACATTTTACAAACATAAGGTAAAACCATTATATTTCCTCATTGTCAATGATTTAGAAGCAGCACATTTCACATTTAATTAGCTCAGGTTGTAACAGAAGGATGGGAGTTTAAAAAAAATACTTTTATATTAATAAAGGCCTAAGTAGCTTTCAGGGAATTAAGATTTTTTACAAATCATCACAAACAGAAAGGTGGGGGTTTGTTTGTTTGTTTGTTTGTTTTTAATTTGCTAACCCCTTGGTCTTATTCCCTCCATGCTTTGGAATTTAATTGGCCGTATCCTAACTTGAATTTCAGATTAGTAAAAAATCTTGCATCTGTTAAATCAACAGTTTTAAGAAAAAACTTAGAAAAATCCTAAATGTTTATTTCCTATTCTTCGTTAATGCCTGCTGGGATCAAAATTTTGTGACCTTTCAAGGTGCATGATAAATTTGAAGGTAGTGTTTCCCTTTCATAGTTCCTTTGTGGATTTTTACCCATGTACACTTTGCACTGATCGGCTGCCCTCACTTCTTAGGCAAGTTTAGTTTGCATTTTATGGACTTTATTTGACTTTATAGATTTAGAACCAAGGCTCATAGCGATATTAATACATGCTTGGCACTTTCTTTTTATTTTTATAGCTTAGTACAGCTCTTGGCTGATTTATATTAATAATCCTTCTGTAAGGTAAGGAAGTCTTATCTCCATCTAATAAGTACATGGGAATAAAATAAAAATGTAGATGACATATCTGATACTTTCTGATAATATCAGTATTAAAAATTCAAGAGCCTCTAATTTCTTCTGTTCTTTTGTTAGAACAATCATATTTTTAACTAAAAGGGTGAACTATTTCAAAACTCACTGGGATATTGTTCAGATGTTTTCTTTCAGCATCTCTTTTCAGATTCTTCTTGCTACCAACTAAGGATTTCTGTGGAAGGGATGCTGGGCACATGTGTAGGTCTTGTAGGTGTGGGATAATGATCTGTTTGGATTTAATTTACAACTATCTGAAGATAAATCATAAGAAAATGGCAGACAGGGAGATCAGACGGGCCATCAGCTGTCTAACCAAGTGACTGACCTAGGGGCATCTCTAAAGCTGCCAAAATAACTGTTTATAGAATCTGTCAAAAAGCCAAATCTTACTGCTAGAAAAAATATCTTCCATAATTTTGCATCTGGGCCTTTTGTGTGAACACATAGGATGAGAAAAAGGAAGTGAATACATGGCGAAGTGTTTTGTGCTAATGGCATTCCGCAGATACTATTGCTTCTCTTCACATTTGTGTGAAACACCCAGTGCTAGTGAAGAAATTATTTGGCAAGAGGCAGCACAAAGGTAGGAGCTTTGAATTGGACTGAATATTTCTCTGTGTGTGTGTTTATATTGTAGCTTGAAATAAAACCATTGGTTAAAATATCTCTTTGCTAAAAGGATAAGATTGAGGCAAGCTGATGCTGCAACTGAATGCAAAAAATATTTGATCCTATTGGTAAAGTTGATATTTCACAGAATCGTACAATACTTTGGGTTTGAAGGGACCTTTAAAGGTCATCTACTCCATCTTCCCTGCCGCGGGCAAGGACATCTTTCACTAGATCAAATTGCTCAAAGCCCCATTCATCCTGGCCTGGGACTCTTGTCCCCAGTGGTGGGGCATCTACAGCTTCTCTGGCCAGCCTGTTTCAGTGTCTCATCATTCTTTTTGTAAAAGATTTCTTCCTTATATCCAATCTAAAGCTACCTCTTTCAGTTTAAAACCATTGCCCCTTGTCGTGTCACTGCAGCTCCTGGTAAAATGTTTGTCCCTGTCTTTCTTATAAGCCCCCTTTTAATTACTGAAAGGCCGCAATCAGGTGTCCCCAAAGCCTTCTCTGCTCCAGGCTGAACAACCCCAGCTCTCTCAGCCTTTCCTCACAGCAGAGCAGTTCCAGCCCTCTGACCGTCTTGGTGGCCTCCTCTGGCCCCTCTCCAGCAGGTCCATGGCTTTCATGTACTGCAGATCCCAGATCTGCAGCACTCCCAAGATCGCACGGGAGAAGAGCCAAGGGGGAGAATTACCTCCCTCGACCTGCTAGTCATGCTTGTTTTTATGCAGCCCAAGGTGACTTTTTGGGGGCTGTTAGTTTGGTGTAGAAATGTCAACAAACTGTCCATTTATGAGACTGGAAGTCTGAATCCATCCAAAATTCCTCTATATTATCAACATCGTAGGAGGCATTCTTTTTTTCATGCACCAAAGCCATTTTATAACTCATTTTGTATTTCATGCTCTTTCATATGAGGGATATCAATCACTTATGCTTGAACGGTAGCAGTTTCCAGTGAAAGTAGAACATTTAACTAAATTCCACTAAAGTTTTCCTGCAATGTAAGCTTTCTTACAAAAGTGTGAGAATGAAAGAAAACTACTTGTCAATATTTTTCTTCAAAAACGTGGTTAGTTGAGGCAGTGCTATAGTGCCACTTTTGAAATGTGCTTTCTGTAGTTGAGAAGGGCAGAGTGTCAACAGCAAAGAGAGAAAAATGTAAATACAAATGCATGTATGCTCTTCAGATTTGATCACATTACTACGTTGTGCATATATGAATGTCTCTGTAGATGATATAGCATCTTTATTAAATATGGTTGCTGGAAGGACAGAATCATGTTGATTCATCTGCCTTTATTTGAAACCTCACTGTATACCACTCATTGGTTAGCATGCAGCTTAAATAAAACACAGCTCTCTTGTGGCCTGTTATCGCCATTGAAAATCTGTTTTGATAAGTGGAGGAACTACTCTTTTTCAAACTTGGCAAAGAAATACAGAATGTGACTAATACGTCCAATTAAAGAACAGAACAAACAAAGCGCATACTAGAAATGTCTCATAAACTTCTTGAACCACTGGCAGAAAAAGTTTCCTTAATTTTATGCACTGTAAGTGCATCGCAAAATTAAATTCAACAATAGGTCTGCATCCTTTTACAAAGTAGTTCCTGTGTTTCCAAAACTGAGCATGTGTTTTACCATGTCTTAACTAGCAATTAAGAATTCAATTTTAAATGAGCTTAGCAATTCAATATAAGGAATTGTAACAAACACAGTCATTTCCCCTCATTTCCTCTGAATTTTATGCTTGCCAAATAAAGTTTAGAGTTCCACACGTTAGCAGTCCACTTGGCATGTTTCAGAGCTAATATGTTCTTCACTTCACTTTGGGAAATGACCACTAAGCTCTTTGGGCTATGTAGTAACAAATGTTGATAGTTATCAACACTTTATACTTGCAGTCTTAGTAGCTATCTGTGTGACTTCCAAAGTGACTTCAAGTCAACGTTAGTATCAAATCACTAGAATGATGTTCTGATTTCTAACATAAAGTAGTAACACTGCTTCTATTCCATTTTTTTCAAATAACACATACTGAAAATTTTAGTCTATAACTTACAGTGTTGAAGTCTAGTAATGTCTAGAAAATGCCAAAGAAATACACATACATTGTATAGGTGATGCTATTTTTATTTGAAAAATTGCAGACATTCTCTCCATCAGCGTGTTGATACTTTTATTGCTAAGTATTGAGATTGCATCTTGCAGTTAGTTGAAGTTATATTACTTGTGGCTGGGATAAAAAAAGGGAGTTATTATCTGGATACTAATTAAATTTTTGTCAGCTATTTCTCTTACTCACTTGGTGCTAAATATGCAGCCCATCTAGCCAATCTGCATGTCAGATAAGTCTAAAACTTGCAATTTGGAAATGATAAAAAAAGAAGGTCAAAACCCAGAGGAATAAGAAACTGTACAAGACATGTCCCATCTAACTCTTGTGTGAACACTGACGAGGTGGAGGAAAGTGATTTCCAGTAACAGATAGATTTGGGAAAATCCTAATCTGTTGATAGCTGTTCATTAAAGGCTGAAGAAAAATAAAAAATATTTAAATTATCTGTTGCAGATTATGATCTAGTTCTCCCTACAAAATAAGGAAACTGTGAAATAACTGTTGTCATATTTTGTCTATTAATTGATGCCACCAACTTGAGAGGAGCATGGCAGCATAAAATTCTGTCTTTTACAACGTGTTGTTAGCAATATACATATAATATGCAATGTTGAGACCCCCTTATGCTTACAGGTTTGGTGAGCTTTGAATATTTGTCCAAATTGAGGCAGACAATGGTACCAATTAGCTGTCAGCTGCCTTTTGGAAGCATATACGATCATGTATGTCAATCTGAATTTACAAATGGCTGCAGGTTTTCATAATATAGACTGCAATTACATCGATATAGTAGGAAATATAGAGAAGTTACTGCATGTTTGCTTTCATAGAATCATAGAATGTCCTGAGCTGGAAGGGACCCACAAGGATCATCGAGTCCAACTCCTGTCCCTGTATGTGACAACCCCACAGTTCATACCGTGTGTCTGAGGGTGTTGTCCAGTCTCTTCTTGAACAGTGTCAGGCTTGGGGCCGTGATACCTCCCTGGGGAGCCTGTTCCAGTGCTACTATAAAAAAATACAAAAATTATGTATGCATTATAAATGCCACATTTCCATCGTTAACATTATTAAGAGTTTTCAGGTGTTTACTTTTTAAGTACTGGACATTTCTGAGGTACAGAACAAGTGTTCAGAGATGTTACTGTGTTAGAACACTGTGGGCTTGAGAGAACTCCCCTGATTTGGGCTGATAACAGGGCGATGCTTTGACTGAGTGCTGGGACAAGACACAAGTGCACATCATCACGCTGTCGTGCCATAGTTTGCATTGGGAAGAGATACGGGTGACTTCAAATGTAACACGCCACAACGGTGTGGTTTGTGTAGTGCTTTGGTGAGCAGTCAGGATGCCTCCTGTGGGTTTTAGTGTCCAGTTACCTGGTGCGTGCAACAAGTAGAGGCTATGGGTGGGAGGGGGCTGTCTGTAAGAATTGGCTGCCTTTTCATCTGAAAACAGCCCTACACGGTGTTCCCTGTAAGTCGTTATCACCGCTACTTTGTACGGTATCACAGTTCTGCATCACAGTACAATACTCTGCTATCACTGTGCTGTAGCAGTACATTTAGCCCCATGCCTTGCCTCTGGCGCAGCGTAATGCATAATGGATCTAACGAAACTTAAAGAAGAAAAGGGAAAGAGAAAAAAAGAGCCCGAAAGCTACAGCGTAGCTCTTGAAGTAACAACAATTAAAGTGAATAGAGGGGTGGTGGAGGAGACAGGACTCTCCTGACCCTTGCAGGTGAATTCGTTACATTTTGAAATGTGAAAATTCTCTTGCCTGATTTCCTGTATTAAAACAATGGTATATATATGCCTTGAAATAACCGGTAGATTTCTGGGATTTTTTCCAGTGTTACAGTGAGTTCTCTCATAATGCTTGGTGCACCCCGATTTGCACACTGCAGATAGAGACAGACAGTTGAATATTATAGAATTTGTCAGTATATATTGTAATATAAAGATTTCTGTTTTCTTTCTTGGAGGGTGGGAAACAATATCTACTTTAAAGCTAAATGTGACAAAACAGAGTCAGTTTTTTAAAGTTTTTAAATTTTATGTAGCATATTTACATTTATGTAGCATATTTTTATGCTGTTAATGAATAAACCCATGAAAACTTTATTTAAAGTACCCTGAAATAGTAGTTTATATTTTAAAAGTCTACTGAAATGCACTAATGAGCAGCTATGATAAAAATTCATCTTAGAGAAGGCAATTATTTGCAGCTAACGCCCTGCATTCCTTTCCTGCTCTTTTCATTAATAGGAATAATGCTGTTTTCATTTCTTGGAGAAGGCAAGAGTCTGAAATAAGTCCGTAGCTGACTATTCTTGTCCACTGAATGTAAGAATCTAATCTAATCTTGCTTTCTTTGGGCAAAAACGTTACTTTGGGACCAAAGCCACAAAGGCCACAAAGGCTTAGATCCCACACGGAGTAAATCTTAGTGGGCTGTTTCTTCCTTGTGTGGACCCAGTGCAGAGAACGGGTGGGCACATCCATCCCACCAGAAAGCTGCAAAAGCTAAAGCTGGACATCCGTGGTCCACAGCTAAAGTCTCTCTTTATTCTGAACTTGTTCTGATGCCGCAAATACATATACGCGTGGATAAGTTAAATTTCCCACACGTGATTAGGCAGTTGGACTGCAGTGGCTCTATCGGAAAGAATTTGGCAATTCCATTTGGAAGGCTGAGCTTGGAAGTCGTGGGGAGACGGGGCCATCAGCCTCAACACTGTTTAGATATTAGTTTAATCAAAGAACTGTGTGCCATTACCCCAGGATCTGTGTCAAGCTGTGGATTAGGTTTATAAAAAAAACTACAAAAGCTCCTGCTGGTTGAAAGATTATGAGTATTTAGCTACATTACTGCCATTACAGGCATGAACACGTCCTTTCAGTATTTTTGAATTGTAGCAGTGCTACAATTAATTAATTGTGTCCGTCTAGTTATAAATTAGGCTAAGGTTTTATTAAGTACTACTGATTTTCTTATTGTTTTTGACTGTATAACTTAAATTGAAATGCCCTTCTCTAAACTGGACTCAAATAATATGTCAATAAAAACACTGTAGTTCATCAAACCGGAAGATGTTAAATCAAGAAAATTCATGGAACACCACTAACTACCAGTTACTGTCATTATGTTAAACTTTTTAATTTCTGGTAACAGCGAGAATAGCGTTGTGAGAACATGAGATAATACACACAAAAAGAAGAAAGGAACTTCTGTTTGCAAAAAGCGCCAGGAAGTTGTTCCCATAATAAGTCATTCTATTAAACAAGAGCCATTATTGCACTCTAGCAATGCAAATGTAAAACAGAAAGTCTGCTAGGAACCAAGCATCATTGTTAGCATAATATATTGTTAGTATATATATTTTTCCCTTCCCACATACTTTTTTTTTTTTTTTTCCTTTTTGAATTGCATGCTGTTCAGTTAAAGAGGTTGTGGATCAAGATTCAACACTTCAGGAGAAGTATTTTTTATATTGTTCAAAGCTGACCTCTGCTTTTAAAAAGGCTTGATCTGCACTTTTTCATCTGTTTAGAAGCATACATTTTTCGTTAAGAAATTGAAGACAATCTCTTTGTCTTTTTCCTAAGCTGGGGAGGCTGAGATAAAAAAGAATGCCTGCTTTAAAAGTCACACATGGCTGTAATTTAAGATTTTTTTTTACCTCATTGTCCATAACAGTTGAAAGAAACCTTCAATGAAAGTTTATTAACTAGGCCAATGCCTGAGGCAATAAAGGTTCATTTATTACCAGTTTCTTGGCTGTTTTTCTTCTTCTATTTTTCCGTTAAACTCATAGTGTAAGATAATACTTCACAAAATTAAACCTTTGACCTTCTGTGGAGTTAAGTCGCCTTTGATTAGATAAAGTAACAATTTATGGTCCAGCATGAGGTTGCACATGAAATGAATAATGCAACAGACTGAATGAGAACTGAGGATCTCTTGGTTTTGAAAAGATGACTGTTGTTTAAGAAAGAATGTTCTCTCTTAATTGTATTGTAGTGATGCTGCATGCATTCCAGTAGGATTTTAAACTGTTGCTGAAAAGTACAACATAGCCAGGCAGTTATGCACTATACATTCTTTAATTCTGTCGCAATTGCACCAAGCCAATAATAAATTCACAGATTAGAAAACCCCATTAAGCCATAACAGTTAGTAATTCATTGTGGTATTTGAAATGTACTTTATGATTTCAGTTTTTGCTCTGTAGTACAAAGGAATAAATCCACACAAAAGAATAACTTCATGGAATGTAAATCTATCAGTTCCATTAATGGCAAATATTAGTGATAAAATAATTACATTTAAACTTTTTTCCTTTTTTTTGGCAGCATCATTGAACCTGCCAGTAGTTCTCATACAAAAAAAATGCAGTTTTAATATTAGTTTTTATCTGCTTTTAACAAAACATATCAAAAGGATGGTACTTCTTTCTAGGTCAATGTTTTATTTCTGCAATCGTGTTATTAATTGCGGAGACACATTGTAAGTAAAAAGAGTTTTAGATGTGAAGATTGCCGTGGAAATTTAGCTCTTTTGCTTGTTTATTTTAAACGCAATACCCAGACCTCAAAATTCATATTGCAATTTAGGAGTAGTTACAGGAAAAAGGTCTGATTAGTCTGATGAACAACAGATGGTTTGAGCCTCCCATACACCGGCTTTCTCCCAGTGCAAGACGGGCAATTTCATTTTAGTTGCACCAGTCTAAACCAGATCCCATGGCTGCATGGCTGAATTTTTCTAAGTATTCCTTCTTTAACAATATTTAAAGTGAAATTAGCTGTGTGTTTTGTTTTCTTTTCTTTTACAACCCCTTTTAGAGATGTTAAAAAATTATCTAGTTGAGTGGCTTATGCTGAACCCCGCAAGTTGACCAGGAAAATACAGCCAAAAAGGCCAGACAAGTATTTATTGATTATCCCAAAATAACAGCTAATGAAATTTTAGAATATACCAATATTGTTGTATTGGATCAATCCAGGCAGATTAACAGAAATCAGGCTTCTGGGTAACTGTGAGATTCCAGGCCTACATTCTACATAAAGAATGCTACTAATGAAACTCAATGTATTTCAGCAGAACATTATGGTGCCGTCTGAAGTTCCCCTTTCGGCAATCCAGTCCATGCAATCAGACCTCTGTCCTCCCACAGATTGCTTTCCCCTTCTTGTTTTATGTATCACATTGTATAAAACACCCATTAGATCAGAGACTAAGGTTAGAATCCTATTTCATTCGAAGTAACTGGGCAGCAGCATAATAAGCCACCAAAAACTTGTACCTGTATTGCTGAAACCCGTGAAACCAGTGCAATAATCTACAGTGATCGAGGTCAAGTCCTAGGAGGTAACCCTGCCTTTCTTTCCCAGGCAGAGTTTTTCAGATTCTAGTAAGAATTTTGCCCAAGTAAAAAACCTCAATATGAAATCTGGAATTAAGTCAAGAAAAGACATGAAATATTTTCAAGTCAATGCCACGGAAGTAAACTAGAAGAAAAAGGATTAAGCTTTAATTTGAAATAATGAAAGGAGGTTCTTACAGAATTTAGATGAGATTTGGACCTCCTCCCATGCAGTGAATAAAGCATTTCTGCAGAATGATCTTTCCAGCAAATAAATGAAATCAAATGTAACACACTGCTGAGAGTCATATTTGGGTTTTCTGGCTGTTCTATGATGGCAAAAGTAAGGTATCTTGAAAATGCTCTCAAAGTGCTAAAGAAAGACATTGTGATATTATCGGATTTTTATGCACCCCTAAATGTGTATATATATGGTATGTATAAAGGAAGATAATAGTTAGTTTAAGGAGTTTATTACTTATTTATTGGAATAACTACTAGGAATGATGATTACTATTAGGAATAATTATGTGAAGGAATTTAAAACTGAATTAAGATCAATTACGTAAATAACTTTGTATGTTGTCCTAGGACAGGACCAAGTCTAGACTCTAAGCATACAATTCAGAATGTGTATTTTGAGACATATTTGAGGTTGATGAAGTAAAAGAGTTCCTTTTCTTTTTTCCTTCACTAACAGGATATGTTGTAAGCTGCTCGTGCCATCAAACCTGAAAGTTTCAAGAGCTGTCTCTTAAGACAGGGAATAGTATTTGTTGGAAGGCAAAAACCCTGGATGTGATTTAGTGCCCACTACTAATTCATACGCATTTTGAAAATCTGTCATGATGTATGACAGCTCTCTTGGGCATTTTGCTTTTAAAACAGAATTGTTTTCTGAAGATGGTATGTTTTTTGTCATTGTTGTCCGTTTCATTCACTCATTTTTCATCATTAGAGGCCACACATACTGGGCATACTTCTGGTCTCATTCTCACCCACGAAATTCTGACTTCAGTAGAGTTGCAAGGGTGTAAATTAGACTAGAACTTGGCAGGAGAAAGCTTATGATTATATTTGGCAGAGGCAGCAGGCTGCAACTTTATTAACATAATTAACAGCTACAAACACACCCAACAGGCCAAAGTAGTCTGGTGACAGAAGAGAGAAGGTCTTTGTAGGAAAGGATCATTCGCGCTTTCTTTTGGTGTTCTGCTTCTTGTTCCTGAGTTCCTACTAAGGCTTGGAGAGCTTTCAATTGAGCTGTAATTCAAACTCACACGGCTCCTACAAGACACCTTGAACAGACTTTTGCTGATGAGCCTATAGGAACTGTCAGCAATACAGAGATTACTTCAGAAGCGTGGTGGCTGAATTGAACTTTTCTTTCTGATGTTTTGCCTTTTGAATTAAACTGTTGGACAAGATTAATTGCACGCAGTAAGAGATTTAAATGAATAGCTTTATAAAGCATTAAAGTTCTAAGTATGTCACATGGGGAAAAAGCTGTAAGGTTTAAATGAATAAATGTATTTAATGCATAAAATGTCTAGGCTAATTTTTTAATTCCTTTACTAACATCTTTTATTGAAAAAACATACTTTATTCATCCATCTTAGTTATACTGCTGTGGTTGTGGTAATTTAATATTCCTGCTCTTCGCTAATCTTCTGGTTCAACAGAAGTAAACAATAGGTTTCATAAATTAAAAATACGCTCTTCAGAACATGCTTCTAAAGATAAAAAACAAGGCTGTAAACATTTATGACTGAAACAAACTAGATTGTTCAAATACTGCCATGATGTATCATGTATATCAATATGGCACTGATATCAGTTAGAATGCAAACAAGGTTTTAAATGATGTGCCCCTTCATTTCAGCTGGAGAATCCGCTTTACACCATCTGCCTATCAGATGGTTAGGAACCAGGACTGCGTATTAATGCCACATGTTCGATTTTCTTTCCTCTTGTAATGGTTAGATTCATATTGCTAATAGCTGTGCATAAGCACTGTCGATGAAATTTGTGTGACGACGGAATGATGAGATATTTATAAAGCTGCCTGTCTCACTGCATAATCAGCAGGAAGAATGCCAGACATAAACAACTTATCAATTTCAGAATACTAATGACAACTACCGTTGACTTTAATCCATTGAATATTTTGGCCTGGATACTTTTTAACTGTGCAAATAAATATTTGTAAAGAATAAAAAAATACCTAAGTGGCTACTTGGTCTGATTCTCATTTCTTTCATTTCAGCTGCCTTTATAGATGACTTCTAATTATCTCGTATTTGAAGATAAAATCTCTGTAGTGTAGAAAAGTTTGCTCCTTGGAAATTCCTTGGCTACTTGTTGTAAGAGTGAAGTGATATTAAATGTTTTTTTCTGAACAATATTTTTTTTTACAAAATCCCAAGTATTTACTCAAGTGTAAAACCATATCTGAACTTTAAAGTTTAGTATTTTAAAATATACATATAGATACATAGCAGCTTATTGACCTCTTCTATTTAGAATACATTTGTCTGCCTTTGCTGGTGGAATAAGTGAGATAAGTCAGACCTTGTGCTAAAGAGAAAGATTTGTCTTGTACCATACCAGAGTATACCATGGTACACCAGGGCTTATAATGCAAGGGGCTCCAGTAACTGGCTCGGGAGCTTTCTTGCCAGTTGATTTGCTATATCATGACAGTCAAGTGATAGGAAAAAGTTACAGTAAAACAGAAACTATGCTGTAGGCTGGAATTGCTGTGAGGAATGACATTAAGCTAAAATTCTGAGGATTACTCCTTACTTACATTCCTCCCCTTTCTCCCTCCCTCTCCCCCCTGCCCCAATTTACACCAGTGCGTATACGAGATATGCATTTCAGATTCATATAGTTTAAATTAATTGCTGTATAGCAAAGTAATCATTTCAATTAGTTATGTGGTTGTATGAGAGAAGGAATGAATTTTATAGTTTAATTTCTGCCTTTTAAAATAGTCCTTTATTATCTCAAGCGTTATCTTGTGAAAATCGTACTACAGAACTAAGCAATCTGTATTTTTGTTTCCCAGTCCCTACCCAAAGGTTGTGGCTTCCTTTCGATCAGGGGTTTCAAACTCATTTTCACCGGGGGCCACATCGGCCTCGCGGTTGCCTTCAGAGAGCCGAATGTAATTTTAGGACTGTATAAATGTAACTACTCCTACATATATACTGTCCTAAAATTACATGCAGGCCTTTGAAGGCAAGCACGAGGCCGATGTGGCCCCTGGTGAAAATGAGTTTGAAACCCCTGCTTGATAGAAATAGTATGGCCTACTTTGGAGAGAAGCACTGAAATACACTGTTTTGCAAATTTTGCAGCAAAAGAAAGCTTGTGTTTTAGCAAATCTGCAACTGGGTCATTAACCCAGTAAGACGTAATATTTACAGGTGGTCTTACAAGTCCTATGTCCACTGTCTGTTTAATACGGTATTTACTCAAATACTTGGAAGCGCTTAAAAACTACTGTCTACAAGTGCAGGCACGGCCAAAAGTTTGAGGCCTGCTGCTGTATTCATTGGTTATACCAGATTTGAATATTCCTCCAAAGTATTGTTCTTTAAAGATGCTAGTTTTAGCTTGTCAGTGATGTATATACATTAAAAAAAAGGAAGTATAGGTTATTGTATTGCTCAATGAACACAGGATGCAAACCAAAGTTCAGAGGTGCACCATCCTTTTTTTCTGTGGCCTAATTTAGGGACTGTAACCAAATTTGTATAATGTATAACTTCATATCCTTCCTCTAAGGTAAAAATATCATTGGAAGCAATCCATGTTATTGTCAATACCTTCTTAAGATCAGAACATGCACATTTTGTAATAGTAGCAGAAGCTAGAATAAAATTAAACCCTCATATATATCCACCTTCTGATTTGATTTTTGGTTGTTGGTACAGCTTCTCCCTGAAATAGCAGTTTTCTAAGTAATATTGATCTGCCTATGCAGAATGTAATTATCACATACTTGGTAATTCTCATTGCACTTGAAGGTGTTGGAAAGTCAGCCTGTGAGGAGGGTTGGGAGGCTAGACCTGTTTGTTAATCTTTATGCGGTCTTGCGAAGAAATAAAGGAAGACAACCTTGAGTCAAGCCACGATAGATTCAAAGGCACCTCTTATGCCACCTCATTGCTTTCCCCGGGATGGCAGATTCCTGATGTCCCTTCACCTTCTGCCTTCTCCCTGCTGGATTTTGCCTTCTGTCTCTCCCCATCACTAGCTGAAAACAGGGCAAGAGTGAACTCATTTTCCATTTAAGGAGGCAAAGGAGACAACAAGAGGGTCTTGGAAGCAATGGCGGTAGCAATATTTACCTCAGCAGCCTGGGATTATTTGCTTATTTGTTTTTTCCTGCTAAATTGCACTCCTCCTATGCTGGGCAGCAGCTTTGGCCCACTAGAGTAGTAGGTTGTGGAGTTAATTCCTCTTGAGATCCGTAAGACACTTCACACCTCTCAGAGCAGCTGAAAATCAGACAAGCAGGCACCTTTACAGTAATTACACTGAGGTTTTTCAAGCCTTCTCCATGGTCAGGGCAAGAACCTTGATTCAAAATGACTGAGAGTCTGTTCTCTTGTGATGTTACAGGCTGAGGGCCCAGACTGCGTAACTGCATAAAACTTAGCTGTTTTAGTGCCTTCCCTTTCATTTCTTACACTTAATTCCATTTAATTTCCATCTCTGCCCCCTGGATCAGTTGTGTGGGGTAGGCAGGTTTGTGAAGTTTGGACACTGACCTCCCTTTGCCACCACCCAGGCCAGGGCAAAGGGATTTAAGTGGGTAGCAGCGCGGTTTGGAGACTACACAAAAATTATCCTCTTTCAGGAAAGAGGGCAAAAACTTAAAATGATGACTAAACACTGTGTCTAATTTTGAGTTTTGAAGGCATTGCTGGACCATTTCCCTAATTGCAAAATGCTGTATGGCAGAAATTTGGTTTAGTAGGAAGATGGCTTTGGGATTGGGATTAAATGGGTTTAATAATTCCTCATTGCCAAATGCCCTAATGCCGTAATGTTTTAAGGAAAGCAAAATAAATCTTGTACCAAAGTGCAGCATTACTGAACTTGCCTCTAAAATTGCTTCCTAGAAGTCCAACACCTCCTTTCTGTTATGTGTGAAAGGAGAAATAAATATGTGAGTTCTTTTGTCTATTACTCTTAAATAGAAAATATAGGCCTTATTTTTTCTCTTTACCATGGAAAACATTTGAGATCTAAAGGTTTTGTTTTTCGAAGTACAGTTAGGTACATGTTCACCTATTCATAGCCAGACACTTCAGACACTATTTTGAAGCTAATTTAGACTTCTGAAAGCACGTGTTTCTATCTGCATTTATGTGGATATTTAGGATTAACTATCTAAATAGAATCTGAAACACTTTACTTGAAAAAGTTGATCGCTTTCAAATCAAACAAGAGGAATAGTGTTCTTCTGTGCATAAGGTAGCAAGCATGAAGGAAGAGTAACAGTCTTAGTGCCTACAATAATGAAGAATCATACAATAACGTATATTAAATTTTCTTCCTACTTTGCAGGCCTGACAGCAGCAGCTGCAGCCGCAGCAGCTGCCACCAATGCCGCCATAGCAGAAGCAATGAAAGTGAAAAAAATTAAATTGGAAGCTATGTCCAACTATCATGCAAATAATAACCAGCATGGAGCAGACTCTGAAAATGGCGATCTAAATTCAAGTGTCGGTAAGTCTCAGACACAGCATTATTATATGTTGATAATGCTCTGATATTTTATTAAAATGGCGATCCTTCTGAGGTCCTTGGTTTGGTGTAAAAAGTTGCATATTTGTTTTCCTTTTATTTCTGTTTTTAGTTTTATTTTGTATCTGACCTTTACACCAGCATTCAGTGGTGTTGTTACTATTACAAAAAATATTTTTTCCTTTGCAGACTCCAGTTAATATTTTCCATGAGAGAAAGTGGTTTGATTGCTTAGAGTTCATTTTTCAAAGTACAGGTGGGGTGACAGATGATGGTGTCAAAGTGAAATTTAACAATGTCTCCTGCTCAGTGTGCTGGGTATCGACTTTTGGTAATTCAGAACACAAGCTTGAAAGCAAAATATTTCATACTTTCATGTGCCCTGTGACAAAAGGAAAACATACACACACAATAAATTATTGCCATACTCTGCAGTTCCTATAATATTTTATTTTAATAAACACATTCTTAAAATGTAGTTAACAGGTTTTTCCATTTCTTAAGCAGCCATCAGCAACTCTTGTTCTTCTCAAAAAAGAAATCTTTCAGTATACTTTATTCATTTGTTCGGACGATTTGTTTTGCTAAAGCATACTTCAAAGCTAGAGTAACTTTTTGTCGTTGTTGATTAAATCTTTAATCATCTGTGTGTGTCTGCTGTAAAATGTTTTGTTATGCCATTTCATTGTATTGGCTCCTTTTATCATGTTGAGACAGTATTAACTTAGCAACAGAAATTCAATGACAAAGAGGTACATTCAGAAGACTGCAGGCAAGATTGGTGTATATTGGAAAAAAATGGCTTAAGATAGGGACTTTTTGTTTGTTTTTATTTTGGCTCTTTTGTTTAGTTTTGTTTATTTTTTAGTTTTTCATCTCCTAAATACATTTGAAATGAGTCTTAGAGAGTTATGTACTAACCTTAACATAAATAAATATGTGTTTCAGAACAGCATTTCTGTACAGTTCAGTAGGCATCGGTAGGCTATTATTTAGAAATAATGTGAATTGCAGTTCAAAGAACCAGTTCACTTAGGCACATGCTATTTTAAATAACAGCAATATGGATGCATTGCTGCTTAAGGAGCCAGTCAGATTTTTTGTTTGCCTTTTAAAGAAAGGCTTTAAAAAGTACCTTTGTGATGGGGAAGAAAATAGTCTTAAATTAGTGTGTTAACATTCAGATACCAGCACATGCAGTCACATAAAGATTGTCCTCTTGGAGAGAAGATGAGAGAAGGTAGAGAGCAGGTGTCTTTGAAATCTGGGAGGAGGAGGTAGGTACAAGGGAAGTGGAAGGAGCAGGTGGCCCCTAATGTACTGGTGGAAAAGTGAAGCAATCAGAAAGAGTAAAAAATGTAAATACAAACTGGGAGGGTCAAGAGTCTGTACTAGAACTAAAAGCTAGTTTAGATTTGAATTTCAGACCTAGATGCATGCATTATGTGAAATAAAATGTTCAAATGTTAGATTATGGAACTGTTATCCTGCTTGGCAGTTCTAGTGACCAACTGTTCGTACATCCATGGCCACGGAAAAGTTAACAGGTAATCAAGATGTAAAGCAGGTGAAGTATTTGTAGGAGAGTGAATGGAGGGAATATCTCAATTTTCTATGAATAAAACAAAAAAAAAAGCTATTTTGAAATAATTGTTTGAGGCATAATTTGGATAGCTAATCTGCTCTTATACAACTTAATCAATTTCCCTGTGTAAGAAAATACATTCTAGCTATTTTAGTAGAGCAAAGATAGCGAAGCAAGATTATTTATTGTCATTGTCAAAATTGCCTCTCAGCCCCTTAACTTACTTGTTAACTTCAGTTAATTTCCCAATTTAACTGAATGAAGAATTGAGTTAATTTTGTTCAGAAAAAAATGGCTTTTCTGAATAGAGTGAACAGCATTCCAGAGGTCTCCATTCCATGAGGAATGGCTCTGGAAATACAGTGTGCTTGTCTGTGCATCCAGTCTTGAGCTATACTCTTCCTGTGGGAGTTTTTCTCAAAAATAGTTTGCATTTAGTTTGTTTCTTTTGTAATAAGTCCTATCTAGTGAGCAGTGTCAGTTATCCTATGGAATCAGAGAAGTGATTCCTATTGCTACTAGTGTCAGGTTATTAGTAGGTTCAGTAAGAGTTAAGTCCCTAGCAATTAGTTGCATTTTTGAAAATTAGCATATTGTTATCTTGGCAAGAACCCATATTTCAAAAGTGTTGCTTTGTAGTAGGTGTGTGCATTTATTTTTCTCACATTTTTTTTCAACTGTTTTTATGTCTTTTCGAATAAATATTATCAAGTCCATATATCATTAAAAACTTAAATTATGTTTTGTTAGGCATGAATTTGAAATATTACGTTACCGAACGTTGACAGGAGGAAGGAATAAAACAAAAGAAAAGAACCTGATCTTCGTTTATATTTTAAATTATATTGTGTGCCTGATCAAACTGAAAAGTAACGAACAAACCAACCAGGCTAAAAGTTTAATCTATACATCTTAGCCCATCTATAACAGGCATTATGGTATATTAATGTACACAGATTCACCACACTGTTCGTAGGTTGTTCCAATGCCTATGTAAAAGGAGATAAATAAAATAGGGGCTCTCGTGTTGAATTGTTAGGTTTACTTCTGAATTGTCTTGCTTATTGTTTTTAATCAGATGCTTAATGTGACTTACGAAAGTCAGTTGTGTAGATGAACGTTGTATAATTACACAGAGCACTACGCAAATTTATTAACTTCGTCCTTTGAAGCAATGGCCAAAAGGTTAGTGAGTGAAGGGAGTTAAAGGAAGCCAATGATACTAATAAGTAATTATTTTATATCCCTCAGTTTTGCATGGTAACCTTGAGCTCTCATCCTCCCACCAGAATTATCATTTTAGAAGAGGGAAAAAAAAAAAAGGGGAAAAAAAAGAAATTACAGAGGAATGAAAGTGAGGTATTAGCACACTGAGTAAAATATATGGCTGGAACGCCTTTCTCCCCCATCCACAATCAATTGGATTCTTTTAGTTTAATATTTACTTGCTAAGATGAGATGCTAGTCTGCGTGGTGATAAACAGTCTGCTACTGGCATCTGAAGGTGACCTGTCAGTTCATATGGACAAATCTCCTGCTTACTGAAATGTACAAAATAAATCATTAAAGCAGGCAGGTGCTCATTCCCAGATTTAAATCACCATAGATTTATGATTTGAATTAATGCTTCATTTGGTCATAGAAATAGATGCCGAGACAAATGATATGCAGTGGTTGGGGCTTCCATACTGTAGCCATCCTAATATTGATTACTGAGATGTCTTTGCAATCTCTTGTTTATATCAAGTACTGTCTTGTGACAGCTTGGCTGATACGAGCTACATTGCAGATAAGAAGGAAAAATGTCCCAGGTTCTTTTTAGTGGCAATCCTACATACCACATGCAGGATAGATAAATTACTGAGGTTTTTTGTTTAAAAAATGAATTCTGTAGGGCAGCAAACAAACAAACAGATTATGGGGTGTATTTTTTTTTTCTTGCAGAATTAAAAGAGAGTGACAAGGTCAAACTTTAAATTTCATTGAAGAGGTTCTGCTCTTTCTCATTTTAACATCTTAGGATGATATTAGGATCAGTTGTATATTTACTGTCTAATACTCCAAAGTTATGGATAGGTAACACAGCTTAATTATTTCCTTGCTGCTTAAGTACTTACTGCCCTGCTATTCCACTTCATTAACCTGCAGCAGCAAAAGACAGAAGCCTTTGAAAATAAATACGTTTAAGGCTATTTCTGTGAGTTCAGCTTTGCTATCTATAACTTGGTAGGAAGTGAAGAACAGTCCCTATACTTTTGCTTCCCAAACATTTTATATAATGAAAACACTATGCATACACTGTAGGGAATACTCGAAGGATTTGTAAAGACCTTTGCCACTTGCTAAAATGTGACTCATAAAACTTGTAAACAGCTATCAACAATAGTAAATTACTTGCTTCGTAGGAAATGAGTTCATATCTATTCAAAATGTGATCTCAAAACAGATGTCCCAAGAAAATGTCATTGTTTAAACTACATTCATACAAAAAAAAATTGCTATTATTTCTTTAAGGAAGTGAAGCAATCATGAAGACTTTGGTGTTCTCTGTTTCTAAACACAGTTAGGAAATACAAGGCAACATTTTACACTTGGCTGGCATGTTAATCCATAAACAACCACAAAATGTGTTGAAAATTAAGAGGTTTTCTTGGCATGGTAGGTTTCCTATTCATCGTATTACCTTGCAGTATTTAAAATTATGAGACAAACACAAGGTTTCCTGTGATCTGTTGTTCAAAAGTAATGTTTGCTTGCATATTGTTTTTTTTTTCATCCAAAATCAGAGATAAAATGATTTAGGTGAAATTATTTTTCTCCAGTGACCTTGCCCAATAATAGAACAGCACAAAATGCAGTCATTTCCTTCGTCTAAACACACATGTCTATTTTGAATGAAAGAATTACTTTTATGATTTCAGGAAAAAGTCTTGGAGACCTTGAAAAAGCAAATAAAAGGAAACAGAGAATGCAGGCCACTCAGCACAGCTCTGCAGTTGCACATCTGATTCTCTGCCTTGGCAATGTTAATGAACCTCAAATCCTCCCTATAATTAGATGAGGGAATTGCTTATATTTTCAAACAGATGATGCTGCTATAATGAAACGATTGACAGGGAACTTAAGAGTGTCTACAGTAGTCATTTGGTTTCCGGGTTGGGGTTTTTTTCTCTTCTTTCTTTTTTTTTCTCCCTCTATTTTTTTTTTTTTTTAGTGTCAAAGAACATCGGCTATAGATACAGGTCCTGGGAGAGGTAGTAATTTACGCAGAATGCTATGACAGGTGTCTTTGTATAGCGCAGAAATAAAATGGGAGAGAGAGGAATGATGGGCAGGTATGGCAATTTTTTGGGAGGGGGGTGTCCTGTGCTTATTCTGCTTGGGTTCTTTAAAAGGGGCCGAGACTCAAGAGATGGATCCGGATTGAGTGCACAGCTGTAACTGCTGATGAGCTAATTGCTCCTTATCTCTCAGCCCCATTCATCTTCATTTTTTACCAATTACTGAGAATTATCTGTGTTCTCAGTTGGATATGAGAGTTAATCCTTTTTGGTTAAGCTGGCAGTACTGTGAGCAGATTCCAAATCATAGGGTGAAAAAGCCAGAGCAAGCTTGTTCTCTAACTCTCTCCAGTTCAATGACAGTATCACTAGTTCATAAGAATTTTTCTATTGTTTAACAGATTAAACACAGGTTGTTTTTGTTTTTGTTTTTTAAACTTTAGTACTTTTATTAATATGTATTTTTCTCTTAATGTAATCTGAATGTGTGTATTCCTAGGTGGATGGATGTGTTCCCTTTCTAAAAATACTCACTTGCAAAAATGAAAACAAGATAAACAATAACTTCAGACCAGAAATAATATTTGCAGTATTTCAGTGTTTATTGTATGATACATAACACTTCTTTTAAAAACAAGACTGTGCATGCAATTTTGACATCATGGGATGTCAGACAAATGCTTGTCAGTGACATATATCTGCTTTTGTAAACCTCTTTGAGATCTGTGGCTGAAAAGCATTGTCTGTGCAAAGGCATAATCATATAGCCTTAAGGACAAATGTGTTAGGTTGAGCACACCGTATTTCAAGCTAAAGGAATACTTTCATAAATTTGTGTTTTGGGAATGCACAAAATGCCAGAAACAGATCATTTGGTTGTTGTCAGGTCACTAAACTTTGCTTTGGAGTTTTGCTTGTCTTCAGGATGGCATGGGAAAAAAATAATCTTGAATTTCTTGGCTAAAATGTAATGTTAGTTTATCAACTGAGAATGTAACTTCCCTGGATCTACTTCTCTAGCCTTTAAATGTTATTGTTAAATTTGCTAAACAAGACAACGAATTGAATGTTATGATCTGAACACCAGTTAGTAAATTAAGGGAATTATTAGCAAAGATTCAACATTTCATGTCGGATACACAGTCGCGCTACAACGATGAGTCCTTCATCTAGATTAAACCCTTACTGTGGGGTTCACTGGAACAAATGTAGACATTTGCACCTGAGTTAGTCACCTTGGATTCAACAGACAGAAACAGGCAATTGTAGGGGTGATCCATCTCATCCTAAAGAAGATGGCAAAAGTCGGTCAGATAAATTGTACCTTACAAGTGCTTAGTCGTGCGGCTGCTGAGTTGTAGTTACATAAAGGAAGTTAAATGAATTGCACTCTGAGTGCATTCAATTAATATTTTCTGGAATAAGATTTGAAGGAGTTAACAGGTCTTTTCCAAGACAGTGATAGAGTAATGGCAAAATATTGCCTGAGACACAGTGAAATGGACAAGAAAAAAAAAATCATCTACTCTTCAGAAACAGCAGGTTGGAAGTTTAGGTGTTCACCCAGAAAACTATTTAGATATAAGTATACTCACCAGTCTGTTCTGTTTATATAGGTATATCACTTATGAAGAGTGATTTTTACCAACATGAGACACACAGAGAGAACAGGCTTCAAAAACTGCAGAAGCGAAAGCTTTTTGCAGGACATTTGTGCTTTGGGTCTGCTGTGAAACTGTATCAAGTTTGTGGAAAAATCTAAATGATTAAGTCTATCTTGTCAACAACATAAAAAAAGGCTATTTGTTTGATCACATTTAGTTTATTTCCTGCTCCATGCAAGATAATCCTAATTGGATAAATAGTTGGATAATTTAATCTTCAATGTGATTTTTTTTCAAAATACATTCTCTATTGTTATGGCTGATTTCCTTTTTAGTAGTGCCTTGCATGAAAATAATGAAATTGTTAAGCTTCTATTCAGTTTTGTTTCATTGTTATTTGTTATCAGCAGTAAATAAATATGATACTGTGAATGTGCTATAGTAAGAAATACAAGCATAATACTCACCTTATTTTGCTGAGGAGTTATGATAGTTTATAGGATCATTTTCATAAATATTAAGTAGAAGTTACATTTTTAAAAGAAAACACTAAACTTTATGATTATTAGTTCAGTTTTAGAAAATAATGTCTGTGATGGAATACGTGACGAACATATCTCTCACATGTGGGTTGAATTATCATCGTGTATCTTTCCTGTATTGTAGACATGTAAATATGCTATATTATGCATCAAAAATAGTTTCTACATAGTCGTATAGACATTGAAGAAATATAGTATTAGTGTTTTCATTGATAGATAGCACAAAGGACCAAAAAAACCTTCTTCCATTTTTGGAACAGAATTTTAAAAGTACATCCTGTTCTTATCATGGTTTGTCTGTTCCAGAATGATGTGAACTAGGCAACATCTCATTTGGGGCTTAAAGGTAACTTGATAAAGATAAATCCTGAAGGGTTTTGTTTAATCAGGATATCCTGAAAAAAAAAAAAAAAAGAAATGAGAGAGGCTTTTGGTTTTGTACACATGCGATATCTGCTTATGCTACCTTGTCTATGTTCAAGGGAGCATTTTTGGAGTTTCTCCGGGGAAAGGCAACCACAGTGCCTAAGTCAGGAATCTACTGTAAGAAATTGTCTTAAATCGGGTCTGTGCATGTAGAAAATTGCATACTATGCCAGTTCTTAAAAACTTCATTTTATAGGCCTTTTCCCATCAACCATGTCCGTGGGATCTACATTCAGATGCATTACCCTTCTCTCAAAGTTTGCATTCAAGTCTTAGAGGTTCAGCTTTTTATAGACAGGAAATCCATTAACACATATATGTGATAAAGCAGATAAATGAAGGCTATACTGCTGCAAAAATCAGAATGTGAAAATACTACATGTTTTATATGAAAAGAAGTAAAGTGCACAGCAGAGGCAGGAGACAAGCAAGCAAGGGAAGGATACGACCCTGTGAAGTGGTAGGCAGTTTATCCTGGAGGTCAGAATTTCTTCTTATTTCTTTAAGTTCATCATTTGACAATAAAGGAAAGGCACTGAGCGTGCTCTTAGGTTATATTTGTCAGATACAGACATCAAATTTTCCATTTGGAGCCAGCGTGTGTCTGAACACTCAAATTCTAGAACCACAGGACTATGTGTGTACTTCTGTAAAAAATGAATTCTTAATTTTTTGTATATTTTTTGGGAAATGTATTTACCATCTTCTTCTTAGCTATACTTGATAGGACATTATTTGATAGACGTAGATTATTTGAAAAATGTGGAATTAAGGCTGTTGGACAGGAGAAAGTATTTTAAGACCTGTATAACTTTTCTGTTCAGGACAAGGAGGAAGCTTCACGGCCTCTTAAAAATCCAGCTATTGCATAGCCTCATACAGTCTTTTAGGTTGCAGAAGCAATTTAGCCATTTCATTGAACCCATTTC